>NC_136072.1:267068649-268268649 GCF_964261635.1 Lissotriton helveticus
AGTGAGTGAGTGTGTGAGTGTGTGAGTGAGTGTGAGTGTGCGAGTGAGTGTGTGAGTGTGCGAGTGTGCGAGTGTGAGTGTGTGAGTGTGTGAGTGTGTGAGTGTGTGAGTGAGTGTGTGAGTGTGTGAGTGAGTGTGAGTGTGTGAGTGTGTGAGTGAGTGTGTGAGTGTGTGAGTGAGTGTGTGAGTGAGTGTGAGTGTGTGAGTGTGTGTGTGAGTGTGTGAGTGTGTGAGTGTGTGAGTGTGTGAGTGAGTGTGAGTGTGTGTGTGAGTGTGTGTGTGTGAGTGTGTGTGTGTGTGAGTGAGGGTGTGTGTGTGAGTGTGTGAGTGTGTGAGTGTGTGAGTGAGTGTGTGAGTGTGTGAGTGAGTGTGTGAGAGAGTGAGAGAGAGTGAGAGAGAGTGAGAGAGAGAGAGAGAGAGAGAGAGAGAGAGAGTGTGTGTGTGTGTGTGGTTTTTTGGGGGGGGAGGGTCTCTCGAAGGGGCGTGGTCGATATAATCAAGAGGTGGCTTAAAACACCCAAGCTGAAAATCTTCGTTGAGCACAGTTTGCCGCCCCAGTGGTATTTTGCAGCTTCTACCATTGCATCCAGACATATAACACAACAAGTAGCATTGCACAAACAACAAGTCAGGACAATTGGCTTTGTCAATGGTTATTAGTTACATATGAAAAATCAGCATAAACTATGGCTTTGTTTATATAATATTGAAAATGCTTCAGTTCTGAAATGAGACTGTGAAGGTACTATAACGAGTCTCTTTGAAGTGACATCTAAGGCAGTGAAGGGTGGCACTGCTGCAGAGTTAAGATTTGCATTTCACTCCGATGGTGAGGGCAAAAACGGAGAGCACAATAAACAGTAGTGGCTGGTGACATTTGAAAGTGGGAGGGCGTAAAAGTTGGCGATGAGTGTCGCGTGCCAGGGGGGTTGGGAGGGTGGTGTTTGTTGAGGAAAAATAAGTGGTGATTCCCAAAAATGATTACCTGTGGGCAGCAGACTCGTGGTGCAGCTGACATTCACTTCTGAATTTAATTCAGTAGGCTCTGAAGAGTGGGGCTGAATGTGTACATACAATGCCAATACCCAAAGTACCTCATGCCCAGGCTCTTCACGTAGACGGTAGACCCTGAACTCCGGACCCCATGGCTAACTCAGCATGGTTTTCAAGTGGACTCTGAAGGCTGAGGGGATAACGCGTGCAGCAGCTGAAGAGCGTGGGCGCTGGCGCTCCAGTTCTACCTTACGCGGGAATTTAAAAAATGGCTTGATCGTGACAAAGCCAGCTCGTCATCAGCGCACCGCAGGTAACGTTGATGACGAGCTGGCTTTGTCATCAGCATCGAAGGGGTTAAGTCTGCTTGCTGCTTCTTACCTGTACTCTATGCCTGAACTGTGATGCCTGCTGCATACTCCCTGTCGGTGACTGCCGCTTACTGGCTGTGCCCTCCCCTATGCATGAGCTTTGATGCCTGCTGCTTCCTTCCTGCCTGTTCTCTGACGGCTGCTTCCTGCCTGAGCCCTATGCAATGAGCTCTAATGCCCGCTGATGCCTGTGTTCTTCTGGCTTCTGCTTCATGCCTGTGCGGTAAATGTAAATGTAAATGTATTTCGATTTATATAGCGCACAAATCACCCAGGGGTCTCAAGGCGCTTGCTTAGGGAACCCGTCCTGGTATTCCCCTGTGAGATACCCCGGCAGGGTATTCACAAGGTGAAAGCCAGGCATCCCGCCGCGAGGGGCCGTAGTGGAGATTAAGCAAGCTATTGCCCAGAGTCGCATAGTGTGACCCCGTGAGTCGAGTAGGCACCGGAGCAAGAATTGTCGAGTCCGTGGAATTTTTGAGCCCGAGACCCGCCAAGGCGGGGAATCGAACCCTGGTCCACGGCTGATCTCAGCTTCCGGGTCTGCTGCCTCTAACCACTGAGCCACGCACTGAGCCTGCCTGCAGGGTGGCTGCCTGCTACTCTCTTACAGAGCTCTGAAACGCCTGGGCCGTGCACACTAGTCACCATACCCCCCTCCCACTCTCGAGACAAGCGCCTCTTTCTTATCGTGCCTGGAGGAGCTGCTCTGTGGAGGAGGTGGGAACTCTCGGTTTCATTTCTCTACTCCGACCCAGCTGGTATCCCTTTAAAATAGGTTGAGCTCATCAGGATTGCATGTTCGCCACTTTCGGCGAGCAGACAGTGTGTTGAACTCGCTGAAATAAATCTAAAGTGTACCACTATCCACATGCCATCAGATCGTAAATGTGACCTTTTTTCAAGCACCCCCTATCTCACAATATACATTAAAATGACCATTGATAAATATAACAAAAACATACGGAGTGCAGAAGCACACCGTCTCAGACTCTCTCCCAGTCGCATGTGTTTGGGGGGGGGGGGGGTCACGGGGGGTGGGTGGGGGGAGGGAAGGGGTTATTAATAAACTAAATTTAAAAAAAATCCTACCTGAGGTCTTGTGAGCTGGTCCGCGCCTCCCGGGTCCGTTGGCGCCGACAGCCCCTCTCAGCCAATCCTGGCGCTGCCAGCAGCGCCAGGCTTGGCTTAGGGGCTCGGCTATTCTTCGCCCCTCGCACGCCCATTAGGAGCCCAAAGGGCTCCCAAAAGGCATGCGCAAACAAGTCAAAACACATGTGCGCATGAGTGGGCATGGTGCGAAAATTCGCCCTCCGTCCCCACTCATGCGCACTTGTGTTGTGCTGCTGCCTTGCCCCCCACTGGTCTGACAATCATTTTAATCAACATGACGCCAGACCGTCCACCCACTTCAGACTCTGAAGGGTTGGGCGGTCCGACGTCATGCTGACATGATTGTCAGTTCTCCCTCGGCTCTTTGAACTTAAGTAAACTGAATCAGTTTACTTAAGTTCAAAGAGCCGAGGGAGCTGCGGGCGCCTGACAATAGGGACCTGTCTCAGGACCTGCTTCTTAGAACTGCCGGTGCTGAGCACCGGCAGGACCCGGCCCACTTAAAGCCCTGGGCGAATAGGTGGCATTTTCATGCAACATAAAAGAACAAAGTAAATGAATACTGAGCTGACGTGTTGAGTTGGATGAGTAGGGCCAGGAGGATGAGGTGCTGAGCATCTCCAAGCTGTGGGCCAACGTCGCTGCGCAAACATTGTGTTGAATGCAAAGAGTGGTGGAGACCAACACAGAATTTAGTTGTAAAAAAAAAAAAAGAGGACAGTGTGGAAGGAGGGTTGAAGAAAAGGCAAATGTAGGGAGAAATGACAATGGGGGCCTTGGATACAGATAGAGATTAGAATTTATGACATTTGATGTTTTACCAGTCGCTAGGAGACTGCAACATATGGCCAACCTATTGGGAATGGCAAACACAGATATGAAGGAACAAATGAAAAATAAGAATTATTATTAAAACTGTAACTGCCTCTTCCATTGAGCAAAGCATCTGCCTCTCCCACACCCCTGCAAATGTCGACTGATAATAAAGAGAAAGGCATAGTCTGTAGTTTTGGGCATTAAATGTCTTCAGAGGGCTTTTTGGCAGGATTAAACCCTTGCCTCTTTGCTGTTTCCAAGAAATTGAGCAACAGTCATATTATAACTTCTGATAAGAACGACTTTCGTCAGATTGCACAAAACTGAAAACACTCAGACAGAGATTTCTAAACAATCATTTTCAAAAGTATCTATACCTTTAAAAAAAAGTGTTGCCTGACTTGGATACACCTATCTGAAGCAAACACCAGGGCAATGTAGTTTGGGAAACTGTTAAAAGAAAGGAGGGTATATCTAGTGATTTGCATTCGTTGTTATGAAACAGCATGAATAAAATGTAGCCTTTACATTAATATAAAACTGCGCTGCATTAATACATGGATATGCTTTTTAGAAGCTCGCTGCGTGCCATTGATGAACAGCCTGAATCTAGTATTGTAGTCTGGGAATACTTGAGGTGAACGCTGCATACCACTTCCAAAAGGTGAAGCACATGAGTGCAGGCGCCATTAGCGAGGAATATAGTAACGCGCGGTTGAATTAAAGCGATTAGGGGTGTGCTTGGATGTACGTTCACCAATCCATGCTTAAGCGAACACAGGAGCCCTGAAAAGTCACGCACTGAATTCCTGTGGCCAGAAGAAACCGCACTCTTTAGATACAGCGCCCCCATTGTGCTGTGCGGCACGTCCAGTGAATGAGTGGCACGCGGCCATCTTTAAATGGCATTTATGTTTTGACGGATGAGGTGTGACAGCTCTTACTGCTGCTCACAGCGAACAATCGCCAGGAACCGACTTGCATGTAATCTTCATAGAGGGGTCAAGCAGTGGCGTAACAATAGCCCGCGCAGGCCCTGCAGTGCTGAAAGGCACCCAAGCTCTAGGGGCCCCCTCCAACCAGTGGCGTAACAACTCCAGGGGTCCCCCTCAGCCCAATATCCTGGCCTGAGAGCCAGTGTTTTCCTGTACTCTGCAGTGGGGCCCCCCTCAAGTTTCATTATGCCACTGCCCTAGGGTGACCAGAATTTTAAAGCAAAAAAACGGGACATTTCACAAAAATAGAAGGACGATAATTTTACCTCAACCGAGCGCACTGAATGACCGCGCTCCTCACTAGAGAATTACAAAACAGGCAATAAGAACATACATAAGATGCACTTTTAAAACCCAGTAGCTTGCCTGTGAATTAGATTGCTTTATTGGAACAACTGCTAACTATTCCTGCTTTGTAAAACAAACAAAAAAACACCTACCCCATTTTTAGTCGACCCTCTTCAAAAACTGGGACATGAGCTAAATTTCTCGAAATCTGCCAGGACAGCTGGTGAAAACCAGGTACCGTCCTGGCAAATCCGGGGCGCCTGATAACCCTACACTCCCTCCAGCACTGTGCATGGGAAACAGGCCCTTGGCCTGAAACTCCTGACTGGGTCCGGACTGTGGGGGCCCCCTCAAGTTTCATTACACCCCTGTCAAGGAGGAGAACCTCTGACATGTTATCATTTAGCCAAGTTGCGCAGGAGATAGGTTGGGGGCGACAACGTCACAGCAGTAAGTGTGCCTAGATGTTGTATGCATTGAGTGCATGGTTTAGGGTTAATTGTAGCTGTCAGTGAATGAGGTGGCTTTTGCAGAACTGCAGAGCATACAGCTCAGTGTGCTCAATGGAATGTTGACCTCTGCTTGGGCCCTTTACGGAGAATGAGAAACAGGAGCTCACGACTGGTGCAGTGGCTAACTGGTATCAAGTATTAAGCCTGAATCCATATCCAAATTGCTTCCTACTAACAATACGAATTACGTCATACCTGTTCACATAATGAGATACCAACCCTGTGCCTCATGGGAACAGTCCCCTTTGATATTGTTTTGTTCGCCCTAAGTTGGCAGGGTATGCCCAGACGTGGGTCCCTTGCTCACTTTGCCACTGGATTCAAACTAACCTGGCTGATGACGGCTGATTAGCCAGAAACTGGTCCCATGATGCTTGTTTCTGGTCCCGGGAAGACATGGCTTGGCAGTTTGGGCTGGACTGTTCCCATGAGGCACAGGGTTAGACTGATTTGCATATGGCTATGTTTGAACTGGGGTGGTGGTGTGATCCAATGAATGATGATGGATTAAACCCAGATCAGTTGACTGGGGGCGAGTGCTTGCAATGTTCAACACTCCGTCCATCATCCCCTTTGGTTTTGCTTTATTCAAATAATGCAGCACGCCAAGATCACATGTATGGCGAAGCTATTACAGCTCAATTAAAATACCAGCAAGACTTCCTGGAATCTATACTAAATATATGTATGCACATGGATGATACTGGCTGAGCAGTGTGAAATTTACATGGTGGTCACTAGGTACTTTCTGTTACTTGAGACGAAGGATCTACAGCATCTGGTTTGGAAGACTTACCTGGAATAGTAGTGTCAGGCCCTGATAAAGTTGCTGGTTGATATACCATTAGACGAAACACGTGTCGGCTACAAGTTTGTGCTTTCATTGGATATATATGAATATTTGGAAATAAAGGGTCAAGTTTGTGATTTCGGCTACATGAAAATCTAAAAACAGCAGCAAATAAAAGAAAAAAACTACAACGACGATTAAATAGTGTGGACTATCAAAATTGTATTCAATATTGGGTGCTCGGGACTGCCTTTTTGATTAGTTTTGAGGAATTTTTCCAAAGTGTGGGAAGGGTTTTGTGGCCCTTTCGGGTTCTTGGAGCACCATCACAAATATATTTCTTGAGACGCTATAATACACTGTTTTGCGCAGCTTTTACCTGCCACTTTTTTTTTTATTTACTGTTCATACAATGTCACTACAGTCCTTGTGCCTGATTTTCAAAGCTTTTTGCTCAACTAATTTTCATTTGAAACTCAAAACCTTTTGTATAACTTATTTTAATTTAAGTTAGTTAACATTTTTAAGGATGCAAACTGATTTTTTTTGTGTTCGCAATATATTAAATTAATTTGCTTGTAAACTTAGTGTAGTGTGGTGAATTTTATGTGCAAGTTAATCTCACACGGGGTGGAGCTTATTTATTTATTTGCCCTAAAGGGAGAAAAATAGAAAGAAGTATAAAGTGAAAATGAACTTCTGATATGTATTTTTACATGTTACACCTAGTACCTTTACGCATTCATAACTGCATATGCGTGTGAGTACTTCTAAAGGGCTGCAAGGGTTGCAGATTCTCAAGAATAGTCCTGGAGTATATTTTTTCGCTGCGAAAAGTCCTGAACATACTCCAAATCGACAAATACTCCCATGAGAGAAAATGCATCATTTGTTTTGCGGATCAGACCGTTTGTAAATAGACAGAACCTTTCTCACAATTTCTTGCGTGGCAAAAGTGCTGATGCGTGTTTAGAGATGCATGAAATGTCAAATGAAAGGGATTTTAAGTACGAAAGTATCACATTCGAATTTAATTTGTACAAGTACCCTATGATAACGTTCTTAAAACGTAGTGGCACAGACGAAAACGTTTGAAGAAAGATAATATGGGGAAAGACCTTCTCTAAGGCTCATTCATAAACGTACGTCTACTAGAGGACAAATGAGGACTTTCTATTTGAACAGGAGAGATTTAACACTACACACTTGTAACATTTTTATGTCTGTGGATAGGGTGGGCCCGTTTTTAGCACAGCAGCTCTGAAAAAAAGACGAAGAAGGAATACATCAAGGGAATCCTGGCATTTCAAGGGTGGATTCTTCGAGCCGAGGGAGAAAAAAATGAATTTAGTTGTTTCAAAACCCCCTAGTGTAAAGGGATACAAATAGTTTTCATCTCCAAAAGGTCAATATATGGCAGGGCCAAATTTACCAAAACCCAATCACCATCTAAGGGAATAACCAGACAGTTCCATTACGGAGAGGGAGGTCTGTAAGGCAATCAAAAGCGCTGAGGCATGATGGGGTTATAGCAACATTTTAATAAGATTTATAACCTTGGATCAACCCGTAAGCTGACACATCTTTTTATTCACTTTGTGAAGGTGGAAATAGTGAAACCATCTATGAGGGAAGCCACGGTCTTGGTCAGCCTTAAGCTAGTCTCTTTGTCTCCTAATGAGACGTTTTTGTAACTTTAGAAGCAAATGTGGCTAGGTTTTGGAATGTCTAAACCCAACCAAGTATAAGATAACGAGAAGAAATTGACTATTGAAGTAAAGTCACATACAGGAATGATTTTCCCATTGGCAGTGCGACAGAAGGGCACAGGAGAAAAGTGTCCCACCAGACTTGGTTTTAACGTAACTGTGTAGAGGCTTGACACAGCTTCTGTTCGCACGCATCTTATCGCCTAAACTGCACATTAACGTAAACAACCAAGGGAAGGAGTGCAACCGCTCAATCTTTAAATTGCTAAACCCAACCAAGGGCAATATGAGACAACTTACTAATCAGAGCAAGGGAATCTGGCGGACTGACACCGACAAATCTCCTCTGCATTACTTGAGGAAGGTTCATAAAGGGCAACAATCCTCCCTGTGAGACCACAGGATTACTGGCATCAGTGCGGGTTTAATGTGCTGAGAAGTTTGGTACCAAACTTGTCAGTCTTCAGTGTAGCCATTATGGTGCTGTGGAGTTCGTAATGACAACCTACCAGCACCATATACTCTTATTGGCATCACTGCACTTACAGTGCCCAGGAATGGCCCTGGGTACTGTAGGGGCACAGGGCTCATGCACCTGTGCCCACACCTCTGGCATAGGGCACCCAGCTAGAGGGGTGTCTCAATTATGTCAGGGCAGTGGGTTCTGTGGGCATGGCACACAGAGATGTGTGCCATGTCAACTCTTGGTTTAGATCTGTATTTAGGCACTCAGCCTGCAAAGGCAGTGTGTGGGTGCCAGGGTACAGGCCCCCTGAGGGTGGCACAATAAGTGCTGCAGCCCTCAGGGGTCTTTTCTGGCCACCATGCCCTGGGTACCTAGGGTACCATTTGCTAGGGGTTGACAGGTGGCCAGAGATGCCAATTGGGTTTTTAGTTCAGCACAGTTTTAGGGAAGAAACACGGGCCTTGGGTACCTGGTTGGCAGGAAACCAGGGCACACCTAGTCAAAGCACATCAGCAGTTCAGAAAAAAGTGGGGGCATACCAAGGCAAGGAATATGGCACTTTCTCACAGGATTGGATTAGAGTAGGGTGGTTTGGAATGGGGTAGGCTGGATGGTTTGGACTGAGTGGTATGAACTGAACAGGGTGGGATGGATCGAAATGGGGTGGACTGCAGTGGGGTGGCCTGGAGTGGGGTGGGGTAGAATGAAGTGAGGTGGACTGGAGTGGGGTGGACTGGAGAGGGGTGGACTGGAGAGGGGTGGAATGGAGTGGAGTAGATTAGATTGCAGTTGGGTGGATTGGAGTGGAATGAGGTTGATTGGATTGACTGTGGTAGATTGGATTAGGGTGGATTGAATTAGGGTGGGGTGGCTTGGATTGGGGTGGGGTGGACTGGATTTGGGTGAGGTGGACTGGATTTGGGTGAGGTGGACTGGATTAGGGTGAGGTGGATTGGAGTGTGTGGATTGCTTTGGATTGGAGTGGGACAGACTCTTCTGGATTGGAGTGGGGTTTATTGGAGAGGGGCAATTGTTTTGGAATGGAGTGGGGCAGATTGTTTTGCATTGCGTGGAGCAGACTTTTTTTGGATTGGAGTGGGGCAGACATTTGAGTTGGTGTGGGGCAGATTGTTTTGGAGTGGAGTGGATTGTGGAGGGAATGGGGTAGATTGGATTGGACTAGATTGGTGTAGGGTGGATTCGATTAGAGTGGGATAGATGGTGGTGGATTGGAATGGGTTGAATTGGGATGGAGTAGGCAGATTGGAGTGGGGCAGATTGGAGGGGGGCGCATTGGAATAGGCGGATCGTTTTGGATTGGAGTGGGGCCTATTGTTTTGGATTCTAGTGAGGCAGATTGTTTTGGATTGGAGTGGGGCATATTGTTTTGGATTGGAGTGGGGCAGACTGGAGTGAGGCGGATTAAGGTGGGGCAGATTGTTTTGGATTGGTGTGGGCTGGATTGGCGTTGGACAGACTGTTTTAGATCGGAGTGGGCAGAGTGGAGTTGGATGGATTGTTTTGGAGTGGATTGGAGTAGGGCAGATTGGAGTGGGAAGATTGGAGTGGGGAAGATTGGAGTGGGGAAGATTGGAGTGGGGAAGATTGGAGTGGAGTGGGGTGGAGTGGGGTGGGGTGGAGTGGGGTGGAGTGGGGTGGATTGGAGTGGTGCAGATTGGAGTGGGGTGGAGTAGGGTGTACTGCACGGTTATATGTTAAAGTACCATTTCAGATATTACACATAAGAAAGAAACAATGTCAGTTTGCAATAAAATAATCCTCATCTTTTGAGAGCAGTTCCCATGAGCACAAACACAAGAAAACATGAGTGCAGTTTGAGAAAAGAAGATTTAGCAAAATAAAAGAAAGTTAACTATAGAAAATAAATCTTTGCAATTTTGACCTGCTGTGCATGTTTTTACCAGTCACACAAATTCTGTGTGAGGGCACTAAAAGTTAAAACAGAACATAACAGTATCTCAATCACGGTGGGAGCAGTGGACAGGCCCTGATTAAGTGGAATTAATCAGTACTTGGTCTCGGGTCCACTGAGAGGAACGGAAATCTTAGGCCTTCCTTGACGAATTACAAGGCTGTAAAAGAAGAGTGCTACCCAAGCAGACAAATGATAAGCAGCGGCCGGCCTCCAAGCCCTTTTTGTGAACAACAGTGTCTCACAAGTGAGACGCATGCGCTAAAGCATGCTCTCGCAGGCTCAACCTTAAAAAGGTTTCTATATTAGATCCTTTCCATCTCCACAGACTAACACTTCAATGGTGACTTCACCCAGGCATTGCAGCAGGGACTCTGATAAATGGACAGCTGGGGGTTGCAGGCGGTGGATTTATTTAAAGGGGGCTTCTACAAAATTATTCACATAGTGTAAATTGGATTCTAGTATTAAGGAGACAGAAAGACTCCGCTACGCTCAGTTGAGGCATGGCCCATTCGACTCTATATAAACCTGCAGTCACTAGAGGAAAATCTTTTGAGTCTTTGATCCCCAAACTGGTGGACTTGATGGGCCACATTTCTAAATTTTGTGCACTGTTGATGGATCAACTATCAACCTAGTCTAAATGGTCCCATATGTCCGCCTGGAAGAAAGCACTTCACAAACAAACAGCGAAAAAAGACTGGGAAGCCTTAAGACTGGATATTCTTCAGTCCTCATATTGTTTGAGTTGGGAGATACGCTATAAAATTATCTTTAATTGGTACTATACACTTGTAAAATTGCATCGTATGTAGATCCCGCCCCGAGCCCGTGCCAGAGAGGAATGCTGGAGGGGATAGGGTAGGAAGGGAGATATATGGTAGAAGTGCTTCCAAATCATTACAGCATACTGGATTTGTCCTATTCCATTGGGCCCTGAGATCATGCTGTGGGTTTTCGACCATCTAGATATGCATGAACAACTATGGCTCACTGCCACTTTACAGATTATATCAAATGTAAGAAACTTTAGAAAACTTTTTTATTTTAATTTCTGCGTTTTTGTTCTTGACGCAGTGTCCTTTTGCAGCACCGAGATACCTCAATGGAGTGATTCGTGCACTATATCAAATTGAAATAACAGAACAGGGCAGTGTTTGGGAGCTGCAAAGTGGCGGTTATAGTTATGTGGAAGAGAGAATAACCTCCTTCAAAGAACCTCCTTCATTGATATAATGGTACAATGGCAAGGGAGACTCTAGACGATTCTAGCTGTGGAGTGACTAACTAGTAATATCAATGTGGCTCACTGTTTGAGGGTAGGTGACAGTCTTTTCTTCAATCTCGATGACTCCCAAACACTGTTGGTTAGCCCAGGTGGCGAGCAATGGGATTATTTTACTAACTTTCTTCCAAACAAGTCCTTTATGATCCTGAATTATTAATACCATACTGTAACTTATTATGCAAAATAGATCTAAGATTGCTTTTGTAGGTGGGTTGATGGGGAATAGGAGCAAGAAAAGAGGTTTTGGCGTTAGCTTATTGTGAAAAGTTGTGGACATGGGTTGCTGCCGCATGCAGGGCTCTCTCCGCTGTATTTGACAGTTGCAAGGCGGTTTAAATATTTTAAACCTTAATAAAGACACTTGCAGAAAAAAAAGATATTGGCATTGCCTATCACCAGTATGAGGCCGACACCCTGAAGTATTCGAAGGCGGAACTAATATGAAGATGTCACCTTTCTGGCTAAATGCCTCGATCAGCTAGATGTTTGGATGTCTCAAATCAAACTTAAACCAAGCGCTTCCAAAACTGATATCTAACAAATATCCCTTATTGCTTGATGATTTCACTACACAAAACTGGCTTGCCCTTTTCACTCCATTAGGATTTGTTTTGAATCTGGTGAATAATGTCAAATCCTTGGAATGTATCCTATTGAAGAGACTCAATGTGGATGAACATAAACATACTGTCATAGGTGGTCAACTTCAACTGAGGACATCCCCAGAGAAGATTGCATAAGCTCTAGTTGTTAGCAAAATTGAACACAACAACAACCTCTTGGATTGTCTTCCTGACTAGCATAGCACATTTAAAACATTAATCCATGGCATCTACACATCACATCATGTGATCCAAACCAGCTGCAAGGATCTTACCAGTGCTTAATGAATGATCCAGCATGGCTGGCGCCTGAAGCAAGATGCTCCTTCAAACTTGTATGCATCACGCACAAAGCAGCCATCTATACATGTTAAAATGCTTGCCGTAAAAATTCAAAACATCAGGAGATGTCCGTTCTTGTAAAAGCAAAAGTGGTTATTGCCCTATATCTATGAAGCAAAAGACATTAAAATAAGCTTTCAACGCAGCAGCTAAAATCTGTGTTACTCTTTACCACTCTTTTGCCCAAAAGCATCTACTATCAACGTTTCAAACATGAGCTCAAAAACTTTCTGGAAATGACATAGCTTTAAACAGTTCAACGTATGCCTGTCAACTGCCTTATGTTGCACATAATTACAGGTCTGTTGAGACATATCTGTGGATTATTTTAAACATTGGGTATTTGTCTAGACTAGCATTTGATTTGTTGTAGTTTCTTCTTAAACCCTGCTGATGGACACATCTAGTTGTTCTTTAAGCCCGACTATAAAATTGCTTTGCAAACTATAACTTATTTATATCCTCTTCCTCGGTTTTCTATGTAGTAATGCCACGTTGCCCGATTTCTGTATATCTTCAATGACTCTTTAAATAAAAGGTGAAATATTTATGACTTGCCAAAAACCATGATACATTGCATCACAGTGAATAAGCAGTTTAAATTCAAACGTCCGGCATATGAATTGCTATGGTCTTCCTTCTTGCATTTACAGTGTGTTTTAGACAACAAGGGAACCCAAAAGCCAGTAAGTCAGGGACCATGGGTGTGTATGTAATTTCTAAAGACAGGGGTCCCTAGACAGTTACGAAATTTGAAGCAAATAATAAACATATGCTAAATAGACTATATGTTCTTTGTCCAGTCGGACAAAGTTTTAATGATTAATAAGTGCAGAGTAGATTCATGTACAATTTCAAGTGGGGCACAACCTGCGTCCAACTCACAGACAGACAGACAACAAGAATTGGGGAGGGTTTTTCAGGCAAGGGGAACGTGTCTGCATATCATACAATTTAGCAGACTTGAATCGCATGAGAATACCATTGCACAATATAATCCACAGTGTTTTAAATACATATGGTATATAGAGTGTCAACGACGTTTCGATCCCTAGGACAAAATAGGGGGATCATCTTCAGGACATTACAGATTTACATGTGGTGCAGCGCCCTTGAGACCTTGTCGGCATTTTAGAAAACCACGAAAATAAATAAAATCAATAAATAATATACAAAGCTAATAAAATGTCAACTTAAAATAAATATCTTCACTTATCTATTTCGTCTCCCTATCTTGGTTTGGAAAAATTGCTACTAAGCCTGTACGGCCAGATTAAATTGAATATTACATTTGCTTCTAGAATCAAAGACTGCAAGAAATGAGTTCTTAGAAACGGACATATAATCTAAATGGCAGGCGTAAAGAGGAGGGCTCAATGATTTGCTGCAGGTTCACAGGCTAAGTAGGTGCCTGGCATGTGGGCAGGAAAACTGCAACAAATGTACTGACAAGAACAATTGTCAACACCAAGTACTTAGTTATATATAGACTACTTTTATAACGACGTTGTAGGAATTATTTTCGGAAATGTAGTAGCAAACAGTAGATTAGTAAATAAGCAACATTGGTCAAAATTGAGAAGATTTAAAATCTAATTACCAGAGATAATGAATAGCCTACAGTTTGCTGGTGCAATTCCCAGTAGAAAGAATTTGTAAAATGTTCTTGTTGGCATCTTCTACCGTCGGGCTTGTTTTGGGGCCATAGAAGACACCAGACATAAATTAACCACACTGCAGCAACAGTAAACTGTTTCCTGCCGAGAGAAGGGTGTGCAACTGCAGTAAGCTGCATTGCTGGTCCTAAAATATCCAGGGTCCTTTTTACCTCAGGGCTTACACACATGCATCCTGGTGCAGCTTATTCAACAGCAATGCACAGAATTGTATACCCGTGCAGCAAATCATAGCATTTCAAGAGGGCCCAATACAAGTTTCTCAAAAATGTGAAAAGCTGCTAGCCCGGAATTAGTAATTGCATTCTTTAAGCCCTGCAGAATAACTTTTCTAACATGTTATATGCCCTAGGTGAATACTGCCCTCTTTACAACAGGTAACTTCATATAAGGAACAGGGCTTCCTTCAAAGAGAGATTCATGCCCTCAGTCACTGGCACAAGGAAGGACAGGCTGGTCAAGAGAGCACCAGTCCCACCCACGTCACAGTGAGATGGAGACAGTGGACTCATCTCTTGCTACATTTGATCTAAGAAGGTTGATTCAATTTAGTGCACAGATCTCCCCCTTCAGCCACATAGTCAAATTTCCAATGAAGAGCTAAAGATCAAACAATTTGCAATAGCCCAGCAAGCCAACACCAACAGCTGCAAAGAATTACCAGCGGCTTTCTGCATTAGACCAAATGGTGTTTCCAAATAATAGGCCTTGCTGCACAGCACAAATCACCCCATCCAGTCTTTGTTATGTTATGTGAGTCAGAAGCAAAGGATCAAAAACCTTCACAGTTGCTTCCATCTCACGCAATAAAGCACAACATTGAACTCTATTTTCCGTCATTCAATCCTGTCTCGCCATGTAACTTCACCTGTCCTTCATCACCCGCAATGGTCAGGAAGGGTCATTATGTACGCTACATTTCACATGGAACGCTCCCCATCTCAGTCTGGAAAAACGATTGTCCTGTACACGCCAAGAACGACACGCCTCTCACCTAAATGATCCAATAAGGCATTTATTCCACAAATACCCAGCACGCAAAGCCAAATACATGTCTTAAACTACCTTTTGCTGACTCAATCCTACTATCAGGCTGACAACCCCCAAATACTGTCTTCCCCTCAGCATTTCTTGGTCCATGTTATAGGTGTTTCACAACTACACTTTTCTTTCTATTGTATTTCAGAGGTTCTTTCTACACAGTTATCCAAGTCACCTTAACTAGCTATGTGTGCTTCATTCTCAATGATTACCTTTCAGGCACATCTATCTCAATTATAAATTACAGAAAAGCAGCACAATTGCCATAGATCAGGACCCTTTTTTGTAATATTGACAATTCTATACTTGCTAACGCCAAATCTTTTCTCAGATATCCTGAATGAGTAGTGTTGCACTTTCTTGGAAACAGCTTTGTACAGCCTTTTGACCACTCAACCGGCAAGGTCCATTCGCCATAAAACTACAGAGATATTAATATCACTCTGCCTATGGGCTGTGATAGCCAGAGGCTCCAACAGAAAATGGCATCCTTCTTCTGGCCACTCCTAAAATGATGGACAGGAGGAGTAACCACCAAAATGTATTTTCACATTAGGAGAAGTCTACAATACTATATTTGTATTTACTTCCTTCCCGCTACACTACAAGTCTGTAGTAGGAGTCCTGTTTGCTTTGCACACACCCATGGGTCGGCAGAGGAAACATTTGCCACTGACTACTTTATTTGGATTGCGACAGGGGCATCGCTTCTGGGACCAGGGAAACACTCCAGGTTAATGTCCCTTCCTGGTTCAATGGGAAAGCATCCCAAATCCAGTGCATGTGCACAGGTAATGCGTGAGCAAGAGGCAGTGGGGTAGGTGTTGGTGGGTGTATGTATGAGTGATGTTTCATGCACAAGCTTCAACATTTTGTCATTGAGATCAAAAACTAGGAAAAGCAGGCAGCCTCTAAACACAACTCATTGCAACACACAGTCCTCCTCCACACTGCACCTATCTCTACTCACTGAGCAGGCGTCGAGATACAAAGCTACATAACTTGTGAGGGTCAACAAATCAAACAAAAAGTGCACAACACTGCCTGTTATATGTAACACACGCAGATTCCCATTACACCTACCACCACAGATAAATCACCTATCTGAATTCGTGCACACACTACACACAACTACAAATTCCATTTTCAAAGTGTATCCACAAAACAAAAAAATACATGTAACACATTTCATCCACACCCTGAAATAATCTCGTATTGAGAACTACCAACAAACAGATTACATGCATATTTACTGAGACATGCCCTTACATATTAGCTAGATCACACACTTGTGGACATTTAAAAACACCTGAACAAAGATACTGACACAATTTATAGAGAAAGACAAGGGGCCTCCTGTAGGTAAATAGTATTTACCGATTCGTAAATACCGAATTTTACCGATTCGGTATTTACGAATCGGTAAATGCTATGTAGCTAAAAAATCGGTAAAAATTACCGAATCGTTAATGGAGGCCCATAGGAATGAATGTCAATTACCGAATCAGTAAATACTGATTCGGTAAAAGGGGGAAAACATTGAAGGGTGGCAGGGTGTCACTTTCACACCCTGTTGCACCCCTCAATTGTTTATGGGTGCACATGTTGCAGACATACATGCCCTAAGGGCATGTATGTCTGCAACATGGCACTGAAGCAATTTGCATTAAATTGCTTTTAGTTTTTTTCCGTTATTTACCACCAACTTGTAGTTGGTGGTAAATAACGAATCCTAACGTGGGATAAGCACTCATTTAAGTGCTCCCTACATTAGGAATTCGGTAATTTACCGAATCGGTATTTAAGAAATCGGTAATTTACTGATTCCTTAAATTACCGATTCGGTAAATTACCGAATCGGTAATTTCGGCCCCCTACATAAGAAAAGCCCATTACCGGTCGGTAACGGCCAAAATTCGTTAATTACCGACCGGTAATGAGCAACCTACATCTGGCTCAAGATGGGTAATCCTAAGAGGCCCACTGGTTTTCAAAGTTACGTTCTTACAAACATTTATCTCTGCCAGAGCATAAAAGTGATTGGTAGACCATTTGCAAATTATCTGCTGGGCAGAATCTTTGCAAAGTGCTACAGATTACGCAGGCCCAAGATTCCCTTCACTACTTACCGGTAATGGAGCACATTATTTTCAAGACCCTGTGACTTTTGCATAAAGCTGTTTACTCCCCAAACTGCTCTATTCTTAGATACTGTTATAAGTGGCAAACCCAGCGTGCTCCTGGAGTTCTAGTGATCAATCCCCGCTAGTGGTGCCACGGTTTCAATGCTCCTCTTTAAGAGGTCGAGCATATTCTCATGATGTTTGAAGTGAGGTGGAATAAACTTCTTGTGCACCTTAGGAGCAAGTCAAATCTCCTTAGATCCAGGAAGACACTGAAAACATGGCTAATTTATTCAAAACCATAATTTCAAAGTGAAGGCTGTTTCTTTGTATGCCTTGGAATTTCTATACACTTTGGTTATACATTCCAATAACTTAACGTAACATAACATAACATATGTATTTGATAAATCAACAGCGTTAATATATTTAGAGGAATTATAATTTAGACAGGATCAAGGTTAACATTTTCAGGGCAACCTAAAAATGTCTAGAATCCCCCATACATTGTATTGTATTGTAATGCACTGCACAAACACAGCACTTCACACCTTGACAAGGCCATGAAGTGCTCCATGAGTATCGTGCTTCTGAGAGCCCTTTCAAGCAAGCACATTGTTGATAGGGGTGTTGCATGTAGGATGACCTATAGAGGGAGGTGTACAATGAGGGGAGTATAATCCAAAGTTTCTGACTGGAGACTAAGGACTCCAAACATGGGACTCATGAGACAGGAAAGAGGACTAAATACAGAGGAAAGAATAAAGAGGACTCCAGGTCAGACAGTAGAAAAAAAAGAGGACCCTGGAGAGAGAAAAGAGGGCAGAGGACACAGGAAAGAGGACTCAGAATATAAGACAGAGGGCTTGTTACAGAGGAAAGAGGACTCAGGATAGAGGAAATAAGTCTGGACAAAGGACAGGTGTTTCAGCGGAGGGTTTTCAGGACACAGGAGGACCTTAGGACTGAGAATAGAGGAATAAAGACTCAGAGGAGAACATTTAAGTCAGAGGACTCAAGACCGAGAACTCTGAATACCTTGTCCTCTTGACTATGTACTGAGGATGGAAAACTCAGGACAGAAGACAGATGAATGGGAAGTCTCGCTCAGTACAACCTATCCAATACAGCACACTGGAGATGACAGCCAATAGGTAGGAGACAGTGTGAGGCACAGGACATGTATTCTGGTCAGAATGCCCAGGACCGACCTTGAAGCCCGGATGGTACGGCACATGTGCTGAGAACAAACGACACTGATCTATATAGTATATTTCCATTACCACAGCATTTAAAGCGTTTCAAAATGTAATTCAGTCGCATAGCTGCTACCTTGGGATAAAGCAAGATTCTGGTCTCTATGTGTGACCAACTAAAGATGGCATGCTAGAGGCAGAGAAAGCACACAGTAGTGAACAAGGGAGGAGCTAGGAGGCGAGGCCTGAGAAACACGGTCAGGTCAGATCACCGAAACTGCCCTTAGTGCCAGAAAATAATTGTGGTTCCCCAATTTCTTTTTGACTCATGCCCTCATTATAGAGAGCAAATGTGAATGGAATAGAAATTTTGAACCTTAAAAAATAAAACAAGTATGAAGAGCCGTATTTTCATTTTTCAGTGGGTCTACTGGCCAACTAGCATGGAGCAACACCACTCCTGCATAACTATCAAAATAGGGAAATATATGGTTTTCTGTCTTTGGTTAGAGCCCAGTTATTTTCCAATCAAAAAAATAACCCCCAAAAAACTATAACAAACAGATTGCTCCATATAGACTATTCTATGGTTCATAAATCTGCAATAATAATATATTAGCACCTATTAAAACCAATGGTTATGAAAGCCTCAACATTTGTAGGGCCTTCGTCATTGTAAGGCCTGGGATATCAAACCCAGTGGGTATATCTGAGCATGCTGTGAGATCTGCAGCGAATCACTACAGCAGTCAATCAAGGAACTGAAAGAATTTCCACTTTACAATCATATCTTAATCGAGTAATCAGATAATGGTGTATGGAGTTTGCAAAAAGAAAGCTACGTCCACGTTAAAATTACACTGTGCAACACTAAACAAAATACACAACCAAGAACTTTAGCTAATTTAAAGATTTACGCCCTTATATCGTTGCCAGTAGTGAAAATCACTACTGAAATTCTAGCTAAGGGCAAATCAGTTGTACGTAATGAATTCAGTTTCAAGGTTAAAGCTACCTACCAGAAGATACTACCACCCCATCTACTGGACATGTTGCCAGCACTAAAAACAAAAACACCTACGTCACTCAGCCACTACAATAATAGAAGCGATCACAGTAGCACTACCTAAGGCGCGAAAAGATACTTTAGATGTCAAATCTTACAGGCAGTTATCACTATTCAACCTAAACTGTTAAATATTGCCTACAATTTTGGCAGACCGGATCTTGCAAGCGTTGCCAGAACTCATAAATCCAGATCAATCAGGGTTTATCCCTCAAACAAACAAATTACCTAAATTAGGCACCTGTTTCACCTACTGAACAACGTCTCAGTTAATATTGTTCATGATCCTAACTAAGGGAGATGCAATTTGAAGACCAAATAATGATCTGGATAAAACAAATGTATTTCATACCTAGTCTGCAATGATCGAATTATATCCGATACCTGGCTGATGCACAATGGAGGGAGGTGACAGGGATGTTCCTTGGAACCCCGCCCGTTTGCCCTCACAATAGAGCCACTAGCTGCATATGTGTAAAGTGAGGGACTTACCTGGGGTATATTGTTAGAAGATCACATATGTGCAATACTGTTGTATGTCAATGATATTTTGTTGTGCCTCCGAAACACAGACTTGGAACCAATTGTGGAGAGACTGTCCAAATTGTAGGAACTCTCCCGGCTAATGGTAAACTCGGATACATCCTGCCTCTTCCCACTGAATTCAAGCAGAAAGATGGAACTCAAAAACTACGACAAAAGGCTCACTAGGTGGCAAGTGGGAAAAATCATAAGGGTAATCTGGGTGGGATAGGGGCTGGAACCAGGTGCTCAGCCTCTTTCTGGAAAATAAAATCCAGTCAACCATGGGCAAAATGGCACTGCCTAAAACTGCAGTGTTTCCACATTTTCTACACCAATTCACACACATACCGGTGAAGATCCCTCAGACGATATTTGCGACTGGGACCTGATCTGATGATGGTGGCCGGGTCAGAGTAACACTCTGGAAGTTTCAATGACCACTTCTTAAAGAAGGTCTCAGGGTACCAAACTATGAGTCACACTATTTAGCCGGACATTTACAGTGGATGACCCAATGGCATAGACATCCACAAAAGGAGAAATCTAAATATTTGAGAGACAGAGAATGAGGGACACTTCTAATAGGCCTGCCACTCTTGCCAAGTGGCCAGTCCAAACACAATATTTCACTTCTGGGTATTGCTACGCACTGCTAAAATAGATGCATTCTGTGTACTAAATCAAAATTAGAACATTCACCTGAACTTCCATCATTCAATCTCTTGTTTTGCTTGAAGAGTTAACACAATGAATAGCTATGTCAAAGTGGAATACGGTAAACTAGGAGATATGTATGAAGGTAGAATTTTCTACACCTTTGCGAGTCCAAGGTCGATATACCAAATTCCCATAGGTCAATTTCTACCCCTAAGATCGATAACCAACATAATCCAACTGATAATATCTCTGAAAGGGGAGCGCAAAGTGATATTATTTTACTAATAAATAGAGAAAATCACAAGAGTGACTGAACATACTCAGGAATTAATGATAGAAAGATCAGGAAGGAAAACGGTCATAAAGTAAATGGGTGATGCCAAAAATATCAAGGAACAATAGACTTAAACTGATATAATACAATATCCTACATAATGCATATATGTTGTCCAGGTGACCCCTGACTGCACAATGCGGAACCAAATTCAAACAAATGCTCAAGACATTCCTAGGGAGATCTAACTTGTACACACAAAGGATGTGCCCGATTAAACTATTGACCAGACCTAGGAAAACAAAAAAGGAGAGTAAATTCATCATCTTACTAAGCGGCAAATAATATTGTCATGAAAGTCTCTGAACAGCCACTTTACAACATGTGGAGGTGGGAACTGTTAAAAAGTACTGAAGCATATGTATCTGTGACATCCAGACAGTCTATGGGCAGGTGAAAAAATACAAGCATAACATTATGAAACACCATACTGTAAATTGAAAGAAGGTATGAAGATAGACTCCCTAAACCCAATCATTTAGAAGCTGCTAAGTGTATTCATAGCATCTACACCTCAATAGAAACAGCATAACCTAACCAAAGAACAGAACAAAAAAGAACACCAGAAGAACTAAACATAAAAGGGTACAGTTAACGGGGAGAAGCAAGGATGGTTGTCAATTGGAAGATTCAGGAGATCCCACAGTTCCAGAAAATGCGAACAAAACCTGATCCTTGGGTATAGCTCTACTCCAAAGCGTATAAATAAATGTATAACTGAACTCCATCCCTCTCTACAGCATAAACAATGAAGAGAATAGAAAATATTGTGATTCTTTGTGTGTTTAGCACTGAAATGACATGATCATGCATCATAACACTCACAGTGTATTAAAATGTTATAAGGGTTTTATGTTTAAAATGTAATGGAAATAATAAAACAATTATTGTGAAATGAGAAAATTAAATTTGTCAGTAGCCAAGGCAGTCTAAGGCCATTCTTGTCATGCAGAAACAACTTTTGTTGACTATTATCTTATTTCAGAAGAAGTTGCAGACTATATGAAAGTTCTTCCTGTGAAGTCTACCTAATCTACAAATATGAAAAAATCATTTTGGACAATTACAGTTTGTTTTACATACAGAAGACATAGTTCCACAGCGCGACGTATCGTATTTAGACTGAGTTGAAAAAATAAAGCACAAGTAGCCAGACCCATGGTTCGGGTGGCTTTTTGTGGGAAGCCAATCACTGAAATGACATCCTGAATTGGTATGACGAGCTACCTTATCACTCTAAAAACAAACACACCCAGTTGTAAATGAAAAAAAATATATATAGGCAGGAAAGCTCTGCTTTTAAACAAAGGCATTGATCACAAAAAAATGCTTTAAAAAGTAAAATTTACTCCTATAAGTATCCTTCAGCTTAACGGAGCAGTTTCTGATTTGTTTTGGAATTTCCCAGGCGTATCCTGGAAATCAAAATCAAAAGCTGGCCACGTCCCATGCCGGCCACCAGTTAAGGGTGACAGTAACATAGTTTTGGTTCCCATGCCAGAGTAGTTACCCCAATCCCTTGCCTACATTGCCTAGAACAGGAAACATCCGGTGGGAGTGAGTGAGTGAGTGAGTGCAGGAAGGAACTCGGCACTGGTATCCCGCAGCAATTTAAATTTCTGTGTCGGAATAGGCAGGATTCTGCACATACGGAGGTCGTTCATAAGGGCCAAGACACAAGAGGAGATCCTCTTTCTGCCCCTCAGGCAAACTCACCCTCTCGTGTTCCCTTAACTACCGTTTAAATAAAATATACTGATTACGGTGATTTAAGTCTCTTTTGTCTCTTCCTTATGCAAAGTTGGAGGTGGAGCTACAAATGATCCAAAGAAGCTGATGAAGCAAAGACTACTATTAATGTGTACAAAAGGGGCTGCAAGGCCTACCCCTCAGTATTTGTATGATGGGTCTCTTAATGAAAGTGATGGTCCCCTACTCCTTACGCATAACATCACATCCAGAACCCTTGCACCCACGCATAACAAACATGGTAGATCCATCCTCAGCCACGTGGAAAGTGTGAAAACCTCCCAAGGGGTGTAGAAAGCACTATATAAATGCCTTTAAAATTCAATACAAAACCATAATAACAATTTTTCAGTTGGCGAAAGATCACTTTCGCCTTAAAAGCTTTCGCTAATTTGTTGATCTAAGATTCACGCTCCTTTGGATTTACACTGGTGTCAAATATTCTACAAGGAAGCAATGTAAAAGGATGCATGTCCCTTGCCATGTATAGTAGTGGTTTTGTAACACAAGCAATAAAAAATAAAAAACTTTCACTAATCCTGAATCTGTAAAGCAGCATGTAGAATACCGAATCGGAAACCCATGCAGGTTACACCTATACATCTTGGTTACTTGGTACCCAAGTGCATACTTTTCGATTGGTTACATTTTATTAATTTTCTTCAGAACAGTTTAGGATAAGAAAGGTCCTTTCTTGCTGCGGGTAAAATACATGACATTTGATTAATGCTTAACTCATTTACCCACATGCTGTGGAACATAGCAGCAGTCCACAGCACTGTGGTGCGCTCCAGTCAGAGGCCTGTAATTGCAGAGAATAGATGAATAACATTCCAGTGCTTCAATTTGTGGGACACTTGCTGGATTAGTGGTTTGGCCCAGGGTTAAAGGCCTCTTCTGTTGGTTCATAAACTGCTCGCCTGCGGCATCTCTAAGCTAACTTACAACTGATGGGCTTGCAGCAGGCCTGGTCTGGGTGGGTGAGCGATCACACCGCACAGTGACCGCAAACACTATGCTGAACACTACAGTGGAGCCGACTGTCTGAGCAGAGAGGGAATTCAGATAGCTGCTCTATCCTTCGTGTGTAATACAGCCAAGACTAACCTCCAGAGGTCATTGTAAAGTGTTTTCAGGGTCAACAGCTCCTGCTACTATCAGTTTGCAAATTACTGAAAAAGGTACAGTTGCCAAGATAATTAATGCCTTTCAATACATAAAAGTCTTACCCCCAGATTCATCATTGTCCTCTTTTGCGAGTCCTTAATAGCGATTATTAAGGAATCGCTATTAAAGACTCGCAAAACGGGATGCATGTAGAAATCGCAATTAATTTTGCGATTTCTACTGCTTCCTTATTTGCGATTAGCTAATTGCTAATCGCAAATAAGGAATCGCTTTCCCATTCATTCCTATGGGCCTCAAGGCCCATAGGAATGAATGGGGAGTCATTCCTCATTTGCGATTAGCAATTAGCGAATCGCAAATGAGGAAGCGATTTCAAGGGTGCCGGGGTGTCCAAAGGACACCCTGTAGCACCCCTGAAATGCAAATGTACACAGGTGTTGCGCACACACATGTCCAAAGGACATGTGTGTGTGTAACATACAACTTAGAAAAATGCACTAAAGTGCATTTTTCTAAGTTTTCGCTATTTACCACGAAGTTACACTTCGCGGTAAATAGCGGCCCCATATTGCGAATTCGCAATTTTAAAAAGGTTCATGAATAGCATTTAAGGAATCTCTAATTGAGATTCCTTAAATGCGATTCTTCGCAATTTAGCGAGTTCTGTATTTGCGATTTTTGCATTTGGGATGATGAATCCCAAACGCAAAAATTGCGCTCGCAAAGGGCCAGATTCTGAGAATCTGGCCCTTTGCGAGACGATTTTGGCTTCATGAATCTGCCTGTATGCATCTTAGACAAACGGAATTGCGTCAATGTTGCATCTGTGCATAAACATTCCAAAACCAGATTTAGAATCCATTTAGTTTTAAGGGTGCAGATGTCACTTTCTACAGTAGAAAAAAGATCAAATTCTAGTGTTTTTGTTTTCCACAGTGGTAACTAGATATTGGGTGCATGGAAATTAATCAAGCCATGGGAGGCAGCATAGCATAGCAAATGTAGAGAACACCACAAAGCGGAGAATTTGCTGTTTTCATAAATACTGGCAATTCTTTTTCCACACTTCTTCCATTTCTAAACTTAAAACTATTTCAAGTAGGTAGACGTGATGTAAGAAGTGTAGAAACTACACTCAAACACACCAGAATCGTCTGGGATATAAGGGGAAAGAACTTCTAAACTTGAAAACTAAATGCAGATGGAGGCATGAAGGAGGAAACAAGTGCCAATACACATGCACTTTAACCCTGTGATTGTGGACTCTTTACATGATGTGCTATCTTCTGGTCTCGGATTTCACTGGTTTGGGATCTGTGGCTGGGGACAATAAGGGAGGGCATTCATTTTTCATTTCCCACCCGGGCCTGGCATTCAGAAGCTGCCTGTGGTCCTATGCTCATAACAAGTGGAAGCCCCATAACCAGGATGTGAATAATCTTGCTTGCATTCGGGTGGTCTCCAGAACCTGATCGATTTGCCGGGAGCTCAATTTTAAAGTGCTTGATCTCTGTATCTTTGGTGAAGAGAGTTCTTTATTCTATAGGGCTTACATATGTCTTGTAGAGTTTGCATCATTTCCTGTGTACCAAGCTCTATAACTCATTCGGCTCATCTCATGATTGGTACACAAGTTCTGAAAGACTGTAACGCACCAGTTGGTTCTGGTGAGTCACAGTTGGTCCAAATATATCTAATTTCAGGCTTTTTGCGCTTGTAGAGGATGATACAGCGCCTTTCTTCCTAAAATAAGGTGAATGGCAAGTCTCTTTTTTTCAGCAATAGTGTTATGAGTGATACCTTTTGCAACATATACTGCTTAATTCGATAACAATCTGTCTTAAGCACGATTGTATGGTTATTTATATATTTCACATGAAGGCATTGATAGTATCTAGGGGTGTGACGAACTCGCAGAGTTTTACTCCATGCGAATGTCTGCGACCTGTTGTGACAACTCGCGATGAGAAATCTCATCAGGAGGCATTCTAGCACCTGAAAACCATGCTAGGGGATGCAAATTCTCTTTCGGCAACTTAGCGTGGCAATTCGCACATGAGAAAAATCTCCACCATGCGGCGGTTGGTGGAGTTTTCCGGGAACTCCGCGTTCCAAGAAGAACACGGAATGGGCAAACTACTGCGAACCCCGCTGGCGGAGCAAATTTGGTCACCCACGCTTAATATTATAAAGTCAGCCAGGAAAATTCACACTGTGATGCAATGAACAAGTCCGTGACCAAGATATTGGCCACTGAGCTCTAGGAAAGGGCTGTAACATTCATAAATAATACCTATATTGTTATTTTTAGTAGTGTGCCTTCCTTAGCCAGATATGGTATCCAAAAAGATTAGAGGAGCTCCAAACTGGCTCCGACTGGAACTCTAATGCTTTCCTCTTTAAAATAAGATTGAACATCATTTTGATGTGCTTCTTAGCTTTATCTCTTCTTTCATTAGAGACTACTTACATACAGTCCTCTCAATGCTGCAACACAAGCTGATCGAACTAAACGTTAAGATCTCTTGGCTGAGAACTGGGAGGTCCAGAGTACTCTTGTATGCATCGTTCAACCTTATCAAAGACTAGGTATCTTTGCTCCTAATGGTTTCATGTATTTGCTGTTTGGACAAGACTGCACAAACCGCTGTTCAGAGGTACAGTATGATGAACACGATCTGCAAGGGAGCTGTATCGCAGCCGAAAAAAGGAACACATGATGAAGCTTGTACTGTGGCTTTTCAGATGCTGCGGCAAATGATTCAGATCGCTCCCTCTGATGAGGACAGACATCCACAGGGTAGACGGAAAGAAGGCGTGAAGAACTAGATGTACAAGATTCCACTATGACTCTTGCACACTGTTGGGTGAGCTAGAATGAAGATCCTGGAACAGCATTTAGTATAATGCTCAGATAGTGATATATATTTTTTTTATCAGGAAGGCTGTTACGGATTACAAGCTATTTTATCTAAAGTTAGATTTCTTACTTAAAGTATTAAGTATGATGACTTCTAGCAAAGGCTAACTTCAGACAAATGTACGGGCCAGCTTAAGGGAAAAGTCTCACTGATAATTACATGAGATGACTGCTATCAAAGGCCAACTTGGTACTCCAATTTATGTAGAATAACAAGCCCAGGCAAAGTATATGGAGAAAACCAATGTAGACAAAAGACATAAAATAAGATATGCACTTGAAATGACGAGAATATTCAGTTTAATAAATTTGATAAAAAGCAATACAAATGTATTGTCATATGTTCATTATAAAATGTATAGAATTGATAAAGTCAGTTAGGTTAACAGTTGGTACTATTTGATCAACAATTTTAACAATAACCCAATTGATGTTGGAAAGACAAGACGGGGTCCCTGCTACTTCCAAATATAACTTGGTACTCCAGCTACAGGCCAACATAAGGGTTTTTCTAGAATGCAGATCAAATAAAGGGCAAAACATTTTGTTTTCAGTGAGATGTGAATTTTATAGGTAATTTATCTTTAGAAGAATGCTGCTTTAAAGTGAAACAGGATTTTGTGAAGCCACATGGAGTGTCACAGAAGAGTCTTCAAAAGCTTCTCTGCTGAACACAAACTCCTAGCCTCCCGCAGACACAGGATGTTTATCCGCGCAAATCTGGAAACGTGGAGCAATTCCCATGAGCGGGCTTGCTACCTGGGGCAGAAGAGCAGGCTAATTTATGTAGTCCATCTGTTTCTGAACTAGATTTTTAAAGCCAACACGGTGCATGCCACCTCTGCCTCAGGCAGGTCAACATGTGGCCAAGACAGCCTTCTGTTAATGTTGAGACCAGGGGTGAAGGAAACTTAAAAAGCGGTAAGCAGCCAGCTTCAGTACAAATGCAAAATAAACAAGCATTTGCAATGCAATAGGTCTCGCAGTTGTGAGAGTTTGAGCTATTGGCATTGTAAATGGCAATGCCTTTTATTTATGTGTTGGTTTTTAAAACATAAATGAAAGGCATTGTAATTTACAATGCCAATAGCTTACACTGTCGCAAATGCGAGACCTATTGCATTGCAAATGCTTGTTGGAAGTTGCAACACTTATATTAATTAGCCTGTCACTGTGTGTAGGCATTTGAAGCAAGCAAAGAATAGAAGGACGAACCTGGAGAAGGGCTGCCTCAGAAAACTGGGTATGAGTGGCCATTTTAGGATGATAAATGTTAAGCAACACCGATTGACAAGATTCTCTTACAAAGTAGAAGGAGGTTAATAGATACATGAACGGCAATTATTGTTTTTTCCCACTTCCGAAAATAGTCAAAATTACTGCAGTTCATTATTTCTTCAAAGCCATGTTTGTAAGCATCTTAATGTGCACAAGATCATTTTTTGCTCTGTCCACATATGTTTTCCTAGTTACTCTTCTTGTTGAAAATGCAACGTTTCTGACAAACAACATAGCTGTTTCAAGTGAGCTGCGCTGGTGATGTCACACAACTGGCTGGCCCTGTGATCTTGCCAAAAGGGCATCCTTCTATTATGTCTACTCCAGAAACCTTTTTGGAATATGGTAAACCGCCCGACTCCGAGTCACGTTTTTTTCTGCAAAGGGGCCTCTCTGCCCTTTTACAGCCCCGCCCATGTATGAATATGTAGAACCACCATAGAGAGCATGATGGGAACTGCCGGCAGCAATATATGTAATCACCTTAATGTACATGAATTTTTTTTGCTTTGCCCACATATGATTTTCTACTTACCCTTCTTGTTCGAAATGCAATCTTTCTACTAGCATGCTTCTGACATGCTGCTCAGCTGTTTAAAGTGAACTGTGCTGGTGACGTCTCACCACTAGCTAGCCCTGCAATCTTGTCAAAAGGGCGTCATTTTATTATGTCTACTTAAGCAGCCCTACTCGGATTCACAGTTTTTTTTTTCTGCAAAGGCACCTACCTGCCCTTTTATAACTGCCCATATGGCGAAGAGCACCCAAACATTACAAATAAATCAAGTATTAGTGGAGAGGCTATGGTGCTGCTGACTCGAGAGTGGGAGATCCGGATTTGAGTCTCTGCTCCTCAACATCTTGTCATTCTGGGAAAATCACGTAATTTCTCCTGGTGATAAGTTGTCAATATATATGTGCCGCAAGACAAAAAAGCACGGAATGAACCGCTTTTATGGACGCTCTATTAAATAAAAAGCCACGGCGATTGCTGCTCGATGCTGTGGTGAAAGTGGGAGGGGTGGGGTGTTCTTTGCAGACAAGCATTACGGACACTCTAATGGGGCACTTTGAACAAAGAAAGTGAAACCAGCCACGACATCCATGGCGATTGCTGCTCGATGGTGTTTGGGAGGTGGGAGAGGGGTGTTCTTTGCATGGAAGCATTATGAGTGCTTCTAAAATAACAAGTGCTGGGTGAGAGCAGAAAGGAAGCGTCTGGAGCAAAACATTTAAAAGTAATGAAAGAAATCCTAAATCAAAGTGCGAGCAGCAGAGAAGCAACGGCGGGCAGCAATATGAACCAGTCTTTGCTTCCAGGTTGCATTAAAGGACATATGAATTGTAAAGGGGTAGGCCCTCAAAACTCATGGACCTGGGTCAGTAATTAAGTACAACAAGAGGGGTGGTCCAAGTTGGTTGAATATACTTTGCAATTATTTCATGTTAATGCATATCAACAATCACCACAATTGTATTTCACTATGGGTAAGCTCAGCGCATTAAGAGTAACGTATGCAGTATTTCAAAGTAAAATTACATTTATTCCACCCCTCTTGTTGTACTGCATTAGAGGACAGGCACTTTTTTTTAGGTCCATAGGGAAGTCACCTGAACAGGCTGCTTTTCTGGTCGATGACATTTCAAGGTTGTCTCATTTATTAACCTTAGAAGAATGAACGATTGAGTGAGCACCTGGAAGAGTTCACTCTTCAATCTTGTAAGTTAGCTGCAGGCAGTGGGCACGTATTTCAATGCGCTGTTTTTCCACAAGTGGAACTTATGAGAGTGGTTTGTAGAAGTATCTGAGCAGCATGTACCCTGACCCACTGAGCTGTTGTAACAGAATACAAACCTGTGACCTGCAGGTTACTTGCCAAGCTCTGCATGAGGCGCAATAACCCTCCAAACTATGTTAGGACAATTTAGCTTGTGGCCAGCAGATTACACGCAATTCTCTGCAACAAATGCTAAATACCCTAAACTATTTTAATATGTGATCGATAAAGTGAGCTCGAACAGCTTGGTGCGTAGTTTTCTCTAGTCCATCTGTTTGTGGGCGGAGTGTGATAGAATAATGTTTATTTCCTGGCAGGCTGTAGGCGTACTATCGCTGCTATGTCCCACAGAGTCCCCTGGGTTCCTGTTGTAGCAACCTTCCTCTGCCTCCTGGGCCTTCTGAGACACCTGTGCCTCGTAGCCCGTCCAGAAGGCCGGTTAGAACGCTTAATCCGCTGCCTGGTCCTGGCTGGCCTCGGTTGGCCACTGAGGCTGTGCAGCAAATGCTTGTGAACGCCATGTTAGATGCGTCAGCCAGCTAGATGGCTCAGTGAGTTGATTGCTGTAATCTACATGTCACGGATTCGAATCCAGCGAGGCCATCTCAGCCGTATAGCCTTCCGATGCCAGTAAATGAGTACCTTAAAAATTGGCAATAGGCAGATCTGTTGTTCGCAGTGCCGAGAAACAAAAAGATACAAGGCGTTAAATAAAAAGGAGATTATTATTTTTATCCTCACAGACAACGCTTTTCTAAACCTCCCTTCACTACCTAAACCTATAAAACATTCTACAAGTTGCAGGCACATGGTGGGAATTCTCTGCATGGGAGTGCATTTGACATTCAGCAGCTCGCACGTAAATTATTTAAGCAGGACACCACTTCTGGGCTTGAAGGTAGAAATAAGTCCATAACCCCGGCTGTCACTGGAATAAATAAATATTAATTGACATGAAAACTGCCCATAGTTGAGCATAACACTGAGCAGCTCCGTGGTGCACAAAATTAAAAATGAAAAGCTACCAGAGCCTTGGATTGAACTATGAGCATTGTTTTTCATTACTTCTGAATGATGTCATTTTGAAAATGACACATTAAGGAGCAGGTTTTTAAAATATGTAGAACAGCTTTATGTCTCTGCATTTTTGCTACGAGTCTTGCCAGCATGCTTTGTAATTTGAATCCAGCCGCATTCCAAGCTCAGACACGGGCCGAAAAAAAAACCCATGGCTGTTATCAGCGCCGCGCGCCCCTCTGCAGAATCCTCTGCATTCCAGAGAGGCGCGCCACACGATCCGGTATACAATGCAATGCCGTGCAGACAAGACCTGGCCGCGCGCACAACGTTATCCTATGGGGAAACGCTGCGCGCGGCCAGGTCTTGTCTCCCTTCGTCGGTCTCAGACTGCTGAGACGACGACTATAGTTCTCGCTTGCGAGAACGCGCTTTCAGCGCGTTCGTCGTAGGCGAGACCTAAAAAAGCACCTTACTGCTGAATGTTATGTTACGTATGTGTATTTGATAGCGCACAACTCACCTGGGAGGGTATCCTGGTGCTACAGCAGAAGCAGTATGGACCGAGCCATGGCCAGGTGAACAGACAGGTCTTTGGGTTACTGCGGGACTCACAAACTGAGGAAGCGCCTCATTATTCGCATGAGCCGAGACTCTATGTTAACATATTTTAGTGCATATATAGGATTGCTTCTGCTCAGATTAAAAGTAAAATTTTTCAAATGCACCACTCAGGATCCGCGGATGAAAACATGACAAACATTCCATTTCCGTCAGGCTCATCAGTTGTAGCCCAATGTGAAGAATGTGCCTCTCCGGTTAAAGGATCAAATCTGACCTTATACGGAGGGTTTTATTTTAAATTAGAGGTTCTTCTATTCTAATGCAGGTCTGACCTGTTTGATTGCAAACTTTTATAATATTGACCAATGTGGTGGGTCATTTCCACTCACCTACTTTATATTCGCATTTTAATCTATTTAGTTTCATAATACTTATATCGGCCATCATGTACAAATGGATATGGAGGTCACAAAGCTTACCATTCACAAGACCACAGGGTGTGAGACCACAAAGTACCCCTTTGTGAAGTTTTAAACGTTTTTTGAAAGTTTAAAAAGACTTTTCTACTCACAAAAGAGATTCAATGACTCATTCTGAATTGTAATTAGGAGGGGTCATCCAAGTAACCATTCACACTGCCGTCTACAGAAACAATTCGTCAAATACCAGCACCCAAGTAGGGCTAGTACTGGAACTGCAAGGGGGAAACAGTCACTTTGGAACAGCTTCCCCTTTGGGAATGGTTTTGGGCGATCCCAGGAAGAACAGATTGTGGTCCACTACATCACTGCATACTCCACCTGATGTCTTCCCAAACAGGACACATTTATTGTTTTAAAACAGTACCTGAACATTTAAGGAATTCAAACTGTTTAAAAAAAAAAACTTGTTTAGGAATGCAAATGCAGGGATGGAGGTCTGATGTCCCTTGCACGCCACCATCCTTAGGTTTGTAACCAATTGCAAGAGCTACAAATAGTGACCTGTCTATTATTTATTAGGAAGGTCGTTTTGAGATCCCCTGCAAATGGAGAGAGTTGCAACATGCAATGACAGACAGCCATGTCACAAACGTTTGATGCAAAGTTAGCACTCTCTATTTGCGACCTACGTGTAAATGCATCCGACCCCTTCCTGGATACATTTCTTCTGGACCTTGGCTGATGCTTGCAGAAGGTTATTCTATCCCATTCTAACCTGAGCAAGATGACCACTCTGATGCTCGTGACACCAGGAGATTATTTAATCTTCTCTGGAATGTAAGGACCAATTGAGTGCTGATTTCCTTCCTTTCTCTGTGACTGCTGTGAACACTGCTGACCATGCTCGAGACCTTTCCCAATACCTGTAGAGATTCACATTGCTCTGCTCTACCGTATTCAGCACCATTACCAGCAGGTGGGTCACAGGACATGGTAGCTGCCTGGATGGTGAAAGTGCCAAGAGCCTGTAATGATGGCCCCCCTCTTGTAATGTAATGTAATGTGTATACTTGTAAAGCGCACTGTTGCCAGCCGGCGTCCTGGCGCTCTATACCGCTGGGGAACCCGTCCTGGCTTTCCCTGTGGGATTGTCCCTTCTGGGAATCCCCAAGGTGGAGCCAGGCATCCCCGGCGTTGATGGGGCCGTTGTGGAGATTAGGCAAGCTAATGCCCAGAGTTGCCGAGTGGGACCCCTGGTTAGAGTAGGCACTGAGGCGAGAATTATCGAGTCCGCTGACCCTGGTCCACGACCCTGCCGCGTCGGGAATCGAACCCTGATCCCGGGCCGACTTCTGCTTCCGGGTCAGCCGCCTCTAACCAGTGAGCCACACCACTCCACACGTGTCTTCAGTCAGGTATTAGGCTTTACTGGCACCTGGGGCCATAATGTTGTGTATTGTCATAATAAATATATTTGTCTCAAATAATTGAAATCCTCATTAATTATGTCCTCCCGTTATCCACGCCCAAGCCTGTTCTGTAAAATTACAACTGATTCAATCAGTGTTGGTTCCAGATTTTTCCTACAACCCTGAACGTTCAACCAACATTACGAATAATTATTCTACAGAGCAATACCACAACAAAGAAACTTAAATAACATTAACCTACTGCTGCAACGCATTCCTTTAAATCAAAAATATATTATCCACCAATCTTTAAACTTTTCCTAAACCTACACTCAACTCTAAACCATACATTAACAGAAACCAGTAACCACAATTTAAGCCTCAGTCTGACTCTTAACCTAAACTGTAACTCTGACCTTACTCCTCGAAACGATTTTCTATTCTGCTGGATCTTTTAAAATCAAGCTATATTTTTTTCTTAAACTCATGGCAAAATAAATATGTCTTTTCAACGAGAGCTTATTTTTTTCATTATTCAATCTAAATTGTTTTTATTTTGTAGAATGGAACAGGGTGGCTGGGTGGGGGTGTTTGGGGGTATCAAAACAACAAAAATAAATGTTTTTGAAAAACACTTACCTCTTCCACCGTCTCTCCATCAAAGTCACTCCATCACCATCACTCTGCTTCTCTTTCCGACTCAGAGCCCGGAAGCAGGAAGCACACAGGCTCCCCTAAGCCAATCACGACGTTGCTGTCACCATGACAGCAACATGGTGATTGGTCGGAGCATTGTGGTTAGGCGCTCAGAAGGGGACTATGAGCCTGTGCATGGTCCACACCAGGCTGTACATTACATCCTGGTGGAGGACATGCAAAGTGTGCATGACTGTGGTCGCCCAAAGACGTCCGGCCAAACCGTCATGCGCACTTAAACTGTGCCCACCACGCCTTCCTCTTTGGCACCATCCCTGCCCTAACCTCGCCTCATAGCTACGAAACATCAAATGATAATAATGTATTATCATTTTTTTTCTCCTTCTTTCACTGCTCTGAGAGCAGTGAGGCGACGCTCCTCCGCCTTAGCAGACGAGCCGCCCCTGTTTTCTTTGCTGTATAACCTGCAGATTCCCACAAATGCAAACTCTTTCTAATTCAAATGGATCAAAAGTTATTTAGGAAGTGCAATGTGTGTTGTCGAGCAGAGGCAGACTACTTGAAAATATTAACTGGCCACCTTTCACTTGCGGATTTCTGTATTTAGGTGTTAAACTAGTACCAATGAGACAACTGTTTTGTTCGGACACTGTTGAAGGGACAAAAAGGCAAAACAATACTGCCACGAAAGGGGCCACATAGTGACATACAATTAGCCTTCTCTTGCTCCTTACTTCAGTCAACTCTGCCTCATATGTTGGTCCTCCATTGCCGCATAATTTCAGTGGCCCGGTCTGTAGATTTGAGTCTGCATTCTGTTTAAGGTGCCAAAGATGACCTATGAAGATACACTCAGGAAGGTTTGAATTTATACTGGAAAGTTTGCAGAGACACATATGGGCACTCTCTCTCACGGCAATACTCAAAGAGCTGCCCTCTAGGGCTGTGGTGGCCAGTGGCGTGGGATCTGGTAGCCAGTGGTTAACTTGTAAAAAAAAAAAAAAGTAAGTACCAGGCCCAACTTACTGGAGGCTAGGAGGCCACCGTGGCTCATAAAACTCTCTGCCCCAGCTACATTTGCCTAAATCTAGTTCCAACTCTACCTACTAACCGCCACCCTGATATAAGTGCGACGTTTTGGGCTTTTCCAGACCACCAAGAGCGCGAAGGATAGACTAGACACATTAGGTCATTGTGCTTGTTACTATATGTGAATGTGACACACTCTGCTGGTCCTAAAAAACAGACAGACCGAACTATCATGTTGTGGGCTGTCATCATTTAGTGCTAATGTTTATAAATAGGCGCCAGTGCAGAGCACCTGCAAACACCAGCACAAATTAAGCACTGCTTGGAATGGAAGGGGCCTGTAGTATTGATTTTCTATCGGGGAACCATAACAACGGCAATAGAAGGAGAGAGGGGTTGGGGAGAGGGGTTGGCCTAACGGCTAAGGCGCTCGACCTCGGACCTGGGGATCTGGGTTCGAGTCTCGGTAACGACGCCAAAAACCCCCTGTGATTCTGGGCAAATCACTTAATCTCCCCGTGCCTAAAATGAAAGTGTGTCCTCATGTAACGTAACTGGTGCTATGTAAAGCGCTCTGATAACTGATTCGGTTCGGTTCTAGTTCCCGCTATATAAAACTCTGCAAAAAAAAAAAAAAAGGAGGTGTACTTTAACAGTGTGAATCAATGCTGAAGAATTGTCACAGGGAAACTTTAGCTTGCGGCAAGTAACTAGTTACCAACTTAATCTCATTCTAAAGGCCGCTGCATCAAAGTGCAATATGGCAACATTTTCTGTTTGCAATCAAAGACATTTTCTCATATAAAGCACACTGGTGAATGTGCAACCAGTTATCCCTGCTAGAATTCTTTGATGGCATGCCAGGTGTGTGAAGCTAGCCTGAACACAGCATGGACAAGAACTTAAAAAGACTCGAATGACTCAGATCCCTAGTGATGGATTAGAATTCGATTGGAAAGAAGTATCTGCTAACCTGCAAAATGGTTCAATCACAAAATAACTATGTATAGATAATAATCAATAAATATTTACGCATGTTACAGATCCGAAAAATCAGTAACATAGCGGTACCAGTTGTTAAAGAGTGGAAGGTGTCAGCAAAGGAAACGAGAGTGTAAACTGCGAAGGACAACATTTATCAAAATGTATAGGATGGAAAGTGCTGGAGTTTGTGAAAAACTCAAAATTAACATGAAAATGGGAGGCCCCAAACTTGATTAAATCAATGTTTTCCTTAGGAGGGCAGCTTTCAGAACGAACATTTATGCACAGAACGCAGCATGAGAGATTTCTTGGCAGCCATTCCATGTTTGTTTGCTGACGGCCTGCAAGACCACTAGGCCTGGGTGGTAAATTCTGTTCCGCTCTTGGAATTTGCAAAATTTGGGTAATTTTGCTTTCCGCGGAGAACGCGAAATTGCCCAAAATTCTGCGTTCCGCGACTCCGCGAAATTTTTTGCTTGTTCGCGTTCTCAAAATGCATGTTTGCGAGATAGTTCCTCCCGAGCAAGCAAACAGCAATTGCTAACAGGAAAAAAGCATCACAAATAAGCAATTCCGCATGTTCGTGGAATTTGTGTGTGTTCGTGGAGATTTTTTACCATTTCGTGGAGATTCGCGTAACGAGATTACACAAATTCCGCCCACCCCTAAAGACCACAAGGTCTGGAATACGAAATACGCAAAATCTCCGAAAGGTGCATGGATAATAAAGCACAGTAAAAGCTGCCTTCAGCATGCGATAAAAAAAAATTAGGGTTAACAAAAAGATGTAAAAAAAGAAAACTGAAAATCAACAGAAAGTAACATGCAGTTCCTAATCGTCAGTACCTTCTTGAGCTGAGTAATAACTAACTTCCAGGCCTAAGCATTGGCGATGTATTTCTTTCATCAATGCCAGTGGTTCTCAACATTTTGACTTCTGTGGAGGAGTACTTTATCTTTACAGAGTCACTATTGGAATCTGGGGACCATGGCTTAAGGGTTTTAGATGATTTGAAGCACAAAACAATACACAAATATTACAGAAACAAGCATTCAGCAAATAAAAAGGGACAAACGATGAAAAATGTAATTCACAAACAAATATATTTGAAAAATCTGCATTTTAATTCTGTTTGATGACCTCGCACTGCTCCCGCTAATCAATATGAGGATACCACTTAATTTTTAACCTCCAGTTTCAAATTCCTACACACTTACTGGACGTTTAAAATGATCACTTTTACATTGTGCATCTTAATTTATATACATTTTGTTAATTTGTGAACATTATTTTATTTTCTAAGCAGTTGCGACCCCTCTGTCTGAGTGGGTGCCGCAGACTCCCAGTGCTCCCCGGACCATAGATTAACCTCATCCCTGCGGCGCGAATTCCACCGCAGTGCTGAGATTCCAATCGCGGGCGTGGTCATGACGGCTACCGGCCGTCATCAGCACATGCCCACCGTGAGTCATGACAGCCGGGAGCCGTCATGAGCATGGAAGAGGTTAAGAACTACTGATGTATGCAACAAAAGGCAAAGAGGCAGTTTAATGGCTTTGAACTTTGCTTGGATGAAATTTAAATTACGGAGACAAAATATTGTTGGAATTTTACATGATGCTATTTCATGTAATTTTCAACTACGGGTGCCTGACTGGCTAGAAAATGTCAGTATCTAAAGTGATCTTTTTATGCAAAGTATGGCCTTGTGTGAAACAAGTCAAGCCAGATATTAGCAAACTAAATTTCACACTTGAAGTTTTGTTTTCTGCAACTTTGGGAAATAGCCATTTAAAAACTGTAATTTTACAAACCACTAGTTTTAACATAATGAAACTAAATAACTGAAATGTGTTAATTAAGCAACAAAGAAACAAAGTCAACAGCTTGGTTGAGAAAGCATACAGACCTACATTATGTAAATGGAGGGTGTAGACTGACTATAGCTAGGCATGGGTAACGCTGCCTGGCACTTACCAACCACAATGCAACCTCAGTACTTAGTAATCCAGGGTCATTGGCTCTCAACACACTCCTCAGCTCTGCTGGGCGTAATTTATAGCAAAAAACACAGTTGATGGACAGAATGTAGAACAATGTCATACATTCACCACAGTACAAGGATCTGGGCCTAAATCCATCATTTTTTTGCACTCCACACCACCCTGGGTTAGACACTGGCTATATGCAAATCAGCTCTGACCCTGTGCCTCATGGGAACAGTCCAGTCCGAACTACCAAGCCATGTCTTTCCCAGACCGGAATCAAGCATCCAAGGACCGGTTTCTGGCTATCAGCCTTCATCAGCCTGGAAAGCTTGACTCCAGTGGTGTGGAGAGCCTGGGACTCACGTCTGAGCATACCCAGCCCACTCGGGGTGAAAATTGCAAAAACACAGTTGATGGACAGAATGTAGAACAATGTCATACATTCACCACAGTACAAGGATCTGGGCCTAAATCCATCATTTTTTTGCACTCCACACCACCCTGGGTTAGACACTGGCTATATGCAAATCAGCTCTGACCCTGTGACTCATGGGAACAGTCCAGTCCGAACTACCAAGCCATGTCTTTCCCAGACCGGAATCAAGCATCCAAGGACCGGTTTCTGGCTATCAGCCTTCATCAGCCTGGAAAGCTTGACTCCAGTGGTGTGGAGAGCCTGGGACTCACGTCTGAGCATACCCAGCCCACTCGGGGTGAAAATTGCAAAAACACAGTTGATGGACAGAATGTAGAACAATGTCATACATTCACCACAGTACAAGGATCTGGGCCTAAATCCATCATTTTTTTGCACTCCACACCACCCTGGGTTAGACACTGGCTATATGCAAATCAGCTCTGACCCTGTGCCTCATGGGAACAGTTCAGTCCGAACTACCAAGCCATGTCTTTCCCAGACCGGAATCAAGCATCCAAGGACCGGTTTCTGGCTATCAGCCTTCATCAGCCTGGATACCTTGACTCCAGTGGTGTGGAGAGCCTGGGACTCACGTCTGAGCATACCCAGCCCACTCGGGGTGAAAATTGCAAAAACACAGTTGATGGACAGAATGTAGAACAACGTCATACAGTGTAATTTATAGGCGGACTTGCCAAATGACTATCCAGTATTATCACCTCTGTGCTAGATTCAACTACTAAACACCTAATACGGAGCCGGGGGACAAAGAATTGTGCCCAGGATACTGGTCTACCATTGAGCCCTGGTGATGTACAATTACCCACCAGCCATGTTGTCCTTCGGCAGTTAAACCTCTTGTCGAAAGATAAATGGACTATTCAGCGCATATTCAATCTATGCCCTAGACTTCCATCCGCTTCCTCTCTTAATGAACTCCTCCTGCAGCCCATGAAATGGTCAGGAAAGAGCCATTAAGATGAATGAACAGTGCCCCTCCCTCCCCCCGATGAATGAATATCCTCTCAAGAGGTAAAGTGGGAATCAATCATACACTGGAAGGAAGGTAATCAATGCAGGAGAATTTTCCCTTTGCTTCCCGATCTGTCTTGGACCTCCTAAGCCTCACTATCATGAAACCTTGCTGCAATTGTACGTCATCACTTCGTAACCAGGATTCCTTAGCCTCAGTGCTAGATAGTGCCACCAGCTCACTGATTCAGAGTCACCCAAAGAATACCCGCCATGAACCCAGTGCTTTTGAAGGGTTAGTACAAGAACATACAGTACCCATATTACATCGTTCAATCTCTCAAAATTTATAGACGTACTCTCATCCTTTGGCCCTACCTACATGTGCTCCAATCCTTCATAGCCGGTCTGTATTAATGATCCCTTGTCAGGTCCACCCCAGATTCCAGCTTGGCAAAATATGCCACGGTTGAGAAATGTGTCAGTACCCAGCCCTTACTTCTCCTACTTTTGTAAGCCCAGAATATGGACTTTTCTACCACTGTTGTTGCCTGGTCATCAACTAGCTCTCCTGCCCCAAAGGTTTGGCGAAGCTCTTTCGGAGCAAATGCATTGTTAAACCAAAAAGATCAAGTCAGGTCTAATGTGTACCACAGCTCTGGTACACCAGTCATCTGTAGGTATTAGCGTGGGGCCAGTTGCCTGGATTTGTCCAACTCCAATCAAGAAAGTGCATTGGTAGCAGTGTTAACACAGCCAGAGAGATGCTTCACTCGGATTTCAACATTCGATCTCAGCTGGCACCTCACCAAATATTAAAGCAAGTTCAGAACTCTAGGGCAACTGGCCAAGGATTTGTTTGCAAACTCCATAACAGCGTAGTGGTTAGACCACAGTGTAATTTTCATATTCTTCAGTTTGCCTTTCTATATGCATACTGTGACCACTGTAAGGAAACGTTCCTATGTTGTAATTTTCTATGTGCTGTTCCTCTACTTCCAATGTTGAGCATCTCGGACGTTGCCTATGGCTCGCTCCAAATCAAGGTACCACGTAAGTCTGCCAAATTTTGGCCAGAACGGCCAGTGTTGCTTGACTCCTGCCGTGGTGTTTTTTGCAAAGACCTCCAAGTGAACTTCTCCAAAGTTAAGCTCGATCCGCAAAAAAGGTTAGCTTAGTTGTTTGACAACTTGCGGTGCAGCTGGCAAAGGACGGACAGCTAGCTGCAGAAGAGATTCAATTATGGTTCTGCACCTGCTTGTGCCAGCTGCCCCTACAAACAGGAATCTATGTAAAACAGCTTTACCCCATCCGAGTGTCGCTTTTGAGTGACCTTTTCAGAAATATATAAAGGCCTTGAAGTAAGAGCACAGAACTGAGGGGGGGGGGCGTGGTTTTGGTGCCGCTTTAAGATGGCGGAGGTGCGTCGAGCTCTGGCGAACCGGGGAGCCGAATTGCATCTGGAGTCCACCCAGCCTCTCGTTAATCAACGAAAATGCTCGGGGTCGCTTCCTCTCGAGTCACTGGAGTGCCGCCGCTGCTCCCCTTAACTCTTTCTTCATGTCAATTTGGCAGGGATTTCCTCACAGAATGGAGATTGCGGCTGCCATTTTGAATGGCGGTCGCATTTTTTTATTTTTTTTATTTCTCATTTCTGCCTTCAAACGCCTTATCTGCTCCGCTTTTGTGCCGCAATGAGCATTTTAATAGTTTTTGGGCTTTATTAGCAAGATGCTCCAACCCTTCTCTTTTCTCCATATATTAACCTAACAGAGACCCTTCACGACGAGTCGTTTTTCACTGCTTCTGTGAACAATGCTTTTTTAGAAGCTGTGACTCTTTAAGTCACTTTCATCAATATTCTGCCAGACTTTTTTAGGAACAATTGTTAGCAATTATGGATACCTGCATAGTACTTAAAGAAAGAAAGTAGTTTTATTCTCCTTCCTAACTACTTGCACAGTTTAATTTGTGTTTTGGATTTTCGTCATTGCTGGATTGAATTATTTTCCTCATTATGCTCTCAACAGATATAGGATCCTTTACAAGTTCCTCTTCCCTTGTATGGGAGATTACGTAATCTTAAGCTTTCAGCTCCCAAATGTATTACTTACACTGACTCTGACTTCAATTATAACGACATGGAGGTCAATCCTCATCAAAAACTTGAGTCTTTATCAGGTGCTATTTCAAAATTACATTCAACAACAAAAACGCCTGTGAGTTCCACCAAAAGGTCCAAAAAGTTTCTTCCCTCCCCGGTGCCTATTTCTTAAGTCTCAATGAATCTACTCCTTAATGAAATTCTGGCATTAAGACCTTTCATGGAGGAAACTACGAAAACTTTACAAATTCTAGACAGTAAATGGTCCTCACTGGACTCTCGAGTTCAATCCGCGGAACAATCTTCAGAATCTTTACAGTCTACCTACGCCCGCATTCCCCATCTAGGGTCAGAAATAGCACTCCTCAAGAAACACACTGAGGATTTGGAAAACAGAAATCACAGGAATAATCTACATATTTATGAACTTCCTGAAAACAGAGGAATCTAACCTGACTGCTTATTTCCTGTCTTTTCTACCTAAACTTCTGGACTTGTCGACCTCGGTCCCACTCAATATTCAAAGGGCTCATAGGCTTGGTCCCAGAATGTCATCAAAACCTCGTGGTATCATCCTATATTTCTTACAATTTACAGATTTGTTACAAGTCGTGCCGACAGTCAAGCTTAAGAAACAAATCACCTGGGCGAGTCATCCTCTATTCTTCTCACAAGATGTTGCTAAAACTACTGCAGATCGCCGGAAGCAGTTCCTTGCCCTTCATCCTCAGTTGAGACTTATAAATGCTAGATATGGATTAATCCATCCCTGCCTTTTTAAGGTCACTTATAAGGAAAAGACTACCACCTGTGAGGATCCAGCAGCTCTGAAAGTTTATCTTCAACAAGCTGGAGCAGAGGTTATGGACACTTCGAAACCTGGTTAATTGTGACATCTTTGAAGGATTCTCTTCAATCGTCCTGGAACAGCAGTCATGGATATTATGATGTTTATTAAATTGTTTTCTAGTCATTATTGTCATATATGTTATATATGTGTATTTTCTCGGTTTGTTTTCTGGTCTAGTTAATTCTTATGTTACTTGCTTGCTCATGATTTGTTTCTTTTAACTTCATTTACAGATATTTCCTTCATTCCCCCATTCTTATGTGGTCTCCTCAATTTTGTTTGATGTAATTCATCATCCCAAGGCTGCCCCTGTCCGGTGGCGCTCGGATGTTGTCCTGGTCATCACCAGGTGCCGCCTACCACCTTTTCTTCTTTGTGTATTGTAGGTATGTTTTTCAGTCGTCATTTGTATGACTTGTACTGTCTTTTTGTTTTTTGTTCTGTCCTTCCTTCTTTCCTATTTCCTTTTATCATCATTCTTTTTCCTCACATCATAACTTCTTCTAGTGTTTCTTCCTTCCGTTCTTTCCAATTCAAACCAGTTTTATCGCTACCTTTCTTTTTTCTTATTAATATTTTATCTGTCTCCTACTTTTTCCTGTCTTTCTTTTTCAATCAATATTCTTATCTTCACACTCAATTTCTTCCACCTTTTTGTAATTCAAAGATTGATGTTTTCACTGTTTGCTTAGAGAATGTTCAAGTTATTGATTTGTATTCACATTCAGAATTACTACTTGGAATATTAAGGGATTAAGTAATCCCATTAAAAGGTGCTATCTCACTTAGCTAATTTGAAATCGGATGTCGCACTACTTCAAGAATCCTATCTTTCCGAGACTGAAGCTTTCAAACTGAAAAGATGTTTGGTGGGAAAGGTTTTTTCTTCTCAAAATGGACTCCTGATTCTTTGTCATAAGAAACTCAATGTTTCAGTTGTTCATCAAGAATTTGATTCAGATGGTCGTTGGGTTATTGTTAAACTTCTTATTGATAAAATACCCTTAATAATTTTTAATGTGTATGCCCCTGTTACCGTTGATAAGGTTTTCTGGACACAAATCTCTCAAATTAATTTTATATGATGATGATGATTATATTGTTTTTGGTGGTGATTCAATCAAAATCATGTCCCCTTATTGGATCGACATTCGTCTGTCAAATTTGTAAACACTACAATGCACTCACAATCAACTTCCGCCCTACACCGTAGGTCCCTTGTCGATATTTGGAGACTTGGTCATCCAGATCTCAGAGAATATCCTTACTTTTCACCCCCACACCAATCACAGTCCACAATTGACTATCTCTTTCTTAGTAAGCCCTTAGTTCAACATACCCTTCATTCTGAGATAGGATCTATTTTCATTTTAGACCACGCCCCAGTTTGTTGACTTTGATCTAATACCATATACCCCATATACTGGTAGGTGGCGTTTTAACAATTCATTACTTGTGGACCCTCACTTCTCTAGCCAATTCAGTTCTTTTGCCTCTGCGTTTTTTGTAATTAATTCATCTCCAGACTCCTCTCCTGTTATGATTTGGGACTCTTAAGGTGGCAGCCAGAGGATTTATATTGAATTTCTTCTCACAAAAGAAAAAATCTTTTGAGGTAAAATCTGCCCAATCACTTAATAAAATCAAACAATTAGAATATACTTATTACCATTCCAACTCTGAATCTTCTCTAATAAATATCTAATTGACGCCAAACTTACTTTTAATAGACTTTCTACAGAAGGTGCTTCTTCCTATCTTTTAAAGAGCAGCGCTCGCTACTATGATGAACAAAATAAAATGGGGAAAATGTTGGCTAATTACTTTAAAATAAAGAAAGGAAGAACTAGATTAGAATCTCTGCAAAGCACTAATGGGTCTCTTCTATTTAAAGATGAGGATATTTTGAATGAATTTGTCTCTTTCTATAAAAATGTATATACTCCAGAGACTCAACCAACTCAAACAGATGTATCCTCTTATTTTCAATCTATTAATTCTCCCCCCCCTCCCACTCTATAGACTTTCATTCTTTGGAACTCGATATTACATTAACTGATATCACTCATGCTATTTCGTTCTTGCGACGAGGGAAGGCCCCTGGTCCCGATGGATTTACTGTTGAGTTTTATGAACATTTTGCTAAACTTCTTCTTCCAAATCGTTTACTCTTATTTAATTCCTTTATTACAAACAGTTTGTCTCAGGGAACCTTTCAAGATGCCATGATATGTCTAATCCCAAAAAACAACAAAGACCCTTCTCTTTGTAAAAATTACCGTCCCATCTCTTTACTTAATACCGACTATAAGATTTTAGCAAAACGCTTAGCATTATGCATCGATAGTGGATAGGTTTTCCTCCTAAGTTAATCTCTTTAATTTCTTTGCTTTATTCAGGTCCTAGAGCTTCTATTTTCGTTAATGGTAAAACCTCAGATTATTTTTCTCTTCTTAGCGGAGTAAAACAAGGATGTCCTTTGTCTCCATTATTATTTGTAATCGCGTTGGAGCCCTTTCTAAATAAAATTAGACAAGACTCTCAGATTTCTGGTTTTGAACTTGATGCTCATCAGGTTAAAATGTCTGTCTACGCAGATGATATCCTTTTGTATTGTTCTAATCTGTCCACTTCCCCTCCTCCTTTCTTTCAACAGGTTAATACTTTCAATTATCAGGGTACCATCTTAATCCAGATAAATGTGAGGTTTTGCCACTCAACGTTTTGTGCCTTAAACACTATTTTACCCATACAGTTTTTTTTTGGCAAACTTCTAAAATCAAATATCTGGGTCTATCGTTTCTCCATCCATCCCCGACACTCTAAAACTAAACTTTGATCATATTATAAAATCACAAAATGATAATATTACTCGTTGGCATTCTCTCTTGACTTGGTTCGATTAAGATGATGCTCACCCCATTGATTTTATACACTCTTTCCATGATTCCTGTGCATATTCCTGGACATTATTAAAAAAAAAAAAGGATTCTCATTTAACTAAATTTCTATGGAAGAACAAGTACCCTCTAATAGCCTTATCTTCTGTTTAAAAAAAACCTAATGGAGGTCTTCGATTTCCAGACTTTAAATCTTACCACTTGGCCTTTTCTCTAAAACAAACTTCCCGTTGGCTTTCTTCAGAATTTCCCACTCATCCCTCTATGTGGTATACTATAGAGAAATCTATACTTTTCAGGAGTGTCTTGCTTTCACCAACAATATTTCTTCTATACACTCTCCCATTATTTCTCATTCTGTTAAAATCTTAATCCTTTTTCTTACCCTTCCATTGTTTCTCTGCCTCAACAACCTATTTGGCACAATAAGTTATTATGCATCAATAATCGTACCATTTGTTGGAAATCTTGGAGATCCAAGGGGTTACTCTGGATTTCCCAACTTTTAAATAATAATCTTCCCCATCCTACTTTGATTTACAAACAAAATTTTCATTACGAAATTCTTTTTGTAAACAATATGATTCTCTACTTCTTTCACTTAATCAATACCATCTTGTGTTAAACACTAGCCCCGCTCTTCCTATAACTTCCCCTTTTCTGTTTCCCTTTTTGGACTCACCCCCTCGGCTTCTTCTATTTATAAGTGTCTATTATCTCCCTTAGGGAGAACTAAGTCGAAAACTGAATTGGCATGGAAAAAGATCTACAACAATGCTGGCCAACCTCCTTATGGGATAAATTGAGGCTCAACATTCATAAGACAGCAGGAGCAGTTAACACCTCTCAACAACTTCCTTTATTTTGTTTATCAACAACTATTACTTTGCCCTGAAAAATTAGATTCCTTTTCACACACTACTTCAGCTATCTGCTGGTCCTGTTCTGGTTCTAATGCAGATTTAAAACATATGTTATTTGAATGTCCTAATATTGCTCATTTTTGGCAGCACGTTTGGTCCCAGACTAGAAAGCTCTTTAAAGTCAACATTTCCTTTTCCTTATCCAATATCTTTTTTAAGGTTCCTTGTCCTCTCACTGGCCTCAAGCGCCAGCTAACTTTAAGTTGTTAGATTTGCTATTGGCTGTTACTTTACATCTAATAACTTCAAATTGGAAACCAACTGACAAAGTTAATTTCAGAGCTTGGTGGAACGCTGTATGCTTTCATCATAGGCTGGACACCAATTTTGTTACACCTATTTCTTTGGCTATTAAGAGAGATCTCTTATGGCTTCCTCTTACTACATATTTATCCTGGTCCGCCTCAAATGTTGTTAATGTTGCCGATAATGTCCGGAAACCACTTTAATTTCATAATGTTGTCTTTTCTCATACAATTAAGCTATTGCTTCTCTTGCTTACGTACTAGAACTAGTTTTTATTGTGATTCTCTAAGTTCCTAGGTATCTTCATGTTCTGTGAAGAGTGTTTAACTTTTTACCATATAGTTTCCTTTTCTAAACTTTAGGTAGAGTTAGATTATGTTCATCCCCCCTCCTTTTTTCTTTACCCCTCATCCCTTTATTTACAGCATGATTGTTATAACGATGATTTCTCTTAGTATTTAACTTTTGTTATATTAACTGTATTTCTCTAAATATACACTGTATATGCGGTTTCTTTCTCTTGTTTTTCAATAAACTCAAACTTAAAAAAAAAACATGAACTGCTCTGTCTCTTACTTCAGGACCATCCCTAGTAGTGATACTATGAAACTTGGGATGGAGCCCCCCAATTGGGTACTGTATCCGCCACAGCTGCAGCTCTTTCACCAGCTTTTTTTTTTTTTTTACAACTGCTGTGTCACTGATTTTAGGTTGTGTTTTGACCCTTTGTGTGGGATAGGGAACCCCTCTTTGAAACCTGCCCTTAGGAGCTGCGCCACACCTCAGGCCCATAGTATTTATTCAGCAGCTTTCTAAGTGGGGCGCATGCTATATGTGTTTGGGCTATTTCCCTGGTCCACCTGCTAGTTCTAGTGTCATTCCTGCCTGTCTCCCCTGAGCCCAATTGTTGCCCTCCTCCAGGTAAGTGAGGGCTTCTTTGCTACTGATTTTTGGAGAGGTTATTTCTCTCAGACGGGCCTCTGCACTTCCCACAATTGCTGGCCACATATCAGCCCACATGTGCTGAAACACTTGCCTGAATTTAAATGCTTGTCCCCATTTAAATTTGCCTTTCTCAGAATTCCAGCATATGGTTTCCATAGGGCTTACTTTACTTTGCTAGGTGTGTACCAAAATGCAGTTCATTTCCATTCACCCCTTCCATGGCCACAACCTATTTATCCATGTGCCACCTGGAGCCTGAAGTCCTGATTGTTCCTTAATCATGCATCACCTTGGAAAAAGCTTGTGAATTTTGTGTTCTATAGCTAATTCGCCACTGCATTCTGCAGGAACATTTCCTCTATTACACATGCCATCATTCAGACAGTATCTAGCCTGTTCTCTATGTTCCTTTCTTTCCTGACCTTTCGCCTTTTTTTTTCATCCTTTTTATTCTGGTTTAGCAGGTCCAGTCCCACCTTCTGGATTTCCAGCAGGGAGATTATGGTGATACATTTAGTTTGCTATATTCTTTCCTTAACTGAAAGTAGTATGAGGCTGGTCAAGCCCATTTCTCTAGCTACCATAAGTGGGCCCCTAGACGATGTCCTGACATGGGTGCCATTTGGTTGCCCATTTAGGGTCGTGTTTGTGGCCCTCCCTAAGCATTAAATAGTGCGGCCCACCATGCCTAGCTGACTTGCGCCCCTGCTAAGCTTTGGCTGCCTCTAAGTTTCTGATACTCTGCCTGTTTGTGGCCCCTGAACACCTAAGCCTTGGGCTGGGGATTGGCCCAGAATCTACACCTTGTGGTTGGCAGCAGATTGTGTCCAGCACTGGCATGATGGATGCAGAATGCAATTCTAGTTAGCGAGTGGTGGTGTTGTGTGTTGGTAACGAATTGTATGTGTCCAAGTGTAGTGCCATTGAAGGCAGACATCCCTTAGGGTTGCTCGCCCATTGCCCTACCATCTGTACACCCTTGTGGCATTGGCCCATTGGGGGTAGGGTTGACTGTTGCAAGATGGCCATTGATATAAAGCCTGTGTGCCCAGTACTCCCTGTATGATAGGGTCTCTATCTCTCTCCTGAGACTCAACCTGCTGTGGAGGATCCAGGAGTGGCCACCAAATGTTCCTCCCCATGTGGCGCGCCGGGTGGAAACTGGTTGACGATAGAATGAGCTGCATGATCAGGCATCAAAGAAAGATTACTTTTGGTAACCTCTCTGATTATTTCCTACCTAGCAGGGAGTTTGGTGGAATATTCAATGTAAAGTGGGCGATGCTGTCAATATCAAGTCCTATGCAGAAAAAACTGCAATAAACAAAGATAATGCTTTGAAATGCGACACAACGAGGTATGAAACTGACGCAGTGAGCTGCAAAGCCTCTCGCCACTGACCCCTGAAACTGTGACCAGTAGCTGCTGAAATTGCTCCATTACCCACGCAGCCGTCTTGTGACCCATAAAATAGCTCTATTCTGAACTGTGCGTTTCCTGTCCTTCGCTAGGAATTGTCCAGTAGCGTGTGATCCTGGCTGACGGAGCACAAACAGGGCCTGGAGAAAAGGGGACTAGTCTAGACTTCCGTCACAGTTCAGAAACGTGGTCAATTTCCACATGCCATGCGTTTGCCCACATGGCTGATGAATTCACACGCACAACTAATTCAGCTGTCTCTATGACCTGAGCAATCGCCTCTGATCTGAGCTAATTTGCAGTTTAACATGTGAACTCACTGTTAAGTTCATGAAATAAACCTAAATACAAAGAAATTAGTAAGGGGTATTCTAAATTCGCTCATGAAACTGCTCTGTACACCTTTAAAATGATTAATGTTGTGGGCAATTGCCAATGTACTTTGTGAAACAAGCTTCTGAAAAACAAAAGGCATTGCATTAAACTTCCACCAGAGGTGAATCAAAATGTGGGTCACAAACCCACAACATCACGCTGTGAAACGATCTGTGCTCAGTGAAACAACTAGGGACCTAAAAACTGGACCGCCTTTTGTGGGTACTGTTGAAATATAACACAGTGTAATTAAATTAAATAAACAACTGCAGCTGGGCACAACTAAGTGCACTGCACAGCTAGAAAGTACAACAGCAGGTCATGCAGTAGCTCAGAAAGCTGTGAACATGGTCTCTTAAGTTTTAAACATTTTTATCACAGACTTCTAATTGTGTTCCCACTCAAGAAACCTCTGATTGTGTTGAAAATTGCACACAAGTTGTGAAATAACACACAAATCATTAACTGGCTCCATGAACGCCGTCAGGGATGTTCAGTAGCCACAGTGTAGATTATAGGTAGAAGGTTTATTCAATCTTAGTTACAGGTGGGTAGGTAGATAGCCAAGCCTCACCAGTAGCATAAAGGATGCCCAAAACTTAAATTGACTCTCAATCCAACACAAGCACTCAACATTCTACATGACCTTACAAACTGGCTGAGCAGCAGGGACTCAACCTAACACAAGCACTCAACATTCTACATAACCTCACAAACTGGCTGAGCAGCAGGGACTCAACCCAAGACAAACACTCAACATTCTACATGACCTCACAAACTGGCTGAGCAGCAGGAACTCAACCCAACACAAACGCTCAACATTCTTCATGACCTCACAAACTGGCTGAGCAGCAGGGACTCAAACTAACACAAGCACTCAACATTCTACATGACCTCGCACACTGGCTGAGCAGCAGGGACTTGGAGCACTGGGGAGGATAATAATCCACATTTGTATAGCGCACAATCACCCGTTAGGGTCTCTAGGCGCTGTCGGGAACATTAAGCAAGCTATTGCCCAGAGTCACATGGTGCTGGGCTAACCTGCCGCCGGAGCCGGGGATCGAACCCTGATCCCCAGATTCCAGCGCCAGTCGCCCTGGCCGCTGCGCCACACCTCTCCCCAATGCATTAAGTTACAACAATGAAACATTAAAAACAGGCCTCATGAGCTTGTAGTTCTCTTTTGTGGGGCGTGAACTTCACAGCACACAAGTATTAACATTTCTGCAGGACTATTTAAAGAGAAACCTATAGTATCAATAGCTGCACATGCTACTTTCAAAGATTATGGAGGTGATGCCAATAAAATGTCTCACAAAAAATGCTCTGCAAAAAAGCAGCATTTTTTATATAGACCCATTTCATACTTTTCAAAATGAAAACGCCAAAAAGAAGGGCCCAGGCGTTAGAAACAAAGAAATGCTCTCCTTTCTCATTCAGCTGAAGGGGGTTTATGAAAGTTTAGGATGCTGAAAGAAGAAATACACATGCTAATTGATCAGCCTCTGGCACAAAACCACATGTGTTCGTCCTAAAGAGGAACCCCTGGGTGGAATGTGTCACATCAAAAGGTATTCATCATCTGAGTTTACTGGAAATGTACATAACAGTAAATTGATATATACATGGAGAGGGTGACTTCTAAATTGTTCCTTAACGATTTATGTTTAGTGTAAACATGTCAATTATTGTGTTTCTGAAAGTTTAATCTTTTGTGCATCCAATTACTTTCCTAGTGAAGGGCATTTCTTAAGGAGGCCTGTTCATATTTGAACAGGCACTGCAGCTTGAAAGAGATGGAAGCCCAGACGGGTGGGGTAGAGTGGAAAAGAGAAAGAGCAAGCCTGAGAGGTAAGAGACAGAGTAGCTCGCTGGCTGGGCGGGAGGGTCATTGCACTGGAGAGGTTTCTGAAGTTTAGAGGCAGCGACAAAGTGCTGTGATGCACAAGAGATACTTTGAGTTCCGGGGAAGGATAAAAAATGAACTTTCATGATGGGCTACATAATTTTGTTTCCAATGTTCTGTTAATGTGGGAGAGGAGAAACTAAAGGAATGATTTATTTTAAAGTTACTTTAGTGCAATTTTTTTTTTTTATTATTATTATTTTTTTTAGTTTTATGAAGCACGAACTAGACCCGAGACATCGGGTATCTGAGCGCTTTACATGAGCACCAGTTTCGTTGCAGAAGGACATATTCATTTTTGTTAGGCACGGAGAGTTTAAGTGATTTGCTCAGAATCACGGAGTGTTGAACGTCGTTCTAGAGTATGTTACCACTGAAAGCTCTGTAACACTACGGAGTGAGGTCCTGGGACGTGGAGGCAGCTGGACCGAATAATTCAAGTAAACAAAAAGTTGCTGGCCCCACACATAACTTCTTATCTCCAAAGCTAAGAGTAACAAACAAATCCTAGTCTTATGTTTGTTGGGTATATTTATTTTTACCCTTTTGAATTCATACTTTCATTTTTTAATTTTTGATTTTCATGAATGAGAAAGAACACTATACATTTAGTACACATTTACACATATATACAAAACAATTTCACAAATTACATATATACACATTATATACAATCCTCATCTATATTTCACTACTTTTTATCCACAAATAATTACTCTTTGTACGATATTCATCAAGTAGTAGTAGCTAAACAAAAACATTCATGAAAAAATGAAAGTACGAATTAAAAAGGGTAAAAATAAATATACACAACAAACATAAGACTAGGATTTGTGTGTTACTCTTAGCTTTGGAGATAAGAAGTTATGTGTGGGGCCAGCAACTTTTTGTTTACTTGAACCAATGAAAGCTCAGCCTACATTTGCACAGGATTGATTCCACAATTATGGCCCGTCTTACTAACCTTTCAAACAACGTAGAGCAGCAAGGTAACTTGCTGTGCTGTGTTGCATGAAAGGGAGAGAGCTGAAATGCACTGTATCTACTTAGCTAAGCCACAGTTCTGATCTCCAATAGCGCTGGTGCACTTCAGGTAGCCTAGAGCCAATGCATACACCTTTGCACCATAGTGCAGTAACGAGGCAAAATTAAGATATTTCTCCTAGTTACGCCAGCCTTCAGTAGGTGCACCATTTGGCATAAAACCAGGTTTACTGTCTTTAGTAAATCCAGGTTTATGTGAAAATCCCAGGGTGGAAGCATGAAACACCTTGCTCCAACCATGGACCTCCTCCTTGCCACAAAGTAACGCATGGCAGCGCTATGTATGCACTGTGTTACTTTTCTTTTGCCAAGCCGCAAAAAGCCATACACATTGGACATTGCTTGGCTTATTAAATTCCGTTTACATTTTGCATCAGGGCTGCATTGAAAAACATAAAACAACTCTGAAACAAAATGTTATTAAATCTGATCTTTACAATCTTCCACAAAGGTGTAAAACCTGATGCCATAAGTAATACCACTGTGGCACAACAACAAAATACTTGTTGTATTAAAAAGGCATGCGCTTCTCAATTTCGTTCCATAAAACTTTCCTTTCATTTCATCAAATATCATCCTTTTCACAACCTGCTTAAATACAGAAAATGACCTGGTGCTCATTGTGGTTTTGTCGCTTACATGCATCTCCCTGTGCACGAATGGGTATGCTGGGAAAAACCAACAACTGTACAAACAGTAGACAGTATGATTGTGTGACAAATACAACACAATTTGTATTTGCAGCATCCTCTATATCAGGCCCTAAGCTTTATCGGTGAGCAAAACGTGTTGCACAGGAGCATAATTATATTCAAAGACCCGGCCTGTCTTTTTTGCATCAATGTCCCTTCACATTTATTTTATCGGTTGGCTTTTTAACTCCTCATGGAATAATTAACCTTGAAATAAATTCTACCACAATCCTTCAAAATATCATTTTTAAATTTGACCACCATTTTCATGACTCAAGAATAAAGCGGCACAGAATACTGCACTGCGGTCCACTTTTGTTTTCATGGTCTCCTGGAGGTGCTTATTTTAAGGGTAGAGAAGAACAGAAAAGTTTAAGTGACATGACAAATGGTGAGTATCACAGAACTTGTCACAAAGAGTATCATATAGCATGGCAATGATGAAAAAGAGTTGTTCACAATAGTAGTATCACATTTAACAAACCTGTCAAGCTATGCATTCGAATTGAGAAGTAAGAGGCCAAATAAAGTCTCATAATGGTTGATGTCTAAAATTAGACCTCATTTGGATTTTCATTTTAGTTCAGCAGAAGTAGCCCCTCATAATTTGTGGCTTGCATCATACCCACAAAACCCACTTTCCACATTTATACCCACATCTAGAAGGTAGCAAAGCACATTACAACTCAATTACATCAACTTTTATTTGGTATTAATTTGCAGCTAAGTCTGTAACTCAAAGTTGTGCACAAATCTTAAATGTGAAAGAACCTGGTTTCAACAGTGAACAATCACACTGGTACTATAAATACAGAACAACTAATGTTGTATAGGTCTTTCGGTTACCTATTAAATAGAATCACTAGTGCACATACACATCTGCCAGACACACTGGGTTGCAAATACAAAATGTGTAGTGCACCATGACATCAAGCCTTCCCAATGAAGATCACACCACTGCACACAGTAAAGCATCTTTACATACGCCTGCTGTCTGGTCAAACACACAAGATCTCCTATATCCACTTCAAGGAGGAGAAGAAGTCGCACAAGAGGAAAAACACACAGTTCAGAGTTCAACCTGAACTTCAAGGTGCAGAGTGGCCAGTCTGCTTCAAAATCACTGCTGCATTTAGTAATGCAGGAACAGGATTCCCTTTGTTGGCTGCTCTATGGTTCCCAAGTAGTAAAGCAAGGCTCAGATGAAAACACCACTAAGCACCACTAGTATGTGGAGTGATAGTGAGTAGGCCGACCAATGCTGTTTGCGGCCCAGAACATCAGTAAAGCACTGAGCCTTAAAAAATATAACAATTTAAAATAATAACACTTACCTTGCCACCGCTGGGTCCGGCATCTTCTCTCCTGCTCACCTGTGTCCGACTCCAGGTCGGAACAGAAAACAGGCAGCCAAGCTCCCACCCCTATGCCAATCACAATGCTGCCATGCAGCGTTGTGATTGGTCTGAGCGCCGAGACACAGCGCCCAGCCAGGGGCTGTAGGGGTGGGCATGTTCTCCATGCAGGCTGTAATGCAGCCTGCATGGAGAAAGGGGAAAGTGCGCATGACTGTTTTGGGTTGACCGAGAGGGCCGACCAAACAGTCACTGCGCACAGGAGTGTTCTACCACTCCTCCATTGCAGCTCCGCCCAATCCCCTCACGCACGGCCGCAGCAGGAGGACAAAATAAAAAGATAACATTCCATGTTCATTTTATTTTTTCCTTTCTTTCGCTACCTGCTGGCAGTGGGGTGACGCTCCTCCACCTTCGAGGAGGAGCCGCCTGTCAACCAAACTGTGTACATCTTTAACTTGTGTCCATAACATACTTACATCTTGATTGTTTTACTATGTTACCTTAGCCATGCAGAAACATTTTGAAACTTAAACAATGTACATAATTCATAAAAATATAAATACGGGGGGCTAGGGATTCTCTGCAGTTTTCATAGGTTAAAAAAGCAGCCACCAGACGGTAAAGGAAAAGAAAGGGATGTCTTGTACATTTGCACAAGTCTATCTAGCATGCTGAGGCTCAAGTTTAAAGGTCACTCTTATCACGCAAAGACTAAACCCAGCTTTGAGATGCCAACAACCAGAGACACTACATCAGGCGTAAAAAGTACAGTCGGTCTCCGACAACACCTGCAGAACGTATAATTAATTGATCTACCAAAAACTTCATACCCGAAGCCCCAGCATATAGGTGTGCACATCTGGCGACAAATGGAAGCATTTATTTGAAAATGTTAGCAATGTGCATTTTGATAAATTACCTGTCAGCTCAGAAATCCAGCTGACTGTTGAAAGGAAGTTAGAATATGCGGAAAAAAGCCCCTGGACAGACTCCCTGAAGCCGTCAGGTGAAGCAATTTAAAACCATGTGGAAGAAAAATGGCTGGTGGTGTTTTTGTCCACTGTGCTGCAACACTACACATGCAGTGGACTTAACACGTATGGCAAACCATAAAAATCCCAAACTATGCAGTGATCAGCAGTACATACAACCGCCTGCTGAGCTCTGGTTAAGAATTGTTAGCCATTTATTCTAAAATAAAACGAAACCTTTGTACGCAAGCATTTCTAACATGCAAGTGATTTCACAATCCAATGAGGCATATTTATTACTCTCCGAGGAACATACTTAGGTTCTGATTCACAAAGCTTTTGCTATAAGAAAGTATGACTTACTCTGGAGTGTTACAAGAGTGAGTCAAAACAACTTCTTGATTTGGGCACAGTGGCTTCTTTTCCCAATGACTGTATATCCACAGGTACGACAATCCACAACTCCAATTCATTTGGATTGGTATTCATTTCTAATATCTTTAAACTCTTTAAAAGGGTACTGGAGAGTGGTTGCTACATGCCACAGGCAGCTATTTTAAACTGAACGCATAACACAGGCAGCCATGGTAAACTGAACGCATAACACAGGCAGCCATGTTAAACTGAACGCATAACACAGGCAGCCATGTTAAACTAAACTCATAACACAGGTAGCCATATTAAACTGAACTCATAATGCTGGCAGCCATCTTAAACAAAAATCATAATACAGGCAGCCATGTTAAAACAAACGGTCTCCTCTAGTAGTAGGCCACAGCACTCGGTAGGCTCATGCATGAATCACTGAGCGCTTAGAACTTTGCCTCTCTGCGTATGGAGAGGTTTGTAGTTTTCTAGAAAATCATAAACAACCCAAAAGTGTTTTTAGTCAGAAGCTGATGTCGAGGTAAATCCTAAAATGTTTAAATGTGAACAGAATGTGGCGAAGCGTGGCTCAGTGGTTAGAGGCGGCAGACCCAGAAGCTGAGATCAGCCGTGGACCAGGGTTCGATTCCCCGCCTCTGCGGGTCTCGGGCTCAAAAATTCCACGGACTCAACAATTCTCGCTCCGGTGCCTACTCGACTCACGGGGTCACACTCTGCGACTCTGGGCAATAGCTTGCTTAATCTCCACTACGGCCCCTCGCGGCGGGATGCCTGGCTTTCACCTTGTGAATACCCTGCCGGGGTATCTCACAGGGGAATACCAGGACGGGTTCCCTAAGCAAGCGCCTTGAGACCCCTGGGTGATTCGTGCGCTATATAAATCGAAATACATTTACATTTACATTTACAATGTGCACATTCACACATGCTCGGGCCTGATCTAGCAATCAGCTTCCAGTGAAAAACATTTTGAAAATGCTTATGACTTTTTTTTATCATATCTTTATTGATTTTGTTCAGACATATATTAAATGTATTGACGAGGCAATACACTAGACTTCAAGGATTATTCGTACTCAATGAAACTATTATAGTTTGAGGAAGAAAAAACGTTATAGAATTTCTTAGCTCAAAACGTTTAGGATTAGTGACAGAAGATATTGATTTGTGGTCATATGGGTCAACAGACCCTCCGATTAGGAGGCACAGACCCCAGGACCAATGGTTAAGAACCACTGGACTAGAGAATGTATCACAAGTGATCAATAGGCAGACGACACCCAAATGTGTCTGAGAATCTCGTTCTATAATTTTTGGGTTCTAAAAACCTGACTTTCCAAACCTCATAATTGGCCATAAAACAGCTTTTTAAACCCCACTAGATATAATTCATCCTCTTTCTTTATCATCCTGAATTCAATTTCTTTCATAATTGTCTATTTTTACTGACTTCTTCCCTACTCCAGCCCCTGAAAATAAATCTTTGAGCATCCTGCTAGACCCACAACTCTCCACACTTCACACTTCAACCGTCCATTAAAATCTGCAAGAGCAACTCTCCTCCCCATGAAAATATGAAAACCCCTGCTCCAATCTAAAGACCTTTGCACAGCCAACTAATGTCTGTTCATGACAAGGTTGGTTTATGGCAACTCAGTTCTGGCAGGCATCTGCAAATCCATCTTTGGTCCCCTGGGAGCTTTGATGAACTCTGATGCAAGAACAATTTCTAGAGACAAGATATTTGACAACATCACACCTCTTTCTCATGACTTACAGTAAAGCCGCAGGTAAATTAAAATTTGTGTTACGTAGAACTATACTAAAAAAGCCTACTTGCCAGCGGTCTTAAAAATTCGGGTTGAGCTAAAAGCATCACGAACATAGATCGTCAGACTGTAAACCAAGAAGTTCAATTCCCGCTCAGCTGTCACCTTGTGCTTCTATGGTGCAGTGTCAACTTCCTATAACTCCCTACCCAAAGACCTCTGACATAATGAAAACCTCTTTAAGTTTAATAACAAAATAAATAGCAATCTACCTTGACCTATAACCCCCCTTTCCCTATTCGCATTATCCTTCTGATCCCCTCTATTTTCCTCCTTTACTTAACTCATCCCAAAATACTAACTCTTCCATTTTCTCCTTTCCTTGCCACCTTCCCCAAGTGCCTTTGCTCATTTCCATTCCTTCTAACACAGCAACCACTGCGCCTGGATATTTCTGCTTTTCATCTGATGCTCAATTTAATGGACGTTCTAATGCATATTTCTTTGTGTCCATGTTGCTTGAAAGACAATCTGCTACACAATATTGGAGATCCAGATCACTACCCATTTTTCATTATGTAAAGTGCACTAATGATTATCTGAGGTAAAACTGTGTTATACTGTGAAATACATAAATAAATATGGGCAAGTGCATTTAAAATATTGATCTAAATACACAGATTATATATTTACTACAAAGAAAAAAATGATACAACAAATTGTCAAAATACCAGCTAACGTTAGACACATTTTGACCGATTACTGCGTTCAAAGGTAAATGCTATACAGATAATGTACAGGCATAATCGGTTAATAATGTTTCTTATACAATTGAATCTAACAGGCACGGTAAATATCACAAATTTCATTTAGGCCTAAAATGCTGTGATGCCAATTCAACCGGTGTCATTAATGGTCTTGCCTTCTTCAGTACTTTCATTAACATGGGAAACCAATGTTATTTGTATTCTGTTTAAATAGATTTTTAATAGCAAGAACCTGGCATTGTGTCAATTTCTAAGGCAGAACGTAGATATAAGGTTTCAACAATGACAGATGGATTAACCTATTTCAGCAAAGTTGAAAAGACAATGTCATCAGTGCTTTAGCCCATAGATGACACAATGTTATCAGAGTATTAGTTCATGGGGGAGGATGTAGTCAATACATTTAACACTTAGGGGGACAGCAAGTCAATAGGACTTCATATTGACTGCTTCTCTGGATGGAGAATAAGTTGCTGGAGGTTTGGCCAGGGGCTTTCTTAGATGTATATATACTATGCTAATAACAAATATTTCTCTCTATTTTTTTGTTATCTTGGTTAGACACCTATGCACCGCTCCTGTTCATGTAAGTGAAACTAGCTATTGTATATCAAAAGAAACATCTTTAGCATAATGCTCTCCTACTGGTAATAGTCACTAGGAGGCATGACTGAGGTAGATAGGTTATGCTGTACAATAACAAGGTAGAACATTGGGCTGGTAACCTTTTTTTAGTTTAAAGTGCCAACATTATGGAAGCTGAAAATATATAGACTCCCAATACCGTTTAAATAGTATCTCATAGGGGAATTATGTTTATGAAGACAGGCATCTCCTTTGGGAAGTCAACAATGCATTTTGTGCAATATTAGCAAGTCAAATACTAAGGCTCTCAATACTGTTTAAAAGAAAGTCTGGGAATAATGCTGCTGGACGTTGCACTGCATGATCACTCAAGGTCCCAAGGACCTCTTAAAACGTGAGCCTGGAACAGTATTTTTAAAAAGATCTTGAATAATAAATGTTTTTTACATAATTATAGTAGGAGTAGAAAGAGGGGCAAACATCACTGTTATCCCAGATGTGCAGAGCCATGTGTGATCCATTCACACATATGTAAAAACTGGTTCAGGCAATATTGCCCTATATTGAAGATCTACACCACAAGTTTAGGAAGACGTATGTGGTGTTTCTAACTGCCATCTCTCTTGTTTGGAGCGGCCATATTAACACTCATTGCTGATTGACACTCATGGGCCTATACACAAAGAAATTTGTGATTAGGTACTGTTGCAGTACTACTTAATGTACTCACAAATTCCTTTGTGAATTGGTATCAAAACATCTAAAATTTTAATATTCAGGGAATACTTGTATGCAATTAGTTCAAATATCAAGTAGTGTAATCTTATCATACTTTTTCTGATTGGGAGATGACATTTTAGGGCCAACCCGTCAAAGTCATTTATGCGTTTGCAACGTAGTACTCCGGTAGTAGAACTTTACATACTAATAAATGCCCTTATGAATTGGCACCATAGTACCATTAGAGCAGGGGATTTGACTCTGAAATTAGAATCCAGTAAGGCCTTAATCAATGGAATATTGAAACTAATAAAAATATGTATTGTAAATGAAAGATGGAAGATAGATCCTTAGAAAAAGATGCCATATTTTTTTATTATTTTTTTAGCAATGTATTTATTTATTTAAGGAATAAAATTACATTACAATGTGGATGTCCCATTGTGCCATGTTATATGCCTTTTTAAAACGATTAGGGTGGTTTTACACAGTCAATTCAAAACATAATTATGGGTTTTGTATCACATAAAATCATTGTGTCTGCTATTATCTAGAATAGGGTGAGCAGAAGGTTCATTATATGGTGCGATCAGAAAGGTAGCTGAAAAAATTCTACGAAATAAAAGTTTGCAATGGTAATCTGTTTAAAGCATAGTATCAATATGCTAACTATCTTAAATGTCCCCTACAAGCAACTTTACACCCTTGAACGATACAACCAGAAAAGTGAGATATCGCAAGTCCAAATTGAGTAATTTCACAATCTTTTAGTCTTTCCAGAGATCACAGTAATGTCCACAGTTTTCTTTGCATTTCACATTCCACCAAGAGAGCAGCCAAAATGTTTAATTCCCCCCACTTGAACAAGACATCTAAGCACACACCAAGCGTGCAAGGCAAGCAAAGCTAACCATCTTTACAAGAGTTCCCTTCACCATCTATTCATCCATCCTTTCCCCTTCTATCTCGCCATCCATTCATCTGTAAATCTCTTCACCTTTCCATCATCCATTCATCCTTTCTACCTTTCATATATACAGTCATTCTTTCATGCATCCACCAGTATATCCATGTACCCATCTATCCATCCTATCACCCACCCACCCATCCTTTCACTCTCCCCATCTGTTCATTATTTATCCTGCCATTCATTCATCCTTCAACCCGTCGATCCTTTCACTCTTCCATCCACCCTTAAACTCTCCCATCCGTTTGTTTCCCCCTTTCTTCATCCTTCTTTTCACCTTTTCATTCTTATTTTTTCATGTTTCTTTCCTTCCATCCTTCCTTCCTTTCTCCTCCTTTCTTTCCTATTTCAATCTCCCCATCTTTTGGCTCTCATCCTAAATTTCTCATTATTTCCATTCTTCTGCTCTCTTTTTATATGTGTTCCTCTGTAGTTCTCTTATTGTCATCATTTCTCTTTATGTATTTCCATGCTTCCTGCCAGTCCACTTCTGAACCCACCCCTTTCTTGATATTGCCCAAAAGTATTATTCACGAGATACTTTGCCTGCAAAATTGCAGCCAGAAGAAGCCCAGAAACAACTAAATGATGTTTCAGTTGGACCCAATTCACAAGGCCCTGGGGTCCACAAGCAGCTCTGCTTAAGCTGCGTATGTGGGGGGTTCCCTACACCACTGCATTCCGCTATCTAAAATAAATATTACTATGTAAAGTAATAACTGGAAAGCTCACTCTTTGTTGCAAGATTTGGACTTGGATGCAAAAACAATGCATTTTTGAAAAACCACAGAATCCAAAGAATTTAGGACATCTGGAAGAATGTACTTTCCTGCTATAATTGTCTGAAAGCTGGGCAAGGTTTACAAATATTTCTGCAGACAAATAACGTGTGTCCAATTTATACTTTAAGGCGCATAGTAAAGAAACACCACTGTCAAAACATTTTGAAACAAGCATTCACAATGCCACTGGGTGTGCTCTATGATTGAAAGAGCCTTGTGTGTCACTTAAGGGGTTAGGCACTCAGTAAGTCATCATACAGGCCCGTTGTCATTCATATTTGCAATCATGCATCCATTCACTGACTCATTCTTGTATTCACCAAAGGACACAACCATAATAAAACACACAAACTCAAAAACATATGCAAGATAAATTAAAAGAATACAAGTAGAAAAAAACATGCTGTCTACAGACAGCAGACATAGGCTTGCAATAACAAAACTAAATATAACAGCGGTGCAAAGGTATTGAACATGGTTCAATGTGGATTTAAAGTTCCAGTATTACTGCCTTTTTTGGAAACATGTTGGTCATCTTGGAATGGTAAAACAATGCTACTTTGTGGACAACAGCATTCCGTAATAGTGGCAAGTAAACAAGCCGTTAGTAGTGCCTAAAGAATCGTAGTATCCTGTTAGGCAAAATGAAAAGGAAAAGAATAAAGGAAACGATAAGAAAGGGGAGCTAGGAGAAAATTTAAAACTAAAGGACTGGTCAACCAACCCTGACGCAATCATTTTCAGGTTGATGTGCACATGTGATCAGAAAATGTCCTAATTTACAGGGCAAGAGTGCCAATAACTGATGGTGACTGAACCATTACCCTAGGACGTACACGGTCATGGATGGAGGCAGAGGAGTTTAAACGATACCAGGACAGACCAATGGCAGAAGAAGCCTGACCCACCCAAAATGACTATAGACAGCAGGCATATGTTAAATATGTTAATTATAGTCAGTGTCAACTCAATGTTAGAGCTGTGTACAAAATGATGTTTCAGAATGCTTTTAAATGGGAACAAATTGAAACTGAAAAGTTACCTTAACGATTAAGTTAACTCTTCATTTTATTTGACCACATTTCAAAGTGTTGCATTTACAAACTTCAGGCATTTTGCTCCGAGTGGCCAGCGGACAATGTGCCATAAGTATAACTGAAAAACACAACTCTTTTTTTGAAAGGGAGAAATTTAAAGTGCAGAAAAATATTCCATATTATGAACATTTTTGCAGACCATTTTTTTTGCACTTCGAATTGATCCCATTTGACAAAAATGATTGTATGTGTGTGTTATACATGTAACGTTTACGGATATGGCGAAAGGTATGTTCTGTGCTGTAAATACATACAACACAGGCTCTCAGTGACCTATACAAATATACTCCATTCATACGAATATGTTCATAGATCACGTTCCCACTGGCACACATGACAGACCAGTCATAGAGCCCCTGGTCGAAGTATTTTGTTCAAACCATAGTATCTGGCTCTTTGGGCATCAAGGAGGCTGGACATTGGGGTGTCTGGTAAAAGCCCGAGTTGTTTAGCCTTCAGTAGCTCACAATGATTTTCAATGATCAGAAGTAGCTCTCACTACAGAAAAGTTTGGAGAACCCTGCTCTAAGTCATTTACTAAAAAATACATAGCAATTACTAAATCTGTTTTGTCTGTTTTTTATTGCAAGATATTTTTTTAACCAAAAAATATGGATGTACGGAGTGATAAATACGCAAGTTAATTTCTAAACCCGTTTTAAACATGACCTTTCAAATATTACACTTTCAGATACAAAGTCCTCGCTGGGCCACTTCTATCAGCATCACCTTTTATGTTTAACACTTAAGTTTACGTCATAAGAAACAGAAGTACAATGCATGGACAGCGTAGTGATCCCAGCACACCGTCTTACTATTAGGATCTGAGAAAATAATAAAATTGTATGTCCTGTTTTGTGCCATAAAATGTATAGATTTAGCAAACAAAACCAGTTAAATATAAAATCTGATTTCGTACCAAGTGTTCTGATCAAAAGAGCGAAGCAAAACTCTTGTTCCTTTAGTCCATATTAGGGCAGCCGCCTTAAAATCACCACTTGGAGGACGTTTTACAGTCTACACAATTCACCCAAGACAGAAGCCCCATTTCTCGAACTCCAATTGGCTCAATTTTTCCACATGATCCAATAATGAATCCCTAGAGCAACTCTTTTGTCTGATCCAGTTCATGCCAGGAGGATCTTGGGCTCTGCATCTCCTGCGTGTTCCAGGTAATAAACTATTATCATAAAAGAAGCCCTACAACTGCACCTTCAATTGCAAGTACCTAATATATATTGTAAATTACCTTTAAACCCCAAACAGTCTACATCTGGGTCAAAGCTAGCCTTACCTACCTTCCTACCTGTCTGTAATATATACGTGCACTGAAATACTCTTTGTTGGATAACATGCACAACATATGCACATCTGTACACGTTTTTGATCACTATAAACATAATAAAGTATGCAATTAACAGTGTTTTTTAGTGAATACTTGGACAAATACACAAACTATACCTAATATGGAAGGGTGTGCCCCGGAATATTGAGATAGGAATTTCAATGGCACCAAATATCACGAACACAATACTGAAGGACAAAATATTGGAAGGTAAGTATAGATTTTACACAACTAACTCCATATGTACGAGCTGTGACACTATACATATCTTCAAGGTGCATAGATGTGAAGTTAAGAACAGTAAATCTATACTTCCTCCAGAGGCGCCTACCTTTAGATTTTTTTCCCCTTGATATTAGTGCATATCGATATTCCTAGCCTATCAATTCCAACGTACGATCATGCGCAAGAACTCCCAGGGCAGTTCTATTACAGAGCTCTCCCAATTCTACCCATCAATAACACCTGGGAGACAGGCTTACATGATGAACTGAGGCATGAGGAAGTACTCAGCTGTGCCCTCACCTCTCATCCCACTAGACCAGGAAAAGTAAACTAAGGTTAGAGTTACTCTCAGATGTCCCTTCACACAAATCTTGGCGGACTTAATAAGTGAACTGGGGCCGGAGGTATTTTCAACTGCCCCATACCTAGCAATAGGGTGGACGCATGAACCGGAAGCACACTTTTGGCCGGGCATTAAATGGTACTTGCATATTATTAGCGGGCATTAGAAAACTGTTCTAAATTCTGAATATTTATTTTTTTGAATGTACGACCTTGTGTCTTTTTAATTTAATGGAGACATTAAAACACAAAAACATCTTCATTGTTTAGCTATAAGTGCAGGGGATATTCTTTTCTGCTTTGTCATCTAGCGAAACACCTAAAACTAGCTCAGTAAATCTTTATCATGATTCAATTTTCCTCAAGTCATTTTGCGTGATAAACGTCTTCCGCACCTGGTTTTCAACATCTCATCATCATCATACTTGACAAACGCACCAGCCACAGTGGCCTTGCTACTTAATTAATTCCTTGGGGTTCCAATGTTCTGAAGTGGTTGCAGCTGCATCCAAAGGCAGTTTAACATGTAGAAATGTATCTCAGACCTGATAATGAATATTTCATATTTTACACTGCAACCTGTACAATCCTTAAAGGGCAGTGATTGCTGGCAACACACCCACACCAACAGATTGCACAAATATCCCTTTGCAATGTCCACACCCATTTGCATTTGGTGCACAACGCTCCATCAATCAACATGTGTTTAGATATTTCAATTTGGCCCATAGATCCCTTTAATGAGGTACCATGAGTGCCATGCTTTGAAAAGCCTGGCAATGGTGGGTGTGCATTTTCTGTGCCCTTTATTCTAGCTACCACATCTTTGCCATCTCCCAAAATTGAAAGCCTGGCAACTCTCAAGCATAAATGTCCAGGAAGATGTGTTTTGTGCTGATATACTGTATTCTAATGCCCAGAACCAAGTGTGGTGGCAGCCTTGAGCTATGCAAATAACAGAGCACCCAAAGTACTTCCTCTGACCCAGAGGTCCATAAGCAGGGGTCGAAAAACCTTGCTGTATGTGAAGTGATTTTTTCCTGGAAGCCAGCTCCTCAGCCTGTGTGTAGATTTGATCTCAATTGCAAATAAAATCAAGCTCTGTTTCACAACAGAACTGTAAAGAAGTCCCAAGAAACATGGATCGATGTTCACATGAGAAGGTTCTAAATGATGAAAATCACTGTAATGAATTGAAGAAGATGACTTTCTTTTGGACCATTATTATGAAATTTGTTATATTTATTCCCAGGAAGGGCTGGGGAAAATGCAGGCATACCACCCCTCAATTTAAAGTCTTATTTCTAAACTGAGTTCTTACCCCTGCAAGGACCTGTCTTACCCCTGCAGACAGTTCCCTGGATGCCTTGATAATGTTCCTTCTTATACCTGTCACAGAAAGAGGTTTTGCTAATGCAGTCGGATCCAAACACACTTCTTTATGGCTTTCGGTGTCAGATTAACTACAGTTTTTTTCCTGAGGCTCTTCCTGTTTGCTTCTGGCACTAGAAACTAATATAGTGTTCGCTTTTGCAGGTTGCAGGTTCTATAGCCCGGTGTCCTATGCTGCTCTCAATGTTAACAAATTACTTTGTCTTGTAAGTTATCTTCTCAAACAAGTCATGTCAAAATTCAATTTAGGGTTACTGGCCGATTGATCATAAAATGTAACCAGTTAAGTTAAAAATGAATAAATCCCTGTTAAAGCAAAGGCACACAGATCACAATATTTCGAGTGGCACCAAAATTTCCGAAAAAAGAAACAAGCATTTACAATGCAATGGTTTTGCCTTTGTTAAAGTTAGAGCTATTGGCATTGCTCTTGACATTATATTTATTTATGTTTTTTTAACATAAATAAATGGCATTGCCATTTACAATGCCACTAGCTTTATCTCTCGCAAATGACACACACAAACACACACAGAGCCCCCCCACACACACACCCATACAGAGCCCCCCACACACACCCACACAGCCCCCCACACACACAGCCACACAAAGCTTCCCACACACACAGCTACACAGAGCCCTCCACACACACCCACACAGCACAAGCAGGCAACAGGGGCACACGGAGTGTAGAAACATTATATTACGTTCTGGACCCCGAAATTCTTCACTGCTCCTCACTGCAGAACAAAGGACGTACGGTGGTTGGATAGCGCGGTAGCACACCCCCAGTATTATTACCCCTATCAGGACATGAGACCAATTAAATTCCTAAATTTGCTAAGCTGTGAACACCTGACAACAAACAACGCTCTGAGCAGGGGTGGGATCCCAAAACTTCATGAACAATGTTTTCTCTCAAAATAATGTACAACATGCACTGTGAGAAAAGTCATCGACTCTGGGCACAGCAGTCAACAAATTAATAAATATCGCTCTTTTCCACAAACAAAGTAAAGATGTGCCGCCCAAAGTCAACCAAATCTTCGCAATGCTGAAATAAAGGATAAAAACGAGAGGAAGGAAGAAACTGACCAACCAAACTTTGTAGTGTAGAACAGAAAGACTGGAACGGCACATCAGAGGGATCTGGGTTGCCAAAAGATCAACCTAGCAGCCTGGTTCTGTACTAGCTGCAGTCTTCTGGTGAGATACAGTGGTATGCCAAAGTATAGAGAATTGGCACAGTCTAAATGAGAGATCACCATGGCTAAGACAGCCTGTATTAGTGCTTCTCTCGTGAGGAGTCTGCTGATCTTCCGAGACATCAGGTTCTGTTCTAATGTGCTACAGATGTTATTGCAACAAACAGGACCTTACTGTGCTCCCACAGCCTGCCTGCCTCTCACCTGGATGGTAGGAGGCCATCTCTTCCCCCGTGATGAATATGTATTTCACCGCGTACATAAAGTTTGCACCAACAGGGAAAGTAATTTATTTTCTATTAACCTCTGTGGTAAAGGTCCAATTTACTGGGAAGCATGGTCGTCCTTCCCTGTTCGAGGGTGATCGCTGCTTGGAGATTACTCAGTCTACAGATCATTCTCAAAATACATCCATCTTTTGATTCTATGGCAACGGTAACAAGTCATCAGGTTAACGCTTTAAAAAGTCCTTGGCACAGCAAAATGAAGAGTAATTCTCGTTCTCGGCGAGAACAGAACAATTACATCGCTGTGTTTCCGATTTCATTGACCACACACGGGCTTTTTCTGCTCACATCCATTCTGGAAAATGATTTCCTTAAAACGCTGCCCCTCGGTGACGTTGGCAAAATGTATCGGTCTATCACGTCAAAATTCTGCAATAAAGTTGCAGCCTGAATATGATGCATATTGATTTTTAGAATAAAGCTCCTCCCTTCGTAATCTCCAAAGCAGTCTAAGAAGCACTATAAAATGTAGAAAATGAATATTCACTGAAGGTATACTCACAAAGCTTTCCCTTCGTTAAACCAGTTATCAACTGGATTAATTTAACTCGTCAACCTTAGTAACGATATTTTTAACGTCAAGAGAAGTGGGTTACATTTATTAGGAAACTGACGATCATACGGGATGATAAATGTTACATACACCTGCCATACATACCACGTGTGTGTACATATATAAGATATAGATATATGTATGTGTGTGTGTGTGGGGGGGGGGGGTATATGTGTATATATACAAGAAAATGCACATACATTTATATAAAAAATATAAATACGGTGATATATAGGCATATTTAAACGTGTAGTAAAATATGAGCACAGACATTAATTTCCAGATCGCTTATTAATAGATGATACACCGTTCCCTCCCCTTGTCATGACGATAAGGATTAACAGATGTACAAAGGGCAACAGAATACCAATTTTCACTGAAAGCAATCATTCTATCTGCTGAAGGACAGGGCTGCTCGACTGGAGCCAGGCAGGGTGATTTTCGAAGTTCCCTCCTGCACAGAGAGTGCCCCGGCAGCTACAATCACACACACAAGGTGCCCCTTAACACAACAGAGGAGAGCAGGTCGGCTTACACCCAAAGATGACCCGTCTTTGAAAATTCCACATGAAGGCACACGGCGGAGACGGAGCCACCCGGAATCGAGGCATGCGTCACCTGGGATGTCAAAGCTTTATTTATGGGCCATTACCGGGCACCGAGGTTACATGAAAACAAAATGATGGCCGCGTCAGCAGTACAAATGAGCTTTCTGCAATTTAGTGTTATTGCACGTTTCTGTGCAGTACCAAGGCACAGGCAGCGCGATAAATATTTAAAAATGCCGGAATGTTACCCGGGCTCGATACAGTTAACAAATGGAACAGTTAATAACACCAACCTGTCATTAGCACTGAAAGCAATCATTCTATCTGCTGAAGGACAGGGCTGCTCGACTGGAGCCAGGCAGGGTGATTTTCGAAGTTCCCTCCTGCACAGAGAGTGCCCCGGCAGCTACAATCACACACACAAGGTGCCCCTTAACACAACAGAGGAGAGCAGGTCGGCTTACACCCAAAGATGACCCGTCTTTGAAAATTCCACATGAAGGCACACGGCGGAGACGGAGCCACCCGGAATCGAGGCATGCGTCACCTGGGATGTCAAAGCTTTATTTATGGGCCATTACCGGGCACCGAGGTTACATGAAAACAAAATGATGGCCGCGTCAGCAGTACAAATGAGCTTTCAGCAATTTAGTGTTATTGCACCAGCCAGCGGTGGGACACAAAGCGGACCCCCTCTTCGGTATGTGACCAGCGAGCGCCGGTTCCCAGCTGTAAAACACATCAGCAGAAAGCTGCAGGGGCAATGCGGGCAGCAATAAAAACATTCGAGCAGACTGCAGCCAGCGGTGGGACACAAAGCGGACCCCCTGTATCCCCCCGCAGGGGCTCAAGAGCCTCCGTGGATCTCCCAGGCATCCCGTAACCGGCACACAAAGCCCGGCCATGCGGGCGGCCTAGCGCCCCTAAACATAGCCCCGGCCACGAGGAGGAAGACAGGTTGGGGCAGGGGCTCGGAGGGTAGGGGAGGAGGGAAAAAAACAAACAAATAAATCGACTCACCTGCACCTTGCGACGGCGGCACTTCTCGATCGGTCTGGGAGGCGAGCAGCGACAGGCTGGGCAGCCCAGACAGAGCGGCAGGTTGGAGAGGCACTTCTCCGGTCTCCCCGCGGGCGCCGCCATAGTGCTTGCCGTCTTCCTCTCCTTCTTCCCCGGGCTGCGGGGGGCGGGCACTTCCGGCCGGCCGCGCTAGGATTGGCCGGCCGGCCAGTCACGGGGTTAGGAGAGACGCAGAAGTGCCGGCAATGCCGGACCAGACACGGGGGCGTTCCCGGCGTCCCGTGACGTCGGCAAAAGGCAAAGAATGTCAGGAACGCCCCCGTGTCTGGTCCGGCATTGACGGACAGGCCCCTCGTCCAATGGCAAGGCTCCGTTTACGGAGCCAGCCAATCAATGACGAGGGCCGACCCAAAGCACCCTACAGTTCTCAACAGGATTTCGCCTGCGCGAAAAAGCTGCGCAGAGCGCAGCTTTCGCTAGGCAAAACCTAAAAATGGTATTACTTGTTAATAAACCAAGTTCCAATAGTGATAATGGGCTACCCACTGCAAGCATGAGGTACGTTTTCCTGAAAAAATACATAGAACGGATGGCTTGCACCAGGTCACAATGCAGTGGTGTGCATTCATAGTTTTCCCTTACACTACACAATTGTGATAGGCATGCTTTTGGTAAAAACAATGGGGCCAATTCACAAAAAAAAGTAGGAAAAAAAATAAGAGCGAAATCTCCACCTACGCCTGAAAATATTTTTCCAACATTTTCCGATTCCCAAACATTCCCAGGAGTCCGCCCGGAGCGCCGCACCAAGCACAGGCTTTGATGCTTGCTCACAGGATGGTCATGTGATTTCCCCCCCCTGGGATCCTATTCTTGGTTTGTGGAGTTCCCCATAGAGGATAAGTCCTTAGAGGGTGAATAGTATCCCCTGCGCAAATGCTCTAGTTTTTATATTTTGTTTACTATTTTTCCAATGGAAAGAACCCTTCTGCTTGCCCACACAAAATCTGGGGGTGATCCATTCCCCTTCCCACTCAGGAAGTGGTGTATGTCAGCCTTCTGATGGAGTAAATGTATGACCATTTCCATAGTGAGAAAGGGTCAGATGAGAGTTTGGGAACGCAGAAAAAAACTTACAAGTTGGTGGACATTCCCGCGCTTCCAAGGAAAACCACGCATTGGAACACACAATTTCTTGCCTCATGAGTGGGATTTAAGTCTCCAAGATATATGTACTCGTGGTGCTCCGAGCCCGTAAATTGATTGATGCCTGCCAGGAATCCCTTTGTGAATTCTAGGCAGGCATAAAAAGGGTAAATTCAGTCATAAACACACATTTATGACCACATTTATCCTTTGTGAACAAGGGTCCAACATGCGGTGTCAAGAATCAACGTGTTTTATGAACGCTTTGGCATCTACTATGTGGAGAATACATAATACCTTTTTCTGCTCCAGTGGGGAGGCTATCACACACTACGCGTATGATCGAAGGAACAGCAAAAGACAGAGGATCACATTCCTTCAAACTTGGACTGCCTCCACCTCCTGCGTTCAGAGGAAGGGATGCTTGCATCCCATATGCCGAGCACATGTTCCAATTCTCATCTCACAGGACAACAAATCACAGTCAAATGACTTGGACAACTCAGCAGGGGTGCTAGTGAAGTGCAATGCCAAAACCAAACTGCAGACATTCTGGCCTCTTTTTGAGAAAGTAAGACACTTTACAAGTCCTGCTGGTAAAACTATTAAAATGAATATTCAACATATTCAGTGAATCACAGAAATTAATAGGATTATAAGATTGCCCAAACTGCTGTTCCTTTCATGGCAGTACTGTTTTTCTTTATCTATACAGCCACCACTGTTAGGGTGGGGGCTACTGTTGGAGGAAGGACACAACTTACTAATGAACAATGTGAGCAGACCTTTGGTTTAAAGCTCTTGGAGTACACATGGTGCAAAATGGCTTGCACATTTCCTGCCCAAAATAGTAGTTTGCAGTGACACAGACAAACCTGTCACCCACTACTGCAAGGAAAGAATAGTGGTTGGTAACAAGGTCCATTGTCTCAGCAGCCACACTCCCATTCACATAGATGTTGCTATCTGTAGCCCTGGCTTACTTTTGTAGTATTCTTGGCTCACTACTGAACTCAAGGAGTATGCCAGTAGTACTCTTTGCTTACTCCTGGAACTCAGGCGTCAGCTAAGAGCACTACATTAGTAAGTCATAGCAAAATCTTTGTGAATTGGGTAATAAGAATTCATCTCTATTTCTGAAACAATGGTAGAACTTGGATACATGCTTCATCATTTTATTAACCCGTCACATTTATAAATTGCCATTTCAGATAATGGAGTTGATCTAAATAAAATGTGAACATCAGGAAAAGTGTAGCAAAAAGAACTACAAAATAGGAATGCAGTGATGGAAGCGCAACATATCTATATATGCCACATCACAAAATAAATCTATTGTAAATTTAAAAAATGTTTTAAAAAGTACACATGTAACTTAACATGCCAAAAAGAAATATAGATCCTAAATGCTTCTGCTCATGAAGTATCTACCAAATAAATAAACAGAAGCTTCTAGGAAGTTCCGATACACATAGACAGATGCCCCCATCTATCCTGAATAGAGGAGGAAATGTGCGGTCTCTGGCAGCTTTTGACAGATGAGAAAGTATCCTCTGCAGTATGTTGTGGCTTCTCACAGGGATTTTGCTTTTAAAAAGAGAGCCATTCTTTGAAAATGTACGCCTCATTCTGAGTAAGCATGGACCCTGGTGGTTACTGGTAATTAGGTTAAATGCGGCTTGCTCTATACTAAAAGTGCTATTAGTAAAGAATTGCTAAACCTTTCTTCCAGGGTAAACTTCATGAAAATAGAGGTAAAAAAGAGCAAGAATGAAGAAGGACATGGAGGAGCCAAGTAACCTGAAAAAAGTAGCCTTTGTCGGCTTCCCCGGGGTCTGAAATAGCTCTCCTCTCATGTAAGTGAGGTGAGAAAAGACTAGAAGAGGCAGCAAGCCTATCACAAACAACTGTTCCGCCTCAAGACCAGCCAGAGAGCGAGCGAGCCAGACCCCCGGCCTAAGAAAGTGGTGGGTGCCATATTAATGCCGCAGGTGAACACGCATAGTGAAGCACCGGCACCCCAAGGAGAGTGACGTGTGGATGGTGTAAAACGGAGAGTAACGGTCCACTCTTGGCCAAAAGACAGCATAGCAGCTTTAAGAAGGCCAGACCCACCTAGACAATAGAACCCATAGAAGTAATAACACCCTGTAAGTTGGAAAAGACAAAGATCCTCCTTAATGAAGAGTGCGACCTGGATATCAAAGGTGGCACAACGTTAGAAGCAGTCTTCACAACTTCGAAATGCCAAGTGGCTAGGAAAAAAAAAGAATAAATCAGTCAGGAACTTGAGGCCCCAATCATGGACAAAAAGAGACCCCGCAAAAATGAGCCAGCAATCTAACCGAGAAACTGAAGAAGGTCCTTCCCAGAATACACCACATGTAATTAAGCAAGAATATGGAAAAGAAGTTAAATCTGCACACAATTCACAAAGTTATGAGAATCTGCTTCCAGGGACTTGCAGAGTTGGAAAGACTAGATTCACTTGAACGTGCTGTTGATGCTAAATCATATGAGCATAAAAAATTCCAGGACATTGCTAGGGACCACCTAGACTCCATTTGAGAGCCTCTAGAAGCTCCTCCAAACAAACTAAATCGCACCTACAAAGTGAGAGTGCTAGGGACCAAAGCAATCTCCCACCAAACATTATAGGAGTCCATTTTTTGAGGGAAAAGAATCAGTAATAAGATAGGCAAGATTAAAGGAAAAAACTATCTAGAATGGTCCCAAAATACAGTTGTACCAAGACCTCTCCCCAATAGTTCTCCACAAAAGGAAGGGCTTCCATCCAGTAACTGCATTCCCACAACACAACAGATCCCATACTATGGGGCAACCACTTCCGCATCGATCCACATGCTCTGTTGCAGTGGCGAAAAATATCCTAGAACTTGGTGGAGAAGAGGACACACAGAGGAACGACTGGAAAATATGAGGGGGAACGGGTTAACAAACTCATATGACGAACAATACGTCGGCCCAGGCATCCCAATTAGCCTTCATGACTGTACAAGTTAATACCGAGCACTCAATGTCCATAAACGACAGTCATCAAATTCGTATAATTTTCCAATTTATTTCCTTCATTGAAAAATGTTTTCCTTTTTTCAGTAGTCCAATTTATTCTGACGCAACCAACACGTGTTTCGTCTGGTCTATGTCGACCTTGACTTCTTCAGGGCTGCAACCCAAAAATAATAAAGATATACAAATTCAAAATGGGAGAATCCCACATCAAGAGATCAATACTATCTCTTCAAAGTATACACAATATATCAAATTAAAACTATACATAGTTAGTCTATACCAATCTCTTTCATTAAAAAGGGGGGCAAAGACTGAATTCACATTTGAAGCACTTCATGGTTATAATTGTCTATATATACCACTTATTACATTGCTAAGTCAATTTCTCAATAGGTCATACACAGTCTAAAACCAAGTTATATAAAATGAATTCTTAGCTAGATGAGGTCTATTCAAGCTGTAGTACACCCATACAATTACGATAAGGACCAAAAGTTAGTTCTAAATTCATTGTCATTATTGTCATCTCGATTTTATTTAAAGAAGGGGGGCTTACCCATCAGACGTTACATCATCAAAGTATTAACGTATGTAGAGTTCCTGATGATACAGAAGTCTCTAAGATAGAAGACAAAAGTATGTTGTCTATCTGTATCTAATTCGGTCTGTTAACTTTTACGTCTTATGAATTCTAGTGCCGAATATATCCTCACCTTTTTATATATACACACTCCCTCCTCTCATAAAATACTCGTCGTGTATTATTTACTCGTCTAAGTTCCAGCGTTACATCCCATTAGGTGTACGAGGACGTCACCTAAAAAGTAAAAATGTATTGTCTATCTGTATCAAGTCCTGTTTGTCTGCTTTTACGTCTTGTGATTAATAATGCCGCTTATATCCTCACCTTATATATACACACTTCCTTCTCTCCCAAAATTCACGTCGTTATTCCATCATAATTAATTCTCCATGTACGATACGTAAATCCTCCATGTATTTGAACTCGTCTAAATTTATCGTTTTAATCCCATACGGTGTACGAGTACGTCACCTGCAATTCAAATGCATATATCAATTCTTTCGTTTTCTATACTCTCTAATAAAATGTAAATAGTGATGCGACCTAAGTTATAGCTCACCTGAGGTCTCGGATACACGTGAACGTCCGTAGCGTTCTACGTCGGCGCCATCTTAGTGTTCTTATTTATACTAAAAATATATATGCGCCATATTGGTTAAGTAATATCATATTACTAGTAGTTGCCTACCGACCTACTGATTATTGTTCGATAGATTGTACATATTTATAATTGTATCCTTATAACGATTATAGTCTGTATATTCTATATTATTCTTCCGATATCTTAAATGATTGCTCTTAAGTTTGAGTCTGTAGTATTAATAGAGTTAAATTGTCTAGGTTACGTAAATTGTCGTACGTTTGTCATAGCTTTAATCTCCTAAGTAGTTAAACAAGTTAAGAGTAACTTTAACAAAAAGTTCCAAGTCGTAGTAAACAATTGCAAAACAGTGGTCGCCATCTTAGATCAGGTTACTTTATCACGTATAGTTCAGAAATTAGGGGGAGGAACGGTCGCTATCATTGTTCGATAACTATTCTATTTTAGATATTACATTGAAAAGTAGCGTTTCATAATTCATAGCCTATTACTCTTCCGGACTAGGTAGTTTGTTACCTAATATTATACGAGGTGTATTACGCTCTACATAGACCCCATCTTCTATTTCTCCTAAATTTATGACAAAAGAGCAACGTTTTCGGGTTCGAAAAGAGAGTAGGTAACTATATAAATTTGAAACATACATTTTGCCTCATATACGTTTCCTTCTTCAGTTCTCCTACATGTTTTTAAATTATGAACTTCGTATATATTCCATAATTACATATTCAATTTCACTCTTTGAATACTTAGTTTTTCAAGAGACATCATTTTCTATATATATTCATTGACAGTTTATAAGAGCATTTGTCTTATTTTATTATCATCAATTTACATCTCTCTCAGAAATTATATTCAGTGACATTCATATCTAAGTATCCATAATCACATGTTATGAAGAGCTAATCCTGACCCAAATAGAATTCAAATTCATGGTCTATATTAAGTCCCTTTTCCACTGCTTTCAAGTTAATCAGCCACATTACCTCTCTTCTTCTAAGTGTCAGTAATCTATTACCTCCTCTGGGATCAGATTTGATGTGATCTATACCATGATAACTGAAATTATGGTGCTCAATATCTTCATGATGCTGAACCATATGTGAAGCTATTGGATAGCGTGTATCTCCTTGCTTTAGTGCTCTAGAATATTCCGCTATTCTATCTCTTGGTCTCCTTATTGTACTCCCTATATAAATTTTACCACATGTATGGAAAAGAGTTTAGTACTCTCTAAAAAACAACATATTTTTGTTCAATGGCCAATGGTACAGACAACGACTCGGGACAGCGATGGGATCCAGATTCGCCCCGTCGTTTGCGAACCTCTTTATGGGGTGGTTTGAGGCGGGGCGAATCTGGGGTCCGGAAAACAAAGAATGGATACAATACATACAATACTGGGGTCGTTTTATAGATGACTGTTTTTTAATCTGGACAGGAACTGTAGAACAACTTAAAGGTTTCTTTGACTTCTTGAATGACAATACTCTAAACCTTAAGTTTACAACACAATATGACTTCAAGAGCATCACATTTCTCGATATAGAATTGTTTGTAGAAGATGATAAACTCATTAGCAGGATGTTCAGAAAACCTACAAGTTGCAATGCGACATTACACGCTAGAAGTTGCCACCCCAACAGCCAAATTAACGCCTTACCATATGGGGAAATGGTTAGAGCACGAAGAAATTGTTCTCAAGACAGTGACTTTGCTCACAGTGTTGAAGATATGTCACAACGATTTAAGAATCGTGGATATGGAGAGAAAGTAATAAAATCTGCCCTGGATAGAGTCAATAAAAATAAACGCAGTGCAACTCTGAGAGAGAAACCTAAGAATGTAAAAGAAGAAAAAATTAGAATGATAACTAATTATAGCACTGAGAGTACTAAACTCTTTTCCATTATGAAAAAACACTGGCATCTATTGAGATTAGACCTAGATCTGCAACCTTATCTTACTGACAATCCTAGTATTACATTTCAGAAAGGATTAACCCTAGCTAATATGCTGAGCCCTAGCTACCCTAAAAAAACAGTAACTGTAGACTGGCTATCTAAACATAGAGGGTACCACAAATGTGGGAGATGTAATTCCTGTAGGTGGGCAAAAAAGAAAGTAATGACCTTTAATTACAATGATACTGGAGATTACAATATACAAATGTTCATAAACTGTGATACCACCTATGTGGTATATGCTATTGTCTGTACATGTGGTAAAATTTACATAGGGAGTACAATAAGGAGACTAAGAGATAGAATAGCGGAACATTTTAGAGCACTAAAGCAAGGAGATACACGCTATCCAATAGCTTCACATATGGTTCAGCATCATGAAGATAGTGAGCACCATAATTTCAGTTATCATGGTATATAGATCACATCAAATCTGATCCCAGAGGAGGTAATAGATTACTGACACTTAGAAGAAGAGAGATAATGTGGCTGATTAAGTTGATAGCAGTGGAAAAGGGACTTAATATAGACCATGAATTTGAATTCTATTTGGGTCAGGATTAGCTCTTAATAACATGTGATTATGGATACTTATATATGAATGTCACTGAATATAATTTCTGAGAGAGATGTAAATTGATGATAATAATATAAGACCAATGCTCTTATAAACTGTCAATGAATATATCTAGAAAATGATGTCTCTTGAAAAACTAAGTATTCAAAGAGTGAAATTGAATATGTAATTATGGAATATATATGAAGTTCATAATTTAAAATATGTAGGAGAACTGAATTTTTGGCAAAGGTGCAGGACCCGAATTATTTTAAACGTGTAAAATTCAAGACTGCACGGGATGCAGTACGTATCTGGAATATGATCATGACTAATTGTGAAACTTCTTTTTTTTATACCGACTTGTTACTTTGGGGTAATCCTGGACTCCCAGGTATTTTTAGTGATAATACGGGACGAGACTGGGCTAAATATGGTATTCTAAAACTGGGAGACTTATATGGTTCAAGTGGCTTCTTACAATTTGAAACTTTGAAACTTTTGTTCAAATTGCCGGAAATGATGCGTTTTAAGTATATTCAAATAAGGGATTATTTAATTCGTAAGATGAACCTGATATCTGTAAGTAGCTCAGATTTATGGAGTTGTTTTTACTCAACAAATCGAAAATCATTAATTAGTATGGGATATAAGTTTTAAAATCAAAACAAGCTGGATGAAACTCCTCGATTAGCGATAAAATGGACTTCCATATTAGGATTTAATGTGACAACTCAGAATATCTCAAATGCTTTAGTAAACATCAACAAAGTGACTTATTCATCTAGTTTAATGCTTCAATCCTACATAACAATATCTCACTTATATTATACACCACTAAGAATTTCCAAATGGGCACAATACAATCTGAACAGTGACCGCACTAAATGCCCTAAGTGTGGGCTGGTGGCTGCAGATATTGTACATATGATTTATACATGTCCGGTATTAACAGGGTATTGGTCGGTAATAGAAAATATTCTATATAAGCAAAAAGTGATCAGTTCTGCACTATCCGCAGCCTCAATTTTACTTGCAATATACCCATCTGGCACTACCAACGTAGATTTGTTAAATATACTTCTGACTAGCGCTAGATTGGTTATTGCGAGAGCTTGGATCTCCCCGAACCCTCCCCATACAATGGAATGGTGGGTGTTAGTTAATGAGATCTATACTATGGAGGGTTCAATTGCAAGGAACCGGGGAATAAAAGCAACCGGGAAGTTTGTTAAAATTTGGGGCACCTTTTTAGAATAGTACACGACTACAGAAGACACTAATAGTAGTAGGCCTCAGGGAATATATATCTGTGTTTTTCCAATTTGCCTTTTATGGATACAGGAATATACATCATTTCTCCATTTGCTTTTTGTTCTGTATTATGGCTATATTTGAAGGATGTGTAATGCAAAGAGTCTGGTGATACTTTATTTGTATTTTGATCTGTACCGTTATTTGATTTTATATTATATGTTTTGTTAAAAATGTATTCGTTGATCTCCTTGCCCTGCCTGTCAATAAAGAATTTTAAAAAAAATTAAAAAAAATTATGGAATATATACGAAGTTCATAATTTAAAAACATGTAGGAGAACTGAAGAAGGAAACGTATATGAGGCAAAATGTATGTTTCAAATTTATATAGTTACCTACTCTCTTTTCGAACCTGAAAACTTTGCTCTTTTGTAATAAATTTAGGAGAAATACAAGATGGGGTATATGTAGAGCGTAATACACCTCATATAATATTAGGTAACAAACTACCTAGTCCGGAAGAGTAATAGGCTATGAATTATGAAACGCTACTTTTCAATGTAATATCTAAAATAGAATAGTTATCGAACGAAGATAGCGACCGTTCCTCCCCCTAATTTCTGAACTATACGTGATAAAGTAACCTGATCTAAGATGGCGACCACTGTTTTGTAATTGTTTACTACGACTTGAAACTTTTTGTTAAAGTTACTCTTAACTGGTTTAACTACTTAGGAGATAAAAGCTATGACGAACGTACGACCATTTACGTAACCTAGACAATTTAACTCTATTAATACTACAGACTCAAACTTACGAGCAATCATTTAAGATATCGGAAGAATAATATAGAATATACAGACTATAATCGTTATAAGGATACAATTATAAATATGTACAATCTATCGAACAATAATCAGTAGGTCGGTAGGCAAGTACTAGTAATATGATATTACTTAACCAATATGGCGCATATATATTTTTAGTATAAATAAGAACACTAAGATGGCGCCGACGTAGAACGCTACGGACGTTCACGTGTATCCGAGACCTCAGGTGAGCTATAACTTAGGTCGCGTCACTATTTACATTTTATTAGAGAGTATAGAAAACTAAAGAATTGATATATGCATTTGAATTGCAGGTGACGTACTCGTACACCGTATGGGATTAAAACGATAAATTTAGACGAGTTCAAATACATGGAGGATTTACGTATCGTACATGGAGAATTAATTATGATGGAATAACGACGTGAATTTTGGGAGAGAAGGAAGTGTGTATATATAAGGTGAGGATATAAGCGGCATTATTAATCACAAGACGTAAAAGCAGACAAACAGAACTTGATACAGATAGACAATACATTTTTACTTTTTAGGTGACGTCCTCGTACACCTAATAGGATGTAACGCTGGAACTTAGACGAGTAAATAATACACGACGAGTATTTTATGAGAGGAGGGAGTGTGTATATATAAAAAGGTGAGGATATATTCGGCACTAGAATTCATAAGACGTAAAAGTTAACAGACAGAATTAGATACAGATAGACAACATACTTTTGTCTTCTATCTTAGAGACTTCTGTATCATCAGGAACTCTACATACGTTAATACTTTGATGATGTAACGTCTGATGGGTAAGCCTCCCTTCTTTAAATAAAATCGAGATGACAATAATGACAATGAATTTAGAACTAACTTTTGTTCCTTATCGTAATTGTATGGGTGTACTACAGCTTGAATAGACCTCATCTAGCTAAGAATTCATTTTATATAACTTGGTTTTAGACTGTGTATGACCTATTGAGAAATGGACTTAGCAATGTAATAAGTGGTATATATACACGATTATAACCATGAAGTGCTTCAAATGTGAATTCAGTCTTTGCCCCCCTTTTTAATGAAAGAGATTGGTATAGACTAACTATGTATAGTTTTAATTTGATATATTGTGGATACTTTGAAGAGATAGTATTGATCTCTTGATGTGGGATTCTCCCATTTTGAATTTGTATATCTTTATTATTTTTGGGTTGCAGCCCTGAAGAAGTCAAGGTCGACAAAGACCAGACGAAACATGTGTTGGCTGCGTCAGAATAAATTGGACTACTGAAAAAAGGAAAACATTTTTCAATGAAGGAAATAAATTGGAAAATTATACGAATTTGATGACTGTTGTTTATGGACATTGAGTGCTCGGTATTAACTTGTATAGTACTGTAATCACCTTTGTGATTTGCTTTTGTGGTAGAGGTAACCTACCTCCTTCATACCTGAGCACCGACTGGATAAGACAGGGCTATTACTCAAACCTTTACAAGCTGAGCGCTCAAATATAACTGTTACCAGAAATGTAAGCCTTCATGACTGGACTGAGCAGAAGCAAAGGAAGGTCTGCTGAAGCAGCTGAAAAATAAGGAGTCAATCGCAGCAGTGGAGAAAAACTACGGATTCTTTGTATTTGGTAAAGGGACTGAGAATATAAGACAGAGAGAAGAGCCAGGGTGGACACATAAGGAGAGCGAGTGGAGTTCAGGCTGGATAGAGGGTGAATAAAAAGACTGATAGTTAGGCAAGACCTTAATACTGCTGGTCATCCCTGAAAGTAGGGTTATTAGGGACTTCCCACATGGGCAGGAGGTAGAAGAGGTCCAGTGTTGTCCTGGTAGGCCGTAGTTAAGACCTTATTGGGGAAGGGGAAATAACCAAGTACCAAATGTGGTACCAGGAACCTGAGCATGCTAGGGAAAGTGCAGAAAATACACCACAACCACTATGCCAATTAAACATTTATTGTTGGAGCTACATTAAATAACAGATGTTATGTTCTTCAAGGAGATCCACTTTTTACATAGGACCAATTCCAACTGTGACAAAGTTTATCCTCGCATTCATTCTGGGCATCAGCAAACAAAAAGACAACAGGCATGGCAATACTTACCAAAAGTGCAAGTTTGTATTGGAGAGTTTGTACATGGCACACTGAACCTTACACTTGTATTAACCTGTATGCATCTAATACCACTGAGGAACCCTTCCTGCTGTTAATCATAGGAAATCTACATAAGAGCAGATGAAGGTACTGTTTGCTGATTGAAGACAGTTCAAGTCCCTAAAAAACAATGCGACAGAAATTGGTAGAGTGCAGCTTCTTTCTTCTCGCATGTACACCTCTCAGATTCCCAAATGACCACCTTTTCCCATCACTGTCACTTTGAAATGCAATTACAGATACAGTCATGTCTGACATCTCTGCTCCGACCACGCACATGTTGGTGGCATGTGGAGCAGTGGGGTACCAAACTGGGGATTCAATGGAGGATAGAAACTAATCTGTTTAGGGAACTGGTCCTCAAAAAAGAAATGGCTGAGGAGATTGCAGAACAATTTAAAGTCACTACTAAGCAAAGGCTCTGGCTAGACACAGTCTAGAAAGTCTACAAGGCAACGGATGAGAGGAGTACCAGTGGGTGTGGCAGCTGGGAGATCAAAGGGAAAGGAGGTTACTTAGAGATAGACTAACACAAGAAATAAAAGTGCCAATACTGTACCCCACACAAAAAAACACAAAGGGCTGCTGCCCATAGTCAGTCATTAATTAAGCCTTCACAGGCGACCAGGGCATAAACTAGCTTATTGGCATAAGCCAGAAAATCCATGAAGGGGTAAAATGGTGGAGTTGTGTTAGCCAAAATAATTAGGCACCAGCAAGCCATACCCAGGTAGCTTAAATTTGGAACCTTCTCAGGGATCCTGTGCGATCAAAGAATGGGATACATGATCATTGTTCCAGGACATTTTTGAGTCTAATAAGCAAGTGGCCAGGAATATTCAAAACTTCACTGCCACATACCAAAGACTTCATATGGGAAATGAATATAGACGAAATTTAACAATCAATAGAGGCGCCCATTGATATTATGGAAATTAGAAGAGAATATAAATCTATGAACATAAATAAGGCGTCTGCGCCCAGATGGCACCTCCCTCAACCTTCCATCAGATACTCTTTTCACATGGGGGAAAACAAAATGGCAGAGCTCTATAATTACTGTACACAGACAACAGGCTTAACCCCAGCAATGCAAAGAAGAGATAACTTGGGTGCCTAAACCTGGAAAACCAAAAGGTAACTGTGCCTTAAAAAGGCCAATAGCCTTATTTAAACCATTATACCAAGTTAGTCATGAACGGCCTACCCAAATATATGAAGGATATATTGCCTAGACTAATTGATCCCATCCAGATGGGGTTTATATAAAAAAGGCATGTAAGCCATAATATCAGATGAAAGGTCCACATAAACAAGAAACCCAGAGGAAAAACCTCCTGGCCATACTGGTACTGCTATTCACATAGAGATTGTTCGATTAGGTGAGTTTGAAATTCCTTTAAGCAGTCTGGATAAAATAGTGATCAGGAAGAAAATTAAGTGCTGGATATTATCCAGCTACAAAACTCCTAAGGCAGCCATCAAAATCGTTGGAAGGAAGACTCAGGAGTGCTCCATCCAAAAGGAGACCAGGCAGGGTTGCAGATTCTTGCCTCTCCTATTTTCCACATTGGTGGAGACATTGGCCATAAGAACCAGATCCCGAAATGGTATTAGAGTTAATTGCGTTAGCAGACAAGGGACATAAGCTTTGCCTGTTTGCTGAAGACATACTGTAGACTCTGATGAACCCAGGGGGAATGCTTCGGGCATGTATCAAGTTTCATAGGGCATCCCAGGAGAACATGCACACATGGATCCAGTAGGAATCCGTTTTATCTGGTCAAATAAGAATTTCACAAGGGATTATGTTTTTTTACACACCTTTCTCCATCCAATGAGTATAATTTTCTACACTAGTGTTTTACATCAATTTTCTATCCCTGTCCATATAGAAACTCCTCTCTCACTGCATGAACTCCACATTCAATGCCAACACCCTTCTACATAACTTTAACAATATTTTGGAAAGGTATGCGAATATCACACCCCAAATAAAACTTGCAAGTGCAAGACAAATCTTTGAGCACCGTGGTATTCTAAAGATGTTGCTCACAATAAATTATCCATCTGCAGACAGGAAAAAAATGGAAGAAAAACCAAACTCCTAATTAACCTCCCAATTCTGAAGCCGCTCTGCGCAACATGCATACAGCTCATCACATCAGCTAAAGTAAAGTACTATACCATCACCACCAATGAAGCCGACAACAGATGCAGAATGCTGTTTAAGACAACCAATCACTGCATCTCACCAACAGAAGCAGAATGCTGTTCAAGACAATCAATCACTGCATTACACCCTGCCTGAACCCCCCTCCACAGGTACATGGAAAACCATCAACTCTTCTCTAGTGACAAAATACAGAAGATCTGACAGCACATAGGCGATACCAAGCCAATTTAATCTCTTATACCTTTGCTTCAGGCATCCAATGCCTCAAACACTGCTTGCACAGCAGGCAGATCTGGATGTCCAGAGCATACCTGAAGATCAACCCATGCAAGCCAGAATTCCTGTTATTTGCCAAGAACAGCAAAAAAGAAGCAATACAAACCTGACTCAATGAAATGAGCCTTGACAGCTTCGAACCCCCAACTAATGGTGGCATGCTTGTACTCTATGGCCTCCGAGACGCCACACTAGGACTCCTTGGGGGCATCTTATACATTCCAGGAAGTCTACTCCAGGCCTTAAAGAAATGTGGCCTTGCTGACCTGCACCATCTACAAAACTAGCGGCATCATTTACAAAACATTCACGACGAGCATCCCCGCTTATTTTGCAGACAAGTTCACAATCACCGGTGGTTCTCGACAAACCCACAGCCAGGACACCATCAGACTGCAGACTAAGAAGTGTAAAAACGAAATAACTGGACAACAGCCCTTTTCCATTTTTGGACCCAGAATCTGAAACAACACCCCTGTATCCACCAGAATCAACGCAACACTGCTCCAATTGAGTGATGAGTTGAAGACTCGCTTCTTTAAGGACTACATCACAATGTGTTAACTGGCCTCAACTCAGCTTCCTCTCCTATTAGTCGTTGGCATTAAACTTGGCTTTAACTAACTACAGCTCTCCACTGACCTTTGTATGTATGTGTATGGTATTTCTGTAGCACAAACCTAGCCAAATATAGTTTAGTAGGTTTCACAAAAGCTCTTTGAGTAATAGGACATGAAAACCAAAGATGGAGGCCCAGTTAAGGAACACATTCCTTTTGACCGGCACATTCCTCTGGAAGAAGTTATTAGTCTTTTATTGTACTTTTAACTTGACCTGTTTCTTGAATACTAATCTGCCCAATCACTTTGAGAAATCTAGTTGCATAACACCACTGACCTGAGGGGCCATTTGCCCAGATTTGGAGGGATTCAATGCGGTTCACCTGCATTGCCTCTCTGCACACAATGTAGGGTCACATTACTTACCCCAAAGGTTTTGGGGATTTTCTTGACAAGAAGGGAAGCACTGTGTTATGCTAGAATTTCCAAGGCACAGCTTAACTAAAGGAGATGAAGCGAGCGACTTACACGTAATACTGAACAGCTGCTTCTTGTTTTCATATTCAGAGAACTTCACCTTAAACAGGGTTAGCCCTCTGGGACCGTCATTCCATTCATACATTATGTGGTACAAACCGCAAAAGGAAAGTGTGCCTCGAAGTCATAATACATTGATGTAGCACCATAAAATCTATATGACAGACACCTGCAATGGCCTTTTTTTTAAATATTTACGTTGGCAAATATGCAAGCATCGCATTTAACTTAAACTTTCCCCAGACAGGCCAGGTAAATGCCTCTAAATGGTGAAACAAGTGTATCTACGCCTGAGGAAATTCCTAAAAACGGAGTTATTTAGACTGAATTGACTAGACCACATAATTGGTGTTAGGGAGGATTTTAGTGTTTCAGACAACTGGATTCCTGCTAAAACAGAATCCTGGGCTTGCATGTCTACTGTACAGTGCTCTGAAGTAACCATGAGGGTATGCATAGCTCTACACAAAAGTACCTCATAAATAAATTGACCAACAACATGTAAAGAAAGAAGTATGGACCGAATAAAAAACAATGTACACAGCGTTTTGGAATAATTAGGAAACTTTTTTTTTTAACCACCCGAACCCAAGCAGCCCTCAATTATTAAACCACCAGTTGTACGAACTGTATTCGTGCATAAGAAATCTCGCGATAAGCTTAGTAGATTTTCAACTGTTTATCCAATTGATTTTTAAGGTAGTTAAGTATCATTCGAAGAGTGTATACTAATAAAAGTGTCTTTAACACGTTTGTACAAGAGACACTTTCAAAATCGACAACGATTCAAGGTGAAAGATTTGTAACTAGCACAAACGTTATTGAGTAATGCACGCGAAAGAATCTGAACATCTCTGTGGGACATCCTACCCCAAAAGGGACAGACTAACCTGGACCACTATGCTTAAAACAAAGTTGGAAATTAATGTATCCAAAGTACTTGCCAGGGCTTGACAGGATTCGAGGCATTTCCATCCTTAAAGGTGGTGGTATACGGCCTGAAGGCAAGGCACAGAGGCTCAGATTATGGACCTAACAAGGCTGGGATTGAGAAATCATCCACGACACTGCATGGTGGTTACAGTCCACATTTTAGGTCGAGCCTAGAGACAGCGTGCATGCGCTGCTCTGCGAGACTTGTTGTAGTGGAGTATGTACATAAAGCCCCGCCCACTCTTCTCCCTTATTTTTCACTGGCTTGTGTCATTGACATTCGTAATTGCTGGCTTCTGATTCGTAAATAGTCTCGATAGTCCCTCCTTAGTACCACCAGGTCTTTATTTGTAACCTCCTATGGCGACTGCCTCTTTTATTTCGGTTGTTATGGGTATGTGTTCTTTAGTCTGTGGGCACTACTTTATTGAGTTTGTATTACACATGGGTGCTCACTTTCAAAAGAACACGGGCGCCCACTTTAACACAGGCGCCAAGCACCTTCTCCGTCACCTCCTCTTCCACACTCTCTCCTCGCCCCACATTAGCAGAAGCCGCGGGGTTTGGTGACATTCACTCTGCAATTTGATGGCAGCAGGGTGCGGTTCCTCCTCTCCCAGGCCCCCAGGTTGGGTCTTGCTCAATTAGCGCCAGCCTACCACGGCGCAGCCCTCCCGTGGCCAGGGGACAGATTACAGAGCGGAACAGCAAATGAAGGCCTGGTGCTGAACCAGAGGTCGGGGATGAGGCCTGTCCGCTTCTATTTGTGTCCGTCGCGCTAAGTCTGGGCCTGACCTTTCCCCATCTGCTCCTGCCGGGCCCTCCCTGTACCTCCGCCACCCATCTCTTCGCCACAGTCCCTGGGCATCCATTCATTATAGTCCCGCGCATGGCCCTCAGCTGCCACCGAATAGCAGCAGAGGGAAAGCTTCTCAAATGATTGGTGGGGCGTGTTATGTTATGTGAGCCGCAGGACATATGATGAGTTCCGAAGGAATCTGTATGTGGAGCGGATGCCCTTACGTCCATGCAGAACACCTTAGAATTAAAGAACTCCCCACTAACTAGAGAACAATAACAATCATTTGCACTGAAATAGGTCTCGCATTTACGCAAGTTTGAGCTATTGGCATTGTTAATGACAATGCCTTTTATTTATGTTTGGTTTTTAAAAACATAAATAAAAGGCATGGACATTTACAATGCTAATAGCTTAAACTCTCACAAATGCGAGACCCATTGCATTGTAAATGCTTGTTCCTCAAGAGACAAGAAGCGGGTCGGGGTCGAGAAAGAAGGGCCATCCGGTACACTCTAGAAAGTGTAGGCAAGGTTTGGGCTAGACCTACAGTAAGACCTTTCACAGATGTTAAACTTACGGCCCCTGGAGTTACAGGTGTGTTAACACAATCCTTTCTAACTTTGTCTTTTTTATTAAATTTTTTTTAGATATTATTCGCACCGCTACAGCGAGCACACTCTACTTAAAATGTTGCTCTGGTATTCTTCCTCTTGCAGCATTCTCAAGCTCCTGGCTAGCCGACTCTGGGAGCCCCGCGACATGCTGTACCTGCTCTTACTCCAATGAGAATGATGAACACTTTCTCTTTTCTTGCCCAGCATACTTAGCAGGCCGCTCTAAATGGATCACCCCGATATGCGCTAAGCTAGGGGCATTAGATTGGTCAACTGCACTATTGGCTTTTAAGAAAGGACAAGATCCATTTGCTGCGTGGACTATAGTGAAGTACCTTTAGAGTACATGGTATAAACTGACAAGTTTCTTAATGTAACATTTTTTAAACTGTGTTACTATGGCATTTTTTTGTCATTTTGCACATGCATTTACACCTTGGTCTGCATACGCTGCTGTATAGCCAGCCACCTGCCCTATGTGATAACTTTCAAGACATGATGAGATCTATTTGCTGTATATGTCGAAGTGAAGTATCTTCACAGTACATGGTGCAAACGGACTAGATTTTGAATGTAATCTTTTCAAAATATAATATTGTTGCACTTGTTAAGATAATTCAATACCGTGCTCTTTTCTCGCTTATGGTTTTATGATGCTTTAGTACTATATTGCTATTATTATGCCTTACTTCGATAAATTGTATCTGCTTCACTGTATTGTTTTATGCACTTCAATGATTGTAATAACTGAATAAAGTTATAATGATGATGGTCGAAAGAAAAAGGTATTGAATGTATTAGATATTTACTATTCTACTTAAAGATTCTAGAATAAACCAAAGAAATAAAGGACACCATGGCCTAACCCTGCTCCAACTTTGAAAAGAGCTGAAAACACATCTTTTTAAAGAACAGATTGTACTGCAGAAACAGGACATTTTTGTTATCAGGGCCTAGCTACCCCTCAAATCAGTAGTCAAATCTATCCTTTTATTTAACACTGTATAGCTTTTGCCAAGGTTCAATCTATACAAAATAAAACACAATTAAAAACCACTTACATCCTTCATCTCTGCACAGTCATAATCAGAGAAATTATGGATATCTGATCCTAATAAGTTCTGATTATTGCTCCCCGTTTCTGCTACGTTTGTTAAATTGGTAAAGGGGTCAATCCCAGGGCAGTAAAGATAAATGTCAAATAAAGAAATGTTTTTGAAATTAAATGCAAATAAAGAGAGTACCTATACGTTACGGCCCCTCCAGGTCACGCAAATGAATTTAGTAACACCTTTGCGAAAAAAGAAGAATCGAGCCGTGAAAAAGCAGAGTAGAAATCAAATATGGCTCAATCTTTTCCACTGAAGGTAGGAATGAATACACACTGATGGAATTAACCGGGCACGGACTTTCTACAACAAATTCTAGGTTTGTATACAGAGATTCCAATTTGATCGGTTACCTGGCCATTCTCGCTGAGCTTTATTTGACACCTGTCGTATTTGCGTTTGGTCTATTCACATATACAAAACACATGCTATAAATTAAAAATCTATTTGGCATAAAACTCTTTAAGGTTTATCTGAAGAGCAAGGAATATATCCAACTTTCATCAAGCATTGGCAAAGCGTATAGGTCTGGATTTAACGGAATGCTGTAAGGTAACATGAAGCATTCCGATTAGATAGCACTGGAAAGGATATGCATGTGTGTGGAAGCAAAGAACTATAGAATAATAGTGGTGTAGGTTAAATGGTCAGAAAGTTGTCCTAAAAACTCGATGTAGGTTAATAACTGCCTGCCTACTATCTGTGCTGCTGCCAGAAAAAAAACACAATACATTTTCTAATTATCTAAGAAACTTTAATAGCTATACAATGTCTTGTGTGTGCCCCTGAAATTCTAAGTTCAGGCAGCTCGAGTAAAAAACACAAAATGATCACAGCTGCTTAGAGGGCACGCACCTTTTTGTGGAAGTAGACAGCTTTTGCCCAATCAGAACATGCACTCCTGCTCCCAACATGTGGGCGGAGCCAAAGCCCATCTCTAGTGATGCTCACATAAAAATTGTCTGGCAACAGGTGCGCTGTGAAGTCAGGCCATAGAGACCAGATTTAGGCAAACATGCCAGTCCAAGATTCACAAAACATTTTTGTGCTTAAGTGTAAATTCCTTCAAGACAAAATAACATTATTTTTGAACGTGCTTCTTACACCTACCCCATTTGTGTGTGTGCGGTTGTGTGGATAGATAAAGCAAGAATGAATCAGTAGGCGGATGAGTGAGTTGATGGACAGATAAATGAATGAGCGAGAAACTGAGGATATTAAACCATCCATGCGCTCTCACACACTGGGAACAGTGCAATAAATCATCATTTGTCATGTGCCCTATGAGGCGATTCAGTACGCCTAAATGTACTATACGGTTGTGTCCATTATCCCGGAAGTATAAACAACGTGTTGCTTTGTACCAGACAACAAAAGTTCAAAATGTTCTTAAAATATCCACTTTATCTGCTACACATGGCAACATTTGGAAACACTAAGGCCTACAGAAGGGACATACGTATGCAGCAGGTAAGGCAGTTAGATTTCACCATAAACGTGCAATGAAAAGATGCATATTGCAAAAAGCAGAAAGTAATGTGGTGAAAAAGTGAACACCTTTGGCAGAGATCTAAATCTGTATCAGTTATGGTGTGAGTAGACCAACCAATTATGCTGTTTTTACTTTTAATAAGCTGTCCCAGGTTTGATACTTACAGTCCTGTTATTTTCCCTAATAAATCAGGACAGCTTATTAACCTTTTCGGAGCTCATGACAGTTCCCGGCCGTCATGAGTCACGGTAGGCGTGTGCTCTTGACAGCTGGGAGCCGTCCGAACGGTGCCACTCCGCCCACGCGCTGTTAATTCCCCGCCTATGCGGGAGAATTAATCAGTGGGAGGAGTTCTAACGGTTCCCGGTCGTCATGAGCACACGCCCACCGTGATTTATGACGCCGGGAGCCGTCATGAGTACCGCAGCGCCACACCCAACCCTGCCCCCCCCCTCGCACCACGGCGGAATTCGCGCCGTGACGAAGGGGTTAAAAGTGGAAGTCTGTTTACTAAAGTATTGCCTCAGCCGAATGAAGCACCACAGTCCTTAAAAGAAGCAAATGAATTACTTAATGTAGCATACTATAGTGAATATTTGTAGCGAGCAGGTTGACCCCAAAAAGTTCTTTGGACACTGCTGATATTTGATGGTGATGTTTCCCACTTCGCGGGTACTTTTTTTCATGATGCAATCTTGCAAGGGTGCTGTACCACAGGCTGGTATTAGGTGTCCCTGTGGTGTTGTAAAAGGACCTCTATTAACCACATAAGGTACTGCACCCTTAAAGCAATTATAAAGAGTAAGATTGCAGCTGAGCATAAGTTTACATTTGTTTTTATTGGAAGTGAGATTTTTGTTAGCTTGCGTTTTAAATATGCACCATTGTTGTTTATTTAGCTAGGTTTGGGACATTGACTGAGAATCCCACAAATAAAATCACGACTTGTGACAGGGACTCTCAAGCCAATTTCAAAAGCATCACTTAACTCTAACAACAGCTCTGCTGTAATCAGGCGTTGCAGCACACCCTGGAAGCACTCAGCAACCAGGGTGGGAACCCAATGATGAAGCATGTCACCTACCAGGTAGGTGAGTGAGGGTTCTTTTAAAACACCCTGTGGGTTTCCAGTCACTGACACTCTGGATGACGTTTTTTTAGAAACAGAGGCAAAATAAGTAGGAGGCGCGTTCTGTTTTTGTTGTATTAACTGAATAGCAGGGAAGGCGAAAGGTTCTACGCTTCTCTCCCTCCTTTTGCTTCAAACATTTATATTTTGCGGACACTTTAGCTAGAGGACATGCCGGCTTCCCACTGCGTTAGCTGTTTCATCCGATGACTTTTCCCTGGCTATTTCCACCTCTTAGGCTCCTTCTCCTTCCCAGTCTTTATTAACCCCAGCGTCAAATTTGGGTACCATTAGTGTGTCCTTCCCCACACTCCACTGTTCTCTTGACTCTGCTCTTGTTTTGTCTCTCAAGTTTCTCACCATCTCATGCTAGCTCTATCCTGGCATCTTTCACGCCAATTTCTGTCACATCCAACTCTCTCTGCCGGACTCCTAGCCACTGTACATCTACATCTCCCCTGATGTGTCCCTTTTTCATGTCTCTCCTCCCTTCCACGAGTTGCTTCTGCTATGCATGTCTGCAGTCTTTCTCATGGTCTCTAATCTCAGATTGCTGCAAGAAGTAGGGTCCTTCCCTTGCCCTCGCTCTCTGCTCCTCACCCACCCGGCACTGGTCCCTGACAACTTGTGGGTGGAGCTTGCCTCTATGCTGCAGCAGTATTGGTCTGAGGAGGGCCTTATGCAATCTGGATGAGCACGAGCGAGGCAACAGTGGGCAGCACGTCACACGGCGCTAGTCCCTCTACTGTGTTCCTCTTTACTGCAGCAAGCGCAGTGCAAAATAGCTCCCCCTGCTGGTGAGAAGTTGAAGCCAGAGGCTAGACCAGAGGTCCATAACCTTTTTTACTTCTCTGGACTCCCACTGAATTACTAGTGGAAGCTGGTAGCCAGGGATAATCAAATTTCTCAAAACTATCACAAACATACAGAAACAAGTATACATATAAAAGTACATACATTACAAAATAGTTATTTTTATTCACCCAAAAAAACAAATTTCATAGGAAAAGAAGTTGCACTTTCCAACAGTTCACACAACATGCAGGCAAGCTTCCAAGCAGTTCACACAGCAGGAATACACACATCCCACCCAATAGTTGTCCTCGGTAGAACAGTCAGGAGCATATCTTAACAGGTGAGAGGTGAGTATTCATAGGTAGAGCAGGCAGCCACACATCACAGCTGCACATAGATAAAACAAGCTGATACAGATGTCTTCAATATGAGGAACTCTTCATTTGGTATTAAAAAAGAAGGAGACATCGGGTAGCTTTTATTGACCTGGCCTTGTTGGTACCTGCAGCTCTGTGACACATTCAACCCTGGCACTGGAGAAGGGGACTACAGCATTACAGGCTGTAACAAGAAGAGCAGTCACCATAAGCATTTAGAAAGTAAAAAACTAAAAAAAAATGATGGCCGCCAGTACGGATGACCTCTGAAGTGGTTGCTGCTTGTGCGGTTAACAAGATCCGTTTTCTGAAGAGAGCAAGTATTGGGTGTTTTTTTGTAGGAGCAATAGCATAGGGACAAATCTCAGGGAAGACGGACACTGGGCACATGTCCCTGCTCTACTTTGGGTGACTCTCACAAAAATGTAGGGAGGGTGAGGACTGGGCAAGTGGGTGCATGTTTTCTAGGGAGTCAGCTGAGTGTACAGCGGCGGAAGCAGCGGCATAAGGATATACATTAGGGGAGACAGATGCTGGCTGAAATTTAAGCCAAGCCAAGCCAAGTATTTTGATATGGGACTCTTTTACCTTTGATATTTATTGCTGAAAATGAAATAAACTGTGCAATACTTCCTAGGGCTGGTCCAAACGTGACAGACACTCCTATCAAGCAATGGCTGTAGGGGACTAACACAAAGCATCCGATGGCTAAAGGAGATGGATCAAAGCCCCAATATATGTAGGTGTTTGGTACTGATCACATAAGCTCCAACTGACAGCTAAGGCTGCCTGTAGCCAGATCTAAAAAAAAAGTAACAAATGTGCACATAAAATCGGGATTTCGAGTGACAAATGATATTTAAATGTGTGAATGTCTCAACTACAGAAAATCTGCAGAATACTCTGCCATAATATCTCAACTAGGAATAGAGAAATATGTTTTTTCAGGAAAGTTTCAGGGCAGCAGGCAAAGAACATGGCATTAACCATTTAGAAAGATTTACAGTCCTTTTTCCATGCTATACACAAGTCTAAATGTACATCTAAAACACCCCAGACATACACAATGATAATGTGGGAATGTGATTGCAACAGTGTCGTTTTTGAAGCGACGTAGGGGGTAGGGGTGGTTTTCACAAAGGAAATTATTTCCCATGTAAAAAAACAAATGAGCAAAACAATAAATGAAATTACACAGTACCATTAATACTATGCCTAGTGATTTTCCAAAATGTAAACATTCAACACAGGAAGGCTTAGGGTGAAGAGGTGGATGGCATGAAAGTAGTCTTAAGTATCTCGAACCAGTGTGTGGAGGTTTTCCGAACTGGTTAAAAATCTGATATCTGTGCACATTCCTGGCATATGCCAGCAAGTGCAGGGGATGGCAGACTGTTTTTGTGGATCAGGAGTGTGAGGATTTTGGTGTAGCTGTGCGGCCTTACTGTGAAAAACACTCACAAAAACTGTCTTGGGTCCAGGCAGGCTCATTTGTAAAACCTTAAGCTCAACCCTGGGTAGCTATGGCTGCGAGCAGAAAGGCCTAAACAAAGGAAATAGTGTGAAGCATTTAACAGTACCAAAAAAGTGAATAAGAAAGCCACGCGAGAAAAAATAAAGAAATCCCATTATTGTAAAAATAGATTATATTTTAATGAATTTTTAGAGTCTAAGATTAACAAAATCCACGGGAGGGTTCCAGAGATACAGATCTTTAAAGAAAACCTAAATCTCATTCACCCGCAAAAAAAAATTAGTAACTGTAAAATCTGTACATTTTTAAAAGTTTATAAGAGTTGAATTTGACTGCTCTGGCCCGGCTTGGGTGCAAAGCCGGCAGGGGGGACAATAAGGAATATTTGTACAGTTACCTGACCATCAAAGCTTTTTCCAGTCCAGTTCCAAACTTTATAGCATGACTGCCATAGACTTCAATCGAGTGGTCCTGATTCTGATAATGCAGGAGATGGAAGATGCTCAAGGATGCTCAAGGATGCTCAAGGATGCTCAAGGATGCTCAAGGATGCTCAAGGATGCTCAAGGATGCTGTGCGGTCGATGGAGGTGCCTTTTGCAATTATTCCTCGGTCCATGGGTCAGGTTGGGGGACTTTGGCCACAGAGGTCGGGGTCCCTCTAAGTCCTCTTTAAGACAGTGGAAGGCTGGCTGGGCTACCGGTCTCTATACAAAGAGGCCCAAGCGATATCCTTTGGTGGAGACTGCTTTCTCTCTTGGGCGACCAATCTGGACTCAGATGACACATCCGGGTCCGGCTGACTCGGATGCAACTTTTGGTGGTCGAGGATCAGTCTTGTGTGCCCAGCGGCAGTCAGCGGTGATTCTCCGGAAGAGGCTGCTGACTTGCAGAGTTGGGCTACTTCAGCTGTGATGGCCCTGGTGCTGGTTCCAGGGGGTCAGCTGACTGGTCTTTGGAGTCACCTCTCTGTCCCCACCACCAGCCTATCAATCTAAAACAAAGGGCAGCCTCTCAAGAGTGGGATCGATATTAACCCACCAAAGGAGGCTTTAACTTTGAAGCTCGCCTTTTGGCCTAACACCCTGAGTGGCTTCCAGCAAAGGGGAGGTAATACCTTGCCCTGTAGCAGGCTGATATTGTTACTAAGCCTGGGAGTTGTTCACACGTCTCCCCAGGAAGGCAGGCAGCTGTCTGGTCGCCAGTGACTGTGTGACAACACTGGACAAACTGGGTCACAGAGTGGCAGCTTTTTAAACGTTGTATTTCATTAATATTGACATTAAATTAGAGATGAGTATATTGTTGGGTTTAATGCCACAATTAATTTGCTACCTTACAGAACCGATCTCAGTAGTCCCAATCAGAAGATAGCCTCTTACTCTGTGTCAGCCAATGGGGTAACTAACTCTCCCACAGCGAAAAAACAATTTGGTAAAGTTGCTGCCAGGAAATAGGGGCTTGCTAGGCCTTCCTTTTGGGAGACTTATATAGATTGCCGAGGGAAGTGGGGGCTTTGCCATTGCTTTGAATGGGAAGAACTATCAGTGCCACCATTGCTATTCCAGTCTGCAGTGGTAGGCTGGGAGCCATTGTGTACTCTATCACACACAGAGTGGCACATGCAGTGCTGCAGCCCTGGGTGGACACTCGCTCTTACATGCCCTAGGTACCATTTACAAGGGACTTAGTAAGCAGTCTTAGCCAATTGGGGGAAGTCACTTCTACATACATTTTGTAGGGGGTTAGAACACTGGCACTAAGGTCTGGTTAGCAGGCTTTAGTGCACTCTCAGAGTTGAAAAGCCAGCAGCATCAGCCCAAAATTGTGGGGGTGAAGCTGCAAAAAGATGCATTACCTTACAAGGAGTAATTACAAAATACAGAGGAGGGATACCGAAATGAATACAGGCAGGTGGCTCTGGAAAATCAGACAATATATCAAAACCTTACGCGAGAAGGGAATAAATGTCACCTGCCTATGTTATAATGTAGGCGCATTGCGTCTCTAAAGAAACAAATGGCAAGAATATATCCCAAGAGGGGGAAAAGGAATTTCAGCAAAATCAACAATAATACAAAGTAGCTAGGATATCAAAGATGCTTTAGCAAAGAATATTTTATCAAAGGTAGAAAATAAAAAAATAAAAAATAAAATATATATATATATATATATATTACCTACTGGCGGTCGCCAGTAGGTATATATAGTTAGGATTTTTTCTCTATGGGTTTTTTGAAAATTCTATGTCTAATAACTTTGGCGTTTGTGGACGGAATTGGCTGAAATTTTCAGGAAAATGGCACATTTTGTTTCTGAGCAGCCCTTGAAAATTTGGGGGGGGTTCGTCCAGTGGGGGCCGAGAAAAAAGGGGGGTCCCAAAACGTGTTTTTAACATTGAGTTTTCCATAGGGCGGTTGGCCTCACTTTTAGCCCGAACGGCTGAATGGATTTGCACGAAACTTGGCAAAATTGTAGGGACTGGTAGCCCGATGTGCCTTTTGTAGGTCTCAATATATGTGCTCCAGTGGATTTTGAGAAATTAACGTTTAAAAAAAGATATATATCTGTAACAGCGGACCGGGCAGCGCACTGGTTCGCGGACTTTTCGCGCAACGGAGCTTTGTGAAGCGAAGCTGATTGGTTCTCCGGCGTCTGTCAACATTCCAAACAGTCCGTAGCGGCCGCCATCTTGTCTCTCGGTAGGATCGAGAGACAAGAGGAGGTCAAAACAAAGGGGGAAATAACTATAAGGGGGCATAGTAGATCCTCGCTGACCCCCTATGTTTGATGTGGAGGTTTTAAAAGGGCCCCGCGGGGCAAAAAAAATAATAATAATAATAATTGAACGGCTGAATGGATTTGCACGAAACTTGGCAAAATATTAGGGACTGGTAGCCAGATGTGCCTTTGCTAGGTCTCAATATATGTGCTCCAGTGGATTTTGAGAAATTAACGTTCAAAAAAAGATATATATCTGTAACAGCGCTCCGCTTCGCGTAACGGAGGTTTGCGAAGCTGATTGGTCATTCTGTCACTGGGCTATAGTTGGGCTACATCTGGCTGATATTTGGGCTACATTTGTTTTTTTGTGTGTCTGGCGGCCATCTTTGGGCTACATTGGGCTACATTGGGCTTCATTGGGCTACATTCGGCTAATTAGCAAATAGCTCATCGCAAACTAGGAATGGTAAAGAATCGCTATTTATTCCTTAAAGTTCGCTATTTAGGAAATGCAAATAACTTTGATGATACATATGGCGGTTCATCTCTAACAAGATAAGAAGCATAGGGATACATTTATGATGACTGGCGCATCACCAGGGATGTGTTAGTCATTCTGTGCCGCTGTTCCGTCACCTATGGTGTGCTGCATTTACAATGCGGCGCATCATGGGGCAAAAACAGCCAGATGCGTGATGTATCTGTGCCGTAAAGGTGGCGCATTGCTGGAGTTGTATCGCAAGTGTGATGAAGCTCCAGCAAGGGTCGGGGGTGCCCCTGTCGCAGGGTTTCTGTTCTCACACAGAACTGTGGACAGAGGATTGGAACCTCGGCGAATGCATTGCTGGAGTTGTATCGCAAGTGTGATGAAGCTCCAGCAAGGGTCGGGGGTGCCCCTGTCGCAGGGTTTCTGTTCTCACACAGAACTGTGGACAGAGGATTGGAACCTCGGCGAATTAGGGTGTCCCAAAACTCACGTTAGTAATCAAAAACTCCTTAGCAAGCTAGGTACAGTGTCACATTGGATATAACAAACTCTCAATGTTTAGACAATCCAGAATATGAACTTATAGTACCTCAGGATACGTGGAACTCATGAACAGTCGGTCGTTATAGATTTCTTAGAAACCAGAACATGGAGTTAAGAAGAACAGATGTGTATTTGAAATGTTTATTTACTAATGCCGTCTTCTCAGGCGTAGTACCTTAGATAATAAAAGTACACATATTATCAGTAGCAAAATTACCAGCATAGTTACTAGTACATAAAAAGTGAATGGTGATAGTATGTTAACATGCTGTAAATGAATAAGAGTTAGCAACACTTATAAGCAGCCGCGGGCCGTGGAGGGAGTTACGGTGAGGCAGGGAGGCGGGGAGGGGGAGAAGCAGGGTGGAGAATACAAGTACACATATTATCAGTAGCAAAATTACCAGCATAGTTATTAGTACATAAAAAGCGAATGGTGACAGTATGTTAACATGCTGTAAATGAATAAGAGTTAGCAACACTTATAAGCAGCCGCGGGCCGTGGAGGGAGTTACGGTGGGGCAGGGAGGCGGGGAGGGGGAAGGGCAAGGTAGAGAGGGCTCCACCCTGCTTCTCCCCCTCCCCGCCTCCCTGCCCCATCGTAACTCCCTCCACGGCCCGCGGCTGCTTATATCTCACCCTCCCTAATACACATATTATATTATTTGCTAAGAAGGTCTCTTTGTGTTGGTTTAGGGCGTGCCCATACTTTAGTGTCTTAGATTTGAAGGAATCACATCAGCATACACCAGCTCTCTCTTCATGTGAACCGCATCAACTGTTGTGTATGTGTGTTCGGCAAAGCAATATAAAACCCGCCTCATGCCCAGAATTGGCAGAAGTTGCACTTATGTTATGAGTATGAAGTCGTGGAGATCAGACCTCATAACAATTCTGTATCGTGTTGTTCTTGAAACTTTAGCACTCGCTGTACAGATATAGTTTAACAAGTAAAGCAGATAGTAGACCAATAACATATTATTCTCATGTAAACCACGATGAACTACTAGGTGGAAAGCTAAAGCAACAACTAAGTGTCGTGTGCAGAAGTTGCAAAAAAGGAAAAATGGCGTTTAAACCGGTAATGAGCCCATGCTAACTTAACACGGTGTAAAGATATCCAGGACCTAGATGACACCTCCTCATGATCCGGAAACGAACTGAATAAGATAATAGAAGTGCCATCTCATGAGAGCAGATTGCAAGTTTATATGTGGACGGTCCGCAAGGTAAAGCATTAAAAACTAGGAAAATTTAATGCTAAAGAAAAATAAAACAGCCAAGTACTTTATCGAGTCTTAAGCCAATAGGCAAGGTAAATAATAAAAACTTGACAAATAAGTCAATGAATTGTCAATGAAATGCTAGTACTCAGCATATCAAACATGAAAAAGGTCTATGACATAACTGTGTATGCAAAATAAGCTGCAACAGCCTCCAATAGGAAGTCACCGTCTTCATCCGAAAACAGTTCAGCCATCCAATTTAAAAGCGGAAAAGAACATACGTGCTCTCCCAGCACCGGATCCTCTATCACCATCAGAGGACAGCTCGGTGGGTTTTCAAGAAAGCTCTGTTCCAAGAAAGACTGTGCTGCCGCCAGTAAATTCCAGGGACCAAGTAGTCCATGCATCAATGCCACAGCCATAATCCTTTCGCCAGGACAAACCAACTCGTGAGTAATGATAGGAGTCATCAGCTGATTAAAGTCGACGTCAGGAGAAACCGGTCCGCAGAGACACAAATCAATGGCCCAATCGAAATCACAGGTCAGGCAGTGAAATACAGGCTGGACACAGGTGAAGTAGGAGAACCGAAAAGATAATCCATATGCCGTGCTTAATATCGCCAACGGCATTGTGCCATAATATTCTAGCATGCGATTGCGGATTAGTGTCAGCAGCTGCAGGGTCGGAGGTTGCATAGGAGGGACATCCATATTTAAAAATGTAAAAAAGCACAAGAGCGTCCGCTGGTAATGCAAGTAAAAATGCCAATCTACGAACCAGAGTGCAGAAAATACAATGAAAGGAAGCAGGGATGACTCCAAAGATTTTCTCAAATGAAGTCACGAGACCACTGGTAACAACTTTAAAAAAGTGTGCCAGGGACTTTGTGGAGGATGCGTTAAAGATAGTCGGAAACATGTTGCTGAAATTGAAAGGCAAATCTTAATTGAAAAGGGTGTGCACCTCTGTATGGGTGTTCGCTATGTGAAGTACGAAAGTTTCACGGGCCGAACTCAAGGCCACCTCTCTCTGAGACAAAAGAGCTCTTATTCTTGCCATGCCGTTGAAACGTGTCCCAAGGTTGGTATTTGTGGCCAGATTGAAAACTCCCTATGTTCATGTGTGGGAGGAAATAGAACATTTCTGCAGCAAATAATCCGTTCACTTACTGTTACGATAAAAGGAATACTTTTAATTAACTCAGAATAATCTTCATTATTGAGCATCAAATAACTACCATTTTCCAACAACTTGAACGTGGGGATGATAGCAGGAACTGGCGTGCCTTGCAACACGCAAGCCATATTTGGTCGGTGTTTGTTGCATGAACCGTGTAACTGTATGTGCCTACACATTAGTGAATGATCTGGCGTCTCAGTGCATTCCTCTCCATTCAGATAAACTTCTTGATCATCTTTGAAACATCTGTATGTGTATGGAAGCGACCAGACCTCATGAAGAAAAGCACTACCTAAAGGTTCATAACGACCTATTGGTATATATTTCATACAATTTGAAAACTTATATAAAGCAAAAGGCAGCGTTATTAAACCGTGGATAAGGCATGTTGCCAAAAAACCCGCAATCCTCTGCTGATGATGTCACTGAGCATGTCATGAATGATGTAATATGTGACATCATCAGCAGTGGATTACGGGTAATGGTATCTCTAGTTTACTCCCTTATAGCTGTGTTTCTTTTAACATAAGTGTCTGTTTCCTTCCCTTATACTTACTGTTTTTGGTTCGCTTCCGGTTCGCGTACCGGCGAGCGAACTAGGAAGCGAACTAAGAGAAATAGAGGTTGGCACAGTTCCAAATATTGTACCAATTTTTTAATAACGGGGAGGTAGTTCTGAAAAGAACTTTTTTTTTTATTTTTCTGAACATTTTTTTACTGTTTTTGAATTTTTCGGAACAGTTTTATATTTTTTTGGGTTTTTCTTGGAGGGGGCAATGAAAACGATTCATTGTAAAGGGCTCAACAGGAGCAACAAAACAAAAAAAAGAAGTATTTATTATTTTGGGCGTTTCGGACAAACTTGCATATGATAGTCAATAGCTCTGTTGATCAGAGTGATGCTTTTTTCTCCGTAGGAAATGAATCCATCGCAAAATGCGCAGATGTGTTTTACATCACCAAATCTCATTTGTATATTTGGCACCATCTCCCTGCCCTCTGGTCCCGTTACTTCCGGTACAACAGATCTTCTGGCCATAATAGGGAGATTATCTAGGTCGTTCCGAAACTGTGCAGCACTGTAGTTGTTAGGATGCCACCTAGTCATATGGCGATGCATTGTGTAGTTTCCGAAACTGTATTTTTTGTCGGTCCCTCTGGACAGTCTATCTTGACATATAAGGCAAGTTACGTATCTTGCATTTACTTTTTTCTGACCTTTGGGAATTTAAAAAAATTGCCAAATGAAGTTTTCTTTCCGGTGAGACGTCCTGGGCTGCTCAGGCAAAAACTGCCTCTCTTCGTGCTCGTCCTCCTGTTCCTCTTCTTCTTCTTCTTGTTGAATTACAACTTGAGCAGGTGGTCCACTCTTCCTTGGATGTGGTGGAGGTGGTGGGGAAGCACCAGCTGAAGCTACTAAAGAAGCCATTGCTCAGTGATCACAAAGGGTCTTTCTCTCACAATGATGAAAGTCAGAGTGAGGAAAGAAGGAGGGATTTTCATCATTTGGGAAAAACAAGAGTTCTCAACCAATCAAAAGTGTTCATTTTAGATTATATGACCTAGTCTTACATCATTAGGAAACCAAAAGTGAAATGAACCAATGAAAAGTGTTATTACCAAGTCACATGACTTGCTGTGTTTACGTTAAGCGCTTTGCAGGGCCTCCCGGTTTGCTTCCAGAAACCTGCGCTTTGCGACTCGCTTCGCGTACCAGTTCGCTAACGTAGCACGTCATATGACGTATCACGCGACAACGTGAATTGTCATGCGGACGGGAGGCGTCACGATGTTGTTTTCTAACGCGGCACTTGCGGTAAAGAAACGTTTACCGGCTCGCGGTCTATTTCGCGGCATCAAGGTCAGCTAACGGGAAGCTTCCCGATTCGCGAAGCGGGAACGAAGAAAAAAAAATATTAAAAAAAAAAATTATTCATAAACATATAAAATATATTTTTGGATTTAAAGAAGAATACATTTTACAGCTACAGATATTAGCTGTTAAAAAACCAATGAAATTCACTGAAAAAACCATAGGTTATAGACCATATATAGTTAGGAATTAGCATTTAGAAAACCTTATTTTACTCACACAAAACCATTGAAATTCCATATATAGTTAGTTGCACTAACTATATATCGCGCACCCGCAATCCACTGCTGATGATGTCACATATTACATCATTCATGACATGGTCAGTGACATCACTGATGACATCACTGATGACATCTCAAATGACATCACTGATGACATCACTGATGACGTCTCATTTGGCATCATTCTTGTGCTAATACGATAAACCTCTTCAGACTCTAATATAACCTTAGATACACTCAGTGTATACAGACACTCACACACTGCCACTCATCCATGGAGTTACTCACACACCCAGTCAGTCATGCAAAGAAACAATCTCACCTCCATTTCTTCAACTATACAGTTATACACACCTTACTTATTGAAACATATACTAACACATATTTACTCTCTTATACAATCCCTGATACAAGTTCACAATGATCGATACAACCACTCACTCAGTGGCTCTCATGCACAGTTATTTATATATGTCAACTCTCACATGTACTGTGTTTTACATATGTACTTACTATGACATGTAGCATTGAGATATCCATTCACTCATCAATACACTCATGCACACAGTCAACTGCCCATGTAGCTGTTTCCACATGCACTCTTGAACTCATACACCTAGTGAATAAACTGCTCACACATCTATGCACAGAGTCACACACCTTCCAGCCACCCCCACACAAACTCAATCTCCCATAGAAATACTTGGGCAACCAATTAATAACACATATAGCCTCTCGTATAGCTAATGATCAACACATGCAGCAGTTTACATCACAACAGACATAATGATGCACAAATTAAGACAGTTTAGTCACTAACCCATGCATTCAGTGAGACACATTTAATCACTCACTCATACAGTCAGTCACGCACCTACTAAATCCTTCATCCAGACACTTATACATCCACTCATTCTTCAATATGTAAGACATATTTTAACTTTACAGAAACATACAGTCACTGGATGTTGTCATCAGTGATGTCATCAGTGATGTCATTTGAGATGTCATCAGTGATGTCATCAGTGATGTCACTGACCATGTCATGAATGATGTAATATGTGACATCATCAGCAGTGGATTGCGGGTGCGCGATATATAGTTAGTGCAACTAACTATATATGGAATTTCAATGGTTTTGTGTGAGTAAAATAAGGTTTTCTAAATGCTAATTCCTAACTATATATGGTCTATAACCTATGGTTTTTTCAGTGAATTTTCAAGGTTTTGTAAATGCTAATTCCTAACTATATATGGTCTATAACCTATGGTTTTTTCTGTGAATTTATATATATATATATATATATATATATATATGTATGTATATATGTATGTATATATATATATGTATGTATTTTCAGTTATTTTTAGATTTTAAATATAACATAGAACACATCAGTTTGAGTACACATACATAATCGTTTTCAAAATGGAACCACAAAAACAATAATATATCACAAAGATGCCCCTGATCCCTAGTGGATCAAGAAAAAAACATTAAAACTCTCAAAAACATGTCAACTTCCACAACACCACTCTCTCATTAGGTCAGCCATACTTCAATCTTGCCCATATATATACCATACTGTCAGAAAAAGCCAGTAAAAAATGGTGGTTAATGACAGGAACCACTGCCCAGGCTGATAATGGTGTCAGAAACAGGAAAATATGGAAAAAAATCAATGTTACGCAATGATAAAGAAATCGTCTCTAACAGACGTAATATAGTGAGAGAGTATGTATATACTATGTTTATTACAAAACATTTATAAGTACATTTCCTTTAATGGAGTAATATTATTGAGTAGTATGGGGAGGGGAATGCAATTTACCTAGTACGCTCTGACTATAGTATTTTCTTCAGAAATCCCAGAATTTCTCATTCCTACCAAATATTAAATCAGGCCCTTTGTCTTTATAGGTATTACCTATGGATTCTTGCTATTAAATGTATATTTAATCTATTTTACATATCCAGCAACACAATGAAATGCCTCATATGCTATTGCATGCTATAAATCCAACATACTGCAGTACGCGCAAGTCTGAACATATGTACATCTGTAAAACATAGCCTTTCGACATAATGACGTCAACAGGTTGAAGCCGGACCAATTTGGCACGCTAGGTCATTAAGACCACTACAATCCCGAAATGAGGACGCACTATATTAACAACCGGTTTTAAGTTACAGAATTGCTTTACCTAGTGGGCTGACAGTGATGCACATGGAATGGGATACCCAGCTAAACTGAACAGAGTACACAATTGCCGATCACTACACTATGCTTCGCCTCGACTACTACTGGTCATTCAATATCAGTGTACAAATACTGATCCTATTCACATTTTCTATCCATAAAACTGTGGGGCACATTATTTGCTACTATCCAACCCTAAAGCAAGCCATGGTGCCTTGTGGTGTATCTGGAGAATGCCGAGAGGTGGCAGTAATAAAAGCAGGCAGAGAAGCTTGTGCGTCAAATACGGGGATCTGAGCTTTGCTGACAAATCCAAGCAATGGATCGGAATGGTAAATAAACATTGAAGCCAATAGTGTGAGAAGAAGGTGATCTCACGCTGGACCAGCGGATCCCATGTCAAAAGGGGATCCCATGTTTTGGGGAGAAACTGAAAGAAGGGCGGGGCACACAAGCCACTCCGGTGAAAAATTAAACTGCTGGTAAGTGGCTTTCGTGCATGGTCAGGCAATAGGTAACACTGCATTATTAAGGAGGAAACCAAGAAGCAAATATGCTGCAAGAGATATATTAGAAATGCAAATATTTCACTGGCATCAGGTACTTTTTTTGTACAAGGAGTGGATTTGGGAATTGGAGTTAAATGCGCGAAATGGTTGTAATGAAAGTCAAACTGCTTCTGTAAACTCACATCTGCCAAGATAAGAGGCGTTGGGTTTGAGACCAGCCAGCGAGGTGGAAATATTGCTTTTCAGTTTTGCATTCTTTGTATTTTCAAAGGGAGTTTGGTGCTGGTGTATGCTGTTGAATAACTGGAGTCCATTTGCACTATATTTCATCTACATTCCATATCCAGCAACACAATGAAATGCCTCATATGCTATTGCATGCTATAAATCCAACATACTGCAGTACGCGCGAGTCTGAACATATGTACATCTGTAAGACATAGTCTTTCGACATAATGACGTCAACAGGTTGAAACCGGACCGAATTGGCACGCTAGGTCATTAAGACCACTACAATCCCGAAATGAGGACACACTATGTTAACAACTGGTTTTAAGTTACAGAATTGCTTTACCTAGTGGGCTGACAGTGATTCACATGGAATGGGATACCCAGCTAAACTGAACAGAGTACACAAGTGGCATCTGAGTGAGCAGAAATAAGTTTTATGTACCATTCATTACAATGAAAAGGCACGCAACGAATCAACAGAGAGAGCTAAATATAGAACTTCCAGCATTGATTCATTATTTTCATGGCTCCAGCAAGAGAATGCAATCTTTTTCCAAGACTTAGCAGTAGCCGATGCGCATCAAACAGTGGCTACTCTAATGAGGTCGGGGTATTTTAGCCAGGGTTACCCGCCGCCCCAAATGTTCTCCCTTCCCAGCATTATGCCCGCTCTGCCAGCTTCCACCTTCAATCCACAAGTGGGTCAGTGGGCTGACTGGGAACAATACTAGGAGAATCAGCAGTTGGCACTGAAGGCGAGTCACTGAGATGAACATATCGATATCAAGTGTCGGATTCCTTGGCCTTGTTTATAAACTAATTTCTCTCATAACTGCCATGGAAGCCATCTCTTCACTGCTCTATCAATTTGCTACTGAGGGAGATCCCAAGAAAATGCAGCTTCCTCACTGCAATGCAGGCCCCACTTTTTGACTTTTGACTTCCCCTGCACCACCTGCCTGTCTCTCCCCAACCACACTGCCACAGAGTGGGTTATACTTTTCTGGTCGTCCCTTCCATGCAGCTCCTCTACACCATGTAAGGGGGCTACTGAAAAACACTGCGCTTCACCCTAGCAAACACAGTGTGTGATTGGCTTAGGGGGGGGAGGGAGCCTGGCTGTCTGCTTCTGCTTCCTGTTCCTGGAGAGCAGGAAAGACGCAGGACCCGGGAGCCAGCCGTCGGAAAGGTAAGTTTCATTATCTTTTTTTATTTTTTATTAAATTACCTCACCCGCGAATCGGGGCGACTGCTAACACTCAAACATTCACAACAAAGGCTACTAAATAGTAATGACTTAGGACTTTACTTAGTTCTTAAACATTTCTTTGAATGTATTTTGTTACATATTTAACAATTACTTAAAAAATCTGTGGTATTCCTAATGCATTGCAATGTAAATGTATGTAATCAAAAGACTTGTTTTCAAAATGGCTCATTACTGAGCCCATAAAATGTTCTTATTTTTATGTTTTGCACTCCATTCTTTAACAGTACAAGGACATCGGCGAGACGAATCAGCTCTTTGAAAAACTGCTTTAATAACTACTTTCAAGTAGTAAGCAGCTGTTGTTCTTAATGTTTCAATAATTTGCACAGATTATTAAAAACGGTCTTCATCATACAATTCGCAGAATCATGATAATTGGTAATATGAAGGAGTCTCTTATTCTCAATTCATCATAATTTTTGGAGGTAAAACGACCCTAGGGACACATCGCTGTAGCATGACCAAAGTCAGAAACTCCCTTTTAATGCTTTTCCCTGCCCCAATTCCTACTAGCAATGCCTGGTAATACCTCAAGGGAACTGCCTGGTGAAACTCCAGCCATACTTTGCAACCAACCTATAATCTAAGAATGAGCGCAAACACCCTTGGTGTACGATTTTGGATCTAACATGAAGCACAGACTGAGCTGGTTGGTTGGGAGATATGTAAGAACCAGTATCAATGCAGCGGCCTGAGACTAGTTCAATCTTTGGTTAGGTGGTGATTTATTCTGGTCTCCTTCACAAATACAAATAAATGAATATCGCAACTAAAAGGGTTGCTATTAAAAAAAATGTAATACAAAACAGCCGCATCAGTGACTTTTGAATAAAAAATGTGGCAATCACGGTTACGAAGCGGCATGTTTTCTTTTTGCCTTTTCGTTTTGTGGCACTTACAATACATTTTTTTCTAAAACGACCACTCACCCGCTAGCCATAGACAGACTGGTTGGCTTTGCCAGTGCTTGTTTTGTACTACAGCTCTAAAGTAACCGGCCCCTGGGGGTTGGACAACCTTTTGCTTTTACTTCTGCATTAAAGGTTCCGCCTAATATTGTGTCCATTTCATTGTACAAGGTAAACTTGAGAAAATAAATCATAATACGATTAAATAAAAGGAAAACTTGAGATAGAAAATATCTACATACTAATGAATAAGACAAATGCGAAGCTGCAATAGCACTGTGTGAAACAGGACTATTAAAGGGTTCTTCTAATCAGTCTGGATAAAAAGTGCCCCTTGAAATGAGGCAAAGGACGCTCTGTTTGAACAGTCGCACAGAGGCCCGCGGCACAGGCAGCTCTGTGTGTGCTCTGACTGCACAAGCTGACCACGCTCACATAAGGGTGGCTGTGCATACAAATAAAAGGGGCCCACATGAGTTTGTTTACCACTGAAAAAAAAGGCTAATTAAGAAAAAAAATCTTATGAAAATGAGGTGGAAAAGCCCTGGTTCTATAAACAGGGTTTTCGCATCAAAAAGACTGAGATTTGAGCGAATAAATACAGTTCCATGAAAGAGCGGTTTTCAAACTGGGACCTTGGCTCGGTGAGTTCGAGGTCAGTGCATGACTCATAGCCGCAGTACAGAAGCGGAGAGAAATGCTGTTCAGTCACCTGAATGGGAAAGGCTCTTAAAGATTAGATCAAGAACGAGGAGTGAGGCTGTCAGGGGCCAGACCAGTTGGGAAATAATTGACTGCATAAATATACTTGCAAAATATAAAAAGAATTGGAGAGATGTGCCAACATAATTGTAACACATTACAAGGTGAAATTGTATCTATCAGCCTCAGAGGTTACATTAACCCATGCTTTGTGCCTGGAAGTGATCAATGTCACATAAAGGCGCCCATGTGGCTGCTCTTTAGAGTTTTGGCCTTGGAAATAATGCAAAAAGCAGATCAATGTCATACATTCAACCCAGTAGAGTTCTGGGCTTAAATCCATCATTTTTTTGCTCACGATGCCATTCCAGTTTGGACCCGGCCATATGCAAATCAGTCTTGACCCTTGGAAATAATAGCACTGAAATATTAGGTACATGTATTTAAACGAATATATGATGATACAACGAATTCCGTTGCAACGCATGCCTTTACCACGCATGCGTTACAACGGAATTCGTTTACCACGCATAAACATTTCCTCGACTATTAGCGTGGTGACGTCATACGTCGTTAAGAGAAAACGGCATTTTTTTCCCGATTTCTCTTAACGACTATGATGCCGACGTGACTTATGGTGAGTTGTTTTATTTGGGGGGGAGACCCCCACAAACCCCCCCCTTTATTTTTTTTTTCCTTTACCACATATGCCTTTACTACAAACAGCGTAGTAAATGCATGCGTGGTAAAGGCATTAGTGGTAACCACGCATGCGTTGTACTGCATGCGTGGTTAAAGATTACGTGGAAACGGCTTCGTTGTAAAGGCCGTTTCCCATTTAAACAATGTGCCCAGTTCAGCAAAGTTCTTTAGGTTTGGTGTCGCGAAGTTTTGGTGGCATGTCAAAATCTGTTGTCATTGGTTGTTGCGTTTTGGCCCTTTTGATTGGTGTGACCGGATGCTGCGCACTGCGCTCCTGTATTGGAAGGCACGTGAACCTATGGGTAATAGCATACTGGCACCTCATGGGAATTCGACAGCCAGGGCACAATCAGACTGGAAGAGTATGGAAGAAAAAGGAGGCATTCATTAAAACAACCAAATCTGAAACAACCAAATCTGAAAAATTTCTCTGTGTCCACTGGGACAACCCATAGCCTTCTTCAAATTAGGAAAGAGTTGAAGACACACCTATCGTAACAAAGTAAATAGTCCACCTTCCCTCTCAGAACCCAGCATCCCCTGTGGATTTCTGATGTGACCCCTGCCTTGGCAAGTTGAGTATTCCACTAGCTTTTTCTAGAAACTCAGCTATTGATGAATTAACTCACAAGTGAACAAAATTATTTTTGTTAAATGATTTGGGGTAGGTGAGGGGTCAAAGGACCAGAGACTTACGCAAGCCACATCCATTTCCTACACCACTGCAACCTGGTATGGTTTCATATACAATTAAGGGTAGTACCCATGCACTCCTCTGGCTCCCTGCAACCCAGTGGCCTAATACCCCTTGCCTCACCCAAGGAAAAGAAGCACAATACCTTCTGCGCAGGGGCCACAGGCCCTTCCCACTGCACGCTCCTTAGCTTCCCCAGCTTCTAAGTGTCTCGGAACAAAATGTCTGCAGGCAGGAGCACCAACACAAGCTCCCCAGACTGGGCCAGGGACCTATAAACAGGCAGTAGGCAATGTCTTCTTGATATGAATGATGGCCATTGCCAACATGGACCGGGGAACACGTGCTGGGCTTGAATGAAGACCACCTCGTGTTTCAAAGCACTCAAAGCACAGTCAAAGAATGTGTCCACTGCCAGAATACCCCCATACTCATCATACACTAGAGAATGTAGGCATATGACTAGCATTCACTTGGTACATTGGGTAATGGCCAACCTTCATCATTAACAAACCAATGGAATGAAATGAGTACACATCTCAATCACAAAACTGCCACAAAGTGACTTGACAAATTATGTAATGGATGATATCAAATAAAATAATACCAATGACAAAAATAATGACATTACCAAAGCTAGCAACAAATAGCCTATTTCCCCTCTGTTTCCTGAAGGTGGAAATCTAGGAGTTGTTTCTATTTGAAACAAATGTTAGGACGTCTCTTTGTGAAAGAAGAACTACAGCCTCCAATCAGCAACTAATGGATAGGAGTATAGTATTGCTAATAACTAACTGCAGCAGGCTTTCTTCGCTATGCATTATTTACAAATATATAGGGGCTTGCTTCTCAAAGCTATTTGACACTAAGCATGACTTAGCTGCACAGATAGCGCCATTTGCAGAATCATGACTTTGCACACAAATATTTACTCACACTAAACATTTTGCAATGGTTTGATGGTTAAAGGATGGGAACACCATCAAACAGTGGTGAATAACCAAAACTCTCAAGTGTGTGGGAAACTTTCCATTCTGATAATGGTCAGAAGTTTACTCTTATCAACGTAGGACTAAATCGGTAGTGGAAAGGGAAGGAAACACTTTCACAATTGGTGGGGTAATAGGGCAAGGCTTTTTTCCCTATCGAGAAACAAAAAAGAATATTACATAGTGCAAATGCACTAACGTTTATCATTTACTCATGCACAAATGTAATTTGGCTACATTTTTATGGGTAAATGGCTACTCATTTCAACACCTAAGAAAACCTGTGACTGTCCCATATTTTGAGCACTATCCTGGGGATTTTAAAAAAAGTCAGGAATTTCCTACACATGCCGGTGGAGAACTAGGGAGAATATATTTACTAAATTTATAAGCAATCACTTTATTAATACTGCCCAAACATTCCTTATGACGTATACTGTTGTTTCAAGTGCATTGGAAGAAAAGGCTTGAGGCAGTTAGTGCCAAGGAAGTGAATAAAGGGATGCTGCAAATAGGGTGTTTCCGGAGACCAGGCTGTGCTCTGAGCATCTGAAAGGGATGGTCAAAGGCCGTACACCTTGTGCCAGTGGAGGCGGTGCTGGGTGCATAGTTTGGCCTGAGACCATCAGATGATTTAGCAGGTACAGGCAGAACTGAGGAAGGGCATTATGCCAACAAAAAAGAGAATATGGCAGAACTGAGGAAAAGCATTATGCCAACAAAAAAGAGGATATGGCATAAAGGACATGCCCGCTGATATGAGTGGGTAAGCGGAATGAAGGGGCAGGGATGAACAGGAGGTGTGGCAAGACAAAGAGGAGTGGCATGTTGCCAAGAGAATGGAGGAGAGATACAAAGGTAGACAGTGGGAAACCAGCAAGCCGGCCTACATAATCACCTCCGACCAATTGCCTACAGGAGAGAGGTGATGTGTACCCAGAAACCATAGTCCCAGCATTGAAGGCAAGTGATCCGAAAACAGTAGGCAACCAGGAAGGGACAAACACAAATGGGGTCTGAAGACAGGGAATGGGAGAAGGTGCACCTCAGGCTGTATAAGGTAAAAGGGCATGTAGCACGCACTTGGTATTAAGAAAGTAGCTATTGGGCCACAAGCGTTACTTGCAAGTGAACTCTCCCAGTGGAAACAGTCAGCGGGATGGAAGAGAGTCGAGTTGTGACAAACTGCAGCTCAACGGGTAAAGGGAGGAAGCCGATCCACTAAATCCAAGGACAAAATATCTTTGTTTATCTGGATTTCCATAAGAACCTGGGGTTTTACTTATGTAAAGGAGGAGAGAAAAATAAAAATCCATATTAATAATCCTTCAAACAATGCTTGTGTCACTTTGTTGATTGGGGCATGGTCCCACGAAATGTTCCACAACCTAACCACATTCACACTACACAAAAAGTGGCACAGTAAAATGTGATTGACTCACTCAAAAGTCATGAAAGTGTCAACACAAAAAAAGAAAGAGACCATCATTTTTTTAAAGGAGAATCTCTAGTACAAAAGAGAGTAAAAAACAACAGGATATGTATGAGAGTGTCATTAGGGACATTATTTTCACACAAAAAACTAGCAGAGCTATCACAGACTAACAGTAAATTAATCATAAATGAATGGAGGGCCAAAAAGTGCAGGCAAACACAAGGGCAAAACCACAATCCTGACTGTCAAAAGTGCAGCTGTAAAAGTTATCTGGCTGTAAACCGTAGCTGGTATTCTGGTCATGCAATAAAACGAAACGGATTCCTAACCAGCACTTTCAACAATAGCCAACGGTTTGCTAATAGGTCCAGTCTTTCCCAATTAAGATAATATTGGCCTGAATTGGCTCGTCTCAATTATTTTAAAAAAAACTCTAGCTCCGCAGCGTTTTACTGTAACCATGGTCACAGTCTAGGATTCATCCACAATTTTAATGGTGCACTTGCTAGAAAACCTGTTGGAAAGATGAGTGGACAAATGGAGGAAAACCTCTCTCAAAGACACAGTAATAAAACCATGAATCCAAACAACAACATCCCTTCTTTTAAGATTACATATTCAATTCCAATATTGCTTTGAGTCCTGTCAAAAGCTGCAACATATTTCATGGTGAGAGCCAGGTGTCATAGACATAAGTTATGTTAGCTTTAAATCACAGACAGCTTTATCTGACTGTCACAGACCTATTGTTTCCAATACATAACATATATGGAGAATGTGCTTTCAGTGAGTCACTTGTTCATGACTGGGTGGTATTTTTTATCTACTTCAGGTCTCTCCTTTTGAGTCAATGACTTTCGCCACAAATCTTGAGTTTGTATCGCTCAGGAGCATTTTGGTTTCACAGCGTCCTGACTGGATGACTTGAAACCTTCTTCTGACTTTAGGAGACTTACTTTTTCTCTTCCTATCGCAATCTATGGGAAAGCATTTCCTGGTCTCTACCACGTCCGCGTGTTCTTCCTGACATCAATGCACAACCTGCCCATGCATTCTATTTAGTACTCTCCCACATTAGTTTGCTGCTGTGGAATGCTACCCGCTTTAATTTTAGTTTATTTGTATTTATTTATTTTTCGTGGGCCCTGCATCTGTAAAGTTCAAGTTCAAGTTAAAAATGTGTATAGCGCACTACTCACCCAGTGGGTCTCAAGGCGCTTGAGGTAGGGGGGGTACGTTACTTATCGAATATCCAAGTTTTTAGTTGTTTTCTGAAGGAGAGGTGGTTCTGTGTAAGGCGGAGTTGGGTGGGGAGGGAATTCCAGGTCTTGGCCGCTAAGTAGGAGAAGGATCTTCCCCCCATGGTGGATCTTTGGATGCGTGGAATCGCGCGAGGGCTTGATTGGACGATCGTAGTTGGCGGGTGGGGGTGTAAAAGGTCAGGCGCGTGTTGAGGTATTTGGGTCCTGAGTCGTAGAGGGATTTGTGTGCGTGGGTGAGGAGACGGAACGTTATTCTCTTGTTGACGGGGAGCCAGTGGAGGTCTTTCAGGTGACCGGAAATGTGAGCTTGGCGGGGGATGTCTAGGATAAGTCTGGCTGAGGCGTTCTCGATGCGTTGGAGTTTTTTCTGTAGTTTGGCTGTGGTTCCGGCATAGAGGGTGTTTCCGTAGTCCAGTCGGCTTGTGATCAGTGCATGGGTGACCGTCTTTCTTGTTTCGGTGGGGATCCAACGGAAGATTTTTTTGAGCATATGTAGGATGTTGAAGCTTGATGATGAGACGGCGTTGGCTTGTCTGGACATCGAGAGGGAGGAGTCCAGGATGAAGCCCAGGTTACGTGCGTGGTCCGTTGGTTTGGGTGCATTTCCCAGGGCCGGTGGCCACCATGAGTCGTCCCAGGCAGAGGGGGATGATCCTAAGATGAGGACTTCCGTTTTGTCCGAGTTCAGTTTTAGACGGCTGTTCTTAATCCACTCTGCCACTTCTTTCATCCCATCGTGTAGGTTGGTTTTGGCGGTGTTTGGGTCTTTGGTGAGGGAGAGGATCAGCTGGGTGTCGTCTGCGTAGGAGATGATGTTGAGGTTGTGTTGGCGCACGATGGATGCGAAGGGACTCATGTATACGTTGAAGAGGGTGGGACTGAGTGATGATCCTTGTGGAGCGCCGCAGATTACTTCAGTGGCTTCCGATTTGAAAGGGGGAGGCGGACTCTCTGGGTTCTTCCGGCGAGGAACGAGATGATCCAGTTCAATGCTTTTCCTTGAATTCCGACGTTGCAGAGGCGTTGTATAAGGGTGCTATGGCAGACTGTGTCGAAGGCTGCGGAGAGGTCAAGTAGGATGAGGGCAGCTGTTTCTCCGTTGTCAAGTAGAGTTCGAATGTCGTCTGTTGCTGCGATGAGGGCGGTCTCGGTGCTGTGTTTGGCTCTGAAGCCGGACTGTGATGGGTCGAGGGAGCCGTTGGATTCGAGGAAGGCGGCGAGCTGACTGTTGACGGTTTTCTCGATGACTTTGGCAGGGAATGGGAGGAGCGAAATGGGGCGGTAGTTCTTAAGTTCAGTGGGGTCTGCTGTGGGTTTTTTCAGGAGGGCGCGGAGTTCGGCATGTTTCCAACTTTCCGGGAAGGTAGCAGAGTTGAGGGAGCAGTGGATGACATCTCGGAGATGGGGTGCGATAATGGAGTCTGCTTTGTTGAAAATGTGGTGGGGACATGGGTCGGTTGGCGATCCTGAGTGGAAGGAGTTCATCAAGCGGATGGTGTCTTCAGTGGTGATTGGGTTCCAGGCGCAGAGGTTGTTGGAAGGATGTTTTGGTTCGGAGGTGGGTGGGGCGGACTGGTCGCCAAAGCTGTTATGTAAAGTGCTATGTGACGTTCACTTCCTTTTTTTCTGTACTACGAACCTTCTTTTTTGCTTTTAATTTAACACTCTAAAATGGCCAACAGCCATGTTGGAAAGGTAAACTGAAAATGCCAAAATGGCCACTGCTGGATCATGACAAATTCACAAGCATGCTTATACATCGGCTGCTACCTTGGAATGTACTGATGCGTACGGAGTCGTCAGGACTGTGTAGGCATGCTTCAAAATGCATCTACATGCATCGGTGGCCATCCTGGAATGCCGGAATAGGTGGAAGTTGTTTTCACCATGTTCAGTTTAGCAAATATTTTCTTTTTCACGGTCACGTTTTTTTTTTTTTTAAACAATCAGACCATGTATTTCATGGATTTTTTTGGGTCACGAAATGGTTCATTTAATTAAATTGTCCAAAATATGTTGCTTTTTAAAAATAACTGAGTAATTTCTTTAAGTATTGTTTTATATTTGAGAATTCAATTTGATTTTATAATTTGCTCACAGTAGGATTTTGAGATGAAAGGGAGGTCGTTGTGATTTTCTACCACATGAATTTTGGCTCAAAGGGTCTACCAATTTGCTTTTCCCTTTATTATGTTAAATAAACACTACTACAGATTAAAGGAGGGAGGGTTTGGAGTTAGTTTAATGATGATGCTTCTTTTGCTACATCCAAAACAGAGAGATTTGATGGTGGCAGATGCTTAAGATCAACTCAGGATTTTTGCTCGGAGTTAGATCTGGAAAGAAATGTAAACTAAATGTCTAAGTGGGCAATTAAAGTGTAACTCGCATCTTGAAGTACTCCCTCCTCTGCTATCAGATTGCTAACCCCATATTCAATCAGAAACAGATACATGTGTAAGACAGACCCTGAAAAGACAGTGGTAGGAGTTATTTTAATGTTGGTGATTTTCTTAGTATGCAAGGAAAATTGTTGGGCTGCTCACTGCTGAAAAAAACCTTTGGAAGGAAGCTATATGGAAAAGAATAAATACCTGGAGCATTTGAACTTTTGTCCCTTAGAACGCAATGTCTTTGCAGTTACTTTGGTCCAGGGGCCACTGTCAAATCTCAGTAAAAAAACATACATATATATATATATATATATATATATATATATATATATATTAACTGAAAAAACCATAGGTTATAGACCATATATAGTTAGGAATTAGCATTTAAAAAACCTTATTTTACTCACACAAAACCATTGAAATTCCATATATAGTTAGTTGCACTAACTATATATCGCGCACCCGCAATCCACTGCTGATCATGTCACATATTACATCATTCATGACATGGTCAGTGACATCACTGATGACATCACTGATGACATCTCAAATGACATCACTGATGAGATCACTGATGACGTCATCCAGTGACTGTATAATTCTGTAAAGTTAAAATATGTCTTACATATTGAAGAATGAATGGATGTATAAGTGTCTTGATGAAGGATTTAGTAGGGGCATGGCTGACTGTATGAGTGACTGATTAAATGTGTCTCACTGAGTGCATGGGTTAGTGACTAAACTGTCTTAATTTGTGCATCATTATGTCTGTTGTTCTGTAAACTGCTGCATGTGTTGATCATTAGCTATATGATTAACTGTATGGGTTATTGATTGGTTGCCCAAGCATTTGTATGGGAGACTGAGTGTGTGTGTGTGGGTGGCTGGGAGGTGTATGACTCTCTGCATAGATGTGTGAGCAGTTGATTGACTGGATGTATGGGTTCAAAAGTGCATGTGGAAACAGCTGTATGGGCGGTTGACTGTGTGCATGAGTGTATTGGTGAGTGAATGGATATCTCAGTGCTACATGTCAAAGTAAGTACATATGTAAAACACAGTACATGTGAGAGTTACCATATATAAATAACTGTGCATAAGAGCCAGTGAATGTGTGAGTGGCTGTATGGATCATTGTGAACTTGTATCCAGGATTGTATAAGTGAGTAAATATGTTTTAGTATATGTTTGAATAAGTAAGGTGTGTATAACTGTATAGTTGAGGAAATGGAGGTGTGATTGATTCTTTGCATGACTGACTAAGTGTCTGAGTAACTCCATGGATGAGTGACAGTCTATGAGTGTCTGTTTACACTGAGTGTATCTAAGGTTATATTAGAGTCTGAAGAGGTTTATCGTATTATCACATGAATGATGTCATCAGTGATGTGATCAGTAATGTCAAATGAGATGTCATCAGTGATGTCATCAGTGATGTCATTTGAGATGTCATCAGTGATGTCATCAGTGATGTCATTTGAGATGTCATCAGTGATCTCATCAGTGATGTCATTTGAGATGTCATCAGTGATGTCATCAGTGATGTCACTGACCATGTCATGAATGATGTAATATGTGACATGATCAGCAGTGGATTGCGGGTGCGCGATATATAGTTAGTGCAACTAACTATATATGGAATTTCAATGGTTTTGTGTGAGTAAAATAAGGTTTTTTAAATGCTAATTCCTAACTATATATGGTCTATAACCTATGGTTTTTTCAGTGAATTTTCAAGGTTTTGTAAATGCTAATTCCTAACTATATATGGTCTATAACCTATGGTTTTTTCAGTGAATTTTCAAGGTTTTGTAAATGCTAATTCCTAACTATATATGGTCCATAACCTATGGTTTTTTCTGTGAATTTCATTGGTTTTTTAACAGCTAATATCTGTAGCTGTAAAATGTATTCTTCTTTAAATCCAAAAATATATTTTATATGTTTGTGAATACATTTTTTTTTAAATATTTTTTTTTCTTCGTTCCCGCTTCGCAAATCGGGAAGCTTCCCGTTAGCTGACCTTGATGCCGCGAAATAGACCGCGAGCCGGTAAACGTTTCTTTACCGCAAGTGCCGCGTTACAAAACAACATCGTGACGCCTCCCGTCCGCATGACGTTTCACGTTGTCGCGTGATACGTCATATGACGTACTACGTTAGCGAACTGGTACGCGAAGCGAGTCGCAAAGCGCAGGTTTCTGGAAGCAAACCGGGAGGCCCTGCAAAGCGCTTAACGTAAACACAGCAAGTCATGTGACTTGGTAATAACACTTTTCATTGGTTCATTTCACTTTTGGTTTCCTAATGATGTAAGACTAGGTCATATAATCTAAAATGAACACTTTTGATTGGTTGAGAACTCTTGTTTTTCCCAAATGATGAAAATCCCTCCTTCTTTCCTCACTCTGACTTTCATCATTGTGAGAGAAAGACCCTTTGTGATCACTGAGCAATGGCTTCTTTAGTAGCTTCAGCTGGTGCTTCCCCACCACCTCCACCACATCCAAGGAAGAGTGGACCACCTGCTCAAGTTATAATTCAACAAGAAGAAGAAGAAGAGGAACAGGAGGACGAGCACGAAGAGAGGCAGTTTTTGCCTGAGCAGCCCAGGACGTCTCACCGGAAAGAAAACTTCATTTGGCAATTTTTTAAAATTCCCAAAGGTCAGAAAAAAGTAAATGCAAGATACGTAACTTGCCTTATATGTCAAGATAGACTGTCCAGAGGGACCGACAAAAAATACAGTTTCGGAAACTACACAATGCATCGCCATATGACTAGGTGGCATCCTAACAACTACAGTGCTGCACAGTTTCGGAACGACCTAGATAATCTCCCTATTATGGCCAGAAGATCTGTTGTACCGGAAGTAACGGGACCAGAGGGCAGGGAGATGGTGCCAAATATACAAATGAGATTTGGTGATGTAAAACACATCTGCGTATTTTGCGATGGATTCATTTCCTACGGAGAAAAAAGCATCACTCTGATCAACAGAGCTATTGACTATCATATGCAAGTTTGTACGAAACGCCCAAAATAATAAATACTTCTTTTTTTTGTTTTGTTGCTCCTGTTGAGCCCTTTACAATGAATCGTTTTCATTGCCCCCTCCAAGAAAAACCCAAAAAAATATAAAACTGTTCCGAAAAATTCAAAAACAGTAAAAAAATGTTCAGAAAATTAAAAAAAAAAAGTTCTTTTCAGAACTACCTCCCCGTTATTAAAAAATTGGTACAATATTTGGAACTGTGCCAACCTCTATTTCTCTTAGTTCGCTTCCCAGTTCGCTCGCCGGTACGCGAACCGGAAGCGAACCAAAAACAGTAAGTATAAGGGAAGGAAACAGACACTTATGTTAAAAGAAAGACAGCTATAGGGGAGTAAACTAGAGATACTATTACCCGTAATCCACTGCTGATGATGTCACATATTACATCATTCATGACATGCTCAGTGACATCATCAGCAGAGGATTGCGGGTTTTTTGGCAACATGCCTTATCCACGGTTTAATAACGCTGCCTTTTGCTTTATATAAGTTTTCAAATTGTATGAAATATATACCAATAGGTCGTTATGAACCTTTAGGTAGTGCTTTTCTTCATGAGGTCTGGTCGCTTCCATACACATACAGATGTTTCAAAGATGATCAAGAAGTTTATCTGAATGGAGAGGAATGCACTGAGACGCCAGATCATTCACTAATGTGTAGGCACATACAGTTACACGGTTCATGCAACAAACACCGACCAAATATGGCTTGCGTGTTGCAAGGCACGCCAGTTCCTGCTATCATCCCCACGTTCAAGTTGTTGGAAAATGGTAGTTATTTGATGCTCAATAATGAAGATTGTTCTGAGTTAATTAAAAGTATTCCTTTTATCGTAACAGTAAGTGAACGGGTTATTTGCTGCAGAAATGTTCTATTTCCTCCCACACATGAACATAGGGAGTTTTCAATCTGGCCACAAATACCAACCTTGGGACACGTTTCAACGGCATGGCAAGAATAAGAGCTCTTTTGTCTCAGAGAGAGGTGGCCTTGAGTTCGGCCCGTGAAACTTTCGTACTTCACATAGCGAACACCCGTACAGAGGTGCACACCCTTTTCAATTAAGATTTGCCTTTCAATTTCAGCAACATGTTTCCGACTATCTTTAACGCATCCTCCACAAAGTCCCTGGCGCACTTTTTTAAAGTTGTTACCAGTGGTCTCGTGACTTCATTTGAGAAAATCTTTGGAGTCATCCCTGCTTCCTTTCATTCTATTTTCTCCACTCTGGTTCGTGGATTGGCATTTTTACTTGCATTACCAGCGGACGCTCTTGTGCTTTTTTACATTTTTAAATATGGATGTCCCTCCTATGCAACCTCCCACCCTGCAGCTGCTGACACTAATCCGCAATCGCATGCTAGAATATTATGGCACAATGCCGTTGGCGATATTAAGCACGGCATATGGATTATCTTTTCGATTCTCCTACTTCACCTGTGTCCAGCCTGTATTTCACTGCCTGACCTGTGATTTCGATTGGGCCATTGATTTGTGTCTCTGCGGACCGGTTTCTCCTGACGTCGACTTTAATCAGCTGATGACTCCTATCATTACTCACGAGTTGGTTTGTCCTGGCGAAAGGATTATGGCTGTGGCATTGATGCATGGACTACTTGGTCCCTGGAATTTACTGGCGGCAGCACAGTCTTTCTTGGAACAGAGCTTTCTTGAAAACCCACCGAGCTGTCCTCTGATGGTGATAGAGGATCCGGTGCTGGGAGAGCACGTATGTTCTTTTCCGCTTTTAAATTGGATGGCTGAACTGTTTTCGGATGAAGACGGTGACTTCCTATTGGAGGCTGTTGCAGCTTATTTTGCATACACAGTTATGTCATAGACCTTTTTCATGTTTGATATGCTGAGTACTAGCATTTCATTGACAATTCATTGACTTATTTGTCAAGTTTTTATTATTTACCTTGCCTATTGGCTTAAGACTCGATAAAGTACTTGGCTGTTTTATTTTTCTTTAGCATTAAATTTTCCTAGTTTTTAATGCTTTACCTTGCGGACCGTCCACATATAAACTTGCAATCTGCTCTCATGAGATGGCACTTCTATTATCTTATTCAGTTCGTTTCCGGATCATGGGGAGGTGTCATCTAGGTCCTGGATATCTTTACACCGTGTTAAGTTAGCATGGGCTCATTACCGGTTTAAACGCCATTTTTCCTTTTTTGCAACTTCTGCACACGACACTTAGTTGTTGCTTTAGCTTTCCACCTAGTAGTTCATCGTGGTTTACATGAGAATAATATGTTATTGGTCTACTATCTGCTTTACTTGTTAAACTATATCTGTACAGCGAGTGCTAAAGTTTCAAGAACAACACGATACAGAATTGTTATGAGGTCTGATCTCCACGACTTCATACTCATAACATAAGTGCAACTTCTGCCAATTCTGGGCATGAGGCGGGTTTTATATTGCTTTGCCGAACACACATACACAACAGTTGATGCGGTTCACATGAAGAGAGAGCTGGTGTATGCTGATGTGATTCCTTCAAATCTAAGACACTAAAGTATGGGCACGCCCTAAACCAACACAAAGAGACCTTCTTAGCAAATAATATAATATGTGTATTAGGGAGGGTGAGATATAAGCAGCCGCGGGCCGTGGAGGGAGTTACGATGGGGCAGGGAGGCGGGGAGGGGGAGAAGCAGGGTGGAGCCCTCTCTACCTTGCCCCTCCCCCTCCCCGCCTCCCTGCCCCACCGTAACTCCCTCCACGGCCCGCGGCTGCTTATAAGTGTTGCTAACTCTTATTCATTTACAGCATGTTAACATACTGTCACCATTCGCTTTTTATGTACTAGTAACTATGCTGGTAATTTTGCTACTGATAATATGTGTACTTGTATTCTCCACCCTGCTTCTCCCCCTCCCCGCCTCCCTGCCTCACCGTAACTCCCTCCACGGCCCGCGGCTGCTTATAAGTGTTGCTAACTCTTATTCATTTACAGCATGTTAACATACTATCACCATTCACTTTTTATGTACTAGTAACTATGCTGGTAATTTTGCTACTGATAATATGTGTACTTTTATTATCTAAGGTACTACGCCTGAGAAGACGGCATTAGTAAATAAACATTTCAAATACGCATCTGTTCTTCTTAACTCCATGTTCTGGTTTCTAAGAAATCTATAACGACCGACTGTTCATGAGTTCCACGTATCCTGAGGTACTATAAGTTCATATTCTGGATTGTCTAAACATTGAGAGTTTGTTATATCCAATGTGACACTGTACCTAGCTTGCTAAGGAGTTTTTCATTACTAACGTGAGTTTTGGGACACCCTAATTCGCCGAGGTTCCAATCCTCTGTCCACAGTTCTGTGTGAGAACAGAAACCCTGCGACAGGGGCACCCCCGACCCTTGCTGGAGCTTCATCACACTTGCGATACAACTCCAGCAATGCATTCGCCGAGGTTCCAATCCTCTGTCCACAGTTCTGTGTGAGAACAGAAACCCTGCGACAGGGGCACCCCCGACCCTTGCTGGAGCTTCATCACACTTGCGATACAACTCCAGCAATGCGCCACCTTTACGGCACAGATACATCACGCATCTGTGCTGTTTTTGCCCCATGATGCGCCGCATTGTAAATGCAGCACACCATAGGTGACGGAACAGCGGCACAGAATGACTAACACATCCCTGGTGATGCGCCAGTCATCATAAATGTATCCCTATGCTTCTTATCTTGTTAGAGATGAACCGCCATATGTATCATCAAAGTTTTTTGCATTTCCTAAATAGCGAACTTTAAGGAATAAATAGCGATTCTTTACCATTCCTAGTTTGCGATGAGCTATTTGCTAATTAGCCGAATGTAGCCCAATGAAGCCCAATGTAGCCCAATGTAGCCCAAAGATGGCCGCCAGACACACAAAAAAACAAATGTAGCCCAAATATCAGCCAGATGTAGCCCAACTATAGCCCAGTGACAGAATGACCAATCAGCTTCGCAAACCTCCGTTACGCGAAGCGGAGCGCTGTTACAGATATATATCTTTTTTTGAACGTTAATTTCTCAAAATCCACTGGAGCACATATATTGAGACCTAGCAAAGGCACATCGGGCTACCAGTCCCTAATATTTTGCCAAGTTTCGTGCAAATCCATTCAGCCGTTCGATTATTATTATTATTATTTTTTTTTGCCCCGCGGGGCCCTTTTAAAACCTCCACATCAAACCTAGGGGGTCAGCGAGGATCTACTATGCCCCCTTATAGTTATTTCCCCCTTTGTTTTGACCTCCTCTTGTCTCTCGATCCTACCGAGAGACAAGATGGCGGCCGCTACGGACTGTTTGGAATGTTGACAGACGCCGGAGAACCAATCAGCTTCGCTTCACAAAGCTCCGTTGCGCGACAAGTACGCGTCCTGGGCCGCTGCCCAGTCCGCTGTTACAGATATATATCTTTTTTTAAACGTTAATTTCTCAAAATCCACTGGAGCACATATATTGAGACCTACAAAAGGCACATCGGGCTACCAGTCCCTACAATTTTGTTAAGTTTCGTGCAAATCCATTCAGCCGTTCGGGCTAAAAGTGAGGCCAACCGCCCTATGGAAATTAACATGGGAAAAACGCGTTTTGGGACCCCCCTTTTTTCTCGGCCCCCCCTTGACGAACCCCCCCAAAATTTTCAGGGGCTGCTCAGAAACAAAATGTGCCATTTTCCTGAAAATTTCAGCCAATTCCGTCCACAAACGCCAAAGTTATTAGACATAGAATTTTCAAAAAACCCATAGAGAAAAAATCCTAACTATATATACCTACTGGCGACCGCCAGTAGGTAATATATATATATATATATATATTTTATTGTTCAGACTCGTTTTCTTTCAGTAAATCGGGCTGTTTTAAAAAAAATTTTTAATTTAAATGCAATCACAGACATTGTAGCTTGCGGACTCTTGCAGGCTGCCACCACTGGGATTGCACCCAATGGGAGTGAGTTGCAATTTGTAACCTACCAGATGAATATCAATTTGATAAGTCGGGTTGTAACCCTCTCTGATTCGGAATTTTATGAACGGACCAATTAGTACATAGTTAAGTTCGCAAACTTCAACATTGGACACAAAAAGCGCTGGTCACAAATCACAACTAGTACAATGATGCATCTGATCCCTTATTCTTTAGAACAACCTTATTAATTAATTCTACGACCTACAATGGTTTGCTGCCACTTTCAAAAGGCTACACTGTGGGGGAAGGGTGCCCAATAAGTCATTTTTAGATATCTCACCTACAGTCAAGCTTTAGTTGTCTAACAAGAGCTCCCATAACACACAATATGTAATGTACCTAAACATGCAGAGCAGTGGCAGCTGCCACCAAGTATCATGGGTGGTGCAGGGGTGGGGTGGGGGGGGGGGCTAGAAAAATAAGTTTAAAAAAATGACTTGGACCTGCTCCCAGTCCGCAGCCTCGTCTCACGTCGTCCTCTTATGTTCCTGCTTGAAGCAGGAAGCACAATCAGGCACCCACAGCCAATCACAACGCTGCAAGGCAGTGTTGTGATTGATCTGAGCGCCGTGGTTCAGTGCTCAGACAGGCAGTGGGAGTTTATGCATGTTCCTAACCAGGCTGTGCATTACGACCTGGTGGGAAACATGCAAAATGCACATGACTGTTTGGGTGGGCCAAGCAGTCATGCCCACTTAAGTGCCCATCACTCCTCCCCTAGCTAGCTGTGACACAGCCAAGCTCCACCCGCTCCATAAACCAGAAAAATAAAATGATAATAAGCTAGAGTTATCATTTTATTTTTATTTTATCAAGTGCTCGAAATGCAGTGGGGCGACACGCCTCTCTGCCTTAGCAGAGGAGCCGCCGCAGATGTAGAATGGAAAAGAAGCATCTGCACAACTCCCTTCTGCCTTATTCTACTGCTGTTATTCTGATTTCTTTTTGGTTTTGCCTATTAGGGTTGACTTTGGTGTCAGCCCATGACATATTGTGCATGTGAACACTCTTAAAAAGTAGTACACACACTCCTTTGATTTAATTCCATTATTGTATTTTTTATTGGGCGGGCCCTCCTAGCCAGCAGCTATGATACCTGTGCAGGCACGGGTTATCTTGGAATGGTGTACAAGATGCATTCCTGTGCACACATACATGCACAGGCGTTTTGATGCATATGAGTGATGTGCAGAAACATGTCGAGCGCAAATGCAAACAAGCACTTGCAAAGCTAGAAGGCCATCACTTGCCTTCTCAGTTTGAAAAGTATTGGCTTGCCAAAGCTTTTTCGGGTTTGGCGCAATTTAAGCCCAGGGTTTCAATGGAAAACACTGAGTGGCACTGACATTTTTCAATAGGACGATATTAATTAAAATATATCTTGCAAAATTGTCACTTGGGAGAATTTTTCACAAATAGAAGATTCCACTTGCAAGCAAAAGTATAAACAGATTTTTCATAACGCTAGTGTCTGGGCAAAGGATAGTGCTTTAAAAATGTACCAAGTGTGCATTTCCTACTCTTACCATGCATTTTTCCAGATTTATGAATTAGCATTTTTGTTTTTTACAAGGAAACTTGTGGGTGGAAGTAGGTATAATTATTCTGTACATAAGCCCCTATTAAACTTTAAGTCAAGGCATTTCCCCTGGGATAGATATTAAAGCTAATCAGCCAGTCAATGCATGCTATTCTGATCCTGAAGCGGAAGCCAGCTCTCGTGCAGGCCTGGGATCTCAGCCGATGGCAGTCACGCTACCATGCGGATAAGACCACCCTGAATAGAAAGCCTTATGCCTGTGTTAAATCTTACAGCCGCCTTGAGAAATCCTATTTTCTTCCTGTTGGTCAGTGGGCCTTCGGATTCTGTGTAAAACATATTATTAAGGATTAGAAAAACAGTAGTTTCAAGAATGGATGTGTCCAAACAATTTCCTGCTGCGTTCTGGAAATGTGTGTAAATTGCATTAAGGCATGGCAAAACACAGAGCGAATAAAGAAACTGGAAAACGCAGACAATGGGGCGACAGGGATTCTGAGAAGGCGCAGGAAGGCACTGCAGATATTTTGGACAAATATTAGAGACCGCGGCCAATGGGAAATAAGACCGAGCACTGTAAATTCAACATCTTCCCAACAAGCAACAAAGACATCAGATCATGGTTTACAACCTCCTCTGACCTCTTTAATGTTGTTTCAGAGCATTTGGTTATGTTCGCTCCCATTGAGTTCAATCTCACCACCTAAACGACCAGAACTTTTTGGATGGATAAGTTATCTTGTGAGAATAAAGGTATCTTTTTTTTTTACCAATGTAGGGACCTGCAGACAATGATCCACTAAATGACTCGCCAACTCTTCAAACAAACCTATACCCACATAAACCCACATGCATAAGACTCTCATCAATATCGCGTTGGTTGGAAGCACGAAGCCCCTCAACCGACATCTACTGTAAACGCCCACAAATCAGTAGACAACAGGCAGGGGGCAGAAAATTAATGGACAGTGAAAATGCACTTCTTCAGTGCATCAACACAATGATGCAAGCAGAGAACCTGTAAATTAAGAATTTGAATGTTTCTAGGATGATAGGCAAGGACTTTTATTTGCAGGGCACATCAAAACACCTGATCCTACTGAGAACAATACCTATGGCAACAACTGTGCAGAGACCACACAGAGGGTCCATACGATGAGTGAAGGGAACATCATGTAAGGAAATTGAACAGCATGACGTTTGGTGATTTTTTTTGGTTTAAACTTCCAAGTACCAATTCAGTGCTCAGAATAGGGTGCCAGCAGCATTACCACTTGGCTAGCGGGCATCATTCCCCCCCAGAAAGAAGTATTCAAAGAATGCCACACTAAAATGAATTTACCACCTCTACATACTGCAATGGCCGACAGTAAATTATGTCGCCGGCAGTAAATAATGTCTCCGTGTCTACAGAAGAATTGATTTTCATAGAGCATGTACATCACTGCATAAACTCTGAAAGCAGCCGCGAAGTAATGTAGCACACATTTAATGCCTTTTCCTCCACAAATAAGCAGCATCAAACTAGAGTATTTATTATTGCACACTAAGGAGTGGCGGGACAAGCATACTAACATAAATGTAATATCTCATCTGGACAAAGCCACTATCAAAGTGGGGAGGTTGGAGATAGTGTAATAATTATTTCTTTGGAACATGTTAAAGTATAAGGGTAAACATGGGGGCCAATTCACCAAAGCATTTATGACCGTCTCCCTATTAGTAAAAGTGCAAAAAGAGCATACTCCTTTTAATCTGTACTAATTGTACATGAATACTCCCATTTTAGATATTATGGGGCCAAACCACACATCTAAGAGTAGGTCAAAAAATAAATATTACAGGAGTACTACTTTATGTACAATAAAATGCTTTTGTAAATTGGCCCCAAAGGCTGCAAGGAAGAAGGATGCATAGTAATTTGTCTCACTATGAACTAGGCAAACAAAGTATCGTTCTATTTTGTAGGCAATATAAAATGATCTCGACAGATTTAGGTGTTACTAATGTTGTGGAAGGCACAATGCATAGTAGGATGTTTATATCAGGCATATGCGTTACGTTGCCAGCTTTAAGTGGCTAATATCCATGAGCTGTGTAACTTGAGTGAAATAAAGCACTGCAGCTAAATAGAAGGATCGATGAAATAGAGTGTGATTGCATCTGCCTGAAGGCAGAGTCAGCACTGACAGTGTAGATCAGTGAAATTGAGCTTGATAACATTGGGCAAAGGGTAGACTCAGCATGGAAAAACATCAAGGTTGGCTTGAAGTATGGCAGTGGTGCAAACAGAGACTTTTTATGGTTACTTGGAATTTGGAGAAAGTGTGGTCATCAACAAAGTAGTTGGATGGTTGCTGAAGTTAAGAACAACATATTTAAAGTTGTGAGTGGGCTGCAGGTAACAGGCTTCAAATGACAACAGATCTGTGTTTATTTACGCACACAGAGAAACAATACACTCTGGACTGGACCAATATGGTTGTTTTTGTATATAGAGAAAGCTCTTGGGGATGGAGACCCGAGTGAAGTAGTGTAAAACGAGACTAAGCTTTTTAGTAGGTAACTAAGGTTTACTTACGAAGGATACCCCAAACGGGGTTGCATGGGCATAAGGGCCTAGTGGTATTTTGAAATCGGATTTTACATCATATGATGTTTCCAAATACTTGTGTTGGGAGCGATACTACTCATATTAGTTATGGAAGGTTAAGCATTACCTTGGTGATGGTGAAGGTGGTAGTAAAGTTCCCCATAGTACATGCTGACTTAAGAGCTTGCAAGGGTACTACTACCCTGGTGTTGATTAAGATTGTTACACATCTCAGCATGGGGTGTTTAATTAACTGCAAAGAAAATATTTCAGATTTTTTTCTGTTAGGGTTGATTTATGTTTTTATTTACAGAAAGTTACGCAGTATCCCCTCCCACGCTGGTGACGGAACCGCTCCGTCTCATCCCTCGGGTGGGCTGTGCTGGTGACGGAGCGGTTCCGTCACGGCCCGCTCGCCGCGCCTGCGCGGCACTGATTTCGCGCCTGAGCGGCGCGTTCTATTGAGCGGGCGGGGCCGTGACGGAACCGCTCCGTCACAAGCACAGCCCACCCGAGGGGCGTGACGGAGCGGTTACGTCACCAGCGTCGGAGCGCTGCGCGCCCCCCCCGCCCCTTAGCGCTGCAGAGGACATGCCACCGCAGCGAAAGGGGTATGGAGAGCAAGGGGCACAAAATACAATGGATATAGAAATGTAAATGCTGGACATACAGACAATATCATAAGAATTGACGAACTACTGAACAAAAAGTTTTTGCAATGAGATATGTAATGATACTGAGAACAAACTGTACAAAAAAGATGAAACAATAAAATATAGAGTAACAATAACAAAAAATATTGGAATTTTTATTTGAAATAAGTGCATCCCTATATAAAACATACAGGTTCACAATACATGTATAAGAACTAGTGCCAAATTCTACCTGGTGCACCGATGGGAGCACTGTTTAAAAATTATTAAAACTTCTAATTAGTTCAAGCCGCAAAGTTGACAAATATTCCTCTGAATAGTTTATTTATCAACAACGAATGTATTTATAATTATTAGAACAGAATTATGGTATGAAATGAAGGAATAACATTTTTATCTTTTTGCTATGTTCTTGAAAAAGATCAGGGAAAGGAAATTGTGACTATTTCCTGTTGTGCTGTGAATTCTTCACTGATTGAAGTTGTTTTTATTATTTATTTCTGCAATTGCTGGTTTTGGAATAAATACTCCCAAATAAATACTTATTATTACTAATTAATATCAATGTGTTGGCCACCCCCGATACAGATTGACTGGATGCAACTATAAAACGAAAAGATGTTGAAAGTTAGTTTTTTCTTTTCTATCTGCTATAGATTCGGGGGAAAAACGTACATGAAAAAGGCCCATTGATAGGAATTGTCAATGCAAATTCTCTCCGTCCTTCCCCGCTTACCACTTAAGTAGCTCTTTCCACAGGCCCAAGATTGTAGGCAATTTTTTAAAGTGCTTTTTTTTTGTAAAAATAAACATGTCACAATACTTGATGCGCCTGGACTGTGCTTGAATGAAAAGTAGCAAGTACTGGGAGAAATGTGCCTTCTGCTCTTGTGTTACATTATGAAATGGAAGCTAGCAAGCAGTTTTGTAGCAATAACACCGCATACCATGGCGCTTGCTTCATTACACTGAATACAGCTGCGTTGTGCTGGGGCAGCAATGACTTCATGACAAAAAGCAATTTGACTGTAATTGGATACCAAGAAAGCTTGGTAATTTAAACAATGCATGCTGGGCAAGAGTCATAACCCAGTTGTATGTAATTTTTCCTTCACAGAAAAAAAAATAAAACGTTTTTTGAGGTCAAACAACACAAGACTTTCTAAAGCCAGCACTGAAGCTTCAAACAGTTCAGTACTCCAAGCAAGTTACATTTGTTGGCATGATAATTAGTTCAATAAGTATCATTATTTTAAGAAGTTATGCCGGGCACCAGATGGGCAGAGCTCGTAACACATTTGATTTCTGTAGTTTTATAATCACAGAAAGGCTACTGACGAAAAGATTCAGCATTTCTATTCCAGAGGTGTTCCACCTAGATTCACACTCTTGTATGTGTTGTCCCTTTGTGGCAAGACCATGGAAACCTTTAAAATTGTACATAAAGGGAAATTGGTTCAAAAGCGGCCCTCCTCTCCCTGGAACAAATGTAACGGCCACATGGCAGAATAGCTAGCACTAGAAACACTATGAGGATTTTCAAGGCATCAGACAAAAGAGCGTTTGGCCTGCAGTATTTTAGCACCACAACTCGGGGTACCCTTTGGCTGAAGGACTAACCTTGGTTATGGAAATACAGGGACTACTAAAGCCGCCAAAGGAAGGCTGCCAAATCCCTTGTGAAATTAACTTTGCTTTCTGGGGGATTTTACTGGTTAGATACCCTTGCTGTATGATTCTCCCCTATGCAAACACATCCTTTCCACATCTCCAATCATTTCACTCCTTAAAGTTGTATTTCATTTGTTTCCTCACAAGTAAGATTTGACTGACTCAAATAATGTTCCAATTTGCTGCAAATTCCTCTGCTATATGAAAATTCACATCAAATGTATAGCCGGACGCATAATCGGTCTCATCACAAAGCAGATGCAATGCCCAATAGGAAATTACCGCAGGACTGGCAGATTTAAGCTGATATTTTTTAAATATATTCTACGTGTTTGGAAGAGTGCCTACAGTATTGCAGTTGCACCTTGAAAACACTGATCTCTACGAGAGGCATGAATGAGAACATGTATAGATTGATATTGGCATGTAAATAGCTAGGGATTAGCATCAGTGGATGTAGTAGGTGTGCAGTTAAATGCCAGGCAGATGTACTCTCTCCAGTGCTGGGAGAAACTTTTTGACTTACTCTGCGTCTTCATATTTTGCCAACTGCATTGAGGGACAGGAACAAATCCAGGCAGTTGTGAATGGCGCAAGACAGGGAAACATGGCGCCTTCCAGGAAAATGAAGGAAATTACAGCTCAGTTACAAGATCCCTGCCCCTCCTCACTTGCGACCCACCAAAAACATTAGTACAGATATTAAAGTTTGAAAGTGTAGAGTACGTAGCATCATAAACATGGGCATTCATAGATTCTCTTCACCACCCATCTCAGATAAGGCCTTGTCGGATCCAAAACTGCAATGATCCCTAGAAATCATCAGGCTGGCAGTACCTGAACACAGATGTATATCTTCTCCCCACAACACATTCATAATTTACAGAGGTCTGTGTCTTTAACACCAACAGTTTGTTTATGATGCTCTGTAGTATTTGTGGATGAGGTCTGGAAAAAAACAGCCAAATCACTTTCTTTTGGGCAGCCACATAGAATATATAAATATTTCTTTTACATTTTGCGGCGCGTCTATCTTTATAGAACAGTGCAGTTTGGATCTTCTGTCCCTTATAATGTTTACAGATGGAATGTCATCAGGAATCCCTGGCCATCCATGTTTACATTGTCGCTCAAAAGGGATAACATAATGTCCTTTAGATTATTCCCCTCATTTCCTGGACGTAAACCAAGGACACTGAGGTCTGTGGCCAACTTCTCAATCTTACTTTCAGCTTGAATGATGCTTGCAACTGCACAGTGAGGGAAAGCAATGAATTCACTCTTGGCCGCCGCAATTTTTCAATGTGGTTTTACAAGGCACACAGTCGCCCCCGCTATTACTTCAATAAAGCGGATTGCTTGGCTGGGTAGGTCTGGATTCTGTTCTCAGCTATTTGTGCAGCTTCATTCATGTGTGGTTAAGCTTCTGGCAGAGAGAGGCCATAAAACACACTTCTTGTGGTCAGGTTGGGATCTTGAGGCGCAGCATCTTACCACCACGTAGGGTGGAGGTTTGTAGTTTGAGAATGTGCATCTGCTTTTCCATATTATGCTATGATCAGGAGTCAGCTTGGTGGAGATTAGGCCTGATTCCCTTTGTGACCACCAATTAATCCAGTTCATCCCAATAGAGAACACCTGTCCACTTAAAGAGTACAATGTGTAAAAGGTGCATGTGCTCACAGGATTTCTGTCATTCTATATCCCCCTGCTCTAGTTTCTGTACAGCAAACATAACTGTCTCCTATCACTCTTAAGGCACTTACCACATTGTCACTTAACGAATACTGTGGAACGGACTGCTTAATGATACATAGTTGGAATATTTAAAATTAATTTGATTTAAACAGTGATCATATCTCACCCAATAATCATGAGCATGATAGTCAGATTCGTATTCTAGCGCCAAAATGCCATTTGGTTTAAGTGCACCCTTGAAGTTCTATTTAACCCCTTCGATGCTGGTGACGGAACCGTTCCGTCATCAGTCACGGCTGAGCTGTGCTGATGACGGAACGGTTCAGTCACGACCGCACCCTGTTCTGGAATGTCCAGCACAGGGGCGGAATCGGCGCCGCACGGAAGCAGTTAACATAATAGATCAAAAGAAACCAAAATGTTGAAGGAACTAAAGAGGAAGATTCTGAAAAGCACAGAAAAACAGAATTGATAAACTTTACCTTGCATCCACTTTGAATCCTATTTTTCATCAGTGGAGTTGTGCTGCACAGTTCAATGGCTTCTGGTTCATGGAAGATCACAGTAGGGAGAGGTTCTTTCCGCAGAGTGAGGACATTCAGCTTGGTCTTTATCATGGTCTGAAAGTGCTGAAGATGCAAGACAAAACATGGTTAGCAAAGGATCCAAAGCCCCAGGGCTCATAGAAACATCCCCTGCCTGGCTGAGTACATTTGAAGGTGAGCATTAGAATAGCAGGCGGGTTATTCAGGCCAGGAAGGTACGCTAAATATATTATGTATCATATTATGCATCTATGTTTTGGAGTGGTGATTTTTGTAAGTTTGGGGAAAGGCTTGCAGAAATGACTTGAAAGTTAAAGGGGGCATCAGTTGTTTTGATGCTCAACCAGAAATAGATCGAAATTTATATAAAAGAAAAATAGACCAGAAGAGAGGAACCCTATTGGAGAATAGAAGACTTGGGTTTTGACCTGCATGCTCAATATCTGTTTGGATTTGTGCTTTCTCAAGGTGCTCTGAAAAACAGAGAGCAATACATTGCCTCATAACATGGTATCCCTGTGCCTCAACAATGGTTTGTATGTGGGTCTCTCCTCATCACCACATGGTATGATATATTTCTCTGGGATTTAACAATTGGACAGTATAAACACAACAAGCAGTACTTTTAACACATGGCTCCTCCTGCTCTACTACCCATTATACAAGTTTGTGGGGGGGGGGCTATACCACCTAGTACTAAACCTAGTACTAAACTCAGCAAAACTAGAGGTAAAAACATAAATTGCAACAGTCCTATTACAGAAAGAGCACGTCCTGATGCAAACAAATAGACCATCTCTAAGCTGGTCTTCTAAAGAGATAAACCTCTGACCAGTAGCCATTGCTTGAAGCAGAGTCCAGTTATGGTCACTAACCAAGTTGGTGTTGGTCTTTGTAACAAAGTTTCTGTTGCTCAAATGTATGATCGCTTTACTGGGACAGTATTTTGAAGTCCTCAGAAATGGCGGCAATTAGCGTGTACATACATATATCTCGTTTCCTGGGGCAGTGGGGGGGCGGAGGGAGGCAAATTTATACGGTTTCTAATTTTATGTCAAATATTATTAGGACTGTTTATTATGGTGCCAACTTGTTCTCATTCAGCGCACAACCATAGTCTATGGTGGCTCACCATAAAGGCCGCACTGTCTATTTCCTCTAAAAACGCAAAGTACAATAAAGAGTGGCATTACAAAGTCACTATCTATATATTTTAGCGCACAACCTCAACTTCACAAAAATGCAAACAACTTTAAACATAGAGGATTAATGTTGTGTTAATCTGATCATCGCATCTTCATGTTTCAGTGATGTGTTTCATGTTTCCCGTGAACATACTGCTTCGTAAGATGTCAATTAGACAAAAATACTACAGAGGCGGAAACAGAACACGAACATGCGGAGTTGAATGTTGTGAAAATAGCCTCCCTGCCCAGTTAAAAGATCTATGTGCGGAGCAGGTGCTAGGCATTGTTCTACCCACAAATGCAAAATAAACAGAGTTATATTAAGAAGATGAACTAATTCACATTTCTTTTCCTTAAAGTTAAGGGCTGTCTACAGAAAATAAAGGCAATTGACTTTTGACAGTATTTTTTCGATTTAAATCATAATTTCTCAAGTTTATTTAAAAAAGTATTGGGAAAAAAGTATGTAAAAAAAAAAAGCACCAAAAGTCACAACATTAAAAAAAAAGCGCCCATTCATTTTAGCTCAAATTCCGCATCGGCCCTGCCTCCCTCCACAGAACACAGGGCATTTGAGAGGCCTGCCCATAGAATGCCCTTCCTTCGAGTATAATTACTGACTTATTATGTGAACTCCGTTGTCCCGTATTAATTAAAATACTGAGCCCCAAAGACCAATTCGGACTGAAAATGTATTACTTTCTTCAATTACCTGGATAATTCTCAAACTACAGAAAAATAGAACATTGGAATATTGGGAACCGCACTCCAGGCAACAGAGTGGCAGCTGATATAGGCTGTGTGCTCCAACCATCTGCATTTCTCTTTCTCCATCCTTAATTGATAACATTATACTCTCATTGGGTGAAAAGAGCATGATATTCCTTCTGCTTCAGGCTACACCAGTAGTTAAAAGCTCTGTCTTTCTCATTATATGCCCCTGCTTGTGGCCCCATAATATAACTTGGGTTCAGATCCTTTTACAACCAGTATGGCTCTCAGCAGCAGGCTACAATGTTATTTTAGAACTCTGGAATGCTTGGGGTGAAGAACGTGCCAGAGAATCAGCAATGGCTATTACAGACTTTCTGATCCAACCTTCCAATGCTGAGTGAGCTGTTCTAAAGGTGCGATAGCTCTTAAACCACAGTTTATACGGATTGTAAAAGGCCCTCTCCCTCATGGGTCTGTGCTGCCGTCTCCATTATATAATGGTATAGTGGAAGGCGGGTTACTCCTCCAAACACTAATAATTGTGATGTTTCATTCATGACCTCTTTTGCCACGGATATTCAGTAGAGTTGAATGAAAAGGTTTCAGGACTAGATGAACTAAGAAACGATCTTTGCCCATGTTTCAATGGAGCTTGAGTACTTGTGCACTCTATACTTATACACGCTATTCAAGGAACTGCAACATGCGTATACATGTTCAGTTGGTAAATCATAGAATACAAGAAGCAAGGATAAGGTGTTTTTAATGTAGACAATCGTGTTTTTTTTTTTACATTAATGCCAAGAGCCTATTGTTTTTTTTTTTACATTAATGCCAAGAGCCTATTGGTTTTTTTTTTACATTAATGCCAAGAGCCTATCGGAATGTGCAAGTGTTGTAGTCCTCCACAGGTGGTTCCGCATTCTGTGGCGAGCGTCAGACAAGAAAGGGAGTGACAAGATGGTGTAATTCAGCACTAGGTAAAGGATGTTAAACTTGCTCTTCTTTATCTGTAGGTTTATGCCATGAATTACAGGGAAAGGGAGTTACCCAGACTTAGGAACTTCTCTTCCTTATAGCCTGGTTTGTTCAGAGAACCCTGCCTAGTAAGTAATCAATTACGAGTAAAGGATACACCAAAATGCATTAGATCCCTTCTTTTCCATCTTAGTTATTGCCCTCTTGCTACTAATTTTGTCCCTAACGTTTACTCAGTTTAGAATATTCCTTGGGGTTTCTGACGGACGTCTTTGCTTAGATCTGTCACCTCCGCTGATGTGAAGTTAGAGATTGGTGCCTTGCTATTTTCATTTGCATTAATCTTAATCTTTAATAAAGAACTATGACATTTTCACTAAAGTTGTTGCCGTTTGAGGAATTTTCCCTCTTACCTGGGACCCTCAAAGAGACAGTCAACATCGTTCAGATGCTTAGTTTCGTGCAGGGTGACACTGAAGCTAGTGGGCAGAGTCACCATTTCCTCAGGCAAAAAAGAATGAAATGTAGTAGACCTTCTCAGGGTAGAGTCCTTGACCTTCTCTTGTCCAAGTTACATCTTGTCCCCAAGACATAATAAACCTCCCTCTCCACCCCAGACAAATCTTATTATGGTAATAACCTCAAAGAATTTGTTAAAAGTCAGATGTCAAACACATCAAACCAGGAACAATATAGAAGAACAGACCCGTGCTGTGGCACCAGCAGCTGCTAAAACCCTCCTGCCCCCGAGTTATCATCCGGAGACACATTTGAGGGCCTATAGTAATGGACAGGGCCTCTAATGACCGGTATAGCCTGAGACTGAAAGGCTATAATACTGTATGGCCAAAGTAGAATGTTAAATATTCATCAGGGAATAACAGAAATGCAAACACTGGAATGTTTGAACAAAACATCTATACCCCCCTGCACTAATCCTCTTCCACTTCACTGTCTTCAATTGTGCTCACAACACCCCAGTGTTCTAATGCTCAATATGCAGCATGAGTCTTGTGGTTCCCTAAAATACAGGACTTGTACAGTAAATGTAAACTTTAAAAAGTACCACAGGGCAGTGGTTTTCAAATTAGTACACCTCTTAGCAACTCCCCCACTTGTATAACCTGGTTTAAAAAAATCAGGGTTATGGTATACAAGCAATAAGTCTCTACCACATGCGGCATTCCCTAAAGACCCCTTCAAAAATAGGAGAATACAAAAATTCCATAAAATTATGTATCCATGCCACAAAGAAAGTTTTCATTAAAAAACAGTGCCAAGAAATATTTTCATTTCAAGAAAAAAAGATCAACATTTATAGCTCTTTAGTAATAAATTAGACAAAATCAGCATTAAGACTGAAGCAAGAAACCTCAATCTTGATGCATGAATCAACCATATGGATCACTAAGTGTTGATACTCTCTCCAGAACGAATTAGAAAAGGGGCTTGCCCCCCCTCCTCCAAACTAGATGCAATCACCTAGAAACTGTGCAATACGCATACAATACTGGAGTGCTCAAATGCACACTTCTTAAATCTACAGAGGGCCTTAAATAATTTTTACGACCATAATCGTACTAATAAGTGGATACCGAACAGGAGTATATCACAGATTTTAGAGTTTTTCAAGATGCAGAGACTGGGGAACCTGGGAAATTGTCAGTAAAACACTACAGTCGACATTTACCTACAATTACTTGGGAATGTGACTATAGGATCTACGGACTCCAATACAGCTTTTAGAAAAACTTAAACTTGGATGATCATTGTTAGCATATGTTCTTTGCAGAATTTACGTCACACTGCAAAGTGCTCCGACTCAACCAATAATGAAAGAAATTAAGACAAACATGTCTTCCTTCTTCCCCCAAAGGAAAATGTGTCTCCTAGTTAGATAATGCTTAGTACAATAGAATTATAAAGATTTGAGATTGGAGTTTGGTTTATAAAGAACATCTATCCAATCTGGCTACTTGCATAAAGCTCTGTTATTGTCTCCGGTCAGCCAATCAGGGGTCTCGTCTCTTAAGAGCCAAAATGCGGTAATACCATTTTGTAAAAATCTCAGAGATGGTTCTAACACAGTTCGAGCTCTTGATTCATTGTCCAAATGTCAATATTTGATGCTAATTAAGACGAGAAAGCGCTCTATTGGCAAAGAGTAAATGTAGATTATGTTTGAACGCCTCTAAATCAGTTTTACATATTTAATGCATTTGCAAAGAAGTGGGCAGTGAGGAACAATTTTGCCTTCGGTTTTTAATCCTAAAGGCGAGCATTCAAACTTGCCAGGATACCAGTAGGTATTGTATTAACTTTGATGTTCTAAATGGTTTCTGTAGAGTAATAAATTACTGATTAGTAGCCAGTAAGTGACTTAAATAGCTAAATTCAATGTGAATTAAGGCATAGATATCACCTAAGTGTCTACATCTATGGCTTATTATAGAGTGAATTGCACGTGTGATCTTCAATAATGTTTTTTGTGCTTAGTTTGAGTACTAAAAAATGTAGTAAAAATAATTTTTAGAATAACTGGTGTACCTGATTAACTATACTATTTTAGTTTCTTTACAGTCAATAGGTTTCGTAAAGCGGACTGCTGTATTTATTTACTTTGTTCAATGGTTTTAAATAATTATGCAATACATTAATATAATTCCATATCAAAATATATGTCCATCCAATGATCGATAAGCTAACATTTTCTCACAAACATTATATAAAATCAAATGTTGTGACGGAGTGCAGTGAGCGAGCAAATGGGGGGCCGATGGAGGGAATGTCTTTCAAGAAATGTTAACGCCCAATGGTGTTTTTTCAATTTCTCTACATGTAACGTTAAACGTAGTTCTTAATATTTTATAATATAAAATGTTAACTCTCAAACACTAAGTGAGTGAAGCGAAAAAGGAAAATATTTTTAGGAGCTTGTGCAGGATACATGATGAGATTTTATTTTTCAAACCAAAAATGTTGCCCAAGGTCTTATTTATCCATAATACAATGTTTATATGTAAATGCACAGGAATATTTATATTTTTACTTGTGCCTCTAGCACTTTTTGCTAACTTCACTGGCAAACTAGAATTGCTTTTAAGAGGCAGTTGTGAAATCAAATCTGAGCCCTATATTTAGCCTGCATATAGCCAGGTTCTTAACTGGGATGGGGCAGCGAGCTAAATAACGGTGATGGATCAAGCCCTGATCTTTGGACTGGGTAAGAGTGGTCTGCTTAATTCAGACACTCTGTTCATCACCACCCCCTTTTCTGAATCGTTTTTGGCCACTATAGGTGTGGCAGGGTATACTCAGACATGAGTCCCTTGCTCACTGCTCCATCAGGATTCAAGCAAGACGGGTCGACGAGGCTGAAATGCCAGAAACCGGTCCCCGGTAGCTTGTCTCCTTTCTGGTGAAGAATTGGCTTGGTAGTTTGGTCTGCCCTGTTCCCATGATGCACTGGGCCAGGGACAGACTAATTTGCATATAGCCAGGTTCTGAGCTGGGATGGGGCAGTGAGCTAAATAACGGTGATGGATCAAGCCCTGATCTTTGGACTGGGTAAGAGTGGTCTGCTTAATTCAGACACTCTGTTCATCACCACCCCCCTTTTCTGAATCGCTATATTTAGCCTGGCTCACTTTTCTAGGTAGCTCTCGGTTCCCCTAAATTAGGACTTTCCACCATTAATAGTTTGAAGACTGTTGCCCTACATTAAAAGTATGACGGCTTTAGCCTTAATTTCAACAAAGAAATAAACAATGGCTTCCATGTAAAAATAAAAAAATAAAGAACGAATACATGTAGATGGATGTTCTTCAAAGTAGCAGGACATGTTTAGGTCTGGCTTGAATTATCCCGCGGAATAAGATCATATATTCGCTTGACAGCACAGCTGCCTGAAACAATTGCTGTTTATCCTAGTGGGGCAGCCCCCTTCAACAACTGACTTATCTAGGAGAACCCTCTTTAAGTACTGTCTTGTTTGCATCGCCTCCTTCAGCCTCTGCTCTGCGTCAGCATAAGTCACATTTTGAGGAGTATATATCATCATGCCATTGGCTGTTAGGTGCATCAATCTTTTTCCACCAAAGTGGTTGTTTTGCAACGTATGATGACTATTTGTCACCATACATATTAGCATATTCAGTTCCTAGTTCTATACAAGCATTGTACACAAAAAGCAATCTTTGATTGTTTTCCTCACGGCCAAGACACACTGGCTCATTTTAAGCAAAGCAAATGAATTACTAGGAAGACCCTTTCAAAGTCTGGCTAATGGATTTCATACTCGTGATTAACACTTAACCTAGTGAAAAGGTGTTACATTTATTCTGCAGCTTTCCCTTGACACGCTCATGTTCAGATATTATTTCATATTCATTGGCCCACGCTGGGTAGATTTGCCAGGTGAAAATGCTTTCCTGTAAACGTTAAGTGAGGCCCAAGTGTCCAATTCAATTACAAAACAAAACTAAACTTTGTGTACTATGCAACAGAGGCGAGAACGCACAGATATTTACAGAAGCCTTGCAGGAAGAGAAGCTTTAATGAGTTGGTTATGCCTTGAACCACGTACTTGTAATTCTTGTGCGTTCCAGGAGCTTAAAGTACTTAAGTGGAAACAGATTCTTTAAGGTTGGCTCACGTCTATCTTCAGTTAAATCCTAAACGTGTGGGCAGAGGAACGCACAGGGCAGCTCTTTATGTGCCACATTGCTCTCGGTATTGTTAACCTACAAAATACTCCTTTAGGAAACATTGTGTAAGTCTGATAACAAAGCACAAAAAACAGTGCCGAAAATGCACCCCAAGAAAAAAAGATGGCATATTTATGAAAAAAATTATTATTTTAGTAAAGGAAATAAGAGTCACAAAAACGAAATTAGAACAAAAATCAATCACTTTGAATGAGTGTAATCACCCCAGTCCAGCAAGACGGAGAGAACAGGTCCTACATACATACCTACAAAAGCTGGTGCAACCTTACAGGCCCAAACGTACTTTGCGATCCTCGGAAATTGGAAATTTCATTGTACCAAGATTTAAGCTGGTAAGGATGGGGGGACGCTCCTTTTCCTATCTTGGTCCTAAATATTCGAATACCCTTCCCATAGCCCTTAAATTAGAGACCAGTTTTCTTCGTTTCCGCAGAACACTGAAAACGCTGCTGTTCACATAAATAGTTGGGTCCTGTCTGATGGCTTATCTGACATCTTCTTCTTCAGTCTATCCCTAGCGCCGGGAAACCCACTGTGGGTAGCTGTGCGCGGTAAAAAGTTCAAATAAATAAATAAATAAAATAAATAAAACAGCAGCAGCAGCGGTATGCAAGCTTCCCTCACACAAGGACCAGGAAAAGTAATATTTATCAGGAGTGGACAGTTCCAGTACACATACACACATGTACTTAGATGAACACAAACGCCGACATACACAGGTGCCAACACTTTAAGCTTCACTCCCCGAATTGTTTTTTATGGAGCGTTTGGGACCACGCTTCGGTGCTGGAAAATAAAAGATAATGCTGTTGACCCAAAAAATTGGCCTCTGTCAGCTGACCTCTGAAGAATGTAAGGCTGAGCTGATATTCTAACTTGTGACCAGTAGATCACAACAGATTCCATTGGTGAGCATATGGTCTCTCTACTATTTTGCCAGCATAAACAAAAATATCACAGCCCAAATTATTACAGTGCAAACGTCCTTAACCCCTCCGCTGCGCCGAACGTTCCGCGCTGGTGCGGAATGTTCTATTGCGCGGGCGGGGGGTCCGAACGTTTAGCGGACGTGCGCAGCACTGCCGAGGTAGTGCACGCGACGTCCGCTGAACGTGCGCCGCACGGAAGGGGTTTAAGGAAAATTTGGCTGCATTTACAAAAAAAATTGCTTTATTAAAAAGCAATCACAGACGCTGTGGTCTTCTGACCCAAGCAGAACGCCATTCTTGTGATGGCAGCGATTCCTAATGAGTCACAAATTGCCACCTACCTCATTAATAATTCATGAGGTAGGTAGATTGCAACCCCCATTAGGAATCGCTAAATGAAACTAACAGAGTTTCATACATTAGGAATAGCAATTTACTAATTGCGATTTGCGGAGATTCACTAATAGGCAATTGCTATCCCTAAAATCTGTACATTTGGCCGTAAAGGAATTTGTGACGCATGGAAAACTCGGAACATATGGAAGATCAATTAACTGCAGTAAAGGAAGGTGGCTGTGGTGTTTAAATACACTGTTGCTCATGCCACCTTGTGCATCGTTAAGTAAAATAATTTGGTTATGAGATGGTCATGTATGATGACCTTGCTAACAAACTTGCTTTTTACACCAACAAATGTGGAGTGCTATATTACAACAAAATTTCCGGTGTAGTGTATATACATCTTTGTAAAAACCTTTTCTGCAGGAATGACTCCAGCTCTGAAAGCCTTCTCTGGTGAATTTTGCCCAGTTTTAAAGGACTCATTTGGAACCTTGAATCCACTTCTTGAACCGCTCTTACCCAACATATTGGGCCCAGTCCTTTAGGCCATGTCCAATGCACTGCTTCAAGTTCTACAAGCATCAGTAAGGAGTACCAAGCACATGAGCCCAATTTAGATATTTTCTATTCTTTCCTTGGAGTATTATTACCACATTTAAGTGACACATCTGGCATACTGTATGCAGTGCTGGAGTCACTCAGGGCCACATGTATCAAACAATTTTGCATAAGCAAATGGTGGAAATCAGTAGGTTCGGCCATTTGCGAATACAACATAGCCTTTCAAGATGTATGACAGGCTTCGTAGCCGCAATTTTTGGCAATCACAAAAATAGTGATTACCTAAAATTGCGACTACAAATATGGAATCATATTTTGCGAAGCCCTTAGCACATGTACCAAGCATTTTCTAAATGCAAACTGTGGATTTAGGAAAATGATATTACCATCGACTTCAAGTCGATGGTAACCATGTGCAAATTTTGAAAAATGCACAAAAATGCATTTTTAAAGTGCCATTTAGTGCATACATGCTCCTAGGGTAAGTGTGTGCTTTACATGTGCACATTTGTTTTGTGGTAATTCAGGAGGGCCTACTCCCCCAGGCACCCTTAGCTTTGTACTACCTACTTTGCGATTACCAAGTAGGTAATTGCAAATTAGCTAATGCAAATCCATTCGCATCTATAGTCCTTTAGGCCCATAGGAATGAATGGAGTAGTATTACCTACTAGCGATTACCTATTTAGCAAATCCTGTTTGGTAATATTGAGGAATCGCTAAATGTTTGGTGATTCCTTACATGCATAGCCTTTTGCAATTACCAAATAGCAATTCGGCAAAATTCACTATTTGGCAATCACAAAGTGCTTTTTTGATACACTTGGCTCTTAAAGTATTGTGCTCAGCTCTAAATGTCGCCTATGCCATTATTGTTAACAGTTATCAAGGCCTCATTGGGAGTGTTGTGTCCAGCATTAGGGCCCATTTCTGGATTGCTTGAAAAGTCCTTATCTGAAGTGCTGAGTCAACTTCTGGAAGTTTTAACTGGAGCATAGATCCTAACCCTTGAAGTCAAAAAGTACTGTGCTCCACTGTAGCATCTTGTGAACAGTTATTAACTTCACAGTTGAAGTACTGAGGGACAGTGTTTGTTTGCCCACAGAGAAAAAGAGAAAGACAGAGGAAAGGGAAAGAGTTTGTGTGGGAGGGTACGTCTCGCATTATCTTGCTTTTTTCCAGACTTTGTATCCTATATCTTTTGAATTTTACAAACTTACTGTTCTTCCTTTTTTCTTTATTCTTAAATCTTACTGGCCTTCGTGTTTTTTTTGCTGCTCTCTTTGAACTTATCTTCCTCTTCCTTCATCCTAGTTACTTCAAATTAATTTTTCTTATGCAATTACCAAGCTTTATTCAAAACCTAAGTCCCTCGTATCTTCGCCCCATTTTCCCCACTATTACATACATTCTAATGTCACACTGTTTTATTCAATTTACCATTCATTATCCCTTTATTGCCCTCCAAATTAGCCACCATTTATTTTTACCCCTTTCTTCAGCAAATTTCTTCTGCAAGCTGATTACATTCTCTCTTCAGGCAGATCCCTAAATGCCTAAATACTATTTTAACACTAATGCTGGGAACAATGTGTTCTTTTTTTTCTTTACCTTAATTAGGAAGCACATCATCATTTGACCCATTCCACACTTACCCCGTGAAATAAGGGTTGGTGTGCTGTATCTGCTGTTACACAGTGATAACCTGTAGCATTCTCCAACAGGACCCACAAGTGCAGGCTATGTTAAGATCAATCCATGCATGATTCTACATTGTCCTTCAACTCGTAGCCAAAAGGTAAATCTTGTTTTCTAGACATCAGCCATTTGTCCAGGAGCCAGCACTCAGGCAGTCAACCTGCTCTCACATCTGGCGGCTCTGTAATAAAATGCAAAATGGCTTCCGAAGGTGATTTTGCTGCTGAAAAAAAGATTACTCGAAGTATACACGTGGTTTCTGACATCTGTCCTCAGTCATAAAGTTTAACATATTTACAGCACTCTGTAAAAGTTCTGAACTCATAATTCATTTTGTGGACTCGGATAGGTGTGAAATTACTGAAATTCGGACGCCGCAAGAGAAGTCACACACAATTTGGTGTCAGCACAAAATGCTAACACCGACACTCCATCATGCAGATCATTATTACAAAATGCCCGCTTTTCAACCGTGACGGCGTTATCCCATTACTCAAAAGGCATACGTCCATATTTTTGGGTCAAACCAAATCAGTTGAGCATTTCTTGAATTTGCTTTCCAAAATGATAGAATGCACCATCCTTAAATACAAACTGCACTAGTTTTCTGTCACCACCAGGTCGTCATACACTTTCTGATTGGGTAATCACAGGCTTTAACGTTCCGAGACTCTCATTTTCACCTAGATGGGCCCAAAACAAAGGCCTGATTTAAAGGGCCACCAGCCATCTTTTAGTTCCAGGATCATCCTGGCTGGGGACCTATTTGAAGCCTAATACCTAGATACCAGTGTAACGGGGGGAAAAGCATGCAACTTGTTATCGGTTCACAAGTACTTAAGGATGACTATGATTTGGAACCAAGTTTTTTACTCTTTTACTCAACCCTATATATATATCATATGCATGTTTGCACTGTAAGAATATCAGCAGTATATCTGTATGAGTAACTGCAATGATTTAAATAGCACTTTCTACGCTACTTTTGTGTTTTATAATTGTATTTGTTTTAATTTAATTTGTTTAGATCATTACTCATCCAACAGTAGGGCGTCAGGGCGATTTACATCACAGCACACATTACAAAGAGGCAAACTATAACAGTAAGTAAATCAATGTACAGGAAATGTTATATAAAACAATGAGGACTTCAGAGTGTTACTGGTTGGCATTATATGTTAAAAACTCAAGGTCGGAAGAAACATTCAGGATTTTAAAAAGTAATGCATTGGTTGTAATGGTCAATACAAACAGAACTTTTTACTATCCAAATAAACCCTTTATAGCAACCTTTGAGTAACAAAAGATGTTAAAAAGCAATACTGTTCTAAATGTATGTTTGCATACAGCTTCTTGTTGCCAGGTTATAGCTCACTTTGCTATATTAGGATTGCAACTTATGAACGCTAAGTAAAATGGCACCCCATGGTAAGTATAACTCGCGTCCCTGCCATGCACAGTTTTCTCAGCAATAATTTCACTGCATATGTTGATGTGATATTATCAATGATGTCATAGAAGATGTAATGATTGATGTATTATGTAGTGTAACTAGCCGTGCATATTGAGGGTGTGAATTTTAGTTACCTTAGGGCACACGTTAGTTACTTGAGACAACTATAACTGGTAAATTTCTAAGTTTAAAACGTTACATTGTTACGGAACATTTCACCTAACTATAACGTTACTTTAACCTTTGTTTTTACAAGTGAATTTCTAAGATTTTTTTTAACGTGAAGTAATATTTAATCAACATACATCAATCCAACCCCTCGCGTGAACCTCCAACCCCAAGCATTATTAGGCCCTGGGGACCCCTTCCCCAAGGGGGAGATTTTTTTTTAATTAAAGGAGAGGGAGGCTGCATGGTACCTCTCCTTGAGCCTATTTAGTCCCTGATTAACCCATCCCCCAGGGCAACCACTTAATCGGATGCAAGATTAATAGTTATGTAGGAGTTTGTTCTAGTTGATGTACATTTATAGTTGGGTCGAGACTGCTTTTTCAACGACACTCCTTATAATTGTACATGAATGACAGGTTGGGAATTGCCAAAATAGTGTGGCCCCACGGATGTTTTTAGGACAAGGATCTGTTCTGAGAACACTCGGGAGAAGTTTCCTTGACAAAGTGAGGGTACAGAGATTTAATAATAGATGATGGTAAGATGCCTTCTGGACTAGAGGTTACCTTTGAGTGAGTTAACTATCTTAGTGAGTTCAGTGTGCAGGAGGAGTTCAAAAGAAATTCCTACAAATGGATTAGTCAAAATTGCTTTGAGTTAGAGTTCTACTCTGAGACCCCCTCAAAAAGCTCTGGTGGGAGACAAAAAAAGCCTAATCGGTTTGCTTTAATATTCCCTTAAGAGAACTATAGCACGTGCTACTTAATGTTTGCAAAAGGAGCTCTTGGAATAGTTGGAATGGCAGATTCCATTGTTTAATCAGCTGTGATGAACAGGACCTTGTGCCTTTCCAAATGGGAAGAGCTGTGGGAAGGAAATATTTCCTACAGTAGAATGCGTATTTGGAAGCTATCGGACAGAATAACCTAGTCTTGCTAAAGGCAGCAGGAATGCGTAGCATGACCAGAAGCCACAACTATGTATTTGCGGTAAAATGAGGTTTAGGCATCAGCAGCAGAGATTCAGATACGCCCAAGTCATGCTTCCTGCACTCTCACGTGCTACACACACTACTAAAGGTTATTCCCCACCCAAGGAAGCAGTCAAAAAGTTTTAGTATGATCTGATTTCTGAAGATTTTGCAAGATGTGGTGCTTTTACTTATGAATCATGATCCATTAGTGTACTTCCTTGCTGCGGTGGTTAAGAACCTGAGGTTGAACTTATTATAGAATTGTTTCCACATATCCACTTTGCCTTTTAACTTCTGCTTTCAATTTTTTGCAGCGTGATGAAGAATCCAATATTCATTTGTGTTTTGGGGAGCTTTTATTTTTCTATGAAGAACATTTGTCAGCAGAATTTGGCAGGGTACCATTGCAAATATTCAGAAGGTGTTACTTGAGGATGCATGGATTTGGTTGGGACTTGGCTAACTTCTGGTCTCTTTCAGTTTATAAAGGAAACATCTGGTTTTAAGTTACATTCACTACAGTGGCTTTACACTGCATGTACGCTTTGTGCACGATCCACTCTTCTTTCGATATTTCTGCCACAGTTTGAAAGGACTACGTTTTGTGAAGGTGTAAATGCCCAAGTGCATGTCATTTTTGCCTATCTGTTACATCTTTAAGAAACAGCGGACTATTTTCTATGATTTTCCAAGTGTCCGAGGCAAGGATTTGCAACAACACCATGGATGGAGTACCTGAGTTGATTTTCCAAACGACCACCTCACCATAAGCTTGTGTCATTTCCATACGCTCTCACTGTTTGTTTATTATCACTTTGTAATTTTCTAGCACCCATGCATGGGTGACTCCATTAGGCTGATTTTTGAATGTTCGTCACACTACTGTTTTGCCATTTCGTTCTCATTTTCGCATATCAGCATTTTTTGGTACTTCTCTGTATGGGTCCTTTAAGTCTTTTTTCCTACAGCCCTCAGGCGGTATTTTGTATTTCTTTTGACTTTTTTCTATTCTTGATTCCACACGCATCTGCTTACGGGTCAAGCTTCACACACCATGATTTGCGCGTGCACGTCACTTCTGATTGTATGGTTGCTAAATCTCTGGCACCGAGAGGTTGCTTGTGGACTATTGGAATTACGCATTAAAGTTTCGCTTTTATGCACTCTGAACCGGTACGCTACGGCAATTACATGCCAATTTTCAGTATTTTGGTTTCGATACCTCTTTTCAGCTATATTCACTTTACATTTTTTCACGCATAGCACGGAGCTCGTGTGGTCACCTGTTCCAGTTTTTTGCCTTAACAGAACAGTTTCTTTCTGGGAGGTGTGTCTCGATCGCCTTGATGTTCTTGGACTTTATCACTTTGAGAATGCATGTCAAGCATATCACATTGCTTACACCGATTAATTTGCATGTTTGTCCGACTCTTGATCTTGGTTTTTGGTTTACACTCATTTATCCATGTACAGACTGCCTTCATTTGCTTTATTTTTGAATGGGCTCTTGACTCGGTTTGCTGGGAACTTGGTGTTGCCTCTGAGTCCTCTTCTCTTCCTATGGGATCTCTCCCACATTGGCTGTTTTTTCAAAAATTGCTGATATCAGCATGCATCTTTGGTTTGTTTTGCCTTAGGCTCCTCTCATGGCAGTTTATACTTGTGTAATAACACATTATGCTGCACGTATTGTGACATTCATTTCATTGTTCACGGAATCCCCTGACGCAGGGCTGTTGTTTAAAGCCCGAAATGCATTGGGATTAACATTTATCTACGCAGGAAAGTTGAATTTTTTCTATCTGCTCAACAAATACACTGGACGAGCTACCGTCTGAGTTTGGTTTCCACTTCTTGAAGAATGGACTCTTGTGAAAAGGGACATTTACATTAACATTAAATACAGTTTACTTTACTGTGCATGTTGTTCTAACTGACGATTGCATTTTGTTTACACTCTGAGTGATTATTTGTAGTGCACTCTATGGCTAGGACCTGGTCCTAGGTTTCTTTTTCTCATTCTGAATTAGGAGGTTCGGGCAAACCCTCCTCTGAAGGTGCACACAGTATTATTTCACTTTGGTCTATATTGTTTACTTGGTATAACTTTTTACAAACACGAGTGCATCAGGCTGTTTTAATTTCTCCCACGCTTAACTTTTAGAAAGTTGTCATTTTCTTACTTTAACCATTCTGTGCCTCTGCCTGTCTCTGGAATACACGTCTGATTTGGGTGACAGTTGGGTTTTGTGCATTCCCTCTACAGTCACACACAACTGGAGCGGAAGTGTGCCCTGCATATTCTGATGGCCTATCGCCAGGCTGATAGGTCTAACCGAGCTAGAGTGAAAGGGAGGAGCATACACTTGCACCTGATATGGGTCGTGCCCATCCTCACACAAAGAGTTGCATACCCCCTTGTAATGTGTCTGGAGCCAGGGCATGGAAGGGCAGGGTCTTGTACACTATAATGACCTTTCTTTAAAGTCTTCCCTACTTCAAAAGCTAAAATGGGTATAAGTAATGGACCTCTGGCACCATATACTTAGAACACTTTCACTTCTGGAACAGCGGACATTCTACCAGGAAGAAGCGCAGTTGTGCTGTCAGGGTGGACTGCCACTTTGCTTTGTTGGACTGCTGCCTGCAGTTTCTTACTTGAAAATGAGAGGACTGGACTTGACTCTCTACATCTGCATCGCTAAAGGTTCTTTAGAGCTTGTTGGGTGCACCTCCTGTTTCTGAGGTCTCACGGATACCAAACATTTCACCTGCATCTTGCTACCAGCACCTGGGCTCCTCTCATGTAAGTCCGGCTCTGCCAAGTGGAGCCAAATCCAGTCCTGGACCCTTTGAAGTGAGTGTTTGGTGCTCCAACCAAAGAAAATAACGCATCAACACTGAAGTGTCATTCATAACCATCGCATTTCCCTGAGATATCGACGCATCACCGCTGCCTCCACCAAAGCCGTGGACACCACTCAGACTGCACAACGCAACAAACTCGACTTTAAATGCAGCACCTCCAAATCACAGCTGCTGCTTGAGTCTCAGACACTGCATTACTGACGTCTGGGGCACACTGTCGCCGACTGACACATGCCCGGCATTGTGCGACTTCGCACCAACACATCGCCTACAGCACGGCAGTTTGACATTGACACCTTGGAACTGACGCACGGCATTCTTGACATTGAATCATTCATGATGTTTCCCGACTTTGAAACCAAAGCTTCATCTCCTCTACATTTTTCAGCGCATCGCTCTCAAGCTTCGACACATCCAAAGTACTGTCAGAGAGTCTGCATGACTCCTGTATTGAATACGCGCTCCATTGTGGTTGGACTGAACTTTTGGATTTGCCCAGGTCAAGCATGACCAGATAGCCCCAGTTGGAGCGATTGTCTTCTAAGCACTGCATTTTGATTTAATCTTGCAAAATTCACAACTTGACTTGTGTATGCTGGATTTCTGTCGTTTTGGTCTTGTTTTTCGCAGATAAGTATTGGCTAATTTTCTAAAGAAGTGTGTGTGTGCACAGACACATTACACGTTGCCTCTTTAGTTTAACCTGAATGCTCTGTGCAAGCTACCAGAGGGTGTGCACAGGTAAAGCTTTAGTGTATACTACACTTACCCTGACTAGGATTGGTGTTCCTGCTCGGACAGTGTGCATACCTCTGCCAATCAGAAACCAATTCCTAACACAGCATCAAATAGTCATTCCAGTAAAATTATTTAGTTGTGCAACATACTATGTACCAATCTTTAAACACACTCTTCCCAACACTGTGTGGTGCAAGGGTAATGACAGTGACCAGTCAATAGATAGAAGGAATTTTGTGCATGGCTTTCTCACTCATCTTCTTGGCTCATAATTCCATAGTTTTATCATCTGAGAAGACATCTATAGAGTATCAAGCCCACATGTTATCAAATTTGTTATACAATTGCATGATTCTATAGCAGTATTGTGAGTCCCAACCCAAGTAACTTTCACCAAACTTTACCTTTAACCATCTTAAATTGTTGGTGTGCCTGAGAACTCAAAGTCTGCACTAGAACCTACACCACAGTGATCAGCTTAGCATTACACACTCTCAAAAGTGGAGTTGATGATATGCCTGACTACAAGCATATTGGACGCTATTTTCAGCGAATCTTGACCCAGAATCTGCGGTGCAAATACCCACCCAGATTATAAGGTAAAAGTGATACTAAAATAGCAATATGCTTTAAATGCATCTACTTTTTTTCCTAACATAAACATCTTCCATTACCCACTTCATCACAAACAGTAAAAAAATGATTTCCTCTGTGTTTAGTTTCATTGCCCAGCGTTTATTAATTATTCCAACAGTTCAACATTTATTGTAAGTCCTCCATTTAGGTCTGCTGTCACAGAAGAGCATACTCTACTTACAATGATGCCAATATGTCCTTTCTTTTCACTTAAAGAGAGTGGCTAGGTGCATTTTCTAGAGACTTTGGAAGAGGTGCTATATAAATCTGAGCAAATCTAGATCCAACGGGCAATCCTACTTCAGACTTATTTATTTATATTTTCTGGGTTCACCATAACATGTTCTTATGTGTTTATTTGCATGTGTGTCTGTGTAGAGCCCAAGTGTCAGTGTTGTGAATCAGATTTCCAAACTGCTTACCACATCAAAATAAACATCTTTGCATAAGTAGAAGTGTAATGATATACAAATGTTCAATACATATTTTTACATACAGACCATTTATGTAAGGCAGTAGACTCACTGTGCCAGTTCCCCATAGAGATAAGGACAGGTACACGGTTCTATATATGAGAGTAAGGTTTGACATTTCATAGGGCGGGAACGTCACTACAAAATGTTCTCCTGGCATATCCGGAGTAATAGCTCAATAGTCTTCAGGGATAATGCAAACCACCATCACAAATCGAAGAACAAAACTGTAGAAGCACTCTCCAATGGCAACAAGTTCAGTTGCCATCACTGTTAGGGAAACAGCCAAGCTTCTGAGATGAAGCAAACCTGTGGTGACAACATGCACTGGATACCAAAATGACATGTGCAATGTGATTTCAAAGAGAACTGTAAGCCAACACATTCTCACATGAAGTGCAGACCAGAGGCTGCCTAAGACGTACATAAAGAAGTGTGCAAGGTTTTAACACAGGCACTTTAAAAATCCTCCCCTTCCATCTTTGTAAGCAAACCTTCAGGTAACATACAGGTAGGTATTTTAATCCAGGAATATAAACCAGGGCCGATATGTGCTTTAAAGGGTGACCATCACAAAGGTCCATGCTGCTCTCAAATGCAGTACAATTCGATCATAAGTGCAAATCTTCAAATATGTACTATTCAATTCCGGTCCAGGGAATTTAGTGATATAAGGGCCGATTAGGATGGCGGACGGACTTTCGTCCGTCCGCCATCCCAGAGGTGGAGGGACCGTCCGCATGGACTGCGGAGGTCCCTCCATGCAAATCAGGATGTGACCGCCACCCTGGCGGTCACATCCTGGATATTTAACATTGCGGCGGGTGCTGCTTCAAGCAGCACCCGCCGCAATGTTAAAAGTGCATGTGTAACATTTACATGCACAAAGCGGCAGGCACCGCGCGGTGCCTGCCGCTTTGTGCATGTAAATGCTGGGGGGTACCATAGGTACCCCCCATGTGCACCCCCCACCCGCCTACGCCCTGGGGGCCCGCAACGGGCCCCCAAAAGCAAAAGTACACATGCTTTTCCACGGCGGAAAAACCGCCGCGGAAAAGCATGTTTACTAATGCTTCCTAATTTGGCTGGCGGTGTCTGATGGACACTGCCAGCCAAAGGAGAGCTTTTCCGCCGCGGTTGTAATCCGACCGCGGCGGAAAAGCAGCGGACAGAATCCAAGACCCACCAGCCATCGTAATGCGGCGGTGGGTCTTTGGTGACTCCGCAGAGGATTTTCCGCCTCCTCCGGGCCGGCGGTGGCTTCCTCCGCCCCGGAGGAGGCGGAAAATCCTCTATCATAATCGGCCCCATAGTGTGTTAACAAAAGGATAATTTCACATTTCCACATTAAAACGTTAATCAGAGAAAGTGTCTGAGTAAGGAGAATGCAGCACCCATCTTCCAGGCCTTTACTCTGATCTTATATTTTGTTGTGTGCTTGTGATCTCGACATGCACTGAATGGACCCTAAGAAGTTTGTGACTCAGCTACCTGCACCTTAAAAATGATAATATTTAGCAACATTATTGTTGGGTTTAACAACCTACTTAGCCACAAAATCTGTGGCCGAAAATGGTCTTTTGGGCTTATGGAGAAAATCAAGTTTGTTTCCCAACAGAGTAATTGTTTATTGATGCGCAGAGAAGAAGTGGACATGTCCCAGATATCTTGTTAGGGCTAACTCTTAACTTCTGGGGCATGTCCAATTAGGACAAAAATAGGAAACATAGAATCTAGAAGAGTTGTATTCAAATCCAATGCATTGAATAGGGATATGTTTCCATATCATACCATAGCCTATAATACGAGTTCAGACTCTTTTCTCTGGCACCAAACGAAGAATGCCCTTTAGTTGCTCATTTTCAGTAGCCTTGGAGGGCTTTCGGTCCGCTTTCACTACATTACTGATGTCTAAAGAGAGGTTTAAGATTCCCATGTGCCAGTTCTGGAAGAAGAAAAACACTCCCAGGCGCTAGCTATGCCTGGGTCAGAAAGTCCCTCTCCATAAAAAATACATGGCATCCACAGGACACCTAAAGGGAAACTAATAAGTAGATGTTGCCAGACTGAAATGTCCCAAAAGTCAGAGTAGACCTCAAAGCTCAGGTGAACTTCATTACTTTGAATGGTTTGGGAGTTGAGGCAGTGTAGGGCATAGAATGCTTGACCAGAATAATTCAGCAAAGTGTGATGTATTCCTATAGGTTCTGTATCGATCCCCCTATTCCTGACCCTATTCTGGTTAACAAGTTAACTAGCAGCCATCCCATGATGCAGAAAACCCCCATGATGCAGAAACCATTATCTGATTAAGCCACACTACGGCACAGGAACGTGTTATCTGATTAGGTCATAACGCTTGCCATCTAATTAGACAAGCGATATTCCTCCAGCCCCTGATAAGGCATACGGAGTTCTCAAAACAAATCAAACCTATGACAACCTGGGAAAAACCCTGCGGCCATTGTTTTGATTTCACCGAGAACTTCAGCAAAAGAATGTGCTAACGACCAAGTCGTATGACATCCTTATTGACGTATCTATGTCCATCCTTACGTCAATCTCGGCACCTTACAGGTATAAATATTACCGATATTGCCCTATGCCAACACACGCGGTGGTGACGAGATCGGAGCAGCCAGACTTGCCAAAGCCCAGAGCAGAGCAGACCCCGCTGGCGCAGCCCCGCCTGCCTGACGCGCTGAGAACGAGACGCTGCTTTCTCCTGCCGAGAAATCCAGCTCCGGCGCTTCCGGGTAGCCCTCGCAGGCAGCCTGGAATATCGAGACCAGAGACGAGAGATACCATCCCTCATTTATCCTAAATTCCAGGTACAGAACTGAATAACCCCTCGCAGAGAATTCTTGAGTCAGTCACTTGGCAAAACAAACTTAACTTAAACTGTTACTTTCTATTCCCGCCCACGTATTAGGCTTAGGTCAGGTACACCGGGGTAGGCGTAGTTAGAAACACCAGTTGAGTACGATTAGTCAAATGTGTATGTATATATCTATTTTATCCATTTTAAACCTGCATATGGCTTAGAAACCATATAAATGTTTTTACAGTATTATTTTATACTTCTGCTTTTATTGTATGCACTTTACTTAACCATAAGTATTGCGATAATATCGATCCATTTCTCATGTATGAGAAAAGAGACTGATCAATAAATACCATCTTTTATTGAACACGCCCGTCTCTTCCTTTTCTCTACAATCTGGTGAGACTAAGAATGCACGTACTGACTGAGTAAAATAAGTTGTCTTTTGTTTTCACACGACTCTAGAGATACACTCTTGATTAGGGGAGAGCAAAGTTGTCATGTTCTATGGTTGTCAGAAACTAAATCCCTTCTTGTCTATCCAGGGAGGTTCAACTCCTCCTTGCCTATTCGAGAAAGTTTCTAGTGAACTCTGAGCTAGCTGGCAAACCCAAAACTTTAAGTCTAATATCGACAATAGAAGACCTAGTTAACGTCTGGTCTAGGCCTATACTATTGAAGGTATTATTCCAATGCGCAGAGCCTATTGGGATAATAGGAACTACACTACATGGCGCCCAACGTGTTTGGATAGGCGATAAAACTAACGCAAGACATTAGAGTAACTCAGTCGTGCTTTTTCACTCAGAACCCCTTTTTTCCCATAATACTCCAAAGACGTCTGGAGTGGGTGAAAGGTCATATCCGCCAAACCTCGCAGGAGGAAACTCCTATTTATGGTTCTTGGTTTAGTCAACGTTGAAGGATACACTGTTCCAAAATATTGTGCATCTAATCTTTGTTTCCATAAGAAACCTGATCTGCAAACAAACGGAATAACCTTCTGGACAGTACAATGTCAGACAGTGAAGGAGATAGAGAGGCAGCTAGAATAACAGCTGAACTCGCAGCAGCTGATACTGCTATGCAAGAAGCAGACCCGGGTATAATACTCATCCCGGTCAACAAAAGGAAATCTATAACTTTAAAACTTATAGAAAATGGACTGACACCTAGAGGTGGCACAGTCATATTCGTAATTGAGGCACACGAATATCGGCAGACAGAGGTATTCTATACATGGATAAACTTTCCAGCAGCTAACGCTGTAACAAAGGTCTTCCACTATTACAAAACAGAGGAACCTCCTGATGCGTACACTCCTTACGAGGAGGTGGAAGTACCACTTAAATTTCAAGAGCACCTGCTCTTGTTTAATGGCGCCCTAAAACATAATAATCACATCACCAGGCTCGGTCCCTTAGGTAGACCAGGAGCAACGTGGCCGGTCCTAGCCGGATACACACCACATCCAGACATTGAAAGAATGCCTGCACCAGAGCTGTTAACACAGCTGAAACAAATAATAAAGTTACATAGACAATTAGTCCAATATGTGATGCGGACTTCTACAATCCAACCAGCAATCAAAATTCCACAGCTGACCCCTCAACAGGGGAACACAAATAAAATTACACCACAGAACATACAATCCTGCCTAGGTAAAGTACCAGCTAAACGGGAACAAATACCATTCTGGTTAGCACAAAAAATCACCCAAATAGAGGCGGTGTTTCCAGACACCACCCCGTTAGAAAAACACAGAATTCTGACTATCTGTCTTCCAATGGGAATCGCACCACACGTGGAGGACTGTGACACTTGGGGTACAGTCTTTGCTTCCATTTACACAAAAACGCATGGCGTTCCATCCATCTCGGTAATACCAGATGTGCTAAAACAAATTCAAGATGAATACGGTCCAGAACCCGCTTTAACTCTTGGTATGAAATTACTGAAAGACTTCAAGCAGGTCTCGGCTATATTACTAGCCAACATAAAGGGAGAAGCAGCAAACGTGGCGATCCGCCAAAGGTTAAAAGAAACAGATATAGCAGATCAACCAGCTGAAATTGCCAGAATCATAGAAAAATCCTATGAGGAACTAGGTAGAGATAGTTTAGGTGGAATACCAGTAAAACCCCGACTGATAGACAGTCCTGAAAAAGTATTTTTTAATAATGATTTAACATCACAAAAAAAGAGCTGGGATAGAAACAAACAATCCAATCCTAAAGAAAAGAAATTCCAGTCCAGAGGAAGGTCTCCTCGGTGGAGAGAAAAATCTCCAAACCAAGGACGCAAGTCTCCCCAAAGGGAGCCCTCTGGGAAAAAATACAACCTTAGAAATAGGGATAATATAAAGAAACCTGATAGATATCAAGATATTGATACACGTCCCTCTCAATCTTTTCAGACTTCCTCACAGAAATCGGAAAGAAGAGGAGGATCAGAACAAAGAGAAGAGCACGTCAAGTCCAAAGACAAGGAACCTGCTCATCTAAAAAAGAAATTACAATTTCCAAAAAAGAAGGTAGCCAGTATTAAAGTAGTTAACAATACCGAGAATACTGAGGACACAACTGAAAAACGGAGAATGGGCTCAGACAATGCTAGACAGCGCAGCAGAAGTGAGCATAGCTCGCAAAGTCCTTATGAATCATCTGGAGACAGTGGACACGAATGAATACCTTCAAGTGGAAACTGCAGACACCAGAATTAGCAAACCTCACAAAATATATGAAATAACTTTACGTATAGAAGGGGATAAGACTAGAAAAATAAGAGGACTATTTGGGGATAATCTCTCCAAGGGCTATGACATCCTTCTAGCTGAAAAAGACTGGCCACCAGAGTTTGTCAGGGACTGCCCTCATGGCGAAGAAATAATTATGCCTGCCTTCTCAAACCATATCCCAATTCATAAAAAATACACACTTGCTAGAAAGTGGGCAGTAGCCCAAGCTCCTGCTTTATATAAAAATCATGTAGGATGGGATGAGGACTCTCCTCCTCACAAAATCCAGTTAAAATCACAACCTACTGCACAAAGACAGTACCCAATTAAGCAAGAAGCTAAAAAACAGGTAAAAGAAATCCTAGATCAATTAGAATACCAAGGGGTGATTGAAACTTGCACCTCACAAATGAACAACCCTTTGTTTCCAGTCTCCAAACCAGACAATTCATATCGTCTAGTTTTGGATTACAGACACCTTAACTCATGTTGCAAAACTTTTGCAGTGCAAAACTCGCATAGTGCTGCACTAATGAATAACATAGTGCGCAAAAAATACAAAACAACATTAGACATCTCTAATGGATTCTTTTGTCAAAATATAGCACCAGAGAGCAGATATTTGTCCGCGTTCTCAATAAATGGCACTCAAAAACAATTCTGTCGGTTAGCCCAGGGGTACAAGAACAGCCCGGGAGTATTCTCAGCGAGAGTAACAGAATTACTACAAACATATGATGACGAAGCATTATCTTATGTCGACGACATATACTTAACAGATGATGACTTGGATACTCACTTGAAGAGAGTGAACACCATAATACTTGGGTTCGCAGCAGAGGGTTACAAATTCAACTTTAAAAAATCTAGAATTGCCCATCTAACAGTCCTGTTCTTAGGATATGAATTATCAAGTGAAGGCAAAAGCCTGGCTGACAATTTCCTAGATAAATGTGCCGTACTCCAAGCACCTAGAACACTAAAAAACCTACAGTCAATTCTAGGCTTCCTAAATTTCGGAAGAACATACATTGCAAATTACGCAGAAAGGGTCAAACCCCTTTATGATCTAATAAAACCAGATTTTAAAAGAACCAATTGGACTCAAATACACACAGAGATTCTGAGATCCTTACAAACAGACATGTTAATTAAAACAAAATTAGAAACACGTGATAACACACGCAATCTTGTGATTCGAGTCATCCCAGGAAGATGCGGATTCACATACCTGACCTCTAATGAGGGAGAAAAGGTACCAATTGCATTCAAATCACACTTGTACACTAAAGCTGAAATGAAATTCAGCCCAACGGAAAAAATTCTAACTGCAACACAGACAGCTATAGCAAAAGAACGAGCCCTGGCACAAGGTAAACGAATAATAATCGTGACACCGATACCAGCCCTAGAGGCTGTAACAAAAGCAAGCATTCCGAATGCTAAAGCGCTCCATCCGAGATGGATACAATGGGCTAATTCTCTTGCTGCAACAGACGTGGCATACGAATTTGATCCTAACTTAAAAACACAAGAATTTCTCCAATATGAATTCGAATGTCCTCCGCCGACCGAAATTCTGCCTCTAGAACATTACGGCTGTATAATATATACAGACGGATCAGCACAACCCGCAGTGGGGGGTAAACAAGCTTACAGTGCTGCGTGTGCGATTGTTAAAGGTCGCTGGCACGAAGGGAAATTTAAACCAGCGGTCACCAAAACACAATCTCTGGGAGATTGTACAGCTCAGCGAGCTGAACTACTTGCATTCAAGATGGCGCTTGAAAATACAGATCGAGAATTCCCCACACTCATTGTGTGCGATTCGTATTGCGTTCAGTCTTACAATGAATACTTGCAGATCTGGCTTCAGAATGGTTTTAAGGATGCAAAAGGAGGCACAATCAAGCATAAAATGCTTTGGGAACAAGTAGTTCTATTACAAAAAGAACTACCAAAGACTCACGTGATACATATGCTGAGTCATCAACGTGATGGCGTTCACGTTGCAGGGAATTCATTGGCTGATGAGGCCGCGAAGGCAGCTGTGCAAACGGCTTCCGTAGCTGCCATCACACGGTCAAAAACAAAAATAGACAGCGAGATATTACAGGCTGTCAGCGCTACAGAAAAGGATTCGATAGAAACACTCCCGAAAGGCTTTCCAGTAAAATACTCATACATAACTGATGCAAACAATGTTCCTTTTGCTCGAATCCCTGGAGTGGGAGATAGGGCAATTCCAAACATGGAACATAGGTTAGGACTAATAATAGCGGCACACGAAGGGCTTGCTTCTGTACATGCCGGCGTCTCAGCCACAGTATCATTATTAAAACAGAGATACTGGTGGCCACAAATGAGAAGACAAACACGGAACTATGTTTTAGACTGTGAGACATGTCAAAGAATGAAAGTATCAACGGTGAGACGACCAACACAGACGCCCCTTCTAATCTCAGATAAACCATTAGCCTGTGTTTATCTGGACCACTGTGGTCCCTTACAAAGGGATGGTAACTATAAATATATCCTGGTCGCAGTGGATTCATGCACGAGATTCATATGGATGTGGCCCCAGCGATCGGCTGACGCCAGAACTGTTATAAAAGATTTGCGAGTCTTTATCGGCACATACGCAATTGGCATGCTGCATTCTGACCAGGGTCCTGCTTTTAGCTCTCGAGCTTATAAGGAGGCCATGACCAGCATGGGCATTGCATTGCGGTACTCTTGTCCATTTCACCCTGAGGGGAACGGAATTGTAGAAAGAAAAAACCGTGACATAAAGCAATCTATAACAGCAAAGGTATTAGGTTCGGGAGCTGGGTGGGTCAAACATCTAATAAGTGTCCAACGTAGTCTAAATAACCTGCCAAGAAATTCTCTGAAGGGATTCAGTCCGTACAAATTATTGTTTGGAACTAGGATGTTAGTCTTAGATCTCGACAGTCAGACTTCAGTGGTGAAGGAAAAAAGCTTTGATATCAAAGATCGCTTGGCTATTTTGCAGGACTTAAACGAAACAAGAAAAGACCTGAGCAACATAAAGTTGAAACAACAGCCAACAACCACTGAAGAACCACCACCTGTCCCAGCAAGACCTGTCTGGATTTCAAAAGTCGGGGATCTAGTCAGGGAAAAGATCGCGGTAAAGAAGGAATTTGGGCCTTCTTACAGAAAAGCAGTTCCTGTCTTGTCTATCAACGGGACAAGATCAGTAGTACTACCGCCGCTTGCTGCTAAAAAGGAGAACCGAGTTGTATCCATCGACCTGGTAAAACCACAATCATGTGGCCGATAACAAACAGTAGGCCAAGTGGACTCCCGATAAGTAGCAGAACACCAAGGTTTGCTACCAATACAGAGGTCCTAACTAAGAGGCTAATCACATTCGAGACGCCTACAGAAGAACAACAAGGCCTATGCAACAATGCAATGGAACTTAAACCTCTGAAAACCCAAATAAAATCATTTAGCAGAGACACACCAACCTACAATGAAGTAACAAACGAATGTGCAAAAAACAGTAATCCTGAAGCAATTGGAACAATTGACAGAACTGCATCCGGCTACTTCATAAACTTCGATGATTTCTCTGAAGACCTCAGTGAATCAAAAACACAGCCATCAACAAAAACCTTTAAAGACAAAGCTAAAGAACTTTTGAAACAACTGAAAGAAACATATCTGATTTCTCCATGGATTGAATTTTGGGTGGGTTTTGGTGCATTTATCCTCATACTTTGGCTCATCATGGTACTAACTTTGGGACGCTTCATTGAGGGAAAATATGCTAAAATGGACACAGCAAGTCAGAAAATCAACTTAATCCTCAAGCCACACACATCTTCACACGTCGAGAAAAGGGAACTTTCTTCAGTCAACTTCACAGCCAATCCTATACCGGGTGGGGTAGCATGGGACAACACTGACTATGAAATTTATGGTCCGGTTGAAATCCTGAAATATCCACACCAAATCAAGATCTCGTTGAGTGACTTTGTAAAAACAAGCTCATTTGCTGATGATTGGGACTTTGAAAGTATTAATAACATGATGTCTGACTTAGTGATGTCTGCTAAATTTACCAAACATGATTATTTGCAGGGTTCGACTAATTATGATAGTATGTACTGTTACAACCACTATGGTAACCATTTTCTACATAAATCTGCACAACCTAGAAATGTTTTAAATTATAATCAATGGGAACATTGTGCAACCCCTCCAAAAGGAAGCTCAAGAACCTTTTATGACAAATATTCATACTTTTCAGGTTTCAACACAAGTAATGCTGAAACATTTTATTTCAAATTGTCAAATAAGACAGGGACAAAGACCATGATAACAAACACGAAATTGATATATTCAGACTCATTTTTTGAACAAATGAATACTTTTGGTTTTGATTATTGAGACAAAAATGTTGAAGTAAAAAGTGTTTGGGGTACAAAAGAATGGCAAGTACAAGGTATAGAATCATTGTTTAGAGCCTGCATGATCCCAGAACAAATTATATTTTTAAATGACACTGTTCAACAAACTACCTGTCTTGGCTTAGCCAAAATCAAAGACTTAAATAAACCGTGTATTCCAAAGCCAACAATGAACAGCAATAGCTCTACAGATGAGGAGATAGACGTAAACTATGTATTAAACCAAAACAGAACACATCCTAATTGGAAACAGTGGTTGATCTGGCCCACAGATACTAATAACTGTCAAGACAGATTCCTGGAAAAAACACAGGGGTTCAAATTGACCAGGCCAGACCCTAGATATTCCCAAAGACAACACCCAGGGATAATAACAACTTACAGTGTGGGCAAATTATGCCTTCAATGGCTACAAACTTCCACACTGACAGAAATTAAGCAACACCTAACTTTACTTACTGATGGTGCTGACTTGCGTGATTTCATTATGGGACCGCGCAAACAGCGTCAAAAACGTTTCATAGCAGCCTCTGTATATGCAGCTTACAACGAGGCCTGGAAGGTGACTCAAATTGAGACAGCAGAAAGTATACGGGAAATTGACCGTATTAATTTGGAAAAATCACTTTCTGTAGTGGACAATGGGTTAATGACTCTGTCCTCCAGAATTTTTTCTCTGGACAGCATTGTGACTTCAGCAATCGACATAATATCACAAGACTTACTGTTGTTACAACACGGTCAGTCTCAATTGCATTCTATTGTACAGCTTGGCTGGACGTTACAAAATCTGCGTTCAGGGTATGTGCCTTGGCGTTTAATCAACACAACGTCACTATTCAATATCTTTAACCTTACTGATAAACAAATCAGTATGGCACAGAAGGGTGCTGATTATACAATCCTGAGCATTGAGAAACTCGAGAGATTACCAGTGACAATGTCAGAACGACCTGTCAGTGAATGGATAATACATGGGATAATTAATATTCCAATATCTACCTTCAGGTTTCAATACTGCCAAAAATATATACAGGCTGGCATGTACGAAAAATTGGGAAAAGGGTACATTAAGACAACATGGAACTTGCCCTATTCACATGCATGTGTCAGTAATAAAGGACAGAAAGTGTTTCTTAGTGGCAATAATTGTGCGATGTCACTAAGCGGTACACTTCTGTGTAACGGAATTAGTTTGCATGGAGACTGTGAAGGGAATTCAAATAACCTTTCATGTCACCAGCTAGGCACACCTGCATCAGAGATAGAACCATTCTTTCAAAGACTCTATAATGGGAGTTACGTTCTAATTGTGGACCGCAGATGTTGTAGTCTTATGCCCGGGACTCCTTATCTCGTAACTACGACTGCGAAGGTCAAGTGCTGTGGACGCTTATTGTTCCCCAGCTCCTTTCCAGACAGGGAGGCAAGGGCATGGCCCAACTTGAAAATTACTTCTATTCGAATAGATACTTTAAGCAGAATGAAAACAGTGCTTCTTCAGACGCCGACCAGGCTCACGTCTTCAAAAGAAACGTATGATCTCCTAGTCGCAAGGACGACTGCAGAGATTCACTCCTTATTATCAACTAATTCCCCCATACATTTCGCAGAAATCCTGAATGAAATCTTAAATATTTCTGATACCAGTGGAGTCTCAAAAGTATTTAAGACCGTATTTTCGATGGCATTAACACCATTCAAAGCCATACTGGGTATTTTTCCAGATTTCGTCCATTCGATTTTTGGCGGACTTCCCCTCATTTTGTGACTAATTGCAGGAATTCTATTCTTAGTCCTTATATTTCGTTATGGCAAACCGTGTCACAGACAAAACACCTGCGACAAGGGAAGAAACAATCCGAGCCATTGGATACCGGGACCGGATATCAAAAATCCTGGGACTGACCCGGCTTAGAGACCTGAACATGACTTGGTTTCTTTCATTTTGACCAATGTGGCATCGATGTGTTTTACCTGTATTAAGGTGCATGCTGTGCGGAGAAGAATGCGTGTTGGACACCTGTCTGACGCTACAATCGGATGCGCCAATGGATGCAGAAACATTGTTGAGTCCAATAAAGGCTCATGCTTTGTGCTGCCCTCAACGGCTGCCAATCCGGATGACGGCATTCGTGGAGACTTCACCGCTACGATTAAGGGGTAGTGAAGTTCAAGATGAAAGCAGCATCGATCAGGTACGACCTTCTGTCAGCAATACTAATCAAAACGTCAATGGAGACAATCATGCACATGAATGCATGGTTACATCTTTTTCCGAGTTAGTGGAACTCTCCCAGGAAGCTGTTGACAGCTTTTTCGACAGTCTAAATGATATGATGTTCTCACCACAGCAGAAATAGAGACTTTTGAGCAAGCTCGCACACGGCGTTCCCTGAATTTGGCCTTCAAATAGAATAGCAAAATACCATGAACAATTTTCCCTCCAGTTCACGGACAGCAATTTTTTCAGCAGCCCCAAAATATTTTTGCATATTTTTCGGGACACTTGTCTTCTGCTTAAAGTAAGAACTATTCTTAGAGAACTAAAATTTCTATTTTTAGATACTTTATAGACATTAGCTGCCCGCTGGTATGTTCATAATTATTTTATTCTGTGATGGAATGGTCTCGAACTTTTTCTTCTGTATTAAGAGCCATTTCATGTGTAATTCTCATATTCGATTAGTAATAATGTGTACATATGCTTGATTACTTTGGCATTATTCTACAGCTTGAGTGCATATAGTACATGTGACTATTTTTTTTCGTATATTAGATAATTTCAAAATGCATTTATGTATTTTGGGGTGGTAAGGTATACACGATACTCTACAGTATGTTTTACTATGCCTAGATTCGTAAATATGTCCATAGTTAGCGTGGAGTGGGTGTGATGTATTCCTATAGGTTCTGTATCGATCCCCCTATTCCTGACCCTATTCTGGTTAACAAGTTAACTAGCAGCCATCCCATGATGCAGAAAACCCCCATGATGCAGAAACCGTTATCTGATTAAGCCACACTACGGCACAGGAACGTGTTATCTGATTAGGTCATAACGCTTGCCATCTAATTAGACAAGCGATATTCCTCCAGCCCCTGATAAGGCATACGGGGTTCTCAAAACAAATCAAACCTATGACAACCTGGGAAAAACCCTGCGGCCATTGTTTTGATTTCACCGAGAACTTCAGCAAAAGAATGTGCTAACGACCAAGTCGTATGACATCCTTATTGACGTATCTATGTCCATCCTTACGTCAATCTCGGCACCTTACAGGTATAAATATTACCGATATTGCCCTATGCAAACACACACGGTGGTGACGAGATCGGAGCAGCCAGACTTGCCGAAGCCCAGAGCAGAGCAGACCCCGCTGGCGCAGCCCCGCCTTCCTGACGCGCTGAGAACGAGACGCTGCTTTCTCCTGCCGAGAAATCCAGCTCCGGCGCTTCCGGGTAGCCCTCGCAGGCAGCCTGGAATATCGAGACCAGAGACGAGAGATCCCATCCCTCATTCATCCTAAATTCCAGGTACAGAACTGAATAACCCCTCGCAGAGAATTCTTGAGTCAGTCAATTGGCAAAACAAACTTAACTTAAACTGTTACTTTCTATTCCCGCCCACGTATTAGGCTTAGGTCAGGTACACCGGGGTAGGCGTAGTTAGAAACACCAGTTGAGTACGATTAGTCAAATGTGTATGTATATATCTATTTTATCCATTTTAAACCTGCATATGGCTTAGAAACCATATAAATGTTTTTACAGTATTATTTTATACTTCTGCTTTTATTGTATGCACTTTACTTAACCATAAGTATTGCGATAATATCGATCCATTTCTCATGTATGAGAAAAGAGACTGATCAATAAATACCATCTTTTATTGAACACGCCCGTCTCTTCCTTTTCTCTACAATCTGGTGAGACTAAGAATGCACGTACTGACTGAGTAAAATAAGTTGTCTTTTGTTTTCACACGACTCTAGAGATACACTCTTGATTAGGGGAGAGCAAAGTTGTCATGTTCTATGGTTGTCAGAAACTAAATCCCTTCTTGTCTATCCAGGGAGGTTCAACTCCTCCTTGCCTATTCGAGAAAGTTTCTAGTGAACTCTGAGCTAGCTGGCAAACCCAAAACTTTAAGTCTAATATCGACAGTAGTAGACCTAGTTAACGTCTGGTCTAGGCCTATACTATTGAAGGTATTATTCCAATGCGCAGAGCCTATTGGGATAATAGGAACTACACTACAAAAGAGCATCCCTCATGGACATCTGCTCCTCTGCATCAATGCATATATTAATACTACTTTAATAATATGTGAATAATACATGAATAATAAACATGTCACACTACACCACATCATTTGTCTTTTTGAAACAACCCTCATGAAAAATATGGTATTAAATGGCTGCATAATTCCAGTGTACCAAAGAGTAGATCACCAACATCCCTAAAAACCTGTTTAAGGTACGGAACATGTAACAATCAGTAAAGAGGCCTTCAACGCAGAGTACAACAATACAGGTTAATAATCCCAGGAACAACACTAGACACTGTCAATGCCACATTTACCCAAGGTACTCATCTGAAGCTCTGTGGTCAAAACTGACAAGTGATTCTTAAGGCCAGTTTACATGCAGTGGTATCTTGTGGAAATTCTACTATGCACTCAGAAGTTACTTGAGTGGACAGAAAAATGCAAGCCAATGAAAATGATGCCCACCTAGTTTAAGTTTTTGGGTATTCACAAATGTTTGCAATGCATTCCCCACACTCATATGAGCTTCCATTCCTAATCCTGAATGACCCAGGGCAAGGGAAACAACAATGCTGTAAAGGTGCACAAATGGCTCTAATTTTCAGCGGGATATGTGAGTTAAAAGGCATTTCATGAAACAACAGTTTTTATGAGGAGAGAAAAAAAGGAAGACACTCATATTTCAACTTTCTCCAGTTTTCACACCATATCAATGCAGATTCTGTGAACTATGAACATATAGAAATGAGGAAAAACAGGAGCACACATACAGTCACATTTATGTGAACAGCATTCAATTGCATAGATTATGAAACTGGTAGAAAATGTGCCCGAACAGCTGTAGTTGTGTGAAAGGGCACATTTGGAATAGACGTTCCATGCCAATCTGATATCTATCGGGAGTCCCGTTCATAAGAACCCACCAACCCATGATGGTGTTACGAACCCTTGTCTCGGAGACATGGACTTAGTCAGAGAATCATAGAAAATGGTAACCTGTCTCATAAGGTTTTAACCAATGGCCAAACACGGCATGGACTTGGGGCTTTTACAAAACATAGAAGCTCTTTCAAACTGCGCCTGAAATATTAAAGGAAAATGGACACAGCACTAAGCATGCAATAGACAATAAGCCACATTCATGTATATATCCCCAAAACTGTTATTTCCTTTATTGTCCCAACCAAATCCATGCAACCTCAAGTAACCCTGTATTAATGACTGCAATAGCACCATGCCATATTTTGCTGACCAATATATTTCAAAGACAAAGTAAACTTCCAAAAACCAAATGCCATTTAGGTCTATCATTATATTGCTAAAACCGAAAGCAGAAGTAAAAAGGGAAGTGGAAATGTACACACCACTCTGCAATAATTTCAACCTCAGCTTCTTGACTACTGCAGCAAGAAAGTTCACTAATGGACCAATGATTCATAAGTAAAATAACTGTATCTTACAAAATCTTCAGAAATCATATTACATAAAAACATGTTCACAGCTTTATTAAGTGGAGAATGACATTTAGTACAGTGTGAAGCACACGAGGGAGGAGGAAGCAGGATTTGGGCATAGGCAAACAGATCTTATTATGGACAGGTCTGAATCCCTGCTGTTGATGCCTAAACCTCATCTAACCACAGAACATGCTTGTGGCTCCTGGTCATTCTGCACATTCCTTCTGCCTCAAGCAAGACTAGGATATGAAGTCAGATATTTTCAAAATACAAATTCTACTGTAGGAAATATTTCCTTCCCACAGCTCTTCCCATTAGGAAAGGCACAAGAACACTATTCATCGCAGTAGACACAATTATGGAGTCTTCAAGTAGCTATGCCAGAATCTCCATTTGTAAACATTAAGTAGTGTGTTAAGATTCTATTTAGGAATGTGAAAATTAAATTCCTAGGCTACTTTTCCCCAGAAGACTTTGTTTTGAGTTAAAATTCTGGACCTCGCAGTTTTGAATAATCCACAAAATGCAAGTATAGACACCTTAAAATAACAATAGCATGAAGTATTTGTTTTGTGCAGGCCAACCACAGGGTTTAATCTAAGGAAATAAATGAATAACAATACAATAATAGCTAACTACACATAAAAATAAAGAAAGCATTTAGTAAAACCAGCACATGGGATCTTATGTGGATATCACGATGGAAAAACTAATTCCTCAAAGGGCGATGCTTCTCATTGTAGTTTTAATTAGAAGGGTTTGTGTTAGAGCACATATTGAGAACACAAACAGCTCCACTCCTAACAGGACATTTAGAACTCCACACTAACATCATGAACTCACCCAAAGGTCAACTCCTATTCAGATGGCATCATATCATTATTCACTATTAAATCTCTTCGAGAAGACGCCTTCATACTCATCCTCATTCGTCCAAGGAACCTACCGCTGAATGTCATAAAGGAGAACAGATCCTTCCCCTACTGAAGGAAACATTTCAGGGCCCATATTGTTTTGCCAATTTCTAACCCATCATTCACCTACCATTGTAAGGAAAATAGTCAAAAATTCAGTCTCGACCCAAATAAAAGAGTTCATCAGAAAGAACAAACTTCTATAGAACTACCAATCAAGCATCAGACCAAACTGAAAACACAAACACTGCCACTCTTCAAGTAATTAACAGCACCCTCCTTACCAATAACACAAATAACCCCTTCTCCTAATTATGCTCAACCTACCTGCAGTCCTCAACACAATCAACCACCAAGCACAGACCTAAACCCTGGAAGCACACATGCGCTTCTGCGATCGGGTGCAGCAACCACAGCAACCACAGAGGCAACACTGCTCAGTGGCCTTCTGCAGATCACTCTGGCTATCGGCAGACTGGAAACTAAAAAGTTCAGGAAGTGAAAAAGATATTGCTGGTTGTCCCCATCTAACCACCCTGGATTTCGAACACTATCCCTATAGACAAGTATTCTGCTCTAATCTTCCTGCAATTTAGAAAGTAAAGGCCCATCTTTTCAAGTAACATCAGCAAGACTGTGAGATTTCAATCACCTGGTACCCCGGATATACTGTTTGTGGTCAAAAACATGTTGTTTATGTGTAGTTTGTCCATTGGACAAGCAGGTACAACCCACTACAGTACAAACGCTTTGTTATCAGTTTATAGCACCACAATATGGCTGTGTGAATGAGAAGTGCCTGTCACTAAGATACATTTGTATTCATCTATATAAATTCTTCAAAATTGTATATATGATTCATTAATAAAAAAGCTTTCACTATTAAGGTGAGAATTCTAAGAAATGCACTGAGATGTGAGCTCAGCAGTTGAAATATAAAAACATGTATACAATTTCAAAACTTTACATATTTCAGGATACTTCCAAGACTCCCAGAATGCTCCATAATTATACTCAAATACAGGTACATGCATGAAAGCAAGATTGAAGATTTATTGCTGTCAAAATAATACATACAAAAAATCCTAAACTTATCAAAAAAACTATCACTTAAATAATGATGCAACTTTAAACCCATTCTCCTGCAGCCTCATTCATTGTTTGATACATGGCAATATCTAAAACAATAATAATAATAATGGATAATAGGAGTAGAAACATTATGGGCAACATGAAAATAAATTAGGGACCCAATCCTCAAAGAAAGTCACAAAAGTGCACGTGCTTGCATTGATGCAGATTTACCACTTCCAGAAAGTGTTTACAGAACTAGGCTACATATTTATATTTATAGACTTGTAGGCAGATATCAAATCATTCACAGTCTCAGGGAATTCCCTGTTACACTCAGCCATGTGTCACATAGGACCACCTCCCTCTAGTCACACATTCACCAAGGAGCCTATGTGTCCTATTTCTGTGTATGTCTCTGCTCCAAGATGCATATATTTCAGAATAGTGAGGCAGGACAATATTAAAATGTCTGTTGAACCCCGACAATGGCCTACGAACCTATAGGGACTAACGTTTTAGTCTGAAACATGCCAGCTTTCAATTATTTGACAGAGGCTATCCTGACACAATGTTGTGGATGCAGAGAGGCCAAATGATGAATTGTGCACAACATTGTGAGTGGGATTCTGATAGAACAGTAAAATATCACAATAGTATTGGTTAATCTCGCTTTACCTTGTGTAACGATATAAGCAGGGAGGAGGTAGAAGCAAGACCATTTTACCTTTCACTTCTTCTGTATCTAAGAAATTAGGAAAACCCCTTGAATCTGGACTCTAGATGAAGGAGAGAGGGCGGCGTAGATTAAATACAATGAATAGAAAAGCATCACATTTAACGTGAAGAGGCCTGAATAAGGATGCAGAAAAAAACAAATGTAGCTGAATAGCACACACAATTGTGCTGCTCAATGACGAAAGGAAATTTGTGATAAGATAGTCGGTACACCAGACCCATTACACGGTTCAGGGCATTGAAGCATCTGTCGCCCGACTTGAGCACTAACTGGAATCCCAGTTAATTCTCATCACTCAGATATGCACACTTACGGGAAATCCTCCAGCGGACCCAGTAGACTGGTTACATACAGGGATCATCACATCTTACTCTTGCCAGACTCAAGCCCAGAGGCTCATGCAAGAAATAAAGCCTTGAGGAACATTATAAGCAAACTTAACAACATGGAGACAAAAGCCTCTATTTTTTTTTTAGAAAAACTAAAAGCCCAGCACCAAAGGAAAAATGTTCAGGTGGAGGCAGCCACTGCTTTTCTCCCAAGCATTGGGGGAGATTGACTATCACTGGTTACCTATTAAGTGCTGCACAGTGTGCTGCATTAAGGTGTTCCAAGGTGGGCCCATAGGGTTGTAGTGTCTGGTGCTCCTTCACTAGGATAGAGTGGAAGGCTGCTGGGTGGTGGCAAGCTATTAAATGTTTTAGGTCGTTTCTGTCGTCAATCAGTTTCAGTGTACCCTAGAGAAATAGTTGAACGGGGTAAGCTTTATGAGGCCACTTAACAACACTGAAAACATATTACAGTTCACCAGTCTTTCTAGGGGATTTTAGGGGCGGGGGGGGGGGGCTTCAAGGGTGACTAGGTATCTTTACATACTACTGTATCTATCTTTTTTACAAAACGGTTTAAACCTAAAAAGACAAAGGAATACTGTATGAAATGTAATGTCACTGACAACAGCAACTGTGCTGCTATTGAAATGCTAAAATAATCACAAAGAATGGAGCAGGAAGGGCCCACATTCGACTGCAAATATCAAATCGTAATAGGGTGCAAGCGTCACTGACACCCTGCAAATCCAAATATGCTTTTTTGTATTTCAACAGCAACATTTTAATGGAATTTTCGTGAGGTGGAGACGGTCAAGTTAATTAGAAAAGGGATGTGGCATATGTGCCATATTCAAGACAGTAAATTGCTTTTTGATTACAGCCAGGATAATAGGAGTTACAAAAACACTACTTCTGTCTGATCACCGTAGTACAGCTATGCATCTTCTGGCTTGTCCATTCAGGGAGACTTGCATGGAGTTATTTTGTGAATCCTAGAAACATTTGTCCAGCCTGAGGGATGCTTCAGCTACCTCACCTGTACAATCACTATAAATTGGCTTCCCTTTTCCAGTCTTGACTTTTTATATGGCCGTTAGGATCATTGTAAACATTGCTAAGTTAGCGTGAGCTCTGCTGCCATGATGCTGCTTTTGTGCACATTACTACAAGACTTTATTTTGCAAGACTCTGTGCCTTTCACATGAGAACTGTCTGCTTTCTGCGTTCTCTGCTTGTTCCTGGAGTGTAGTCTGAACACAATGTGCAAGGTCGATAAACAATGCCCCTTGTTATTCTGTTCTGGTCAGTCCCTAGCACCTAGACAAAACATGCTCACACAGCTGCACTGCTGGAAACTCGCGCTTTGATATTAAGGGGATGCATGTTGTTCAAACACACATTGGAGAGTTGCCATTCCAGGGAGAAGAGCTAAGCTGTTTCCTAGGATGTTAAACTTCCATCTAGGCACTAAGGTATGGGGTCTGCTGACAAAGCCCAGAGATCTTCCTTTATATAATAAACTTCAACCTACCAAGGGGAGGGTGGTTAGGCCTTGTAGTCCATTTTCCACCGTCTGTATATGATGACATCCCCCTTTATATTCTATGGAATAGTAACAATGCTGACTGTTTTAGGTTTATGCATTTTGCTGCTGGTAGTGGCTCGTATACTGCATTATAGAGCATGATAGTTAAAATAAACATTTTGAACTATAACCGTGACTCTGACAATTCTTATTGTGGACAAGTATGAGTGAGTGAGCGAAAGGGTACAGCTTGCTTCCGCGATTCCTGAGAGAGTCGGAATTGTTGTGTTCTGGGTTGTCTAATCATTTGTAGCTTCTTGATTATGTAGGAGAACGAATAAGACACTATAGCTAGTCGATTTTGGGTCCTAAGGTGGTAGGAAGGTATGTCCCTATACACCAAAGTCCTGTTTTCCTGCGCATAGTTCTGTGTATGTGCAGAATCCCCGCAACAGACTTAACAAGAATGCTTATAATTGAAGCCAAAAGCCCTGTGGATTTAGCATTTAGTGCAGCTTCTGCATGATCTCAAAGGGAAATGTACACAGTACTTTATATACAGCAGCAAAACTATGGTATTTATACAAAATGTCCATGTTCACTGGCAAAAACATATTTTGACCCGCCGAAAACCAGTCTTCCGATTCCCAAAAAATACGTTTTCCAACAAGGCATAGAGAAATAATTCATCTTTAAAATAAAACCTGGGTCCCAATAAGGAATTCATCAAGCAGTTGCAGTACTCACAGTTCCCATTTTCTTTCGTCCTACTCCTTCTTTTAAACCTTCATTGTGTTTTACATTTCCACCATTTTATTTGTCCTTAACTTGGTCTCATTTTTTCACCTTTACCTTCAACAGAGTACCTTTTTCCCCTTAATATTCCAGTTCCCCGATCTGGCATTCGTCTTTGCTATTCTTCGATATAGGGAAAAAAAGACTACTGTGATGATGTTTTTTTCTTTTTGGGGGGGATCCTTACCAATTCAAGGATTATAATCTTCATTGCCCATTTCGTATTACATTTTTAATAACTGGTGTGAACATTTACATTCTTTATGTATTTTACAGATTAGTGCTCATACAAGTTTCTCTTGGGGCAGCCTTGCTGCTCTAGCTAAGCTATCAAATGAGCTAAGATTACCTTTACTCAGGCCACTTCATGGGTGAATGGATTTCTGATCCTGAACTTTCAGAGCTCGGTCTCAAATCACATGAAGACTTTCAAGTCTCTCTCTGTTAATCTAGCAGGTAGATTTCCAACAATAGCATATTATGTTAGTTCTTGAAAAAAATCCAAATAGATCTGTGAATTCCATGAATATTAAGCAACAATTACAGAAAGAGCGTCTGAGAAGTGGACATAGCGGTTTACATTGCTTGATTTTCAATCCAAACACAGGAACTCTTCTTTAGAAATAGTTAATCAATAGTTTGGTTTATAGGAAAATAACCATTTTAGAAAGAGCTTCTCAGTTTCAAATCACATGCTTTAAAGACATCTCAAAACGTGATCCCCCAAATCCTCAAGTATCTTGCATGGGATGACTATTATTAGTCATGGTCAGTAACCATATGCCAAACATGCACCTCTATTCCACTCGACATGTGTCAGACAGTAGCAAAAAGGCTACTAACTCTTCTAAAGGTCGAATCATGATAAATCACGTAACCGCAAGATGTCTAAATTACTGACACCTAATGAAAGCAATAAGATAGGGTCCACTCACCCAGAGATCCCCTGTGACACTCCCTTAATATGTATAATGCTTAAAGCAATAGGGAAGAACTTGAAGAGAGTGGCCAATGTACTCTACTGACTAATGAATTAAATTTAGAGACTTTAAACAAACAAACTCAAGAGTGGAGGACGACTGAGTAGGACAGTGGCTAAAGAAGAGAAGCACGAGAAACTGAATACGGATCATGGATCTTGGAAAGATCTTGTTGAAATGGTACGTTTTAATCTCAGTTAATTTCCCTGAATCTACCCCTTCCAGTAGAACAGACCAAGATTATCACTAAGATTATCCCCTAAGTGAAGGAACAGCAAATTCACATTCTTCCAAAGAAGGTGCTTTGTATCTGGGGCAAATAGACTCCTGCACAACTAATGCCAAAGACATGACAGGGAAGAAAGAGTTGTATATAAAGATTTGTCAACACCTTATACAGAGATTTGGCAAGATTGCACCCCACCTATCTGACGTTCTCACAGTCTTCACCCAGCTACCTAAGCAACACGGCTGCTATCTAATACTAAGCTAGAATAGTACTGCCGCCAATGGGTGTTCCTCAGGAACAAGCTCCCTCTGAACATCATGCTGGTTCCCAATTGCGAGAGTAAAAAAGCATCAGTCACAAGATTTGCATGTGCTCACTAGCAGCAGTGATTGTGTTTTTCAGTGTCCTTGCTTCCCTAAAGTATGAACATGAATGTCTTTATATTTTATTAGTAACAGGATATTGAAACATAGTTGCTTTGGTATAGCCAACAGATGGTAAATAAATAACTATGAACACGATATAAACATATTAACTCAGTGCTGTCAGATGGTCAGGTTACTATTGAGATCAATATTTATTAAGTCAAAAATCATTTATGTGTTAATCATTCAGAAATCAAACTTTGACAAAAACATAAATCCTAAATGTTTTTCAAGTAGCTTATTCAATTCTTAAAAGATCTCCTATGTCGACATTTAGTTGCTTCTAACCATTCACAAAATATGCAAACCATTATATACAGGGCAAAAGAGGCCACATTACTCAGCAGTGAATAATTAACATTCTTGACATGCATCCATAAAATACAACCAAGCCCAGCTACAATAACTCTTTCCAACATTCTCTTTTCCATAGTGAATGAAAGATTCGTTTCACAAAAAAACATAAATTACATCCAGAAGCCAAAGTATGCCACCGCTAAAGAACAAGCAGTACGCATTGGCACTTTCCTATTTGTAGAGTAATTATAAAGAGGCAGTGTATATTTGTTTACTGTTGAGCCAGATGTGCTCCGGTGGCGGCTGGTGAATTTTGATAGTGATGGAGCTGAATCACGGTCCCAAAATGCACCATTCATGCAAGAATAATGAGAACCCCCCCCCCCCCCCGATGTACGACATTACAAAGCATGCTTTTACCACGCATGCTTTTACATCGCAAGTTTTACAACGCATGCCTTTACAACGCATAGCGTTTTGGGGTGCTGGATAGTGAATAGTTTAATTTACTATTCCAACTCCAGTTCCCGTGGATAGTAGGGAAGGTGTTGGATAGTAAATTAAATCTATTCCCTATTCTAGAGCGCCCCCCAGTGCAATGCGTTGTAATGGTTTGCGTTGTAAAAGTTGCGATGTAAAAGCATTGCGTGGTAAAAGTTGCGTTGCAAGTGATGTCCCCCCCCCACACACACACACCGCAAGTGGAGCAATGCAAGGTGCGATGGGTGGTATTCTTGCTCACAAGAAAATGGGCAAAAGGTGTATAAAATGTAAATTTTGCAACATTTTCAAATAAACTGGCTAAAGAGCATACTTTTTACAGTTACTACTAAAGGGGCACTCATAGAATATCCTAGGACTTGCAAGGTTCGCTAAGCAAGCCTGACCCTCACCATGGGACTGGAGAGAAGGTGGGGGGGGGATTTGCCTTCTCTGCTACAATCCAGAAAAGTTTGAAAAACGTAAGTTAAACGATACTATTTTCACACAATTTCAGAAAAATAATGGCCAAAAGACATAGGCAGGTCAAATAACCCTAATATGCCAATTACCTTCCTATCACTTTTCAAAAAGCATAAAGCCTCTCCCTCTCTTTTCTCCATCCTCCCTTTCAAGGAGATCATCAGTCTTAAAATGCGACTTAGAATCGCACTGGAGGATGCAGACAGGGAAAATAAAAATGGAATCAGATCACACACTCGCAAGCTTGAACCAGCAGAGCTACCTACCCCACAGTAGAAAGATTCTACATTGAAGGTCTAAAGTTGCATGTAATGTAAATGTAAATTGATACTTGTATAGCGCACTACTCACCCGCAAGGGTCTCAAGGCGCTTGTACGAATACCGCGGTGGAACCCGCCAGGCATCCTTAGCGTTGTGGGGGCCGTTGTGGAGATTAAGCAAGCTATTGCCCAGAGTTGCAGAGTGGGACTCCATGATTGGAATAGGCACAGAGGCGAGAATTATCAGGTCTGTGGAATTTTTTAGCTCAAGACCCGCCGAGGCGGTGAATTGAACCCTGGTCCCGGGCTAGACCTCTGCATCAGGGTCTGCCGCTCTAACCATTGAGCCACACTTCTCCATATGGACTTGAAACTATGTACGCCACTGTGCTACACAATTCCTCATCTGCACTGTGGTTGAACACCAAGTGGAAGGTGCAGGTGGGGAAAAGGGTTTGCAGAATAGCAGAGGTAAGGAGTAACACTGCTAGGAAAACAAAAAAAAAAGAAGGTTTTGAGGTCTCAGGGACACTACCCTTGAACCAAAAAGGAAAGAAACAATATGGAGGAAGGCTGCAGAAAGCGGCACATCTTCACAACTGGTTCAAGGCCCAGCCCTTCAACGTAACAACAGACCCTGCTCTTACATAAAACCTCAAAGAGAACAGTGGAAGAACAACACAAAAAATTATAAAATGGTAAAGGAAGGTAAGGAAGGTGGGGAAGAATCTGCGTAGGCAGCAGCAGTCATTTATACTCTCAGTGACCTCTTAGCCAATGGACCACTTAACTCCTCGACCACCATGACCTCCCCAGTGGAGCCTTCTTGACCTACTGGGCGATCAAAGCGACACTAGTACAACACTAGGGAATTCGGGGAACTGAACCAGCCCACGGCCAGTTATTACATGCCCTACATTCGGTCGGATGTAGGAGCTGTCTCGTTATGTGGCTGTATCAGGTCTTTGCAAGAGACCCACTGACTGTATTGACCAATTTACAATCTGCCAGGGAAGACTTCCTTGGACAAGTACTACATGATGGAGACTGGCTTAAGACCTGGAATATCCCAGTAAAATATCCCGGAATTCACGCTTTAATTTTTGAATCCTGCACAGGGCATACCAGACTCCCCTGGCGCCTACACCGGATCTACCCCCAGGTACCAGTTGAATTCCCCCATTGTAAAACAGACTCGACAGATGCAATACATATGTTTTAGACGTGCAGAGTACTAGGGATATACCCACGGCAACGGGAAAATGTAGGCTGGACACAGCACAACAATGTCTCATGAGTCAGTTCCCTGTCCCAAAACTAAAAAAGTGATGATTTGCTTTATGGACCTCGCACTGCTCCTAGCAAAACGGGCAGTGACAATGAACCGGAAATCACCACAGCCCTCATCTCTAACACAATAACAGGCAGAGATAATCTAATGGGCACAAGCGGAGAGCACCATTATTCGCAAAGAAGAGGGATGTAATCAGGGGCGGCTCTAGGCTCATGGTGGCCCTGGGCAGGGAGCGTAGGTAGTGGGCCCCCAGAGGAACAGGTAGGGGGCCCCCGGAGGAACGCAGGTGCGGAGGCCAGTGAAGAGGGGGGGTCAGGGTGTTTGGAAGTGGAACAGAGCCGGAGGCCGCCAAATCCCTGCCAGGGGCCGCCACACAAATATGTATCCATCCTCAGAGGATTATTATATTAAGGATATATATTGAAGGGCTCACAATACTATAATACAGCCACACACAAATGGAACTAATGGCATTACCACACAATGTATAATTTCGTTTCAAAAGGTCTCCTAAGATTCTTAAAACCATAATCTTGTAAGCTTAACATTCAACTAAATAAATAACGTGCTAAGCAGGGTAAAAGGAATTCCTGCCCTGTGCTGGGATAACAACAAGAAACACCCCCTTTCAAACCACACAGTCAAACCATTTATACAAAGCAACATAAAGAACGGATTTTAAGATAGTGGAACAATTGGGGAAAATGTTTAAGCGGATTGCAATTTCACAAGAAAGTTTCAATATATGTGATTATTTGGTCACCACAAAAGGCAAATTAGCGTAAACAAAATATTGTATGAGATTCTCAACTTTCCACTCCTATCTGTAAAATAAAAAACAAAATTTGCTGCATGTATTAAAAATAATGAATTTAGCAAAACAACTCCAACTTTGTGCACAATCGAATGCATCGCAGGGAGCACGTCACATATCGTAGGTGAACACATATGTAAAAAAGTAGAAAAAATAAATACATCAAAGGTTGAATACGTCGCATTGCCCCACTACAATGGTAGTTGGACGAGCCTCCGACCGCCATACTGTCGGGAACAAGACCGGCCAACAGGGAGTTCCACAGGGGAAATTACGATCAGGCCGCCTCAGCGGCAGTCGGAAACATGCCTCTCAGCATTGAGGCATGTGCTGCAGCCCGAAAAAGGGCTAGAGCAGGCGGAAAGAGACTTTGAGCGGGCCCCCGTTCCCCCCTGGGCAAGAGAAAAAGCCTCACTGCTAAGAGGCATGTTTGTGAACGCCCCTGCACAGTGTGGCAAGTACCATGCAATGCCTGCCACGCAATTCAGGGATGTTTAGGGGGGCACCATAGGTGCCACTCAGATCCCATATCAGACGTCCAGGGGGAAGGGGGGCCTGCTAGGGAGGCTCAAAGTCCCTTTCGGCCTGCCTTTTCACAGCGGGTTCACCGCCATGAAACGGCCAGCGGAAAGGGACATTGTAATCCCTACGGCGGTGCCTGAGTAGGCACCACCACTGATGTAGGGATTCCAGTCCCTCTGACGGATGCGTGGCGGTCAGTTTCTCCGCCATCCCTACATCATTACAATGTTGGGCGGTCCTGCAGGGTCCGATGGCGGTGGGACCGCCACCGACTGCCTGATGGTGAATGTCCTACCACCATCGTAGTGGGGCCCTAAGTGCAAACTTTAATTCTGAGCAGGTGCAAATGTTGCTCTTTCAGTCAGTGCACGTTATTTTGCATTGGTTGGTCAGTGCAAATATAAAACTGCCCTCTCACCACTAAAAAACAGCTTAGTCGCCAGTGCAACGTGTAATCCAGCCACCATAGGTTTAAAGAGCGCAGTTTATAAGAATTTAAGTGCGGAACATCTTCAGAGATTAACAGAAGGTTTTGAAACTGAAAACAAAGCAAGCACTGGACAGACCAACAGGTCCCATCTTTGCTACTCAGCGCCAACATTTTGGCTATGCAAATTTTTTGCCCCCGAGTTGTCTCCATGAATGTAAATGCATGCACAGTGGCCATCTTGTAATGTCACTTTATATGTGTTTTTGAAACTCCATTACAAGTTGGCCACCATGAATGTACAAACCTACACACAAACGATGATGGGAGGAATGCTCACTATTTGTCTAACGAATGCCAATCGCTCACAGTAGAATTCCAAACCATCATTCTTTTGCCCATCATGCCATCTCAGTTTGGACCCAGCCATTTGCAAACCGGTGTCAACCCTGCCCCTAAAGGGACAGTCCAGCCAGAACCGCCAGGCCAGGTCCTCGTTGAACTGGAACAGAAGCATTCCAAGATCAGTTTCGCCCCCATTGGGGCTTGCTAGTTGGGTGTGGAGAACAATGGGTTGTAATGTTACCCAGAGCAACTAAGTGGTTAAACAAATTGCAAGCATTGCTCCCATCACCTTTTGAGTGTTTGCTGTAACGCCTTAAGTGGCCAAGGATATGTCCAGACATGGGTCCTTTGCTCAATGTGGCACTGGAACCAAGCTGCACCTGACTGAAGAACCCCAATCAGGTCGAAACAGGTTTTGGGTTGGCTCTGTTGCGCTTGGCTTGGCAGTTCTGACTGGACTATTCTTATTGAAATGAACCAAGAATGATTTTCACACGGCTGGCTTTAATGTGGTGTGTCATGGTGGGCAAATGAACAATGGCCTGGAATGCTAGCCCTAGCGATTGCCAGCAGTTAGACATATTTCAAATATGCCTCCCATCACCTTTGTGAGGTTGATGTACATGCAAATACAGCAGTAATCTTTGAATGAAGTTTAAAAAAAAAAGCCACTCCAAATAAGCAGCTCCATAACAAGATGGCCACCTAGCATGCACCTGCCTTCTTGGCAACCGACTTTTAATGGGGTTCTTGAAACCCCATTAAAAGACAGCATCATATCTGTAGATTGAACTGAGATATTTTGGAATGGTTTGACTTTGCAAATGCTTCAAAAGCGATTTAACAAGTGAAAATGCAGGCAGTGCTGGAGCTAGGAAGTTGCGGAAGATGGCAGCAGCGAGGGCCACATCCTGCAATAGGGGTTGGTGGGGAAGTCACGTGTGAGGTGGCAGCAGAACAGTGGAGGAGTTACACATGGGATTACTTAAAGTCCCATGCAATCTTCTACAAAATGCCATGGCTTTAAAGGACAACCCACCCAACCAATGGTATTTTTAAAAATATGCCAACTACCAATGGCTTAATGGTGATGACTAAACATCCACTCTTCTGTACTGGATATATGCATGTCTTTGTGTAGATTCATGTTTAGGTAACAGAACATATCCAAGATACACCTGTAGCTATCTGTACGCAAACCTATAAAGAAATGAGTGGAATGCTTGAAGAAATCATACCCACAGGTAATTACATTAGCCACATTCTAATTTGAATACCTCCCTTTTTGGCCACCATGCCACTCTACACCTAGACCAGCGATATGCAAATCAGGCTTGGTCATTTTCCAGTAGGAACAGGCCAGGACCCCTCCGGATGGGAACACAAGCAACACCACAACGATTCTGGCCTCTTGGGCCTCACAAAAAGCTGCAAGTTGAGTTATAGTGGAAAAAGGGTCAACAAAAACAGAAAGAGAACAAGGAAGCAGGAGTCAATAGTGCATAGAAGACATTTATTGAATTTGATACGAGTAAAACTCCCAACTGAGAGTAAAAAGGTTTGTGGGACATTAATGAGACAGTTACAGTCAAACATAAAAACTTGATGTTATGCACCTCCTAGCACCATGGACAATAAGGGGGTTGAATTTACCTAATCCTGTGGTACTCAATTTATCGACTCGGGGCTAAAGAAAGTCTGAACTGGCTTTGAGGAATCCAAACCCCGGGCTGCAGGTGTCAGATGTCAACCACGAGCACCTAACCCCATGGCATTTTGCATACGTCAGGCACCACCCTGAGTTGCCCCTACCACTCTGTAGCATTCCTTTGCGGACTTGCTTGATTCGTTGTACATGTATTCCAATAAATACAAACATTGGTGCAAACCATGTCAACAAGCTAAACAACCTTACACCAGTATACAACAGAGAATGGTTATGTTAATGGGACTTGTTACTGTTATTAATAGTGATGGTTCATGGGATGTGGAAACAATTAAAAATCATGTCTGTCCATATGGAATTCGATAAAGAATTGCGATCCAGCTCAGTAGAATGCATTGTCTTCTTCTAGACAATCACATGATGCAACATTTTAGATCTAGCGTTTGCCAAGTCCTTTTGTTTTTAATAAAATTCCATATAAAAAAACTTATTTAATGGGGCTTTCAGCCAGATCTCTTCATTCATTAGACTGCTGTTTTGTCATTCACATATGTCTTCAACTCACTGCAGCACAGAGCATGGGGCAAAGGGTTTGCCCATTTCAGCCAATGCCCAACTTAACCTTAAGAGCCAATATTCTGCTCTTTCTTTTAAAGGAAGCACATTCATACACAGTTAGGCTCTCTATTGTGTGTGCTTTATATAACCAAAAATATGTATTTGGCTTTCAGCAAATTTGTTTTATTTTCCAGGCAGCTCTTGCAAAGATAACGTTTTTAAAAAAAATCATGAAAAACAAGTGTTGAAAAAGCCAAAGGTTGACACCCGATGCCTAACCAATTGGCTTTGCCAATGCATGTTCTTTCTAGCACTGCCCCTCTTTGTTATATCGCCCTCGTCCTCAAGGCATTCCAAACTTTAAGAAATGAATAATTGTGATTTGACAAAGACATTCATTTTGGTTGGAATATTTCTGCTAGAAATATAGTGGGAAAATTGCAGAGGTGTATTTGACTTTATAATATTTAAAAGTCATACGAGAGGCATGTACATGTAAAACGGTGACTGCATTTGCTTATACAAGCATTCAACAATTTCATATTTTAACTGTTTTAATTTAAGATCCTATAATGAGTCCTTTTACAGTTTCACGCAATCTTTTAATTTTTGTTTATTTAGGTTTCTTAATAAAACCGGTGAAAAAGCACGGGTCCGTGCAAAGCGCAGCCCAAAGATGAAGGGGTCACAGAGAGATCACAGTTCACAACAAAACCGAAAATTCAGACATCAAAAGTGTGTTGCTATGTGAGACTGACAAATCAACAGCACTTTGCAAGGACTGCTCACATGATTAATGCGCTTACATTTCAATGTGTTAAGTTTAATGAGCGGGGCCCAGCAGCTGGGTATCAATCAATTCTTTATGACAGAAATGACAGAGAGACTACGCCAAGCACTAATAGTGAGGGGTCAGCACTGCTTGTAAATGCTTTCGTTTAAACCAGAGACCAGGCAAGCTTCCCCCTGATCTCTAAATATATAATAAAGGGAATTCTGTAAAAATCGATAGGTCATGGAAGTACAACCTATTACTGTGAAGAGACAAATATTGAAGGTCTATCAGAATTCTTACTGAGCCATCTACTTTTCCACTGCATCTTTTCTGGATGAAGCTGGATAAGTGCGAACACACCTTATAAAAATTGATGAATGTTAATATGTAATTAAACAATCATAAAATAAAATTTTATCTTCAGCAAATTAGAAATGCACAAAAAAGGAGTAGAGCCGTTTTCTACCAAATAGCAAGCACATTATTTGTAGGTTTATGAAATAGGACATTCGTTTATTATTGATATATTCAATATAAAATCGCGTTTAAAATTACTTTCATTATATGAACTGGTTATGGTCACACGATTTATCGTCTTTGAAATACGGATATTCATTGTGGAATTAATCGATTCCTTCATTTAAGCTGCATTTTGCCTCTCATGCACACATGCTCTAAAATGAACATAAAGACACATAATAATAAATAAATGTATACATAAATACAACGCATTCATACGAGTCCAGGACTCTTACATGGAAACCACATGAACCAAAAGATCATCAAAGCTTGGCCATTCAGACCCTCCCATTTAAAGTTATTTTGTGATGGTTCCTGCAGACGTAAACCTTTTCAAATATGTACCGTTTCACAAAAAAGGTGTAACATTCTTCATTACGCCCATAAGATCCCATCTATAATGAACCTCAAGCACGAACAAATCAATTTCCTGTACTCGATGACCAGAATGAGTGGGTCTAGAGGACAAACTCCATATAGATTTTGGAAAACCGGGTGCAAGAACCCAACTTCAAACACTTTCAGTTTATGAAAGCATTCTTGAAATATCTGCCTTGCAATCATATATGCTAAATATTCTTACTTTCCTTACACCAGTCGTCGTTTGCACTCAAATAGTAGCAGTCTATTGCTATTACTCGCCATAAGGGTATTTAGAAACACGTGCCACCAGACCAGAGGCATTTGATTACTTTAGTACTCTTTGTGTCACTGTGACAGTACACAAACATCTAGAAATACAGATGGCAAGGAAGCCATTTACTATAAGCTTTAAAATCACAAAGATGATGGGAAATAATAATGTAAGCAATGAAACTAATTGAAGTGCACAATATATGCACTTGGTGAAGTACGCGCCCAACATGAAGGTGTCCTGTGAAACATTGGTGTCCTTGGATCATTTACAAGCTGCAAGTTAGTTTTGTTCTGGTTTTTTTCCCCCAGACAATACACCACAGTTTAATATGGGTATTATTGACACCTCTTTATGAATATAAGATAGCTACTGTTGCATACTATCAGGGAAGTTGTTGGGAGTAATAACTAGCAATGTATATAGGGAGCTACCAGGGGGAAGCTGGGTGTCCCATCTCCCCGGGCTAGATATAAGGCTAAACATTCGGCATCATTATCGGATGACATCAGAGACCAATACTTTTGGGGTCTGGGAGATGCATATCATGAAGGGTTGTAGAAAAGAAAGGACCACTACCAATTAAGGCTCACCAGCAAGAGTTCTTATCCGTATAAGAAGTAGACATATGAACAGAGTACAATTATTAAAGCGAAATACAGCAAACGTATTAAGAAGCACCATTCTGAATATATATCCAATCAGAGGAGCTCTTGAATCATAGTCACCAAATCCATGAAACTGATGTATCTGCAAATATTTGTATATACAAAGGAGGGGAAGGGGCACAGAAGGTGGGGGTGTGGGAACTGCTCCCATCTCATTCATTTAAGAAGGATGTGTGAGTTCTCAGAAGTGCATTGTGGACAACAGGTGTTGGTGGTGGCTGTGGGGTTGCGACTGAAGGTTGCCTGGATGGAGCGGGTGTCCGGCACCTGCTGCTAAGCTCATTCTTATATTTTCAAAGAGCCATCCATCTGTTTTTATTCATTTGAGCATTCAAGAAGCATCAAACACTCTTGGTAACTAACCCTGGTTTAAACTGGCTTCTAAGACACCTCTGGGAGAGGACAGAAAATCCAAATGCTGTGCTATACATTGGAGATGTAAAATACCTTTTGTAATTTATCAGAGCTCTTGCAGTGTCAAATGCATACACTGGTCCTTCAGAATGGGATGGTACTATTAAATGGTCAAAATAATTGTACAAGTCAGTAGGCGGTTAGGGGAGCACCAAAGATGTAAAAGGGCCATTATGCACCACCAAAGGAAAGGAAAAAGGTAAACTATATTACTTTGCAACTAATTTTTGTTGTTACTTTGTGATTATTTACGTTTGTATAAAGGTCAAGGCGGCTCTGATGAAATTAGCTTCCCTGCATAACTAGGAAGATAATGATACATTGATGCAATCGAAGGCTTTTAATTGAATGTCTGAACCTTTGTCCATTAGTTCAGTATTGACGAAACTCTATTCTGCCACAATTAACACATACATTCATCTTTTCAGAAAACTATTAAGGCTTCAGTAAAATGAGGCTAGCAGCACCAGTGCCATTTAGGAATCCAATCAGTGCTGCTGCAATGCACGCAGCAGGAGAATATAACATGCAGCACTCAATTATAATAACTCGGTATATGAGCAGAACTGCTCACCAGACCCTCAAAACCACACCTCCCAGCAGCCTCTACTCCTAGGAGAAGACTTGCCACTATTTTACCGCCTCCAGCACCATTTAGGAGAGTGCCAACTCTAGCATCGCTGGATTGCTCACCAGATCCTCAGGACTACACCTCCCAGCAGCCACTACTTCTGGGAGGAGACTTGCCGCTGTTTTCCCGCCTCCCGCGCCATTTAGCAGGGCGCAAACTACTGCATCACGGGCAAAGTGCCCAGAGGAGGCTGGGCCAGTCACTCTACTCTATCACCGCCACACTCAAACCTTTTCTGTGCCTGCGCTCGGCATCTGTTTTGTTCTCTCAACAGCTTGCTGCCCCACAGCACCCTTCAACCCCTAGCATCCTGTCTCGCCACTTGTGTCATTCACTGTCTGCCTGCCTTTCTCTGGGGCAGCCTAGACTCCTTTTTTGCCTCTGGTCGGGATTTCCATATTGAAACGCCGCAGGGATTTCCATATTGAAACGCCGCACGTCAACTCAGCTCACCCTCTGTTTCTGGACCCGGTAACTGCGGGAAGCAACGCCTCGCCGGACCCGCTTCGCGGGTCCCGCAGTGCGTCTTGAAACTGATGACAGGACCACTTGAAAGGGGGCAGTAACTCCACGACCGGCAGGGCTGCGAGCAACAGCAGGGACTCCGAGGACCAGGAGTCCCTGCGCGCCCCTGGACCAGCTGGGCTGCTCTCCCTGCCGGCCCCGCCCGCCCGCTCACAGTGCTAAAAGCCTGCCGCACTTGGGATTCTGTGGATTTCCATATTGAAACGCCGCACGTCAACTCAGCTCACCCTCTGTTTCTGGACCCGGTAACTGCGGGAAGCAACGCCTCGCCGGACCCGCTTCGCGGGTCCCGCAGCGCGTCTTGAAACTGGTGACAGGACCACTTGAAAGGGGGCTGTAACTCCACGACCGGCAGGGCTGCGAGCAACAACAGCAGGGACTCCGAGGACCAGGAGTCCCTGCGCGCCCCTGGACCAGCTGGGCTGCTCTCCCTGCCGGCCCCGCCCACCCGCTAGTCGCACTACTAGTCATTTAAAGGTGGCCGTGATCCCGCTGCGCGGGAGTGCGCCGGGAGAAGCCCGGGACAAGGGCGGGACCGTCTGTGGCCGTCCGGGGACGGAGGAGGACGGGACAGGACACCCCTCTTTCACCTTCGAAAACTACCCAGGCTGACGGGAAGGTAGGACACATTCACCATGACTTCCATATGTGACAAACCGTCTTCAGCGGGGAGTAGCAGTAAAGGAACACTAGAGGGTTATTTTATGAGAACATCCACGGAGTTGGACAAGGATATAGAGATGGCTGAGCGTAGGTCTGAGCGACGTCGCTCCATCGAAACATTGAAAACTAGACCCCTGTTGGAACTGATGCCTGATTCCACTCTGCAGGATTCTGCCTCTGTCCCCTCTAGTGAGGACCCACTGTCCCTGGACACATTTCCATTACTCTTAAGAGACATTTCTCCCAACCCAGACGTTGTGAATACCACTCTTACACCTATTGCGGGGCTCCAAAGCATTTCCAAACCAGGTCCAAATGTATCTAACATGCCTTTTCTTTCAGCCAGGGAGCTACTTAAAAAGAAGGGCAAGTTGCCCAATGTGCCTAAAGCTCATGGTCCCCCTCCGGCTAAACGGAGAAGGGGGGGGGACCTCAGAGAAGCAAGCTTAGCCACTTAGAGTTTGGCAAATCATTAAAATCTAATGTTTCAGTTGGATCCAAGCCTAAGGCCAAAGATAGCCCTGTGGTAGTTTCTCCTGCCCCTGTGGTGCTGGCATCACCGACCATAGAGGTCCTAGACACACCAGTATCAAAGTCTGCTAATGATCTAGTATGTGAAATGAGGTCACCCCTCCCCTCTCAAGAGAAAGATTTAATGCCCAATATATCATGTGAACCATTCGAGCAACTTCTTAGATCCTTTATGCATCCAATTCTGGACATTCTGAAGAGGGTGGAACAAAGGCTGGAGAACCTGGAGTCTTTGTTTGCTGACAAAGTAGAGGTAGGGCCTTTACAGATTAATGCTAAGCCAGCCCCTCCATCGAAGGTCTCAGTTCAGGCCCAAACAGCCCCAGTCCAGCCCCCGGCTGTCACCAAGGGCCCTGCCAAGGGCATTACTGGAGTTAACAATCTCCCAGATCACATTCACTCGGGAGTACCAGCTACCCAGCAAGCCGTCCAACAGGTCCTGTTGGTGACAGCAGAAACATCAGCTGTATTGGTGGCTAGAGAACCTGTGAGGGGTGGGGATAGTCTGTTATCCCCTAACCGACATGTGGGACGGGGCAGGCCGAGTCGACCTACTAAATATAAAACGCAGGGCCCCAATGTTGAGTTGCCCCCCGATTCTGTGCCCTTTGTGGTCGTGCTTACTGGTGTCCCAACCCTAGAGGATGGAAAAAGGGAGGGATATTCCCAACTAAAAAACAAAACACTGCATTGGCTGGGACTAAATAGACCAGCCCATACTACGTCAATGGAGAGATCGTTCATGTTAGGCGTATCTCTTGGTTGGGTAGTAGGGAAAAAAACTTAAAGGGAGACCTCATAGTTATAAACTTTAGAGATCCTGAGGCAGTCAGATTCATATTGAATGGGTCTTCGGGGAACTCGAGCAGTGCCATAGTTCCACATGACTTAACCTTCTTTTATCCAAGATCACTTGTGTGCCCCCCTTTCTTTCCAGGAGGCTTAGCTGATACACAACACAATATGTACATGCTATCCATTAACAGTTACATGGGACAGGCCATTAGACCCTTGCCCACCAGGATAGACCTTGGGTGGAATACAGTGCCTGCAAGAAACCATGGTATGCCATCAGGGAGGTTGGAACAAGCGCATGGGGACAGGAGAATGGACCATCTGATTCCTTTCACCCCGCTAGAAACATCTAACAGATTTAATATCTTCTCCTGTTTTGATGGGTGTGATTGACAGCTGGGGGAATCTGTTGATAGTCCATCGGGTACGTTCACCCCCAGATCAAAACCATTATCAGAAATAGTATATGACTGGCCCTTATCTGGCTTTCCTACTGACCCCATATCTGTTCTCCCTTCTGTGGATTGTTGCTTATTTTCCGAGGGAGCCGAACAGCGGCTATTTGTTGGTTTAAACGATGACAAAGCCATCCCTGGTAATTTACTTCCTCCAGTCCCGCCTGCAAGTTTTCTACTTCCTCGCCCTGACGCCAGCCTCACTCCTTGTACACTACACTCTGCCACTTTTGGCCCGGCAGGAGTGGGGCTGGAGGTATCCAACTTGTGTTTGTCAAAGCTACGGATAAGTTCTTGGAACATTACAGGTCTCGAATCAAAGCTAGACTTGTCGGATTGGGGGACTTTTATTGACCTCTCTGATATTTGGACCTTTCAGGAAACTTGGGCTCTTGGGCCAATTTTTCGTGCTGGGTACTTGAATTACTCTAGACCCGCTACGAAGGGTGCAAGGGGTAGACCAGTGGGTGGCCTAGCTATCTGGGTGCGCCAACACGCAGGTGTAATGGTGGAGGAGTTCCCATTGGTTAATCCCGACATGTTGGCCATACGGGTAACCTCGTCTTCTGGATTAAATATGGTAATTGTAAATATTTATATGCGGGGTGTCCAAGGGGGAAAATGCTCCCCTGTTGCTTTGGTGTTGGACGGATTTCTAAGCTCACTACCGGTGAACACAAATAGGGTGGTACTGGGTGATTTCAATACTTGTTTTGAACCCATGGGGTTGGATGATGGTCTGCTTACCGAGGACGAGGACTCCCTGTGGGGTATTCCGGGTCTGGAATTGCAACCAATTAAGAAATGGTCTCAATCAGCCATTTTTCTAAAGGGTCTTTGTTTGAACCAGGGAATGCGTGCAGTCAATGGGCGTTTGAAGTCTGATAGGATGGGGGCATTGACTTTCGATAATGGCAGATCCGGCTCGCGCATTGATTACATCCTGGTGAACGTGGAAATGTGGCCCAGTTTGCTGGATATGGTGGGTGGTTGTTAATAGAGCTGAAAGTGACCATAATCCATTGGTTCTATCAATTGAAGAAGGTGCCTTTGCAGCCCCCATGGCGGCAGAGGCGTTCCCGCCACAGGTCGTAATAAACAACAATGGAAGAAGGGTTAGTTGGCCCAAAATAGCCCTGGATGAGGAAGTCTTGTTAAGGATTAGAAGCTTGTTGAGGGATACATTGACCCAAATCAGCGGGCTTACCCAGGAGTCGGCCCTTCTGGATAATATTACATTATTACACAGGGATCTCTTCTTAAATCTTAAAACCTTTTTCATTAAACCCATGGGCCCCAGTAGGAATAAGCAAAAGCCCCTAACTTGGTTTGATAGCGCCTGTAGGGAATCACAAAAGGCGCTACATGCGGCTCTAAGGTCAAGAGACCAGACCCTAATTCGCTGTTGCAGGGCCACCTATAAAGTTGTGCAGGCCGCTGCTAAGAAGAATTGGGATGAGACCCGCTGGAAGGAACTGCTGGAGGCTTGCCAGAGTAATAATATGACCAAATTCTGGCGGCAGCTCAAATGGGGCAACTGCCCACAAGATAGATCCCCCGCAAATAGTGTCGAGCCAAGGGAATCGGTTGAGTACTATGGGAACCAACTTAAAGCGAATGGTTCCAGCCCCGCCTATCCGATGCACATCACTACCAATGAAGCCTTGGTTTTTACGCCTACCGAAGTGAGGGCGGTGCTAAGGGTTATCCCGGGAGGCAAAGCGCCAGGTCCTGACTGCATATCAGCTGACATGTTGAAGCAGGAACAGGACCTCTGGGTCCCATATATTGTTCTCTTGGCGAATGCACTGGCAAGGGGTGCGAAAGTCCCCGAATCATGGCTTGGGGCGGAGATCCTCCCCATTCATAAGAAGGGGGACCGCTCAGTAACGGCCAATTATCGACCCATAAGCCTCATCGATGCAGTACAAAAAATTGTGGCCCGCCTTCTTTTGGGCAGGATCCAGACTTGGATTTCCGACCATGATGTTTTAAGCCCTCTTCAGGCGGGTTTTCGGCAACATATGGGGACCCTGGAGCAAGTTTTTAGATTCATGCTATTATATTGGAAGGTGGTCCTTCTTGGGGGAGGCCTGTTGTTTGCGGCATTTGTGGACCTCAGGTCAGCCTTCGACCTTGTACCCAGGACTAAGCTATGGGAAGTTTTGCTGGATCTTGGTATGCCTAAAGAGTTGGTGGTGTTGCTGATTAATTTGCATACAAATACTTACGCCAAAGTAAGATGGGGTGGCCCAGGGGAAGTTACTGACAGCTTTAAAGTTGCTAAGGGGGTCAGACAAGGGTGTGTGTTGGCCCCGACCCTGTTTTCTTTGTTTATTAATGGGGTGACTAAGTATTTTACAAATTTTCCAACGGACGCGCCCACACTTGCAGGAAGGAAAATTCCCCTACTCATGTTCGCGGACGACACTCTGATTATTTCGAAAACGAGGCAGGGATTGCAGTCCGCCCTGGCTCGGTTTGAGTGTTTTTGCAGCGATCATGAGTTAGAGGTGAATGTTAATAAGACCAAATTTATGGTTCTGCGAGGCCCCAAGGCTGTGAAGGCCAAGGTGTCAATGTGTGGTGCCATTCTGGATCAAACTGAGGTCTTCACATACTTGGGTGTCACACTAAGTGAGAATTTGAGCTGGAAACCACAAATGGATCTTATGACCTTGAAACATGGGCAACTTGGGGAGCCTTATTGAAGGAGTATGCTAAATCCCTCACTAAACCCATGGCACCGCTTGTTAAAATTTATGGTTCCAAGGTAATTCCTGCAACTGTCTATGGGGCCGAGCTGTGGGGGTATAGTGAACTTTCCTCCTTGAGGGTGGCTCAGAATAGGTTCCTGAGAATGGCAACTGGCCTCCCACAATCGACACCCTGTTTACCCCTGCAGTTAGACCTAGGTGTCAAGTCCATTGAGGATGTGGTACGGTTTAGACCACTGGCGTTTTGGCGGCGTCTGTGGACTACACCGGAATTATCCTTGTTTGCTGAAGTCATCGAAGATGTGAGGGGTCTTGAAGGGTCTCACAGGGTACCTTGGTTTTGCCATCTCAGGACACTCCTGAAAAATTTAAACCTGGAGGCACTATGGGTTGATCCAGCAAGTGCGACTTTTCCTACAAAAAAGGCACTTAAGGATATCTACTGGCACTGGATCACTGAGAGGAGATCTGCTATGTCCAATGGTCCGACCATGACACTGGAATTTTTGGTTGTAAAAGATGTTCCTAAATATGAAGTTTATTGGGACTTGATCACCAAGCCAAATGATCGCAAACTGTACCACCAACTACGAGTGGGCTCGCTACCCGTGCGGGGGCTAACGCACTCTTGGTTGGTTGGAGGCAGTGATAAGTGTCCTTTCTGTGTAACAGCAGTAGAGAAGAAATGCGTTACTTACCTGTAACAGCAGTTATCCAGTATTGGTGTCTTTCATAGATTCACATGCCTGAATCATTCCCCGTCGTCGAGACGGGAGCCTCCGGTAAATAAAAAAGTAATGTCCTATAGACATACATAGAGAAAATAGGCCCAAGGGTCTCCCCTTAGTGGCCTTTCCTTGTCCTTATGTAAAAAGGACCAAACTCTTACAGTCAGCCAATCAGCTCCGACCTCCCTCTAGGACCTCCCTGGGAGGAGCCCCAGTCCCTCAGATTTTCGTACGCACCCAACTAGGTTGGCGTAATATTGTTAGAGAGGGATGTGAGACCTTCCAGGGGAGGCGGGAGGGTTGCATGTGAATCTATGAAAGACACCAATACTGGATAACTGCTGTTACAGGTAAGTAACGCATTTCTTATCCAGTATTTGGGTGTCTTTCATAGATTCACATGCCTGAATCAGAATAGCTAGCAATCAGATATGCACCCGCGTGATGGAAATGCTCTGTAGTCCCAGTAGACAATGTATGTGTCGTCATACAACATGTGGACAGCATAACAGTAACATCACAATAGCAAGGAACGTGCATACCTGGATGGCGGGATGTAGGAAGGCCCACATCACTGAAAGAGATGGCGAAGCACTGCCTGGCCCACTGCCGCATCCTTCTGAAGTTCGATATCCAGGCAGTAATGTCTGGAGAAAGTGTGCGGTGACTTCCAAGTCGCCGCTCTGCCTATGTCCAAGATTGGTACCCCAGCGAACAGTGCTGCGGACGTGGACATCGCCCTGGTGGAGTGAGCAGTAACATGCTCAGTTAAAGGCCGTCCGGCCTGGTCATGGCAGAATGCAATCGTTGAGATCCATATTGAGACGCTTTGTTTCGTGAGGGACAGGCCCATTCTTGGTCTGCTGTATGTCACGAACAGTTGTGAAGAGTTTCTGAAAGTCTTAGACTTATCTAGGTAGAACCTGAGACATCTTTGAGATCTAAAGAATGTAGAGCCATTCCTGCTGCGGTTGAAGGGTTCGCAAAGAGAGTTTGAAGGATTGTTGGCTCATTGAGACGAAAGTCTGAAGGCACCTTTGGAATGAATTTTGGATTCGGTCTCAGCACCATGCTAGCATTCCTGAACTGCATGTATGGTTCCTGAATGGACAGAGCTTGGAGCTCGCTCACTCTTCTGGATAGAAAACCGCCTGTAGCCCACTGACTCTTAGTGGGGATTTTTCACGAGACATACTTTGGGTCAGCTCCGTGTACTGGTTGAACGGATGTTTCATGAGCTTGGTAAGAACCACATTGAGACGCCAGGAGGTGGCAACATCCTTACTGGCGGGAAAGATCTATATAAACGTTTCAGAACTTGCTTAATCAACCCGCTTGACCAGAGCGATGGGCTCGTTTGAGTTCTTTTATAACGAGATAGCACTGTCAAGTGTGTTGTAATGGATAGATAAGGCAATATTTGCACCAGTAATGTGGAGAAAAGCATATTTCTGCGGTCTACACCGCAGACACAAAGCGCTTCCCTTTCCGGGAATATGTGCACGTGCTATCCGCACTTGCTCTGGCAAGAATGTCTACAGTCCTGTGGATTATTCCGATTGTGGAACTCTGAACTCAGTCTTGTGGATTATTTCGATTGTGGAACCCTGAACTCAGGGGTCAGGCTACCAACCAGAGAGACTTCAGACCCTGATGTCGAACTGCATTATCGATCATAGTAAGCAGAGATAGATACTGCCGCCGGTGGATCGGCGGCTACAGGGATAGGTGGTGGAGTTCTGTGAACCAATGTCGCCTCTGCCCAATTGGGGCTATTAAAATCAGAATACCAGGCTCCACCAACCTTGTCTTGAGGACAATGGGAGCATCGGGAATGGCGGAAAGGCCTACGCAAAGATATTGCGCCCTGCGGTTGGAGATGCATTCCCTAGCCAGTTACCGAAGTGTGGGTATTCGGCTTTCATTCACGTCGCAAGTAGATCCATTCGTGGCGTGTTTTATCTGGAGAAGATGTGGCCAATGAGTTGTTGGTCCAGCTCCCCGTTACAATGGTTTCTGCCTGCTGAACGCATCGGTGAGCCCATTGTTCGTCTTATTCTTGGTAGGCAAGCTTAAAGGCCCAGGAAGACCGTCAGCAGTTCAGGCAGACTGATATATAGTGTCTTCTCCATAGGAGACTACCTTCCGCATTTTGTGACGACGTGAGGAACCGCCGGAAGTAGGAGTGACAAGCCTTGAGATAGTTTTTGAGAGGATATTCCTCATTGTAGGACTCCGGCCATGTGAGGATTCCCTTTTATGTGGCAAGATGACCCTGTAGATTTTAACCACAGCCTCAATAGCGCCTCTTGTAGAGGTCTTGTTCGTAGTTGAGAGCGAGGAATCAGGAGGATACACTATCACTCTCTGATATGAAAACCTTTGTTGACCGTGTGGCCAGGGTTATACCTAGGAACCGATGTACCTAGGAAACTGATGTAGTGAGAAGGTCTCAGGACCGATTTTTCCTGATTGAGGATGAGATCCAAGCATCGAAAACTGAACGCAGGCGTTGGGAGACCTGGACACGTCGTTTAAGGATGAAGCCATGAGCAGGCAGTCCTTCAGAACCGAAAGACTTGGTGTCCTAGTTATGTCGCTCCCAGGGAACTGTATTTCGTGAATATGTGTGGTGCAGACTTGAGCTCGAAAGACAGAACGTGAAACCGTAAATGTCTGCCCACTACTGCAAATCGTAAGTACTTTGAGCGATTCCTGTGAAGTGGGATATGGAAGTAACGTCTTGTTTGCTGGACCTCATGGGTTACCATGCGAAACAACTGCCTCATTTAGGAGGGTGTAGAAGTCTCTGAAGCCCAATGTTGGTTTCCTCCTCTTATCTTTTTTCTGGATATAAAAAGGAAGCGGGAACAAAAAAACCTTTTCCCTTATGAGGAGGAGGTACTCTCGCTATAGCTCCTTTGAGGAGGAGGAACTCTGGCTAAAGCTCCGTTCTACAGCATAATCCAGACGTAGACGCAGCTGTATATCTTGATATCTCTGCTGCCCGTTCCATGAGAAGACAATTTCTCAGAGGATGGGAGCTTGTTTTGCTATTGTCGGCGACTGAAGGCATTGTGGTCTACTCTGGCCTGAAGAGCAGGAAGATTGGAATTGATAATTCCTTTGAGGGAAGACCTTCTTCCTCCATTTGTACTAAAGGACAGGTCCATATACTGAGGAGTGTCCAAAGCTCTCGCATTGTCTGTTTCGTTAACTTTTCGCGCCAATAGTGACTGGCCCTCATCCGGCCTGTCCACAAACATTGTTTGCACCTCAGGACGGAAAGGGTCCTCCTTGGATCCGCAAGACTGCTGGTCCAGCCACTTGCGGAACCCTGTCATAGCGATATTCCTCGTGTAGTGTATGGTTTAACGCCAATGCACCGCCTCTAGCGGAATCCACCTAACTTCCTCTTCGGATGAGTCTGGTAATTCCGGCTGGTATTCGGAATTCCGGCTGGTATGGGGCCAGTGTGCCCACAATTTTTCCATGCTAGCGTACCAAGAGCGCTAGAACGTTCACAGAGGAAAACCTGTACGTCAGGTTGTCCACTCTTAGACCCTCCTTATCAGGAGGAGGTGACAACGGGGCCGAAGGATCCCCGGAGTTTTTCTAGGGCGCCTGTGGCACTACGGAGTCCGGCTTAGAAAGTTCCTGTCAAGCACGCCGGTGCTGTATCTGGCGCCTTATACTTCTTCTCCAACGGAGGGATCACCAGTGATACAGAGGAGGGGCACTACCGGACCCATACCACTTCTGACTATAGGTAATGGATAACCCGTATTGACCTTACTGCCTTCTTGTAGGGTTCTTTGAAGACGTACCAGAAGCAGGCCTGTTTTTGAGAGGTCATGGAGATCGTAAAACGTTGAGCAGCTCTCCGTACCACCTTAGAAGAGATTCCAGAAGTGGTGGAGTTCCTTCTTCGTCGATGAATTCGTCGACGAGGTTGCCGTCGTAGACTATGCCATCGTAGACGCGCAGTCATTGATGACCATACCCTCTTAAAAGAGATTACAGACTTGGTGGATTTCCTCCTTCGTTGACGAGTTCGTCGTCGTAGACTACTCGTAGACAAGGCCGTCGACGCCGTCGTAGACTAGCCTTCGTAGCTGAGTCTGTCGTAGATGAGGTCATCATAGACTAGACCATCCTAGACGAGGCCATCGTAGACGAGTCCCTCGTAGACTAGGCCATCGTAGACGAGGCCCACGTAGACGAGGCCCGCGTAGATGAGGCCAGCTGAGGCTAGGCCATCTTAGAGAAGGCCCCGGTCGACCAGACAGGCTGTCCTAGACGATGTCGTCGATGACTATGCCGCCGTAGACGAGTCCTCGAAGATGAGCCTACGTAGATGAGGCTATCTCGATACCGTAGACAGGGCGTCGCAGGCGAGCAGTCGACTCCTTAGACTAGCCCTCGTAGACGAGGCCGTCATAGACTAGGCCGTCGTAGACTAGGAAATTGTAGACTAGGCCATCGAGCACTAGGCCTTCGTAGACGACTAGGCCATCGATCATTAGGCCTCCATGGAGTAGGCCAGTAGACTAGGCCATCGTAGACTATAGATTAGGCCATTGTAGACTAGGTCCTCGTAGACTAGGCCCTGTAGACGCTATAGATAGGCCGCCGTAGACAGGCTGTCAGACGCGCCCACAAAAATGCGCCTTTGTAGATGAGGCCATCATCGTAGGTGAGGCCATCATCGAACCGTAGACAGGCCGTAGACATGCCGAGTAGTCTTCGTAGATGAAACCATCCTTGATACTGTAGACAGGCCTTCGTTCCGAGAGGCTGTCGTCGATGGTTGCGTCGCCGACGTCAAGGTTGCGTCGCCGACGTCGATGGTCTCGTCGTCGATTGACTCGTCGTCGACGGCGACGGTCTTGACGTCGACGGTCTCGACGTCGACGGTCTCGTCGTCGACGGTGTCGCCGTCGTCGACGGTCCTCGTCGACGGCGACGGTCTTGACGTCGACGGTCTCGACGTCGACGGTCTCTTCGTCGACGGTTTCGTCGTCGTCGACGGTCTTTGCCGTCGACGGTCTTTGCCGTCGACGGTCCTCACAGTCGTCGACGGTCTTCGCCGTCGTCGACGGTCCTAGTCGTCGTCGACGGTCCTCGCCGTCGTCGACGTCGACGGTGTCGAAGTCGACTTCCATGGCGTCGTCGACGGTCTCGTCGTTGACGTCGATGTCCTAGTCGTCGACGCTCTCGACGCTCCAATCGTCGACGGTGTCGCCGTCGACGTCTATGGTCTCGTCGTCGACGTCATCGTCGAAGCTGTCATCGACGCTCTCATTGTAATGATGATGGTTTTGACATCGATGGCTTCTTAGGCTGTACCTCTAGGAGGTATAGACGACGCCTTTCTGAACGAACCTATGACCAGAGGAGGGGATATAGACGGCTCATACGTCATCTATTTTGTCCGATATTTCTCCAAGCAAGTCCTTTACTCTCCTTTCCCACAGAGGGGGAGACCCTTGAAGGACTGCGCCCGGAAGACCCCTGAGCGGTCTTGTTTAGGGCCTTCTCAGGATGGTACTCTGAGGAATGAGTCTGAGGAGATTCTCTATTGAGGTCTCCTGGACTTTGAGGGCTGAGTCTGAGGAGATTCTCTATTGAGGTCTCCTGGACTTCGAGGGCAACACCTCATCGCAGTAACTGGAGAAAATAATAACCTCCTTTCTGGCCTTAAGCATATTAACAGCTCTGTCACGACCCCTCAAAAGTCACTTGAAAAAGCAACATACCTTGTAGCCTTTGGTCTGAGTGCGAGGAACCGAGCAGAGCCACCTCTTGGAACAAGAAGTGCAGGCTCCAAACAGAATTCTTCCGTTCTTTCCCTTGTTAAAACCTTCTGTAAAGAAAGTATTTGAAGATAAAGATGTATTTGAAGATAATCCATAGTAGAAAAGCCAATTTAAGTGAAAAAAACACAGAATCTGAGCAGAGCTCAGAGGAGACTCCCTTAGCACAACGTGCGGTAGAAAATCTGAGGGACTGGGGCTCCTCCCAGGGAGGTCCTAGAGGGAGGTCGGAGCTGATTGGCTGACTGTAAGAGTTTGGTCCTTTTTACATAAGGACAAGGAAAGGCCACTAAGGGGAGACCCTTGGGCCTATTTTCTCTATGTATGTCTATAGGACATTACTTTTTTATTTACCGGAGGCTCCCGTCTCGACGACGGGGAATGATTCAGGCATGTGAATCTATGAAAGACACCCAAATACTGGATAATATCGAACATATTTTTTCTGCTGCCCCATGTACTTGCTACCCAGGAAAGTTTGGCTTATACCAGTTTGTCGGTTACTAGGGACCAGAACTGCTGTTGAAGCGTTTAGAATTCTCAAAACTGATACCTCCCCTTCCATTGCTATTGGTGTAGCAAAATTTGTGAGTTGGGCATGGTCAATCCGAACCCGTAACCTTGGCAAATGAACTTTCCCTTGTACTGTTTTTAAAGTAAGATGTTCTTATGTAGCAAGGGGTCTTTTCGCCCATCATTGTCTATAAATGTAATACTTTCTTATCATGGTTTTAAATTGTAAAGTATTTATTATCTTATATGCAAAATGCTATTTTTATGTATATGTATTTGTCTTTTATGATGCAAATCGAATAAAGACCTCTTGACTGCCTCTGGTCGTCGATTGCCCCGTAGTACCACCAGTGCCCCCTAACTGTTACCCCATTGGCCAGATGTCCCCTGTGGTTTGCCTCCTGCTACTTCCTCACTCACCCTCCCTCCAGCATTCCGCCTCCCTCAGACATTGAAACCACAGCACAACCACACAGCAGACGCACGCAGAGGGCAAGCCACGCATTCGCCTTGACCACGCTCCGTGCTAGGAGCCCAACCGCCACCACTTCACCTCAGACGAACTTCAATTGCCGAAAAAGGGACGCCAGGCCAACAACTAATGCACCTGTTCCTCCCTGCCAGAACTACTGCTTCACCAGGGATACCACCCGCACCACTTTCATCAGTCACATCAAGTCACGTCACACACACCTACCCACAAGGCCGACGCCAACACCTCCGGAGAGATAAACTGCTTACTGATCAACGCTCGCTCACTCTGAAAACACCACAGAAATCTGGGACACTTTCACGACCAACTCCCGCCTCCACCGCCAACGAGGCAAGGCGCAGCTGGTCAAAGGTATCAGAGCAACGATGGACCAACGTCCTCAACGTCTGCAAAACGCACAAGCGGGCAAACAATTTCGCAAACTGGTTCATGGCAAGCACCAACAAAGTTGGATCAAGGAAACCTAACAACCCCAAGAAACGAGCAGCTGGTTCACGGCAGAACAGGAAAACCAGAAACACACCTTCAAATAGAAGGAAAAAAGATGGCGTGTCAGTTTGACCCTTGAGGACCAGAGAGATGCCCTCAATGATACCACCATCTCCTGAAAAACACCAAGACCATGCTCTAGTCACCCACATCAGTGATACTCCAACAAAAGCAAGAAGCTCTTCAACATAGTCAAGGAGTTCACCAACCCCTCAGAAACCTAAAACAACATCACACCCTTGCAAGCGCTCTGCGACACCCTCGCAGACTTTTCCCACAACAAAATTAACATCTACCAAGACTTCGCACTGAACCCCCTGTCTGAGAACACCATCAAACTCCCCACGCCAACCGCTGCCCACCCACACCAGCTCACCTCGAGGAACACAGTGTCCATCACAAGATCCATCCACTCCGTAGACCCAGCAGATCCTTGCACCATCACATTTTCAACCTCAACAATCAACCAATATATTTATATTTATAAGCGCAACATTCATCCGAGTGGATATCACAGCGCTAGAAAAGCAAGGACCTGAGTGAGGGAGGTTTGATGTTAGGAGCCTATGTGTCAGCAGTTACGCCCTGGGGAACAGATGAGTTTTCAGCTTCCTTCTAATTGACATATAGTCATCAGTATGACGAAGTTCTAGAGGTAATTCATTCCAGTGGGTTGCCGCCAGATGAGAGAAAGAGCGGGCCCCTGCCCTGGCTTTCTTAATGAGTTTGGTTTTTGCCCGTGCTTGATAGCATGACCTCCGATTCCGTGTAGGGCATAGAATTCGATTTTAGCTTGCAGAATTCTAGGGCAGGGTTGGTGTAGGGCTTTGTGTGCATAGCCTAGGAACTTGAATCTAGACCTCATGCCTTTCTCCAAGGGCTATCAAATGTTGTGTGTCGTCCGCATAAGAGCAGATGCTAAAACGTCATTTCTTGCTGATTTTGGCCAAAGAAGATACATAGGCTTTGAAGAAGGTGGGGCTCAAGGAGGAGGCTACCAGTGAGACACCATGATTGATGGTTTTTGGATTGGAGGCGAAAGGGCCCATTTGCACTGTTTGTGTTCGTATGATTAAAAAGGAGCTGAACCATTGAAGGGCTTTAGAATGTATACTCTTTTCATGTAAGGTGCTCAGTAGCAGGCTATGGGAGATTGTGTCGAAAGCCACCGACCAGTCTAGAAGGATCAGGGCGGCAGCCTTGCCCTGGAGTTAGGGATCTAATATTATCTAAGACTGCCAATAGGTTTGCTTCTGTGTTGTTGGTGGCTCTGAAGCCAGCTTGAGATGGGTCCAGGAGTTCCTTGGATTCAAGAAAGTCGGATAGTTGTTTGTTAACCAGCTTCTTCAATACTTTACATAGATATGGGAGCTGGGAGATTGACTATTATTTTGCCAGGTTGCGGACATCCGTGCCCGCTTTTTTTTTTAGTATTGGTACTACAATGGCTTTTTTTCCAGATTACTGAGAACACAGCAGAGTCCAGGAATTTGTTGAATATGCGGTTTACATGAGGGCATAGGGTCGATATATGCCGGGAAAAGATAAAGTGAGGGCATGGGTCAAGTGGAGTATCCGATTTAACTTCAGCCATTGCTTTAGCGGTCTGCTCTTCTGTGAAGGGGATAAAACTGCTGAGGTGTGATTGTGCCTCAGTGTGAGAAGCCAGGCTTTCCCAGTTCGTCTCAACTGAGGAGAACTGGTTTCTAAATGAAGAGTAAATCGCAGAACTGTTATCAGCAAAGAAGTTGCTGATTTTCTTGCAGCAGTCTACTGAGCCGGGCAAGGTTTGGGACATGCTTGCTGGTTTGCATAGTTCCTTTACTATTTGGTAGAGCTCTTTAGGTGAGTTACTGTTATCATTTACTTGCTTCGCAAAATAGGTTTTCTTAGCGCTTTTAATGGCATTGCAGTAAATTCTCATCTCTACTTTGTATGACAGTCTATCCTTCTCCTGTTTAGACAATCTCCACTTGTGTTCTAGTGCTTTAACTTTATTTTTGATATCCTAAGTTCAGGCGAATACAATTTCACAGATGGTGTTTTCCTATTAGGTTGGTTTCCTAATCTGGGGGCACACTGGTCCAGTGTGTTGGAGATCTCAGATTGAAGGCTTTCAGCTTCTGTTTACACAGAGAGTGTCCTTGGGGCACTTGGGTCACTTAAGGAAAAGTGGTGCTGAAATGAATTAGGAGTGATAAGCCTCCAAGCTCTATTTACCAACGCTGAAGATTAAAATCGGGCCGGTTCGTTTTTGCGGCAGGCTGAGGATAAAGGAAATTAAAGAGTGATCGGTCCAAGAAAGGAGACTGACCTCCGAGACATTAGTGGATTCTATATTAGAAAATAGAAGATCCAGTGTGTGTCTGGCATGGTGCGTGGCTCCATTAATCCACTGTTTTAGCTGCAGGATCTGCATGTCGTTTTCCAAATGTTTGACTATAGGGTTGTTAGCATTTTCAAAATGGACATTGAAGTTGCCTGCTACTACAAATTGCTCATGTTTTAAATATGAGAGGAATAGTTGAGAAAGCAGTTGAGCAATGAAGTCAAATTTATTATCCAGGGGGATTATAGATTACTGCTCCTCAAAGTGTTTCATGGTCACCACTGAATACTTGGAATGCTAAATTCTCATGTCCCCTCTAGTGACGCCACTGATTCGGGGAGACAGGTAAAACAGTCTTTGAAAAGAATGGCTATTCCTGCTCCCTTCCGTTCCGGCCTATCCGGTTTTAGTAGTTTATAGCCAGCAGGTAGGGCGGCGGCAACATTGGGAGAATTGTTATCGTCTAGCCAAGTCTCTGTGATAAAGGCTGGATCCGTTTTTATCTCAGCTAGAATGTCCCAAATCTCGAGGGAGTGTTTGGGCCGGAGTTAAAGTAAATGCAGGTCAGTTGGAGATCAGTTTGGCCATCAGTTATTCTGTTGGACCATTCTGGCATTGCCTGGCTGCACCATTTGCAACTGAGGCACGAGTAAGGACCAAGCATGCCCCTCTGTGGAGGCTTTAGCACAATACGCCTTGTTGCATGGCAGGTGAAGAGGAGTCTTTCCCTGGAGTAGCTGCGATGAACGCAGGGATCTGATATAGAAGGTGCAGGGGGTCCTGGCCCCTCGTCTCATTCAGGTGCAGACGGGCTTGCCTTTCGCACGCCCTCGCCGCAGCCCCGTTTTTATGGCTACCCGTGATTGGCATTTGGCAACTAGACCGCTGTCCCCCAACAATGCTGCTTTCTGTGACTTCTGGTTCAGGAGCTCCTCAGTCCTCCCAATCACACTGAGTGCAGGTAAGCTGAACACGCTTCTATTAAAATAAAAAAGTTTAACAATTTTAGTAAAATAATGGTCAATTTAAAATACAAGTTAAAAGTACGCTGGTATTTAGGAAAAGGTAAGACAGGTTGAGAGCAGTTAATAGAGCAATAGGGTGAACTGTCTCACTTAAGTAAATGCCATCCTTGTTGTTGTTTTCGCCGCGGCCCCGTTTTTCTGGCTACCCTTAAATTGGCATTTGGCAACTAGACCGATGACCCCCAACAATGCTGCTTCCGATGTCTTCCGGTTCAGCAGCTCCTTGAGTTGAGAACCCATCAGCAAAGAACTCACCAAGGTCTTCAACTCCTCGATCACTAAAGCCCACTTCCCCCTGAAATGGAAACATGCGGATGTAAAGCAGATGCTGAAAAAGCTCTCAGCGGACCCATGAGAACCTAAGACCTACTGACCCATCTCCCTGCTCTCCTTCCCAGCCAAGGTCATCGGGAAAGCTATCAACATCCAGCTCACCAAACATCGAGAACTACAACCTGCTGGACCTCTCCAAAAGCGGCTACAGTGGAAACAACAGCACAGAGAAACTCTAGCTGCAGCCACAGAGGATATCAGAACGCTGCTAGACCACGAAGAAACAGCAGCTCTCATCCTCCTCGACCTCTCAGCAGCTTTCTACACCGTATCCCACCACACACTGATCAACAGACTTCACCAGATTGGAATCCAAGGAGCAGCTCTTAAGTGGATCGCATCCTACCTCACAGGAAGGACGCGAAGATCAACCTCCTTTCCTACTCCTCGCCCCCTAAGAACATCACCTGAGGTGTATCTCAAGGCTTATCCCTCAGCCCACCCCTCTTCAACGTATACAGGACATCCCTGGCCAACATAGTCAAGGGTCACTGACTTACCGTCATCATTATCTTCATCATCATCATCTTCTGCGCTGAGCACATCCAACTCATCTTGTCCCTGACAAACAACCCAACGACCATAAACGACAAGTTCGGATGATGCATGAAATATGTGGCTGTCTGGATGAACAACAATTGTCTCAAACTCAACACAGACAAGACAGGAGAATTCACCTTCGGGAAAGGCAAAGACACCCTCTGGAACAACAAATGGTGGCCCCAAGAGCTGGGCCCAATCGTTAAACCCACCGAACACGCCTGCAACCTTAGGAACATCCTTGACAGCCAGCAATACATGAAGAAGCAGGTCAGCACCATCTGTTCTGCTTGCTTCGTCACCCTATGAATGCTGAAAAAGTCTTCTGATGGCTCCCACCCAACACCAGGTGAACAGTCAAGCAAGCACTCATCACCATCAGACTCGACTACGGCAACTCCCTTTACGTAAGAATCAACGCCCAACTCATGATGCAACTCCAGACTATCCAGACCACAGCAGCTAGACTCGTCTTCAACCTCCCCAGACAGACACACATCAACCCTGACCTCAGGAAACTCCACTTGCTCAACTCAGGAAACTCCACTTGCTACCATTTGGAAGAGATGCCAGCTAAAGCTGCTCACCCACACATAGAAGGAACTACACAATGAAGGACCTGCATACCTCAACAAAAGAAGTTAATTTCCACTAAATTACCAGGAAACTTCAATCGAGATCTTCTCCCTAGTAGCCCCCCACAACGCATCCGCCGGAGGAACAGTGGAGGCCGCTCATTCTCCCACCTGACGGCTAAGGCCTGGAACGACCCCTGCACCTCACAGTCTCACTATAGCACCAGCAGTTCAGGAAGGACCTCAAGAGCTGGATTTTCAACCAATAGGAGAACAGGCAGCATGGTTTCTACAGTGCCTTGATACCCTCACAGGTGAAGCAGCCGTGCTCCACAAATCTTGTTTGAGTGATTGACTGATTACCTTACTAGATGTGCTCTTCTTCAACTAATAATGCATACATTAAAAATATGGAGTTGCAGATGTAAACAGAGTCAGGTTTCACTTCAAAGAGCATAGCCTACCCAGCTACATTCTAGACTGCAAATTCACTTAGGCCTTGCATGCTAAAATGAACCTCTTAGGACTCTGACCATCAGTAATATACTTAACAAGAGTCCCACAACCATGCAAAGCACCAATACTCTAGAATGTTATGTAGCCATATAAACAGTACAGTAGAAGAACACTATACAAACACCATATACAGCAACATGCACATACCCTTTCATTACGTTATCACATAGACCACTTATATGCAATGTCCTTTTAAAAATGTTTTGTATCTTCAAAAGATAAATAGTTTGATGTACAGTTCTAGAGAAATGTATTTTTCTTTCCAGGAAATAAAAAATAGGACCCTTACATTTATAGTTTTCCATAAAGGCTTTATTGAAGCACATAAAGTTGCGGAATGATTAAGTAAAAAAAGAGGAATTTGTGCTAGTTAGTCTAACCAGTGCGCTGGGGATTTTCGTTTTGTAATAACATGAAGATAACAAGGCAACAGCTTCATTAAAAACCTAGACAAACAACATTTTGGCAGCAAAATATATTAAATCGTTCTACACAAGGAATAAGAGCCAAAGAAAGTTCAGATTGCAAAACATCAAATCAACAATTTCACTACATGAAAACAGTCACGTAATTTCCGATCGGCTAAGAATATCCTATTTGATGTTCATCTGCTTCTTCTCTATAATCAACAATGCACTCATGGCACAATACAACCCTCTCACTAAGAGGCAACTAAAAGGGGTCAAATACAACAGGAAATAAACAGCCTGATCCCTGGATCCAACTAAATACATTTTAATATATGCTATTGGACCTGGAATTAGCGCATAAATCAACAAAACCTGGCATATCCAACTAAGGAGTTCAAACAGTCTGCACATGTGTGAAAATGAAACACTTTTGCCCATCTTCACCGAATTACATTCATGAAGATGAGAAATGCCTGAAAAGCCCAAATATTTTATCAAAATATTTATTTTAATTATTTTTATGCCACATTACATAAATTGTGATCCTAATAAAATAGTCGAACACAAAAAGCAAAAAGAACAGAAATTGAAATGTATATCACTAGGGGGTGATAAAGTGGCTTAAGTACAACTTGTACATCAACTAATTTTCAATTATGTGAAAGATGTAAAAGGCACACGAAAAAACAGGGTACACAAACAGGAAACAAATTAAACAGATTAAAAATAAAAACACCAAAAGTAGCAGAAATTGGTAAAAAAAAGTGGTCCAAAATAAACCTCTGAGGGAGCTGGAGTACTAAAATAAGTTATGCTTGGTCTCAGATTCTGCTTAGCATTTTTTTCTCAGTAATCCGGATCTTTTACTTTAAATGTAGGGATTGAAGTACAATTCACAGAGCACAACAGAGGTGTGCTGTAAGCTGCCATAAGGCGGGTGGAGCCACGGCAGACTCCGACTGGAGGACAGAAAATTTAATTTCACAAATACATCTGCACTAGGGGCAGTGACAAGAAATATAATATTTAAAGCTCTGAAATCCTCAAAGACATATCTATCTAATGGTGTTCGATGAAGCAAATATTATGGATCAGCATGGGTGCAATGGAAAGGTAGAGTCCGCGTATGCAGTAGTGGAGCCCATAGCATGCCAACTGGGCCTCATATAAGCTCTCTCTACCCACAGTCCTAGGCAGCCCTACTCTTCACTACATGCCAAATAATGGAAACTAGAAGTGTGAGTAGCAGCGCTCAGTAGAAGGAGGATTTGGCTTTTACCGCTTGTTGTTGTGGAAGAAAGTACAACTTATCTTTGCTCTCACTGTTCTATTATCTCAAATTATTCTGCCTCTCTTTTATCATCTGGTTTGACTATTTAAGTTATCCGAAAATAGAGTCTGCATCCCTAGTCTGGAACTCTTTGTGATCCAGGAAGGATCAAAAGTCATCTTCTTGGAAGTTTGCTTTCATCACGTCAAAAATCTTCTCCCACAAGTGCTTTTCAGGTCTCGGCTATAACGCGCTGAAAGCACGTTCTCGCCAGAGAACTATTGTCGGCGTCTCAGCAGTCTGAGAACACCGAAGTGAGACAAGACCTGGCCGCGCGCAGCGTTTCCCCATAGGATAACATTGTGCGCGCGGCCAGGTCTTGTCTCTACAGCATTGCATGCAGAGCGGATCGCGTCGCGCGCCTCTCTGGAATGCAGGGGGAGTATGCAGAGAGGCGCGCGGCGCTGATAAGCGTCGAAGCTGGTCGTTTCCTGTTGTGCAGCTGGCAGATGACAGCATGCACGCGAGACCCCCCTTTAGAAACTTTCACTCTCGCCGCATCTGCTTTGGACCAGAACACGTGGAGGCTACTGGCGACCGCATCACCGGGACAGCGCCAGAAATCCTCTTGCTAGCCAGGTGACTCGTCTCGAGCCTGCGAAAGAGTGGGGGCAGGCAGGCGGGGACCTGTGGGCATCTGGGCAGCATCTTCGCGTACTCCGCAGTCAAAATATAGTGCTGGGTGGCGAGAAATGGAAGGGGGATGACCTGCCTCGGCACATGTGTGGAGCCAAAGGAGTCTAATGTGGCGCGACTGGGTACAGCGGTGTTAGCGTCCCCCGTGCACATAATACAGCGCCCACTGCCCAAACTGGGACTGCACAGGATTCAGTACAAAGGGTAGCGGTAGCTATAGGGCAAGCTCCGTTCGACGGCACTGAAGGGGTACGGGCAAAAATACAACAGCATTGCATGCTTATATCGCATGTGCAGCAGCACTGTAAGCCCCCCACCAACAGTACCTCCCAGACCGCAGTAAAAGTGCAGGGTTCTTTAATATACAACCGGTTTAACGTCCGAAGCAGAAATACACGTTATCAAATTGGTACTTTCAGTGGTTAAGGTTGCAGTGTGTAATGAATCATAATGGATTAATCCTATCCTTGGAGTGCTCAAATACACTTTGGGAAAGCTTTATTCAGGGAACTACACTTACAAGTCCACATTTGCTTTCAACCTCTGTGTGCAGTATGACGACCGTCCTAGTTTAGCTTCCTCTGCGGTTCTGTTCTCTTTGACAGTGAGTTATCACAGCTACCACATTCACATAGCATTGTCAGTCTCTGACTTGGAGACAGTCACAGAAGCATGCACGATTTACAAAACGAAGGACCGCAGCCCCACTCGTAATGCAGTGCTTCTTTCAGACCATGTCCCATCTAGGCGCCCCAAGCCTGCCCAAATGTAGGGACAACGTCCGCCTCTTCTGGGACACAAAAGTGTCATTCTTTATCCTTTGTGCATACGCAGCGTTTCTAGGTACTTCTTGCGCTCCCTTTAGGTCTGGCCAAGACTCTGCTTTAGGTGCTTGGCACACTCGTAGTTAAAATAATTATTGAGACATCCTGGTAAATATTGCTGTGTGTATAAAGGAGCTTTCATTCTGCCCTCTCCACCCATTCATGTTGTCACGTGATCTTCATATTCTGCTTCCTTCCACCATGTCTCACCGCCGCGGACGGTTGGTCGGGCCACTCCAGCTGCTGGTTTTCTTCTCTCTGAATGGCTGCCATTTCCTCTTGCGCACATTCATTAGGTTTTTTTTAACCTTCCTTTTTGCAGCAGGTAATCTTTATTTTGCAAAAGATGCATGAAATCCTTCTTTTTAATTATTTGTTTCCATAAGTTTCCTAAAAGATAGCTTCTCAAAAGCCAGACATATTGACTTTGGCAGTGCTTGTTAAGCTGCTGTTATGAAGTGCGGTAACATTGTAGCTGTTTGCAATGGAGTGCCTGGCAATGTATCTATCCTTGTCTCATTTACAAATCAGAAGAAAGCCTTGCTTAAAAAATGAAAGTTTTAAACCTTTTCATAAACGCGTGTTCTGTGAAGGTTTAGGTACCAACGTTTTGTGTGTGGGTTTATTTTAATATTTTTTTTTTGTCATATGCTTGCAAAATAAGGTAGCTTGAGACTGCCAATGCTTGTTTGCGACAATGAACACAGAGTCTAGATTATCATTCGTTGGCTTTCCTTTTATAAATCATTGTTTTATGGGTGGAAGCATTAAAAAAAATAATGTTCATTCTGTTACTTGGCGGGCTTGAAACCAATGCTCTAAAGCAGTTATGTAGGCATCTACCAACAGAAAACAAGAATAGAAAGAGTACACATTGAAAAACAGCCCCACGCCCCCCACCCTCTCCTTTCCCCAGCCACCCTTGTCTGGCAGAAACGAGTGCACAGCTTGGGGGCACTGGGAGAGAGTGTCACCTGCTGACCCCTGGCCCACGGCTTGAGCGGTTTGTTCTGGCCTTCCCATGTTTACACTAGGTCTTGCACTTGTGAGAGTTTAACCTATTGGCATTGTAAATGACAATGCTTTTTATTTTTATTTTTTAAAACCAACACATAAATAAAAGGCAGTGCCATTTGCAATGTCAATAGCTCAAACTCGCGTAAATACGCGACTGATTGCATTGCAAATGCAATAGGTCTTGCATTTGCGAGACATTAAGCTTTTGGCATTGTAAATGACAATGCCATTTATTTATCTGTTTTCAAAACCAACACATAAATAAAAAATTTGTCATTTACAATGTCAATAGCTCTAACTTTTGCAAAGGCGAGACCGTTGCATTGTAAATGCTTGTTAAGTATGGTAACAATGAAAAACCGTGTGCAGCACAAAGAGAAATTCTTCAATTAGTCAAATTAAGCAAACAACAAGGCGCACAGGGCCTACCTAGGGACTACCTGGAGGAAGAAGACGGTAGAACATAGAATGGCGGATCTCCCTGGGATAGCTTGGCATCTTCTATCATACCGGACCGAGCTGAAACTCCATCCCCCCCCCCCCCCCCCTGCCACTCGCTGCTGGCCACACAGCGAAGCACAGTTGACTGTACCAGGGACCTCTTCATGTGTCCCTACGTCCAGACAGTGCATCAGGACACAGTTGTCATGATTTGCTGGGGTTGGCCAGAATAGGCTTTCAGCTCAAGACTAGCTGCTGGAACCGGAATGTGGCTATTATCTACTCACAGTGTGAACAGCATAGGAAGTGCACTCACACAACAGGTACAACACAGCAAGAGCAGAGAAGGCTTCCAGCACACACAGAATAAGTACTACTCTTCAGTAGCAAGATGAGTTACCCTCACACACAGAATGTAAATGTAAATGTAAATGTATTGCGATTTATATAGCGCACATATCACCCGAAGGCATCAAGGCGCTTGCCTTGGGAACCCGTCCTGGTATTCCCCTGTGAGATAACCCCAGCAGGGTATCCACAAGGTGAAAGCCAGGCATCCTGCCGCGAGGGGCCGTAGTGGAGATTAAGCAAGCTATTGCCCAGAGTCGCAGAGTGTGAACCCGTGAGTCGAGTAGGCACCAGAAAGAGAATTATCGAGTCCGTGGAATTTTTGAGCCCAAGACCCGCCGAGGCGGGGAATTGAACCCTGGTCCAGGACCAATCTCAGCTTCCGGGTCTGCCGCCTCTAACCCCTGAGTCACACTTCTCCACAGCACAGCACATGAGCATTAACAATGCACACGTTATTACAAATAGACTCAGAAGAGGTATTCAAGCAGCAACTGTGCATACACCACTGAGGCACAATGCAGGTAATAATATGGGTAACAGCAGAGCCAGGTGCCCTAATCCAAAGGGGCGGATACAGCATGAGCAGCAGAAGCCCAAGTGTCCCATTCTGACACACAAAATAGGCACAGCTTCTGAAGCTGCCATGCAAGTTTCTCTTACGCAGTGTTTTGTGTTACTTTGCTATGTTATATTTCTATTAGGCTTCTTACTTTCGTATATAAAATACGTCTCTGCACACTATGTTACAGCCCAAGAACAGTAATTGAGATAACGCACGGCACCTACAGATCTTGTGGTTTGCATCTCCCCATCTTTCTTAACATTACAATTGCCATATTCAGTAAGTCAACCCTGCTGATTTCTTAAGCAGTAGTTTAACCAAATTGGCAGCTATGTGCTCTGTAATCCATACACAAGTCTGTATTTCTACACACTTGTGCTGCACTTGAATCCAGGAAACATTATGGGCCTCGTTCACAATGATTTTGCTGTGACGTACTCTTGAAGTACTCCTATTTCACTCCTACATTCAAGGAGTAAGGCAGAAGTATTCTACAAGCATTCTTGGCTTCCTCCTGAAATCTAGAATTACTGAAAGAGTAAGTCACACCTACTCATACACCCAATGCAAGAGATACACATATATCTTTCTTATTGGAAAGGAAAAAGATCAATATTGGGTGCACTGCAACAACTGCAGTCTGGAGAAAGGTCAATTTGGACACCAGTAAAATACAGATAGAAGTTAAGCTCCTAAAAACCAGCAGGTGGAGAGTAAAGGGAGACGGCCAGGATAAAAACGTTGAATATGCCTATTAAATGTTCGCGTGCACGTGCAGTACATGCATAGTATTTTTAATGCAAAATGTAAGAAACTTCATAGCGTGCCAGCATGGCACAATTCTGGATAGGACAATTGGGATATTAAACACGTCTCCTCCTCACCAACTGTTTATAGCACTATTAACATAATTCACAGACCAAGACCAACCACTGGAGTATAACTCCCTGAGCATGCACACATTATGGCCATTCAGTGTCTACTCCCACAATAAATAAAAAATGCCATCTGTATGTTTTTTGAAGGTCGTGCTCAAGTGATTAAAATATTTTGATAAAGGTCATGAATTTCTAGGAATAATGCGTTTAAACTGTGCAAATATTCTAAGAACAAACTTGTAGAACAAGTAAAGGCAGCAATGAAAGCTCCAATGAATTGGTTATATTTTAAGCGCCACAGGAAGGCACAGAAAGGAATCCTTCCAGAATCCCTTTAGGATATATATTTTTGTATCACATATGTACACAGTGAGCTTAACTTGAGTGTAAATGTGTGTGACGCACTCAATTCCTGACTACATGTAAAAAAGCCTGCTGCAGTGAAAACAAAAACAATAAAAAAAGACCGCTTTTGATACACAGTGCAGCTAAAATATTAAGAAAATAAAGTGAGTTAATTTATTGCACTTTCTTGAGATCTAAAATAGTCCATCAAATAGCAAACAGCATGAGGTGAGGCAGCACTACTCCTCTGGCTGCACTTAAACACCAAACTGCATATATTTTGAAGAATTGGTACAATAGGTCTTACGGACAAACACCCTCTCACCTAAAAAAGAGGGAAAGGGAAAAGTCGTAAGAGATGTACTGAGATTTTAGTAAGACTGTGTTTGTGTCTCAAGGCTGCACTCCGAGGTTATTATCATGGAACAATTTTTGTATCGTGGGGAATGATACTTTATTAAACCTAATAAAAATTCGGTTATATAAAAAAATATATATTAGATTTGTGAAGGTGCATTAATCAGAGATAGAAGGCCATAAGGATGAGACAGCCCAAAATCGAGGGCTAATCCTACACCACTGCTGCACATTTCAAATCTCAATCACGTGTAACTTTATTCATAACTAGCAACCCGTCCCGACGTTGTCCGGGCATGCTGTAGCCGACGCCACTGTAGCTTAACACGCTCCAGCCGCGAATGTGTTTTTCGGGTGTTCGCTCCATCCCCGAACGTGTTTGGCGCTCCAGCGTGTTTGGCCGCTCCAGCCTACGCCGCTGCAATATGCGAACGTGTGTGTTCGCTCCATCCCCGAACGTGTTTGGCCGCTCCAGCCTACGCCAATTAGATGCACAACATCGCGTCAGCGTCCAACGCCCACAACAATGCTAAAGGACATGCCCACTCGTATTGGAACGCTAGTCCCACACAGAACGCTTCTCTTTTGCCGAATCCCACAACGCATACGCCCACAACGGACTACTTTTCACAAAATGTTCTTTTCCCCTTCTAATGTATATGTTGGGCTGCTGTATAGCCTATGACCATCTGCTGATACTGTAGTTTGCAATGCTGTATTGGGTGTTCGATTGGTGCTGTAGTTCTTGAGCTTACCCACCTCAAAGGTTTGGTCTCTCTCTTTATTATATTAGTATAGAATCCAGAGCGAACCAATTATAACTATCTCAAAACGAGAGAGGTCACAATGTGGTCTCTCGCCCAACAAATTCCAAATTTATGAGCTGGAGTTTGCTACTGATGTTTTCTAACGGTGGCAAACTAATCGTGGCTTATCATGTGCGGTACCTTGAATGAGTAAAAACCCCTAATAATAGTAACAGTGATCAATTCTCTACAAGCATTTGAACACAGGCTTCCCCAGAAGTTTGCTAACGACCCTAGCAATGACCTCTGCCCGTTGCTTTAAGTCAATTCAAAGCGAGTGAATCCACAGCACAGTAGTCACAGGAAAGGCTGGGTTTGTTTTTTTTTTTTTTGTTTTTTTAACAGTACACTGCTCTGGTCAGTGTCAATAAATGGTTAACAGAGTTCATAGATTACAGCTTAACGTTCTGACAAAATCAAGCAAGAATAGAACGATCTGGTACCACACACTTGTCTTACTACATTTGTTTTTATTACAAAAAAAAAAAAAAAAAATCATGGAAAATAACAAAAAAGGGCCAACAGGTGAGCTGAGCTGTGTGGCAGAATGTCTCACATTTTTAGGTGGAAGTCTACCAGACACCTGTGCTAAGGACATCTTGGGACATTGGGAAAGCTTCCCTGGGAATGCATTGTTTACCATTGGCTTTGTGGTTTTGCTTGCATTCTATTTGCTGGTTTTGTTTTCAGCTGTCCAGCTTGTTTAAATCTGGTTCTTATCTTGCCACCTTTACTGTGCTTTCAAAGACAAAGGTCAAATGTCAGGCTCTGACTTCCAGGAATCTAACTGGTTACTTTTCCTTCTCTGACTTCAAAGTGAGAGGATTTATGCAACAATCGTGCTGGCTACCTGGGGTGTGCTGTACGATATTTGTTCTTCTAGCAGAAGACACAATTTAAATGTTTGTGAATGAACAGTCCTGATATTTCAAAATCTGGAAAGCACAAATATAGCACTTTTTTGGGGTAATTGTGAAGTGTGGTAGAAACAAATGAACGCACTACAATACAATGACATTTCCACACTTTTTAGTTTGTGCCCTGTATACTTTTATCAGTAAAACAGTATGTTGGTGCAAATGTAATGCTCAGTTCAACTGAAGACGTTTTATCTGTACTAGCAGTGCGCTAACACACCATGCATACTCCTCCCCACGACACTTCACTCTATGCCATTCCATTCTACGCCCCTATTCTCTATGCCAGTGCACTCTACCCCACACTTCTATGCACCACTGCGCTCTTCGCCACTGCACAACTGTACTCCGCACCAGTATACTCTACGAACTGAACTCGGCAAGACTGAATCCTCTGCCACTGAACTCCACGCTACTCTACTCTGCATCATTACTTTATGCAACTGCACTCTATGCCACTACACCCTATGCCACTCTATGCTACTCTAATCTATTGTGTACCACAGCACTCTATGCCACTGCCCTCTCCATCACTCTACTCTATGCCAAACTACTCTACACCTCCACACTCAACTCTGCACCACTCCACTCTACCCTGCACAGCTCCACTCCACGCTATTTCACTCTACACTGTAGCAATCTTCTCTACGCCACTGCACTATACACTCCTTTACTCCACTCTGAGCCACTCCACTATGTGCCACTGTGCTCTACGTCACTGCCAACTACTATGAACCAGTCTACTCTATGTCACTGCATTCTACGTCAATGGGCTCTACACCACTTTACCCAACACCAATGCACTCTATGCCAATCTACTCTGCACCATTGTACTTTACGCTACTTCACTCTAGTCCATTCTAAGACATTCCACTCCACGATACTGCACTCTTTGCTGCTTTACTCCATTAAACCTCTGACTCACTACTCCACTCTACTCTACTCCATTGCTCCACTTGACCCCACTCCAATCGGACAGCCAAAGACACTCCACTCGACTATACAACACTCTACTACACTACTCAAATCTTCGACAATCTACTCCACTCTGCATCACTCTACTCTACACTTCACGCAATACCCTCTATGCCACTCCACTCTGCTCTACACCACATCATGACACTCTGTGCCACTCCACTGTACTTCACTTCGACACTCTACTTTACTCTATTCCCTTCCACTCTACCACACACTACTCCGTCCATGACACTCCACAACCCTCTACACCACTCCACTCTATTCGCCTCGGAATCCCCACGCCACTCAACTCCACACCAATGTACGCCACTCTACGCCAACCCATGACGCTCTATACCACGCCATAACACACCACTCTATTCCACTTTACAACACGCCACTCTAGTTTACCACAATGGTGTAAAACATGGCTAAAACATATTGAAAAAGCCAATACATCTTGCATAGGCGCGAACTATTGGCTTTGCCAGTGCTTTTTGATATTTCATTTTTTTTATGTTGCCAAAAGCACTTCTCCCACATTAGTGATAAAGCCAAAGGAGCAGGTAGATTATATTATAGTGATCACACAAAAAAAATTTTTAATAAGCTTTGCAAATTTTTTTTTATTTCCTCCCTGTCTGGGAATACCAACATAGTGATTATTGTGATAGGCACAGTTCACATGACGCGCAGGGGAACTGTATAATGAGAGGCCCAAATGCAGCTGGGCCAATAAAAGGGGTGGACGTTGATGGCAGTTACACCATAGTGTAAACCAGGGCCTTATTCTCTGCCCCAGAGGCAATGGCTTCTGTGAGTGTCAGAGAGAATGAATGAGAACACCAAACGAGAAGGGACAGAGTGAAGTGGGAAGAAGACGACTCACTAAAAATCGGTCATCCACTCATATAAGTGCAGCCTTTCAATGCATTCATCCATACAGACACACCAAGGCACTTTTCCATCAATGCACACTCATGCATTTAATCAAGCACTCATTCTTCGTGTGCGCGGGCTCATGCATCTGCACTTGTATTTATATCAACTGTGACATGGGTGGTTATACGCATGTTTCAAGTGCTGTGCAGTCTATGTACACATGTGTCTCTACAGGTGTCTTCCATTTCCGCATAAATAACTGGTTGTGTTTTTACAAGGTGGCATTAATATTTCCACCAGGGAACTTTACATTTACAAAATATTTCTACATTACATACATTCAAAATTGCTAACCACATTTTCTGAATTTCGAGCAGTTTGACATTCGACTGAGACCAGTTCCTCCATTTTCTAACTTCCACTGTTTTTCTAAGTCGTCTTTTAAGTTTTTCTGCCTTAAAAAGTGCAACTAAAACGAATTAAAATGCATACCTTACTTTAAACTCCCTGAAAACAGCAAAATATGTTTTACTGTAGTCTATTTATGTTGTGGTAATCTCTGCTGGTTTCGGAAGAGCATGTGTATTTACATGGATGGGCACACAAAAGCATAATTCTGGGGATCAAGGGGACTCTCATATGCATGTGACATGTCACCTCGATAGCATGCTGTCGCATAACAGGACTTGTATAATTTGCGTAAGACTGGGCCTATACATCCGGTCTAATGCAAGCACTACATAGAACAGAGATTCTATATAGGTAGCATAACAGGGGCCCTATGAATTATTTCATTTCATACACAATATATCAAGCACATTATATGTCCCACATAGGTAGCATAGTATAACATTACAGACTGCCTCTGAGGGCTCTAACAGTTCTTAAACACTTCTACCCGAGTTAAAGGCCCGAGACACAATGCAGAAGGGATAGGCATATAGATTACAACATTACACTCACAAAGGGTATGATGTTCTAAATCAAACAGAGCGAAACAGATAAACAAGCAGCCATTTGGGAGAAGAAAGTCTATATCAGCTATTAGTGGCCCTCAGAGAGGTATGCATCCCATCCAAGTAGGGGCCACAGTCCTAGACAGGGTAAGTCCCAACACAATCCCAAATAATCCTGTGCTCACCAATTTCAACCCCCCCCCGTAGCTTGGCACTGAGCAGGCAGGGTTAAATTAGACGACAATGAGTAAAGTATTTGTACAATATCTCATACAACACAGTAAATACACCACAAAAATACTCCACAACAGTTTAGAAAAATAGAGAATATTATCTGAGTAAAACAAGACCTAGCAGCAGGTAGCACTAAAAAGGTTACTGCAGATCGCGAATGACCGGTGCAAATCCAAAGTTAAGGCCGACAGCGATGGAACACGGATCGCCTAGAGTGATCCACTTGGGCCCACTGAACACAGTACCTTGGATCCTGGGGTGCAGTCTACACGGTGAGGCTTTACGTCATCCGGAATGTTCGCTATAAATCGCCATCCTCTGTGTCTGCTTCCCCCCTGGGGGTGGGGCCTGTGCTCTAATGGAAACATTAGAGTTGCCTGTATGTGCCCATATTTGTAGCACTCAGTACAATGGCGTACAAACATCCATGTCTCATGGTCAAAGAAGCTGTTCCTTTTGTTTGGATCAGGCTGGGACTGATTAGTACTATCCTCTTGAGAATTCTTCCAGGGTCCTTTTGAGAATTCCTTATTTCCAGGTTTTTCTCCCCCCTGTTTCTTCTTTTGGTAACAATAACCACCTTTGTCATGTCTGCCAGGTTATCTATAGAGATCGCCAGTCATTTATGTGGGGTCAGGTGGGTTCGTTGATGTACTGGTGAGAGCACCTTTTCCTCCCGTCTGTCCAGACTGGCCACTGGAAAGCAGATTTATGTAAAGGGGTTTTCAGCCACCCCTGGCCTTCCCAGGTTTATGACTGTCAGGGAGGAATGCACAAATGTGATCTGTCACCCAGTCCACATGGGTATTGGAGAGAGGCTGGAGGTCCAGAGAGCAAAGCTAAGAGAAGAAAAATGCTGACTGCGCTAGTTGCGTTATATCCAGCCTTACTGGAAATGCGTATTTATAACTACTATTCCACCCATACCAAACATGATAAAGCTACTCCCATATGATCAGTAATTAGCACTTAGAAGCATGTAAGGAAATTTCCAATGCTAGTCTATGAGGGGAGTATGCCTCACCGTAGTGAAACATGAAATAGGCTGTTTGTTACTACCAGGACATGTAAAGCATGCAAGCACATGTCCTTCCCTTTGCTCACATAGCTCCCTGTCCTCTGGGTTGCCAAGGGCCGTCCTTGGGGGTGACTTATATGTAATAAAATAAGGAGTTAATAGCTTGGCAAGTAGTTTTACCTGCCAAGTCATACTTATACTGAACTGTACATGGTTAGGGGGCTACTCATGTTGGTGACACAATGAGTGCAGCGGGCCTACTAGTAGCATTTAATTTACAAGCCCTGGGCACCTGTAGAGCATGTTACTTGGAACTTATAAGTAAATTAAATATATGCCAATTGGGTACGATCCAATGTTACCATGTTTTAGAGGAGAGAGCACAAGCATTTGAGCACTGATTAGAAGCGCTAAAGTGGGCAGAGTTCTAAAGCCAGCAAAAATGGGTACAGAAAATGGAGGGAGGAAGGCAAAAAATTGGGAGACGACTCTCCCAAGGCAGTTAGGTCTAACAAGCTCCATACATGGCAATATTCTAAAATAGCCTTACAGCCCACTGCCAAAGGCTATACTGGTTGTTAAAAGCCCTGAATCAGAGGTATAGTGCCGAGCAGCAAGCTTTACTTTTAACAACCGGTACAGCCCGTGTCAGAGAGCTACAAGACTATTAGAACATTCAACTTAATAAGAGTTGAATGTTCTAAAATAAAAAGAGAGCAACAGGAGGACAAATATTGGAATGACGGAGCAAAAGGCTTATACCAGCCATTATTAGCCCTGAGACACACTGTTTTTATAGGAGCTTCCAATATTCTATTGTTCAATTTAAAGTTATATTTTTTACTGCACAGAACTTCCGTAGATGGGGAGTAAAAAGTAGAGTAAAACATATGGAATATACTTGTATCAAATTAATACTGTTAAACACCGCAGTATTGGCCGCAATTATGTTTCCTTGAGTCATGATTGCTATATTTAAAGACGGTCTGTTCAACATGGGGAATAACAGCAGCAACATAGTTCCCGCTGGTAACTGCTGCATCACGGCATGTTCAAGACACTGTTGGCTAGTAGATCAATCAATCATTCAATTTGTAGAGCGCTACTGGTCACTATTGAGGGTATCCAAGCACTGGCTACCCTTACAGGTAGGTAACATTACCAACAAGTACTGCTTGGTCGCATAGTGATTACCGGCAATGTATAAGTGACCCAGAGAGGTCAAAATATCCACTAACCTGATTACTGGAAATGTCTGCCTCTCTACTTGTTTCCTTATGAGAACCCCATTAGTTCGCTGATCTAATGCAGGTGTTACAAAGGTAGCACGTGGCTTACAAAAATAAAAAGGCAGCTGAAAACAAATCGTCAATGTTCAATAGACCCAAGCTTATACTAGCCACGGTCATCCGAAAGAGCACTTTGCTCACCCATGAGCGGGTGACTCCTTAGCACACGTCTAAAACTGTTAGCTTGATAAATCACTACATTTTGTCTTCGGCATGGTGGGTGAAATCAGTCTACACAAGATTTTAAAAAAAATGCTTAAAACATATAATGAAACTAATACAAAATATGTTGGCGAGTTGAATGATATTTCTAAAAGGTTAACACATTATGGACCATTTCGCTTTAATTTGTTTTTACCTCGACATGCCTAAAACATTTAGTAGGAGAACTGTCCCCAAAAATATAGCTTGCACAAATTCCAGAACCTTACATTGCACTGCGAAATATAGAGCGTTCCAGAAAATGTGTCAGTAAACTCCAGGTGCCCCTGTGGATAATTTTCTAATGTTTCCACTGGAAACAGGATAACACCTTTTTATGAGACTATAAATAACAAATAACCTGTTTTGTCAGTCAGGAAAAAATAAATAATGCAAAGGTAATTTTACAACTGAAGTCAAGACAAATGTCATTATTCATTTATTCCATGATTGCGGGCACTGCCCTTTAACAGGTAATCTTACGCTTGACAAAGAACGTAGACCATGGCGTTATTGCATTAGAGATAAAGAAAATAACTATTAGAGATTATGATTAAAGATAAAGCGAATTCCACTTTGAGCTGGGATTGTTAAAGGTTAGGGTAGTCAGGCTTGAAGGTCTGCTCAACAGCACACACCCAGCAACCACAATCTGTATAAAAGAGGCTCCCATGTTCACACTCCATCTGATTTATCCACTTCTCTTCTGCAATGGAAGTCAAGATTACAGCCTTCTTATCAGATGTTCATTTCTTTATTACTAACACTGCACACAGCTGCTTGGAAAATCAACCTGCAAAAGGTAATTCAAGAAGAACAACCAATTTGCAGGGTCCCATGATAAACTCCCACTGAAGGTAGACCTAAGTCTCACTCACTTGCATGTCAGGAAAGCCCTCAAGGTACTACTATTTAGTACAAGGCTTCAGAATCACACTCTGAGCTCCTCCCAGAGGTCCTACATGTGTTTTTTTTTTTTTTTTTTAGGTGTCAGCACTAGAAGACAACCAGGTTTGTTAGCTGTGCGGTAGAAGTAAATAAATTACACAGACACCACCAGTTGCTGATTACATTATAGTGACCACGTTCAAATTCCTTACTCTTTTCTCACCAGTACTGCGCGACCAAACCCAATACAATGAATATTGTTCGTCCAAGTAACTTTTAATGCAGACCTATTCATTGTAAACTGTTTGGACAAAGACTTAAGTCCAGACGATGTTGAGTTAAGATGAATAAATCAATTTCCCAAAAAGTCTGAAAAATGTATGGATATATTTGAGTCTCTTATTGAAATCAAATTAGGGGGATAAGGTCAGAGATTTGGAAAAACATAATTAAAGCCTAGATATTTAGAAAACAAAGATTGATGACAGGAAAGCTGGAATAGGCGAAAGGAGGGCACAATATTTAGAAACAGAAATGGGGGTTCATGTACTCTTCCGCCAACAATTCCAGAAGGTAAAGGAGTTACAACCGAGATACTTATGCATTTGTTAAAAACATAACGTTGCCAGTTCAGTTGGAACTGGATTCAGAAACTGGGAGTCGAATGCTGAATTGTGAATAATTCCAAAGAAAGATCATAAGCAATTAAATAAAATGTTTAATGCCAAAATGACTTCACATCTAGTGAAAATTCTCATTGGAAAAAAAGTCAGAGAAGATAAAATAGGTAAAATCCAGAATGTAATGAAAAGAAGAAAATTGGTTTTACACGGCCCTGAAGTAACCATGGCACTAAACAATATATCTGAACAGTAAAAAATGTAACAGCTATGGCAATGCTCTAAGAAGACAATTATCGCGAAGTATAAAAAAAATTGCTTCAGACCAGGGGCAAGGTGTCTCTGGCTTAGAATTTAAATCCTTTAAACCCCGCTTCAGGACAAAATAACAGAAATTTTAACATACAGAAAGCAGAAGCCATATAAATTGACTTGCAGCCTTCAATGTTTAACATCACTGGTGTGAACCCTGGGTTTGCATTAACAACTAATGATTAAGGGAAAATTGATGGGCGTGAGGAAGCAATTTCACCAATGTGATAATCTGTAGTGACCTAGCTTGGTAACGAAGAGATGTGGAATGTAAGATCACTGGGGGTACATGGTGCCAGCGGGACCAGCAAAGAGTGAGGGCCAAGGACCAGAAGTTGAAGCCAGTTATGGACATGCTTGTGATAGAGGCCTGAGCAGATCCAACCCAGGTAATTCCTCTAAACCTTTCACAGAAGGAAGGGTCCAATGGTTATGGTGCCGATGTTGTGTAAAGTGCGCTCCTGTCTAGCAGTTTTTAGTCTTACACAATGGCTTACGCCTGGGAAATATTCTCAAGCTTGTGTCGAAAATAACATCGAGGAAATTACTTTTCAAGTGATCTGCTATATGGGGAACTGATTAAGACAAGGAGCACTCAACAAAAAAAATGGGCTCACAAGAAAAAGCAGACTAGATTTAGCACTATAAAGAAAAATCTACTGCGGTGAAAAGTATCACAGACCACAGTAATGCCAGAACTATATAGTGCCAAGAACACTGGCAGTTAATAGCATTGAGAAACCTTGTAAGTACAAGTGCCCAAGACCAAACAAATAGGAGGACCACAGAATTGACTTGAGGGTTGTCAGCATTAACATAGGATCATATATTTGCGAAAACGCTGACAAAAAGGTAGAACAACTGCAGAAGGAAAATAGACTGAAATGTATTATGGCTGACGTACAAGACACGATCACTCAGGCATCGAGCCCCCAATTATAGAATTCTTTTTTTAATTCAAGATGCCTAAAGAACCCTCTGCAGTGTTCCAAGACAATGCAGAGCTTTGTGGCATGAGAAATGTAACCACATTTCCTTAGTTTTGAGACATTGCAAATCATAAAGTGCTGTACATATTGAGGTAGGATGATGGTATAAGTTGGGAGGACACCCCTGTTGCAATAGTTAAGTTTCTCCAAAGTACAGGTGCCCACCACATTAACAAGATGTTATTTTGGTCAAAAAGGTAATATGATTTTAAATTGACATAAGCAAGAGACTGTCACAGAAATGATCTTGCCACTGAAAGACAGGCTTGATCAAGTAACAAACCAAGAAATGTCACCTTCTGTGTCAAAACTAGTCGCCAACCCCACCCTCAAAAAGAGAGTTCCGGTGGGCCCCACCTGCAAGCACCAACTCAAACTAAGAACTGGATATACCCAACCGTGTTGGATCTTCGTTGGTTTTCAGGGGCCTGATATACGAAGTGCAATGAGGGCAAAATGGCATGTGTGCCTGTTGTTTTGGCCCTTGGGCACTTTGTTATTTCATTAGGGGCCCGACGCTTGAGAGGCCCCTTCTGTAAAATAGATTTCACAAGATATACGCCAGTTTGAGCACAATGGGGTACCCCTTTATTTGCATATAGGTTGGGCCCGTGGAAATGAGGAAATGCTTTGCCATTGTGCTCACACCATATTACATATATAATCGCAAAGAAGCTGGCAGGAGGAGAATGGATTGTGTGCTACATATCAAAGATAGCATGGATGTAATGCGCTCTTCGAGAACAAGGCTGCCTTTCTCTGGTTACCCATCATCACTCAGACACAAACCCCACCACTATTGCCCTTAATTTTCTAACTTTGTGGAACCTTATGTAAAGCGCTCTGATACCTCCGGGTCTAGCCAGCGCTATATAAAACTCAAATAATAATAATAATAAGAAGAATCCTTAGGTCTTAGGATCCCTGTCGAGTGAGAATAAGCACTTAGAGAGAGACCACCTTCACTATCCTTTTCCTCAATTCTGACTTCACCTTCCTCCCTATCTCAGGCTTTCTGCCTGATCATCTGTCTGTCAGAAATGAACTTAAAAACTGGCTTGGGCGATTTTTGCCCAGTTTCCAATAATACTGAAAAGAAGAAAAAAATCTAAAGAGACTGATGGTAATGGCAATTGATATCAGACTGAAGGGCACTTGCATTAGGAAAGGGACTGTTGATTTGTCCAGACAGGAGTTGTCCCAGTCTTTTTATGGACAGATTCCCTGATCTTGCGTGGGACTTTGGTTGGTATTTCGCTGTGGCTCAAGTTGATGGATGTTTTAATAGAGAGATAGATGAATGTTATCTTTATGCTCAAAGACATTTAGGAGTTTATTATGGCCCGAGGGATGCACTCCTTTATCTGGGAAATGACACTCTCTCGTTTCTGGCTGATTCACAAGAAATGCTGATGCATTTCCTAAAATAATTAGACTATTAACCTGCCTTGCGTCCACTGCACACAAAAAAATCTGTAGGCCAAATTGCATTAATTTTACTGCGGATTTAACGTTTTACAATCCAATACAACTATCCAGGGGCAGATGTTTGGCAGATGAAACGAGGGCCCTGGTAGGTGCTTACTGAAGGACCGTCTCCTAGCTTTGTATTCAGCACCTCGGCTTCTTTGTGGGCTTCTGGGGAGCATAACCCGCCTGGGGGCAGAGGAGATGCTAATGGGCTGTGAAATGAGTATTTTAGCCTGTTCTTCAATAACTCCTCTTCTGTGATCTGGTAAAAAGCAATTTTCTAAAATATTCCTCTAAATGCCACTGGTAGTGTCGTTTACAAAGGTCCTGCTAACCACAAGAACATGTAGGATGGAGAGGGGGCGTGCCTGCAGTAGCGGATTACATGCTTAACCTTACAGGGACCCGTACTGCATTAAACTATCTATAGGCACCTGCCTTTAAGTACAACCACAAAAGGTCACAAGAGACTGCAAGACATCAATAGACATCCTCAAGAATGGTGCTATTGCTAAGACTAGTGGGTCACCCAGAAGGCAAAATCTAATTTTGCATGAGGCTTGTAATATGCTTGCACCTAAGTGATCAAAGGCTAAAAGATTGCTATGATAAAGGGCACATCAGTTAACTGATTATTCACCAAACATTTCTAACCGCCTAAGCTACATTAAATATGGTGAATACGCGTGAAATATGTGCAAATGCAGTTATGGTTGAAAAAGCATGTGGTTTGCCCAAGGCTGCCTTCAGTGCTTGTGGGTCCAGTGGGTTAATTTATGTTGCATTGAATTTCAGTTCTTGCTTTCCTAACACAAGTTTTTTTTTCCAACTCACTTCCCAACTGCGTAATCATTCCTCAATTCCACCCACCATGTTCGCCCCCTAGTAGGCCATACTCTTTTGCTCCTAGTCAGTCACTCTTGCAATGCGAGTCATGAGCGTTTTTTTATCAAATTTCGTGCCGGATTCTTTTTACTTTATCTTCACACAGATACCCCCTTTTTAGGTCTCGTCTATGCAGCGTTTGCGCTGTCTCTTCAAGACATGCTGTATTCAGTATATGGCACTTTTCAATCAGGGGGACATATTCAACAGATTTTAATCCACTCCTAGGGAATGGTTGTTAATTTAAATAAAACTATCCCCAAGAGTACAAACAGTGTTCCCGCTGGTAGCAACCTCATAAAGAATGTACAAAATGGTTAATGAATTACCATATTGGTTGCTTTTTCTTTGTTGAGATCGTGACTGGTCATTCATGTTCTATGTAACGTGCTTTTTGTTAATTTGTTCTTCACAATACAAGTGGATTGTAGGTCTAATTGTGGGAATTATTATTTGTTTCCCTTGTTCCGATCACAAAAATGGATCACAAAAACCAAATTATTTTTTTATAAAATAATGAAAAAATTAGTAAATAAATACTACAGACCAAATAAATTTGTTCATGATCTGTTTGAGCAATAGACCATTCCAAATGTGATGACTAGATATTTTGATGTTCTAAGTATTCTGGATATGGGCATCAGGTTCCGCCCATGTTTTTCATTGGCTCTTGTGACTGTCTTTTGGAAATGTTCTTTTTTCTATTGTGAATTTCCTTAGTAGACCCTCCTTGTCTACATTTGTAACCTCCCATAAGGACTGGTCCTTTTACAAGTGACCTTTCTCGGATTGTTTTATTTTCAATTTGTGAGCACTATTTTGTTACAGACTTTGTTAGCGGGTGTTGCAGGCATGACATCTGCCGACTTCCCCAACTTCCCCTACTGCAACGTATTTGCCGGCACAATAGCAGGCAGAACAGCTCCAGACATTGGCGAGAATATTACCACAAGCATAAGCATCACGATAGCTACGACTTCACAGCATTTACATCATCATACATTTTAAACTACTGTTGCAGGCAGAACCGCTACGGAGTGTACAAAGCACACTTTCACAATTATAATGTTTTTTAAATCGACTTCTTTTTTCATCAATGCCACCACACTCTACTCAAGAACTAACAGCAGACGCACTCCCATGTCTCACTCCAACATCCTTCGAGTCACAAAATACACATAATATTAATTTGTTTACTTCCGTTACAGGCACAACAGCTACGTACTCTACAGCGTGCATTTTCAGAACTATAAACAATTTTTTTTCACCTGGGCGGTTTCAAAATGCACCATTGTTGTTCATTTAGCTTGGTTTCTGAAATAAAGCTAAATGAAAACAAAAGGTGCATTTTTAAAATGCAAGCTAACCATAATCTTCCAATAAAAACAAATGGAAACATAAGCTCAGCGGCAATTTTTCTCGTTATAATTGCATTAAAGGTGCAGTACCTTACGTGGCTAATAGAGGTTCCTTTACAACTCCACAGGGACATCTTGTAACAGCCGATGGTACTGCACACTTTCCTTGCTTTCTGGATTTTCTTCTATTACTTATACTACTACTAACAAACATTAATATCTGCAATGCCAATTGCTCGAACATTCATACTGTGAGGCCTATTGCATTACAAATGCTTGTTGATTTTGTGTCCCTTTTGACTTTATTCTTTTCCTTCTGCCTTGGGGCAAGTGGTATGCAGCCAGTGTAACACTCCCTCCAACTTTACCACTCACAGGACTCTTGGCCCAAGGGCCAAGGGCCAACAACAATAAATTCTGAAAACTGTGAGCACACATTCCCTGCAGGTCCTGGGTTACTCTACTGCATTTACCATGCTTACTGACCATTTGTGCAATCTTCTGCATGGAGTCAGTAACAAAAGGATGTCAGTGAGGGTCTACTACAAGGTAAACCCTCCTTGCAACCTTATTGACAGATACAAGAGAATGATGCAGGAGCCCCAGTGAACGTGGGAGGCATTAGAAATGTCACAATAGTTAACGAAAGCACTGGCAAAGCCAATAGGTTGCGCCTATGAGACAGCTACTGTCTTTGCCAACGTCTTTTAGCCATATTGTACAGCAGCGCGGCTGCTGTGCAGCATGGCTAAATGATAGGGAAAAAAATGTTACGGCGTGGCCAGTGCGGACCGTGTCACACCACTTTTTTTCCTTAGGACGGAGGGTGGCAAAACAGCCATCAAGAGGCAGGGAGGTAAATAGGGGGAACACAGACAATGGTAAAGGGCAACCAGACGAGTAAAGAAAGCCCTATGCCTTGGTCAGCGCTAGCCACATCATAGCGCTTTTATTTTCTTATGGTAATTAACAAAGACAATAGGGGAAGTGGGAGGGAAAAAAGCAACACAGACACAATGGGAAGGTGAAGGATGGGAGTGGGAGAGAATAAGCAGAGACAACGCGAGGGTGGGTTACGAGGAAATAATTAAACGCAGATAACTGGGGCATACTTTGAGAAGGAGGAATGTGTAACAGACATCAATATTCCGATGAATTCTTACAGTAAGTGGTAGTTAGCCACATATGTAACACATTTTAACCACTTTATCAATCTTCAAATTATGCCTCTACTATTGTGGATCCCAAGGTGCACATTTCTACATTTGAACACTTTGATCTTCGGAAGGAACTTTTTTTATCAATTCGTTTTACAGTCCGAACAGTTTTTGGAAAACATTGCAAAATACTTAGATACTTTGCATCCCTCGCCGTCTCTTCATCTGGCTTCAAGCCGTTTGTCTGGCACTGAATCACACGAGAAGTCACAATACCATGAAGTTCCTTAAAAGGCGGTCAGCAGGACGCATTCCCGAGATATCACATGTTGGCTGGTAAGCGGGATATACATTTTAATGTAATTCGCAAAAAAGGAGTGAAGAGCAATTATGTGGTGCGTAATTCTAAAGCCCATTCTACTCTTTCCCCACACTGGAGCCAAAACTTCTTCAGACTAGAAAAAACTGCAGCTTGTATTCTAGGAAATACAGAAATTAATTGAATGATTTTCTGGGTAGCACCCTCTGCATTTTAATGATTTCATTGTGGCATGGAATTGTGGCACAAATATGGCTTAACATTCTGGGAAACAGAAAGCAGGTAAAAGTCTCTGGGGCACCCCACCTCCCTTCCACCCTGGCTTAGGTAAGGCAAGTACAATAAATTAACGCTTGGATCACATTTGCCAAACCAGAATCTTGATTACATTACAATGTTGAGTGCTCCATTGAAGACAGTGGAGTAGCTATGGGTTTATAATGACTGGTATAAACCCAGACTTCCAACATTTCAATGTTTCTCTTTCTGTTTCTCCCTTTTTAATTTAGAACATTCTACCCTAAGTGGGGGAATGACTTCTGTCTTGGGCTATACGGTTTGGTAAAGGTCCTCTCCCTCGTTAAAGGCCTTTGTCTGCCACTCTGGGCCATAACTCAAGTTCAGGGCCTTTAACAACACATATAGCCTTTGAAACCAAGCTATATTAATGGCATACTTGTTGTCCAGACGCTCAGAGTGAGGCCAAGTGCCTTTTTCATGTTGTTGGGACAGTTTAGGGGTTACCAGTCAGTGTTCTAGAAAGTTCTGCTCAGTACCATATTTGCCATCACCCATTCAATTATCATTATTGGCAATACCAGCCAAGCCATGAACATTGCACTTGGAAACTTTTAGTCAACCAAATACTTGGGACTTCAAGCCTAAAATCAACAATTGTGAGATATTCAGATATAAGAGCGTATAGGTCTGTTCACAAGACTTCTTGGCCATAATCAACCCACATTTCAAGACTCCTGCAGCGAGCTACAGATTTTTCAGAGTCAGGAATGCAGTGACCATATAGGGGAAATGTTATAGCCTCAGTCCTATTTAAAATATGATTTCAGGATCACAGACCCACATTTTGTTGAGTATTTCAGCAGAGCACCAAATGACAGTTTGACAGTTATTGTTTTATCTAAGAGAAAAGAGCTTTGTTGTTCTGACATTTCAAGATTTATATGCCAGGCGTGCCAAAGAATTTTAAAGTCACCAATTTGGCTGATTATATTACCTTTTATTGGCTTTTACGCAAAGCTTTCCAAGATGTCTGTGCCACCCAGCCGACTGCTACATTAGTCGAAAGGTGTTGCTCCAGCAACTATTTTTTTTTTTTTTTTTTTATCCTCATATTGCGAAAATTCTATGTGTATGGAAAATTTGGTTTCTACCTCTGCCAGTTTTTGTACCGTCACTGCCCATTTCCCCCATGTCATGAGAGTTTTCCTTTTCCGTGTTTAATCAGAGGAGACCCCTTGCCAATACATATTCACAAGTCTGTAGTCAGTGGGAGAGGGAGCTAGCCACCTTGGCTACTCTATGAGTATCATACTCATATTCCAGACTGTACTTTCGCTTTAATCATAGGATAGTGTGCTCTAACCTTCTTTATGGATTTAGGTGTTTCTCCATAATTTCCCAATAATTAAACCTCTTACTGCAATTACCCCGTCTGTCTAATTTGTTTATCTTTATAGCGGAGTTCATCCATTCCCCATGTGATGGGGGTGTTGGCCCAATCCACTTGATACATATTTCCCTCCTTGCTATCACCATTAACACAAAAAGTAGTTTTGTTTCCATTACTGTTAGCTTTACTTGTTCAGTTGTGTTATCAATCCCAAAAAGAATAAGAATTTCACTTACTTTTAGATGTTTTCGGAATATCAACCTTAACGTCTTACCAACCTCTTCCCAGAATGTTCTCAGGGATGGGCAGCTCCAGAACATATGAATATCATCTGCCCTTTCTTCCCCACACTTGGGGCATTTTTTAATTCCTGCATTCTTAAATTTTGAAAGTTTTTTCGGAGTCCAGTAGGCTCTGTGCAAGGTGTACAAGTGGTTTCTCTTCAGTCTCACAGATTTTAGTGTTGACCAACATTTCTCTATTGAGTCATCCCATAGGCTTGCTAGTTCTTCTGTGTCTAGATCTTTCCCCCACGTTTGTTCTGCTATTTGATAGCTTTCTTCCGCTTCCATTATTAAAGTCCAGTACCATTTTGCTACTTCCTTGTTTATGGGTAGGATTTTTGTCATTTCTTTTTCCAAGTTTTTACTATCCTTATCCTGCGATGGTATTGTTTTTGCCCAACTATTCAGTTGATAAAACTTAAATTTTGACATTGTTCCGTTAGTGATTTTATTTATTTCTTCCCAGGATATCAATGTTGACCCATTTAGTAGTTGACCCCAATAGTTAATATTGTTTTGTTTTAGAGGGGTGGCCATAGCATCTTTTAGACAGTCCGGGGTTCCGGGAGAGTTCCATATCGGAGCCATTGCGCTGTAGTAGGGAATTTTTAAAATCGTTCTCAACTGTATCCAAAGTTTTGCTGCTTCCTTGAGAACCTTTAATTTAACTTTTTTAAAGTATTTTGGATGTCCAAATTTGAAGAGATAGTGGTCCTCTGCTTCTGTGGTCGCTCGCAAATATTCCGGATAGTATTGGTGTATTCCTAAAAGGTTCCTTATATTTTTAAATTGGAAAGCCCTACAGTATTCTGTCAAGTCTGGACTTGCGATACCTCCTTTCTCTTTCTTTCTCCTTAGCTTCCTCCATGATATTCTGGTTCCCTTGGAGGCCCATATAAAGCTTGCAATCTCTCCCTGTAGTTTTTTCAGTTCAGCTTTTTTGAATTGTAGTGGAATGTTATTAAACAGAAAAGTAAATTTTGGAAGTATATTCATTTTTATGATGTTGGACTTCCCTATAAAACTCAGCGGCAGGCTGGACCATACTTTGAGTAGTTTCCAGCAACTATTATGAAATCAACAATTGCATATAATGAAAGGAAAAGGGTTATTTTCATTCCTTTGAATTTCAGTAATGGAAAAGTTGCACTCGCAGGATCTTGAAAAATGTCACACTTGTGAAGCAAATGTGAGTCACCAAGGGTAATTTTTTGAAAAAGGAAGTTAAAATTAAGAATGACTGATGGGCCTAGTGATTGGAAGATTAATATAATCCATTGGGCCCTTGTGATTCTCAGGAGTGCATGGTACAGTAACAACAAGGTTAATCAATCGTTCGCTGATGTGATATCAACTACCTGCTGTCTAAATTGTAATTTCATGCCTACATTTTATCGATACACTGCCCTGGGTGGAGTTTTCTGTTAGGTTACTGATGATGTTGCACTCACCATTGAGCATTACAGGCCCTGCTCAGAACCTGCACTTCCAGTGGGACATCCTCAACCCCACCCCAAGGGTTCTGACACTTCTATCTGTATACCGAAAATCAGAATTGATTGTATTGGAATTCGGTGCAAAGGTGGATTATGCAGCATCTGCTATGTCACCTGCATTGGGGCCAGCAAAGGATGTCTATGTTAAAAAAAAAAAAAAAAAAAAAAAAAAAAAAAGATGCACTTAACCCATTCAGTTGTTAACCTCCAACTCTTGAGGAGATCACCTGGAGTAATTTCAAGTCAGCCGACAGCTTTACACGGACAGTAAAGGATAGGAAAATGTGGACACTGGTTCAGCGGTCAAAGGACTTCCTAATTTGCTGGTCTGCATGAACGCGTTTTGACCTCTGTGTTATATGCAGTTCATGAAGAGGATACGATGCATCTTGAACACATATGCACTACACTACCAAAGAACGGCATGAAGGTTCTCTTGAGCGGTGTGAATATATTATACTCGTCCGAACCCATTGTTAGACGGCCCTCCCCTGGAGAGAGTGAAGACTTTCGAGTACTTGGGTATCACTTTATCTGAACAGCTGGAGTGGGATATACAATTGGCCAGGGCAAGCCTAAAGTTAACCCAAACAGCGGGGGGGATAATGAAAATGCACATACTGGCTAAGTTTAAGCCAGCTGCCCTTATTATTGAAATCTATAAAGCACAGGCTAGGAGGGGCCACCCTATATGGGGCTGAATTGTGGGGACACTGTAGGCCCTCTAACCTTATGAAAGTAGAGCATTCTTTCATGAGGAATTTGGTGGGACTACCCCCTAGCACACCCTTAGTTGCCCTCCGCATGGATTTAGGGCTACTACCCATTGATGAAGAGATTGCTCTAAGGCCCCTCTTGTACTGGCGAAGGCTATGGGCAACACCAGAGCTGTCTTGTTATAGAGACGAACTCAGGGAGGTTTTGCCTATCCTGAGTAATAAGAAAATCCCTTGGCTTAGCCACATAAGGGCTTTTAGTACCAGAATAGGGAGGCAGGAACTCTGGGAAGCACCGGATACAGCGTGCCCATTAACAACTAGGGTAGATCTGGCGCGACACTATAGGTATCATAACCTGACAATCCTCCAAGTAAGTTCTATTCCTGGCCGCTTGACAATAGAGTTTCTACAAGTGAAAGCGGAATATAAAAAAGAAGAGTTTTTAAATTTGATCTATCCTCTCCAGGCCAAGAAACTATACATTCAATTCAGATTGGGGACTCTTCCACCTATGCCGTTCACCAGCAAATGGGATAATGCAAAGAATCAAGAATGCCGGGCGTGTAAATATAAGACAGAGTCTGAAATTCATGTGTTTGTCCTCTGCCCTGCTTATCTTGTATCCCGCAAACGATGGATAATTCCAATCTGTAGAAACCTAGGATTTAGACACTGTTTTCAAGCCTTTAGGATTTTAAAGTACGATCCCCATCCCCCTATTATTTTTGCTGTCTCGCGCTTTCTGAATGAGATGTGGCATAAGCGTAGGAGTTTTTTTAAATATTTATGTGTGGAGCCCTATGTTTGCCTGTCAAAGAAATCCATTAAGGCACATATAAAGTTGTTATCTGTATTACTTATTAACTTATTTTTTAATATCGATAACTTTCAATGACTTTTGAAGTTGTTTTTATCTGATTCTAGGGATGGTTAAATCACATTTTTAAATTGTAAAAACTGTAGAATACATGATTGTATTGCATTATTTTATGATATTTATTAACTTCCTTGTTCTTTTTTTATGATTGTATTAATGTACTTTTATGGCCCGAGGTGGCTGAAATAAAGTTATCAAATGGAATGGAATATATTAGTACTTCCTAATATCTGCTAATGGATGGAGAAATTTCATTTGTATTGTTAAACAGGTTAATAAAACCAACTACTGCAACACTGTTGAGCACCACAGAGAATTACTTTGAGACATTCAAATTTAATATCGTAGAAGTAGAGCTGTGCATTAAGTGATTCTCCTCGAAATTTGTTATATTGCAGATGTTGGGTAGAAGAGTTTCACAAGTATGAAATGTATAGAAACAAAGTGCAGCACTTGCAACGTGTGCAGCATTTGTATAGCGCTCAACCCACACAAGGCCACATTGTGCTCTCATTTGTCTTAGTTCCGGATTCCTTTTGTAGTGCTTGCGTGCAAGGATGTGTCATATATGTAGGTAGTATTTGTATACATTAATTCTAGCCCAAAGGCAGCAGTGGGTTGTACAGTGTCAGCGGCAAGGACATGCACAAAAGAGTACTGAAGAGGCAGCTGGGTTCCTATAGGGGAGATATACTGTTACGGCATCATGATATAGTGTTATTTAAAGCGGCGTGTATTTAGCTCCTTCCTTAATTGGAGCAGGGGAAGTAGTGATGGGTACAGGGGTATTGTTATGGATCCTGGATGCCTAATTGGAGGTGGCCTGTTGCCTTGTTTTTTCTTTGTCTCTAGTTTAATGATGTTCTGCACATGGATGTACCGAGAGCCAACAGACATGGGAAACTTTTCAACAAGATGGGAGGGAGTGCCGGTCGTGAAGGCGCTGTACATGATGCAGCTGGTTTTAAAGATGGTGCAGACTCCAGACTGGATCTATCATGTTGGGAGTGATTTGGTCATATTTATTCATGTTGGATGTAGTATGTTCTAAACAAAAAATATTGAGTGAAGTGCGCTGTTCTCAAAGATTAGGCCTACTTCCTTGCACTTAAGCAAGAGATATTGAGAGTATCAGAAGAGGCGTATTGTCCATTGATACTTACCAGCTTCTATAGTCATTCCACTGGTTCTTGTGATAATGTGGATGGAAAGAGCCAGGTTTTTAGTACTTTCCAGAGTTCAAGGCTATAGTCCATTCTTTGTATTCAAAGCTTTGCCATTTGTAGGGAGACTGAGCTTCTGCCAATTAGTACATTTTGGAAAGGTGAGACAATCAGAAGAGGGGCCAGCCAGGAAGGCTGTGGTTTGGCTTGATGATAAGTGTGGCATTTTTGTTAAAGGAGGATTGGTCCAATCACATGGATTGATTAATCAGTAATACACAATACTTTGAAAGCGACAGATCTTGCCAGAGGGAGCCGCTATAAAGATATGATGCCTGGTATCATTTGAGGTGAGACAGGTAGGTTGAGAAGCTGCCTGGAATTCCTGAATGCTGAATTCTCTGTAATTCGTGGAGCATTAACAGGTGATAAGGTATCACCCTTTGGCTTAGAAAAGATAAGGTGATCATAGCTTGAACTTTTTGTGGGACATTAACTGAAGGCATTTCATCACAAAGAAGCTTTGCCAGTGATTTTTAAGAGGAGGATACTTGTATATATGAGCCAGACATAGGTCAGCTGGGATCCGGCAGATGTACATGCTTTCTATGGTGTAAGGGAATTCTTGAAGGATTTGAGATCTGAAGAAGATTAGCATCGGACCATAATCTATATAGTAAGATGGAGGGGTGAATGATAGAGTTAAGTTGCCCACTCTTTTATTCTCACAGCATATTTCCAGTTTCTCGCTTTGTAATGACATGGTCAGCCAAAGAGTCGCACTGTTCCGAAGATGGAGCCACTTTTGGGTAAATGCTTTCAGGGTTTCATGGGTTTGGGTCAATGCTTTCTGGGTCTGTTATGACTCATACGCAGCTAAGGCGTCTGGGTCGTGACAAGAGTAGTGGAATCATTTTGATGCCAGCATTACGCATTCGGGAACTGTGTAGGCCTGCACACTGTCTTTATTGCTGTAAAAAATATTTCAGACTCCTTCCAGGATCCTTACATTTGGTTTTAGCAAGTTTACCTTAGGTGTCATCTAGCCGAGTCTCCTAAAAGTTTTAGTACAAGCAGGGACTGCAGTAGAATACATGCGCAAAAGACACTTGTCAGTTCGAGGAAGTGTGGCTGAACGGTTATTGGCAGAAAAAATTTTGAACAGTTATTTATTGGCAAAAGGAGTTCGTCTTTTTTTTTTGTCATAGTCTCACACTTACGTTGTGTTTTGTGGTGGTACCAGTTATCAGGTTTCAATGCAAAAAGAATGGAGCGATAGAATAGGATCATATCGCGGCCAGTACATGTGAGGGCATTAATATCAGTCTTTGAGAAGGTGTTACAAGAAAAACAAAGCTCCATCTTTGTTATGTTCGGATGTATGATTGGGAAAGACCAGTTGCAGAAAGTTAAATACAACTAGGTTGGACAGTTGGAATTTTGATTGCTAGGTCAGGCTTGTATAATAAGGTATTGAAGTCTCCAAATATGCAGAAATTAAGAGTTTTTAAGTAACCTCAGCAATTTAGTCAAGGACCTGCTAAGTGAATTCCGGCATGTATGGAAGGGATCTCTAGATCAGGAGAAACCTGGATGCATAGATAGGAATATATGATGAATCATAGGTCAGGGCTTGATTCTGATATCAGATTACAGATGTTCAGCCAATACTTATTCATGGATTTGTCATTAGGAAGCACACAAGAAATCTTATCAAGGGGTCTGGCAACAGAGAGAAGGGATTAGTAGCTACGGTAGTGGGTACAGGAAGAGAGGAGGAAGGTAGAGTCAACGTCTCACTGAATCAGTCTATAAACATTCAACAGGGTTTGGGAGAAGAGGGAAGTATTTGAAGATTGAGTTGGATAAGTGTAATAAGAGTTAGTAGGGGATACAATGGAATGAGAGGAAGTATTGTTGACGGCTGGGGAGGAGATCGGGCGGAGCAGATAGAGAGGCCTGGGGAGGCTGGGAAACATGGCATGAGAGAAGATGGCGAGTGGGAGGCAAAGGGAGGATTAGGTTAATTGCTAGTGCTTGCGTGAAAAGGATTTGCAACCCAGGACAGAACTAAAAGGTAATGCAGGTAGAGAAGGAAGGGGTGTTTTTTTAGAGATGGTTATAACATGGGATTTGTGAGAGATAGTTTGAACAGGGAAAAGTAGAAGTATGACAATGACTGGTGGTGTAACCGTGGGGGGGGGTGGAAGGTGCAAGTTGGAAGAACATTCATTTAACGCAAAGGATGGGGTGGAGCAGATATGGATTTTTTTCTCATCGGTGTGTCTTAGAAGGTATAAGTACCATTATTTTTGGTGTGATTTCTATATGGAATTGACATGGTTTTCTTTCCACCATGGTCTACCTTCTGTCAAAGAAGGTGGGGTAAAATGAACGGTTGTTAATGCAATGTGGTGTTTAGGTCTGAGGAAACAGAATCTCACTTACCTGGGACTCCTTGTTATGGTGGATAGATCTGGGATAGCAAAATCCCACTTCTATTGTTACACTGTATTGTTAAAAGTTTGCAGCAGTAAAGATAAAGTTATTTTGGTAATGCCTTATCTGGGAGAGACGATCTAGCCACAGATGCCTTACCTTCGATTTATCCAGAGCTTCAGACTGGATCCGGAGATTTTCAAGCAGTACCCCTGCACGCCCATAGGCGGTGTCATTCAGCTCCGCGTCTGCATTGTCCACTCCAGATGTGACATGTGCATGCCTATATAGGAACCATCCCAGCGTGCAGACAAATTCTTTTCTTTCCACGCCACTCAGACCGGTTCCAGAAGGAGCTACCCCCAACCAATTTTTTACTGACCTTTTCCTTTTTCTCCTGGTGTGCCATGGATGTCCCTGAAAAAGCCTACAGATTTCAAGCCATGTGGTGCCTGTCACAGGACGATGCCTCTGACAGACCCACATTTGGTATGCTTGTGGTGCTTCGATAGCAACCACGACTCAAAGGCCTGCGAGGTTTGTAGGCCATGAACCAGAAGGTGCTGTGGGAATGTTTAAAGGGCTTTGGGGAAATCACAATCTCCCTCAGTCTCAATCTGTAAATATGGCTCTTGTGCATTTCTTTTTTTTTAAATGCACAATGTGCTGTTAAATACTGCTCCAATTACAGAATGTTTATGATGAAGACCTCCAGAGAGCGCAGCAGTTTGGTTTGCTAAAGACATCATGGGACATTCAGAAAGCTGACCTAGGAATGCATTCTACCCGTTGCTTACCGCCTGCTTTATGGATTGCAACTCACATGTTCTGGCTTTCTATTGCTGGCTTTATTTGCTTTAGGCAGTCCAGCTTGAGGTCGTCCCACTCGTTGCCCAAACCGGTTTCACTGTTTTCTTCCACAAACTCCCTTTCTGTAAACAGACCTTTAAACCTTCTTCTTTTCTCCTCACACATTTTTTGTTGTGCATTCAAAGACAGAGGACAAGCTCTGTCTTACAAGGGAGCTTGGTGTCTACTTTTCTTCTCTGACTTCAAAGTAAGAGAATGTGTGCGACTATCGTACAAGTATTCATGTAGGAGGAAAGGGTGTAGGATGCTTTTTTTTCCAACACAAAAAAGACCTGTTATGATGGTTTAGAATATATCAGAATTAGTGCTAATTAAGAAAAATGTTTTGTAATTCCGAAATGTGGTGGGAACAAGTATTTGAATACAATCAAAAACACATCAACTAGGTGATGACATTTGCACCTATCATTCGTGTACTGTAAAACCGTATTTCAATACAAATGTAATGGTTATTTCAATAGAAAATGCGTTGTCTGTAACGGCACTGCACTACCACACCATGCATACTCCACACCATGCATACTCCACACCATGCTCTTGAATTCTATGCCTCTGCCACTCCATTCTATTAGGACACTCCACTCTGCGACATGCCACTCCATTCTATGCCTCTCCAATCTAATACTTACTGCACAACACAACAAGCCACTGCACGACACAACAAGCCACTCCACGTCGCACCACACCACTCTACTTACCCCACTCCACACTACCCCACTTCAAGCACCCCAATTTAACCCACCCTACTCCGTTACAATCTATCCTAATCCACTCCACTCCAAACTGCCCCACTCCATCCAACCTACCCCACTCTACTCCCCCAATTTACCCATCCCACTACGACTACCCCACTCTTACTAAATCTACTTCACTATAACCCAATCTACCCCACTCCAATCCTATCTACCCAAATCCACTCTACTACGATCCACTCTACTCCAATCTACCCCATTCCGCTCCACCCCAATCTACCCCACTTCACTCTACCCCACTTCATTCAAATAACCCAATCAACTCTACTTCAATCTACTCCTTTCCACCACACTCCACTCTACCACACCCCACTTCTACCAAATCTATCCCACTCCACTCCAAGCTACCACACCAGACTCAAAGCTACCACACCACACTCAAAGCTACCGCACCCCAATCTGCTCCAGTCTATGCTACTCAACTGTGTTGTACTTCATTCTACTCCACTGCACCCCGCTGCAATATACCCCGCACTCACTCTACCCGACCCCACTCTAATTTACCCTCCTCTCATCCACACAATCTACCAAACTCAACTCAAATCTACCCCACTACACTCCAATCTACCCCAATCTAGCTCACTTCAATCTTGACTCCACTCTAATCTATCCAGCTCCACTCCAATCCACTCTACCCCACTCCCCTCCCCTCTACCGCAATCCACCCACTCTAATCCACCCAATCTACCCCACTCCACCACACCCAACTCTACTACACCGCACTCTACCCAAATCTATCCTACTCCACTTCAAGTGACGACACCCCACTGCAAGAGACAACCCACACCAAGCTACCCTACCCCAAGCTACCCTACCCCAAGTTACCACACCCTACCCCAAGTTACCACACCCTACCCCAAGTTACCACACCCTACACCAAGCTACCCTACACCAAGCTACCCTACCCCAAGCTACCCTACCCCAAGCTACCCTACCCCAAGCTACCACACCTCACTCCACCCCAATCTACTTCACTGCAATTTACTCCACTCCAAACTATCCCACCCCCACTGTAAACAGCCCCACTGTACCCCACTCCATCCTATTCTACGCCACTACACTGCAAACTACGCCACTACACTGCAAACTACCCCACTCCACTTCCCTCTTCCCCAATCTATCTCACTCCAATCTTGACTCCACTCCACCCCATCCCCTCCCTTCTACCTCAATCTACCCCACTCCATTCTACTAAATCTACCCCACATCACTTCAATCTATCACATGCCAGTCCAATCTAACCCACTCTACACCAATCCATCCCACTCCAGTCTACACTACCTCACTCCAATCTACCCCACCCTATCCCAATCTACCCCACTTTAACCCAATCTACCCCACACCACTCTATCCAACCGCACTCCAATCTACTCCACTCCAATGTACCCCACTCAACTTGAATCTACCCCACTTTAATCTACCCTACCATAATGCACCCAATCTACCCCACTCCAATCTACCTCACCCCACATAAATGTATTCCTCTCTCCTCCAATCAGATCTACCCCAATAAATCCCACTCCACACTATCCCAATCTTCCCCACTCCTATCTACCCCACGCCACTCCAGCTTACCCCACGCCAATATACTCCATTCGACCCCAGTCTATTCCAATTCAATCTGCCCTACTCCAAGCTACCCCAATCAACTCCTCTCCAATCTACTCCACTCCAATCTACCCCACTCCATCCCAATCGACCCCACACCACCCAATCTACCCTACTCCCCTAATCTATCCCACTTAACTCTTCTCCAATCTACCCCCACTCCCATTCTACCTTACTATAATCCACCCAATCTATCCCATTCCAAACTATCAGACTCCACTCCAGCCTACCCCAATTCACCCCAATCTATCACAATTCAATCTATCACATTACAATCTACTGGGAATCTACCTCAATCCATCCCACTCCACCCTACTCATTCTACCCCAGTCTACCCCATTCCGCTCTTCCCCAATCGACCCCATTCTGCTCTTCCCCAATCTACACCATTCCGCTCTTCCCCAATCTACACCATTCCGCTCTTCCCCAATCTACCCTACTCCGCTCTACCCCATTCCACTCTACCCCAATCTATCCCGCTCCACTCTTCCCCAATCTACCCCGTTCCACTCTTCCCCAATCTATCCCGCTCCACTCTTCCCCAATCTACCCCGCTCCAATCTACCCCGCTCCAAAACCTATTGGCTTTACCAGTGCTTAAGTTCCTGGCACTGCAGTAAAAATAAGCACTGCTAATGTTAGCTACAGAATGTGGCATGGATTTAGCTAACTAGTCACTTGCTGGTCGCAACATACTTAAAAGAATTTTCATTAGAAAAAGCAGGAGCTTGGAAGGTTTGTACTTCAGACAAACAATGCGGTGCACTATACAAAGTTCCATGAACTTTATTGTGGATCTTACGGATAACAGTGCAAGAAATGTAGGACAGGAGGTACGCAGGCATTCTTGCAAATTTTATCAATGAGATGCCATATTTTGGGATCACTGGAATATTTCTAATTGGAAAAGAAAATACCATTGACACAGAACACAAATGAGAATATACAACAGATTCGACGTCACTGGATTAATACTGAGACAGCAGTTACACTCTTCACGATTTTCAGATAGTAGAAACAAATGATATTTGGATATCCTGGAATATGACTATGCAAACATGATGCTTTGATGGGGTTTTTTTTAAACTGCAAGGTCAGGCAGGCCTTCATTAAGTCCAGACACTGAAGAAAACAAACTTTTTGAATGACCGCCATTATATTTTTTTTAGTCTGTGTTCAATCTGTGCATACCGTGTGCACATCGATGATTGTTGAATAGTCATTAAACACTCATTACATTTGGACAACCATTCATCATTAAAATTGTTCACTATTACAACCATCTGGCTGTCATTAGTGGAAATTTCAAAGCAGCACACACACCGAGCACCTCATGCTGGTTTTGCATAGATTCCTCAAGCAGAACACTTTACAGATAATCATAGTATGTGTGAAAATTAGGACAGGTTAGTAAGAGGAAACACTTTGCATACAGAATTATATCTCAGATGCCCAAGATGAAAAGAGGGGTTGAGCTGAACATTACCAGTGATGGTATGGTGTCAGAGGTCACAAAAAGATCAGAACTTCTGGGAGTTTTAAATTTAAAAAGCAGCAACAGTCTATGCAGGGGAAACCAAGCCATTACGACTTTTTGTTGGTTTTTTAAACAAACCAATTATTTAAATTGTTACTTTCTTTTTACAGAAGTCAAACTGCACAATTATGGAAGATGAATGATCAACATGGGCACGTGATTATCTCTTGATTTATTTTACTAAGAGAATTAAACAGGCTAAAATGCACGCACTTAATATTGCAACACCAAGTAAGTAAGCACAGATGTCACAAGCTACTCTGGAAGTTTCAAAGGCTGTTGATGAAGTTGTTTCCTGTTTTGTTCCAAGGTTTTTTTTAATAACCTACTCGAGAAGTTAAAACTACCCCCTAGACTGCTTTCTTAGAAAGAAATCGAAATCCCACTCGCTTCAACCACTCCTCGCCCTTTCACTTATATCGAATCTCATTACAGAGCTTGATACATTTGTTGTGTCCACATGTTCTACTGCGGACTCAGTATTTTTCGTTCTTGCTGAATGCAAAGCACTCCAATAAATGTTGGCTGGCTTAATGCTTAACAGCTGGACTAATAAAAATAATATGTAAACAACCAGCTGCTACAAATCTAGCAACATGATTGTAGCTCTCAATTTACAGCAGAAACATGTCTTCATGTGTTCTTCCAGATACATTACAATCTAGTATGTGGCAACTAGAAATATTCGCATTCAAAACAATACGCCCTGCAAATGTAGAAAAGACCTATAGTTCCGCTGGAAGGCAAAATACACTATTTTGGTTCCTCTGGAGCTCCGGAAATTGATGTGTAATGTATTGATGTACTGTATATTTACTGTGCAGCTGCCCGGTGAAAGTGGTGGGATTTTTGGGAGATGGTGGGGAGGGGCGGCTTGGGGGGGGATTATTGTTTGTAATTATCACTATTGAAGATTGCTTTGAGTGTCCCCCTTTTCCCCATGAAAATAGGTCACAAAAAAACACTTAAAAGTAAATGACACTATTTTACCAGTTTTATTGTTTTTGAAAAGTACCGCAATCATCAAATTCACAGGTGGGTCCTGGACAAGCGAAACAAGAATATAAATTTTTATGGCAGGATGCACTTCCACAATTGATTTGAACAACACTGGTATCCTCCACAAAACTCCTATCTAACGTGTATGTCGTATTTGCTGACCACAATTATCAGTACTCTATATAGCCTTAGACTACAACATCAGATTATGACGTAGCAGATGGTGAGAGATGTGGGTTGGTATATACTCCGAATTGAGTCACAAAGAACACCCACCTGAAGGTTTTTTGCATGCAATATCCGAGAGACAACAACCCACCTTAGGAGGGGGACAAACGCCTACTTAGTAGTAACATAGTAAAAATAGGAATGCTAAGTATAATCCTAGTGTATGATGTTGGCCCACAACCTCAACTTCTGCCACCTCCAAACAGATGAACTTTGATACCTTGAGCAGTGATTTCACAGGACAGAGTAAATTCAATAATGGCTTTCAGTATGTATACCAGAGAGTCACTGAATGCAGTAATGGGATGTTAAGTTATGAATGAGTGCATTTGGGATACTTAAAAATGGTTTTGTGGGTTTTACCATGGTTTAAAAGGTCATTATTTTCACAATAACACTATGAAATCTAGGGAGAGTCCTACAAATGCCCAGATTTTATTTTCCAACATTCCAGCTTAAGATGGTATGTGATCTCAAACTCACAAACATATTTTAGTAATACACTCTGACATCCATACCATTGGAAAAAAAAATGTAATAATGTATTCAAAAGTTTGTCAGTGTGCTGATAGCTCCAAGGACCTTGTGGCAACCACAAATGATCTTCAAAATTGCAATAAAAAATTATCAAATCCAAACTAACTGTTCACTTTACCCAAAGACAAACAATAATAGTATTTTCTATAAACACTACACAGAACAGACAAGAAAGAAAATACTCAAAAAGAGAGACTATCTTCGGAGGTTCAGCAGCAAATCAATTTTTTTTAAAGGGAAGAAAGTGGCAATGTGCTCTAGCCAGCATTGCAACTCTTGTAAACTACTGGTAGACTGGTCTATGTTTTTTTAAGCATAGGAGTCCCCAAACTCAGTAAAGCATTGTTCCTAGTGCTAAGAGCTCAATGAGATATTTTCAACAAGTTATGTCGGCCACCACAAATGAACAACAGCTGTAAAATGCAAAAGGGAGAATTTGAACCTCAATGGGGCCTTAATCTGTAGCTAGGGCAGTCAGTGAGAGGATGTGGCCATACTTATCCACACTATGGTAATATGCACTATCCATGAACCAGGTTCAAGCATGGAACACTGTATACAAGTAACATTTGTAATCCATATTAAATAGTAAGTTATGGTCACGAGGAGGATCATTTCACAACCTCAAAATCTACTATCTTCTTTGTGATTCAATTTTCGAGCAAACGAGAAGGTCAGATGTCAGTGCTTACTGTTCTACTTGTAAATGGTTAACAAGTTTAAAAAGCAAAACAAACACAAAAAAACAAAGACCCCACTGCAAACATTCATGTCCACAAATCTAACAAATCAAAGCTGAGAAAAATCACAGATTCAGATATGAATCCTGTGCCCTCCCTACACATTCACACCTTCTCAATTTACTAGTAAAACTGCTCTTCACACAACGTCGCTGCTCGTTGAAAAATAGAAAATATGCTTAAGCTGCAAGCTAAGCCATGCTGTTTTCTCAGAAAATGACCAATGAGCTAGAAAAACAGATTATGATTAACAATTCTTTTCGGCTGAGCAGTAGCAGAAGCTAGTAATTGAATTTCAGACGAACACATGGGAGCTATAAGACAAGCTTTACACTACTGAACACACAAGGGGAATACATAAAATCTGTTCCATAGAAAATGGCCAACATAGAGATAATATCATCAATTTCTTATGTTGTTAAAAGCATGCCATTTTCAGTTTCATGTGGTCCTTCGCGCATGGCTATCTTTTATAATACATAAACAAAGAAGGGGGAGAAGGAGGTTAAACCAGACCAGGTCGGCCTCCAGTCTGTGTACGAAATACAGGGACCTTATGTCAAAGGTCCAGAGACCTGGTGGGTGATTTTATGGTTACTGCTTACTGAGTCAGTATGTACCAAAAAATATATATAAGAAAGAAAAATTTCTTTCTAGAGTCCCCTCACTCACCGGGGTTGCCCCACGGTGACATGCTTCATCATTGGGGCCATCCCAGTTCTCTACGAAAAGGGGCGTGCTGCGACAAGGCGGGTGAGGAAGCAACCAGGTAGTACCGAGCGGGTCTGCCGATAGGAACAATGTTTCCACGAGGCGTTCCTGCCCTTGCCTAAGACCATGGGGTGTAACCATACACTCTTTTATAAAACAAAGTGAAATACAAAACGTATGTACAACACGCATGTTTTATTAACAACAGCGTTCATTGTAAAAAATATATATTTTTTAGCAACACTTTTTTCTTTTGGAAACAGGAGTGGCAATACAGGGCTGGACCCTGTATGGTCCTGAAGAAAAGCTTGGGGGAGCTTGAAACATGTTGACCTTAACACTGATCTAGCTCAGTAAAAGTTAGAATACAGTGTTACCCCTTTTTAAATTTTTTATACCACACTAGGAGCGAAATAAATTGTTGAGGCCCACTAGCACGGTATTTTTAATCCCACACCCACTCCACCATTATCACACTTGCACCACACATAGTCATCTCACAAAACCAGTGCTCCAGCGTAGTCGCCTTGTCGCAGCACGCCCCTTTTCGTAGAGAACTGGGATGGCCCCAATGATGAAGCATGTCACCGTGGGGCAACCCCGGTGAGTGAGGGGACTCTAGAAAGAAATTTTTCTTTCTTATATATATTTTTTGGTACATACTGACTCAGTAAGCAGTAACCATAAAATCACCCACCAGGTCTCTGGACCTTTGACATAAGGTCCCTGTATTTCGTATCTTTTATAATAGTCATATTTATCTCAGACTAGTCTATGCAACTTTATATAAACTCGTTCTACCTTAGCTGTCCATCATAATGCCATGAAACGTTTACAAGTGGTTCAGAATCAACAAATCAAGATCATATGCAAGATTATAGCTGACAAGACCTCACACTCGAAATCCCTGGCCTCCACTACCTCTGGGGGGGACTGAAGGATGGGGAGGGGGTTGTGGTTAAGGATTAGACTAAAATAAAAAACCCTCACAATGGTCTGTATGGCAGCCACAACGACCTTCACAATAACATCACTGCTTATCTAAAACATGTGCACATTTGAAAGAAGGGGAGCCCCCTGTGTCTGAATGGGACAAAGACCGAAAACCTAGGTGTTGAAGAACCTTCCATCGACTGTCCACTGAGCAAGTGACCGGAGGAATTAGGAGTGATGCCACACCCATCTGATCCAGCTAAGAATTTCAGAGAGTAGTGCAACACAAATGCAGCTTTGGCCATCAAATTACAAATACCAAGTTCTCCTTCATGCTGTTGAGAAAAATTCTCCTGGTGCTCCACTATCTCAATGCACTGAATTATCCATGGACCTCCTGATGTAAAGACTGGACTACTGCAACAACAGCAGAGCACCAAAGAGAATTGCAAAATTAGAGGCCATAAAACAGAGAGTCGGCCTTGATATATAGTAACTGTCTCACATTAGCCCAGTGATTGGCGTCCCCCTCTGGTTCTCACTGGTGCAGAGAATCCAGTTCAAGCATCGCATTACTGTTTCAAAGCACGGAAGGGACATGGCCAAAACTGCACTCTTTTTTAAATATACACCTAATAATTTCCTCAGGGCCAGTAATGCAAACCTCTTCAACCCGGGCAATTCAAACTCCAATCAGATGGAGGAAATCCATTTGGCTGATCAACGCACAACTCTGGAACAGACTACATACCAACCTTAGAAAACAACAAAACCAGACATCTTCCAAGATAAAATAACCAAAAAGTCTCTTCAAGGAGGTTTTACTTTCCAACCTCATCACCAAGACTACCACTGCCTACCACTCCAAAAGGGGAAGGCACCCCGATTACGCCTGGGCAGCTGAGAACTTGTGGCAGACAATTGCCTGAAGTTGTACAAAGTGCTTCATGTAGAAGAGGGCAAGCCACTGAAACCTCAAGAAAGATGCCTGGCTCAGTCAGGGTCCTTCAGGTGGCTTATGCCCAAGCTCCAAGATGAGCCTCATAAGCCATCTCCCCTGCACAAGAGGAGGCAAGGTGCACAACTGTGGCATGGTCCGCCTGAAACTAGACTGATAGGGAAAATCTGTGGAGTGCTGTAAAAGTGCTTGGGAAGAAACATTATGCTAATATTTTTTCACACAGTTAAATATGATGGATCTTGTAAATCAGCCCATTTGAACAACTGCCCCATTCATAGGGGGTACTTAAAAACACAAAAAAACCTGCACAGTGTGTTCTCTGGGTAAAAACATGTTAGCAGAAGCGCACACCATTTCACTTGTGCAAGAGCTCGATGAAGAACCTGTGAGTCGGTGGGCTCTCCCAGACCTTGGTTTTGTTAATCCATGCATTTGCCTTCACTGGGATGTGGAGTCCTTCCTGAAATCAATCTCTTTGTTAAGTCAGGTGATGCTGGCATACCTGGATTCACATAGTTCAAGCGGACTTCCCTTATCTTAGTAATTTGTCAACCATGTTGACTTGATTTTAACATGCAATATGTGTATTTGTTCAACACAGTCTACTGCTTTAACCCCTCCAAGAATCAAGCACAAACCTTGAATGAGAAAAAGGAGCTACACTTCTGGTGGCAAGGGTCTACCTGCTGTAAAGCATGGAGGTCCTCTTTAGGATTGAAGAGCAGCTCAACAAGGAATGAAAGCAACACAGAAAATAGCAACCTCCACCACTGAGATGTGGGAGCCCTGCCCTTTTTAATATCAGTATAATCAATTTGGATGCTCTGTTTTAGGGCTGAAAAGGCATCATACTTTGTTGTACTACTACAGATATAAAAGAGTTTGAAAGCAGAAGGTGGGTGGGCATTCGTCACGGCAACAAGAGGAATCATAGTGCGAACACGCCAGATGGAGGCTGTAAAACGGCTCTGAATAGTCATGGGGAAAGTTTTATTTCTGTCTGACTATGACTCATCGTGTTTTTGTATTTTTCCCTTTGCCTAAAATCTCTTCTTTATGTGGAGAACACTCAACTAAATTTCCGGCGTGCATTGACATCCAAGTACTCAATGATTGCGCAACGGGGTGGCTTGTCATAGCCGCTTACACTCCAGTTGGGCTGTTTGCCAAACAAAATGTACAATATTGACAATAGGGTGAAGAGTGCATTTTCAAGTAAAAGGAATTGCTAAATATTTGCCTAAGTGAAGCATTCAACATGCTTTGCTCCTATAAAGGCCTATTGATAGAGATCGTTGGGGACCATGTGGCTCATCATCACAAAGTTAAAATCTGTGAAATGTGAAAGATTAAGTCAATTCTCTTAAGGAGCAAAACACATCAAGCAATTGCTATGATTCCAAGAACGTGTTTTTGAGCACACTCCTGCATTCTAAGACTGAATAAAATGTCACATTGAAGGATGCAGATTTGCTCCCTGAAACCATAATGAGAGTTCATTTATCCAGTCCAGGCTTTATAGCCAATAGCATCATACATGCTGGGACTTGCTCTTTTTCTATTTCCATTAGAAGTTATCTACAAGTGTTGCAATGAAAAGTGCAGTTAACTAAAATGACAGTAGAGTAGGAGAGAGTCTAGAAAGGGTTATTTAGGGGATCATAGTAGTGGCATGGGGTTAGGGGTTAAATGGGAGAGTGGATTTAGAGGATATATTGAGCGAAGTATAGGCTGTGAAATAGGGAAGTGCATTGAAAATGCTAAATTAGAAGAAAGTGATAAATATATAGATCCATAAGTACATTGAAAGTTTATAGATGCATAATGGAGGTATGTATATTGGGCAGCATTTCGGGCCCTGGCCCTAGTTAGTCTCGGTCAGTCTCGAACAGGCTCAAACAGGCAACTGCCCTTGTCCTCTCCGCCCTTAACAGGCTCAAGCAGGCAACTGCCCTTCTCCTCTCCGCACTTAACAGGCTCAAACAGGCAACTGCCCTTGTCCTCTCTGCCCTTAGCCTTGACGCCTGGGCTGAGACGCCCTAACCCTGACCTTTTATAGCCCTAGTAATCAGGTAACACCTTCAGCCAATGGGAACCCTAGCCATAACGGTATCCAATCACAACACTAGCACTAAAATCAATAGGAGACCAGGACCTTACAGCCAATTTAGCCCTAGTCCAAGCACGCAATCAGTTCAAAAACCCTGATCTCTACGTCCAATAAAGGCCCTAGCCCTACCAGTAGTCCCATTCCAAGTCCAAGCAACCAATGGCACAGGTAGCCCTAGTCCCTACTTCCAATAGAAAGCCTAACCCTACTCTTAGTCCCACAACTAGTCCAGCAACCAATCACACCAGAAGCCCTAACCACTACTTCCTATTAAAGGTAAAACCCTAGCCCTAGTCCCACCCTACTCACAACAACCAATAGAAAAAGGAAGCCCTAGTCCCTACTTCCAATAGAAATCCTAACCCTAGCCCTAGTCCCAACCCTACAATGATTGAATCACAGACCCAGAAACCAATAAGAACCCTCAAATAACCAACCAATGAGGACATTAACCCTAATCCAATAGAAACACCAGATGCAACCACCAATCAGTGTACACATGTACCAACCACTAGCAGACCATATAAAGGTCCCAGCGACCTCAGACAAGGTTTGCTGGCCAGGGAGTTGGAAGCTGCTTCTCATGTTCAGAATCTCCTAGGAGACAGACAGGCTTAATCCACACTTTGGACTTCAGCAGGTAAAGGCCTCACTAACTTGAAATCTAACAATACTGTTTGAAAAAACTTTAATCCCTCTGCTGGCCAAAAAATGAAGTGCACAGGCCCTAGTAAACACAGTTTAAACAGCTCTTTTACGAGTGAAATCTCCAAATAACTATAACGTTCCCAAAACCTATGGTTTTTTTCAGTGAATTTCTAAGGATTTTTAAATGCTAATTTCTAACTATAACATCCCTGAAACCTATGGGTTTTTCATTGAATTTCAAAAGTTATTTTAATGTTAATTTTTAACTATAACGTCCCTGAAACCTATCATTCGTTCAGTGAATTTCTAAGGTTTTTTAAATGCTAATTTCCACCTATGCCTACAAAGGTAGGACATGTGAAGAAAGAGGAAGAAAAGCACAGAGCAGCAGGACAAATGCAGAAAGAGGCAACAGAAGTCTAGAAAGAAGAAGAAAAGTGCAGGAAGAAGAAGAGATATGGAGAAAGAACCAAAAGAGGAGCAGAAAGTCCTCATGTGCCCCAACTTTTTGCTGATGGATACTGGTGGTAACGGACTGACTAACTAACCAGGCCTAGAGCCAGTGCTATGCTAAAAGACACTTAGAATAGAGTGAAAACACCTACATACACTAGGGAACACTATGTGTTGGGGGGGGGGGGGCTGTGATTAGCATGACCTCCTCTGTATTTGCCATGAGTTAATGCCTGGGTCATTGCATGAGTACATGAGTAGTGACTGGATGATTAGAGTCCTACAAGGAGAGTGCATGGTGATTTTATAAGCGCTTGGGTTTTGGAGCAGTCATTGGATAAGCACATAGGATTGGCTGGGTGAATGGAGGACTGCATAGATAATACCAGGGAGACTACTGGACTGCATAGGTAGTCCTCAAGGTATTGCAGCAGTGCATGTGTTAGTGACTGGGGCATTACATGAGTACATGGGTACTGAGTGGATAATTAGAGTACTGCAAGAAGAGTGTGTGGTCAATTTATAAGTGCTTGGGTACTGGAGGAGTGTTTGGATTAGTACATGGTAGTGGCTGGGTGACTGGAGAAGTGCACAGGGGGTAACAATGTGATTGTTGGCTTGCATGGGTCCTACCTGGGGAATTGAAGGAGCAAATGAGAAGTGGGTACAGGACTGTATGGGTATGGCATATGGGATTGTAACAGGGATCAGTTAGCGCCTGGATCATTGCATGAGCACATAGCTACTGACTGAAAGATTAGAATACTACAAGGAAAGTGCCCGAGTGAATTTATAAGTGCTTGGGTATTGGCGGAGTGTTAGGATTAGTACATGGTAGTGGCTGGGTGACTGGAGGACTGCACGGGGAGTGACAAGGTGATTGCTGGACTGCATGGGTACTACCGGGGAATTGAAGGAGCGAATGAGAAGTGTGTAGGTAGTTAGAGGACTGCATGATTAGTACACAAAAATTGTAGCAGTGCATTTGTTAGTGCCTGGATCATTGTATGACTACATGGGCAGTGACTGGATGATTAGAGTACTGAGAGGAGAGTGCATGGTGAATTTATAAGTGCTTGGATTTTGGTGCAGTGATTGGATAAGGACATAGGACTGGCTGGGTGATTGGAGGACTGCATAGGTAGTACCAGGGAGATTACTGGACTGCATAGGTAGTCCTCAATGGATTACAGCAGTGCATGTGTTAGTGACTGGGTCATTGCATGAGTACATGGGTAGTGACTGGATGATTAGAGTGCTGCAAGAACAGTGCCTGGTGATTTTACAACTGCTTGGGTTTTGGCAGAATGAATGGATAAGTACATAGCACTGGCTGGGTGATTAGAGGAGTGCATGGGTAGTGACAGAGGGATTTCTGGAGTGCATGGGTACTACCTGGGTAACTGGAGCAGTGAATCAGTAGTGTGTAGGTGGTTAGAGGTCTGCATGGTAAGTGCTTAGGTGATTGTAGCAGTGTGTGTGTTAGAGCCTGGGCCAATTACATGGGTACTGACTGGATGATTGAAGTACTGCAAGGAGAGTGCATGGTGAATTTATAAGTGCTTTGGTTTTGGTGGCGTGATTGGATAAGTACATGGTGCTGGCTGGATGACTGAAGGAGTGCATGGGTACCGACAGGGCAATAGCTGGACTACATAGGTAGTGCTCAGGGTATTGTAGCAGTGCATGTGTTAGTGCATGAGTCATTGCATGAGTGCATGGGTACTGACTGTATGATTGAAGTACTTCAAGGAGAGAGTATGGTGAATTTATAAGTGCTTGGGTTTTGGTGGAGTGATTGGATAAGTATACACGTCACATCAGTCCCGCCCCCTCCCTTCACCAGTGTGCAAACGCACCCCCTGGCAGGTTTTAAGTTGGAGGATTAATTCCCCTTGAATCCTGAGGGTCCCTTGGGGCCAACTAGCTCACCAGGTACCTCCAGTACGTGCCACAGAGCTGCGTTGCAGAGAAGTGGTCCAAGGCCACGCCCCTATTTACACCTCTCTGCAACGCATCTCTGTGGCGGTTACTGGAGGTAACTGGTGGGCTAGTTGGACCCAAGGGACCCTCGGGATTCAAGGGGACCTAATCCCCCAACTTACAATCAAGCCCTGCTTTGGACCAGCGACCCAATTGTTCACTTGTAAATATGGATTGAGGGTCAACATGTCGTAACCCCATGAGGGGCAACACTGGGGTGTGTTTGGTAGAACACTGCCGTTTACTCTGACACCGTCTCCAGGTCTGAAAGTCCGTACATTGTTATAATGAGCAGTAAGGAGTGTACGTAGTTGGAATTAGTAGTTTTGCCATCACTAGACCAGGGCGAGATGCCGGGTCAGACAGGCACGTTCCTTCCTCGATCACACCCTCTACCCGTTGTGCCTACCATTGTAGCTGCAAAAACAACAATTGATGGACAGAATGCAGAACAAGGTCATACATTCACCCCAGTACAAAGATGTGGACCTAAATCCATCGTTTTTTTGCTCACCATGCCATTCCAGTATGCAAATCAGTCTTGACCCTGCGCCCAATGGGAACAGTCCAGCCTGAACTGCCAGGCCAGGTCCTCCCTGGACTGGAAATAACCATCCTAGGGCCGGTTTCATGCCATTGTAGCTGGGCAGCTAGCATACAGAACTCAAAGTTCGGCACCCCAGACCTCCTTCGGACAAAGGACGTTGCAACGTTTTCAGGAACACCCTCGGGCGCCCATCTACCCAAACCAGGTCCCGCAAAAGGGCGTTCAGGGGCGAAACCAGCTACTCAGCATTAGGACCAGGAAGATAACAAAAAAAATACAATAACGAATGGAAAATGTGTATACCTAGGTACTTAAATGAGTGTTGGGCCCAGGGTATGTCGGCCATCAAAGTTCACAGGTCTGTACCCTGGTCCTGTTATTTGAAATAGGAATGACTTGGTTTTATTGACCTGAAGGCCAGAGCAGCGCAAAATCGTCCAGGATTTGTAAGGCCGCAGCGGTACCCGTAACAACCTCTGTCAGGTATATCAGGAGATCATCTGCGTAGAAGGAGACATGATGTAGCTGACCGCCTATTAGTAATCCTATCCTGTCCCCCCCCCCCATACAGATCCTCTCTGCAAGAGGGTCCAACACTTGATATCATTCAAGGCATCGTCCTTTGGCAGGCGACGATTCTCAAACCAAAGTAAGGCATTCAGAAACTCTTTCATGCTCAGCACCAGTGACAGACTCACTCCCATTTTGTAATAACTGAAGCCTGGCTATCCTAATATTTAAACTGACCTCCTCTTCACAACTGTATTTGATCCGGTGACGATTCTGAACAGCCACCTGAGTTTGCTTAGCTATATGACAATGACTCTAACGGCCGGATTAGTAAACTGTAGATCATTGGTAAAACACGCATTAGACATTTTTCAGTCCCTCAAGGATAACGATTGGGACCTCCTATTCCTGACAGAAACCTGGCTTAGTGAGGTGACAAACCCTGCCTTGACCCTGGCCATCCCTGATGACTATAGCATATTATGTGCCAATCGTCAAAACGGCAAACATGGAGGAGAGGAAGCCATCATTTATAAATCTAAATGGACGATTACTTCGCCCCTTTATTGAATTGAATTGAAGGGGGATTTATACAGAGCAACTTTGCCCGTGGGCGTCAAGGCGCTAGTGATGGTACAAGCTGTGCAAGACAGAAAGGAAAGGCGAAGTTACGGCTAGGTCTCTCTGAAAAACCAGGTCTTTAGAGCCTTACGAAAGAGGGAGTGGGACGACTGTTCCTTAATATCAGCCGGGAAGGTGTTCCAAATCTTTCTGAACAAATTGGCTGCATTGAGGGCCTCCCCTTCTGCATCAAACTGTCGGCGTCGGTTACTTGTTCTGGCCTTCTGATCTATCGACCCCCTAACTCTAGTCCCTCACATCTACCTACTTTAACGGACTATATCATTCAAGCTTTCACGCGGTATTCTAAATTTCACGTTGCTTGGAGACCTGAATCTTCATGTGGAAGATGCTACCTGCTCCCTTAGTTCGAATTTTATTTCCACATTGGCAGCCGGTGATCTTATTCAACTGGTAACTTCCTCCACTCACAAGGCCGGTCATACGCTGGATCTTATCTGTTCTAACCTTCCCGACATTTTGGTTAAGGATCCCAGACCAGTTATATGGTCTGATCATTACTTTATTCCCTTTATTGTCCACATGACCCATCAAGATAGACCTTTTGTCACTCCCAGGGAATTCGTTAGAAACTGGAGTAAAATCTCCCCAGAACTCCTTCTTGAGCATATTAAAGATTCCAATCCTCCCTTGACCTCGGACCTCGACTCACGCATCTCTAACCTTAATAAGTGGGTGACCAAAGCTATCGACTCATTGGCCCCTCTTAGACCAATTAAAACCTTTACATCTGCTCCAGCGGCCCCTTGGTACTCTGAGGAACTGAGACAAAAATTCTGCTTGTAAATCCCTGGAACGCTGCTGGAGATTGAATTTCTCAGCAGAAAGTAAATCCAAGTACCGGACTGCTCTCAAAGAATATCGTAAACTGATTATAAACACACAAAAGAAACTTTTTGTCAGAAAGAATTAATAAAGCTAATAATTCCTCTAGAGAGATTTTTAATATTGTCAAATCTATCACTGATCCACAGACCTTGAACTGTCACCCACCTGTGTCTCAGTCTCTTTGTACTCAACTCTCTGAGTTCTTTGAAGAGAAAATTGCCCTTATCTATGCCTCCTTCCCTAAAATTGACTGTTTGGATATCGGGGGAGAACATCCCCGCTACGGCTCCAGTCTTTGCGGAATTCTCTGAAATATCGGAGGATCTCTCCCTTCAGGAACTTCTCAAATGTAAATCCGGATCTCCTAGTGATCTGTGGCCAGCAAAGCAATATAAAGCCCTAGCAGCGTTCCTAAATCCCCATCTTAATTCTATATGGAATGCCTCTCTGAGTTCGGGCATCTACCCAGAGTCGTGGAAACATGCATTCCTAGTCCCGATACTAAAAAAAGCCAACGCGGATGCAGAGATCCCGGGAAACTATAGGCCTATTTCCCTACTCCCGGCTAAGATCTTGGAAAAGCTGGCCCATCAACAACTGGCCAGCTTCATAGAATCCAAGGGCCTTCTTCACGATTCTCAGCATGGATTTCGTTCGGGCTATAGCACAGAGTCGGCCCTGATTGAAATGGCCGATTCTGTGCGGTGGACCCTTGACCGGGGATCGAGGGCGTTGTTGGTGCTGCTGGACCTCTCAGCAGCATTTGACACCGTCTCTCACCCGATCCTCCTGAAACGACGGAGATCCATTGGAATCCAGGGAACGGTCCTTAACTGGATTGCATCATTTCTTTCTGGCTGTAAACAACAAGTGCACACTCCCCCTTACACCTCCTCAATTAGGCCACTCAAGTGGCGTGTCCCGCAGGGCTCCTCGTTGAGTCCGCTCCTTTTCAATGTTTACTTTACTCCTCTAGCCGAAATGCTATCTCAGTCGGGAATCAAAATGACATCATATGCTGATGACATCCAGATTCTCTTTTTCTATAATGAGTCAAAATGACATCATATGCTGATGACATCCAGATTCTCTTTTTCTATAATGAGTCATCTCCCACAACTTTTGACCCCCTAAAAACATGTCTTAGGAACATTGCAAAGTGGATGGATCTCAATTTTTTGAGACTCAACGCTGGTAAGACCGAGGTTCTTTTTTTCAACCAACCTTCCACTCTTGCCTCTAATCGTTGGTGGCCGGAAGACCTGAGTCTTGCCCCTTCCCCTAAGGACTCGGTCAGAAACCTGGGGGTTAGATGGGATAATCGCCTGTCCTTCACCAATCAAGTCCACACAGTCTCTGCTGCGTGCTTCGGCAAAATCAAAATGATAAAAAAAGTATCAACTATCTGCCCAGCAACACCCAAAAAACTATAGTCCAAGCGCTCATAACATCGCATCTGGACTACGCCAATGTACTATATCTGGGCTTGACAACAGGACTGTGCCATAGACTCCAGATAGTTCAGAATGCCGCGGCCCGATTGGTTTGCGGCATTCCACTTAGACACCACATCTCTCCGTATCTGCAGAAACTACATTGGCTGCCCATCCTTAAAAGGATTGAGTTCAAAGCCATGACCCTAGATTTTCGGTCTACCAAAGGCCTAGGACCAGCCTACCTTACTTCCAGTCTTCGTCCATATAGTCACTCTAGAGCCCTTCGCTCCAATACCAAACAGCTATTAGTTACTCCCAGATTCAAAAAAGCTCGATCTGGAGGCAAAACCTTCCAAGTATGCACCACAAATCATTGGAATAAACTTCCTCTTTCCCTCCGTCTGATTCAGTCAGAACCTGAATTTCGCAGATCCCTCAAAACTTTTCTGTTCTGCTAGGATCCCCTCTTCTGTTCCTACAACTATCTTCTCACCAGTGCCGGGACACCCCGTTGGGATAGCTGCGCGCTATATAAAACACACAAATAAATAATAAATATATTTGCAGCATAAGGTAAAAAAACAAATTACTAAATAAGGTGCCCACTTTACACTGGGGAAGAACGTTTAGAACCCACTTGGCATACCCTCAAGTTTGTAAAAGGCTATCATCTTTGAGTTGCTCTAACCCAACCTCCTCTCCCCTAAAACGGATCCCCCAAAAGGTGACAGAAGACTTTCTTTTCCCATTTATATTGAAAGGAAATGAGGGACAACTAAAAGATGAAGAAGAACAAAATCACACTTGATAAAAAGGCATTCAAAATATGCAAAGAAGTAACTAGTTAGAACTCCAAATTTACTGAAGGACATAAGTTGGAATAAGAAAGAAGACTAGTATGTTGTTCTTTGGTATGCCTGCACTTGGTGTCAAGCCACTAGTGATTTGTTAACCTTCATAAAAAAAGTTATAGAATTTAAATATATTGAAGGAAACAGAATTGGCTTGTGAACTTTTCATGAATTGCTTATGGTAAATAACAGAAAAAGTGTGCCATCTTGATAAGTGGGTAGCTAAACTTGGTGAGTACAACAAAATTAAGCAGTGTGACATCACTAAGGTCTGGAAGTTGGCTGAGGCCCCCTCCGCGGAGGCAAGCCTGAAGGGACTGGATCATTGTTTGTGTATGGAGAGGCCCATTTACAAGTTGCGGGGTAGCCCCAGACGCATGACAGGATCTGGGGGGAATGGGGACGCTGTCGAGGGATTTAAGGTTGAACCCTGTTCGAGGCAATCCTGGCCACTGGACAACAAGATACATCATTTCTACCCAGGAGGGGTGTATGTTTAGATGGGTGGGATGTATGGGTCTGACTGACTTGTGCTGCAGCCTGAGGTACCTGAATGGCATTTGTATTGCATAATACACACTTGGGATGTGTGAAAGTGCTGCACTTGATTATTACTTCAATTTTTTTTCTTTCATTTCTGTCTTTGTTCTAAAATACCAATAATACGTATTTTGGAAAAAAGGAATATCTAGTGTGTGTCACTGTTTTTGAACCACAAGATTATTGGTGTAATCTTTTAGACTGCACTAATTTGAACTCAGTAAAGAAGTGCTACTTGGTCCACCACAAGCTATGATAGTACTATAATGAACCACTGTTCTGTTTTGTCTATTTGTGCTGTAAAATGAAAAAGTGATATATGTTTATAAAGAAATACTTAGCAACATTATGTGATATGTAAATGGCTGCAGAGTGCAAAGGTGGAATGTACCAAACATAAATTGGCATCCAACTGAAGTTAAATGAAGGAAAGTATAAGACCCTATTGGATCCTAACAAACTCATTGATCGATAAACACCAAAATACAATAGACCACATTACCATATGAATGGTATTGGTAGACTGTGGCTAATATTACATTTTCATTTGATTTAAGGACCTCTTACTCATAGTAGAATGCCGATGAGTTGAAGATTAAATCCATAAATGGCCAGTACACGCATTTTACTATAAAAATAGCTCTGCCTTCTCCTTATTGTGATTATTAATTTCTATTATCATTGTTTTAAAGGACAGTCTTAAATCATGCACTTGAAAAACAAGTGATTTACTTTTCCGCTTCAGTAAAGTAATCATGAGCAACTTCGATCCAGGCTTCTTATTCATTTCAGTACTAACCTATTTCCTTACTATGCCTTTTTTAGGTGCCTGGTTGAAAATGGTAGGAAATTTGAGTATGTTACATAAGGAGGTCCGAGAGTTGTTTATATTCTGGTCAATATAGAATTAGTTTCAACAGGTCTATGATTATAACAAGCGTGCCCTTAAGTTTAAACTGCTTTTTTCTTTGGTATACTGGATGACCTGACTGGTAAAAGTGATGCTGTCAATGAAAACATATGTCAATAGCGTTTCTCAGAATACAATGTTCATAAAGTTTTGGAAATGTAAAATACTTTGCAATGCAACTGTGAATCTATTATTAAATCAGTTGCTCAGTCCTGAACAATGCCAGAGGTGGGAAACAGCAAGGAGGAAACCTTGTAGTAAACTGAATTATTCAAGCTGGCAATTTAATATACAGCTAAGTGAAGGCGCTGGGTCAGGTGTTACTGTTCTATGAAACAGATCAGCTAAGGATAGTACTGGTGGCGAAGAAGGAAGAGCCTGTTCCGTTTACTGGCCAGTTACTAGCCCCCCTTGGCTAGACTCTTGGCAAGTGCAGTAGCTTGGCTACTCTTGATGTCTCTGGAAGGATCTGTACTGTGCTACATGAAATGCATGAATGAATTACAACATTGCCAATACTCATTTCAGGTACTAAAACACAATTTAACACTGTTGTACCCTGACTGACCTATGTGTTCTCTGTTAATATTGGCCAAGCAACCATTGTAGGATTTTCAGTTTTAATTCTCCAGGCTGAGATGCTGCATAAACCACATCAACAGGTCACAGTGTGCAAAAAGCTGAATGACTCGATGTTCTAGAGAGATACTTTCTTTTGGACCCATGTGGCAGAGAAGGCAAACGGGATGGGTAATAGAGCTGTGTTATGGGGTCTGGCACCTACAACACTATCGGAGAAAGATGTAATGCAGCTGAGAAGATTGCGAGAAATATGTTTTGTAACATGGAAGAGAAGGAGGTTCCTAACCTAGGGTTCCACGCAAAGTCTGGCATCCAAGCCAACTTTCAAGTGATTGATAAAGCCATTCAGAGACGAAAAAGAGCTGAAACTGAATCCACGACTCACATAATCTCCACAAAAACCACAGCAATCCTATTATTTTAAAAAAGGGCACATTGTCCAGTATAATCCCATCAGTCCTGTTGTTCAAAAGTGCACATTATCCCTAATAATCATAGCAATCCTATTATGTTAAAGGGTAAATGTTGCAGTTCTTTAAGTGCAAATAATTTACACCAGTGTGAGAAGTCCAATTTTGCAACTACTTCACATGACACTAGTGGGTTGTTTATAGCTCTCAAATATCCATCACTGCAGAGGTAGCTGGCCTCACCGCTATCGGCTACTTCCTGTTATTTACAGTTGCGGAGAGCATTAAAATGATTCTTAAAGGTTTACCTCCCTTCCTTAATCGGTGGTACTTGCTGGAGAAGTGGTAGGTGGTGGAATGTCAGTGCGCAAGGGGGCACTGACATGTAAGTGACACAAAGAGGATTTAGAAGGAGCAAAAGACAACCGACACTCCATAGTTTCCATTGAAATAAACAGAGGGCGGTGGGGCAAAAATACATACACGGGTTTGGGATGCAAACTGGGGCTGTGGTGAAGAAAAGAAAAAACCTTGTAAGCACAAAGAAGCTGTAGGTCTTGAAAAGAGATTCAAAGATAGGGAAGAGGAGTTGGTCTACGGCTAGAGCGGTCGACCTTGAATCTGGGGAACTGGGTTCGAGTCTCGGCAACAACGCTGAACATCCTGTGATCCTGGGCAAATCACTTAATCTCCCCATGCCTAACAAAAAAATGAATGTGTCCTCATGTAAATCAACTGGTGCTATGTAAAGTGCTCTGATACCCGATACCTTAGGGCCAAGTTTGCGCTATATAAAACTCTGTAAAAATAAAAAATAAAAGATTTAAAGGCCCTCAGGACAAGCAGCTCTCGGTTGACATCGGCCATAGCCATTTAGGGTCTTCAATGCCCATCAACAGTACCAGGTGTGGGCACTAGTTTGGGGACAGGTCATTCACATCATTAGATTATTCTAAGGCTTTCATGTGACCTTCTTAGCATGAAGAGAAGGGCTACTATCTTGTCTCCTGTAAGCACACATAACTGAGCAGAACACAATGTGTTCATGAGCACAGAGGGTCTGAAGAAATTAAGCTAATCCAGAACTGTACCTTACATACAGGAAAATGTACCCAACCCAGACCACAGAGTGGTTAGTTGAGCTTGTACAATTTCCTGATGAAGGTCGTCTGGTTGACAAGATAACTTCAGCTGCAAGACTAGGATGTCAATGTTCTAGTCCTCCAGAACATGCTAGTGCTTACTGAAAAGCTAGGTTTGAAAACAAGGCTCTTCAGCTGTCAATTCACAAACTGAGTGAACAGCCAAATTAGCAGAAAAAGCAAAATAAACAATGCTAAATCATGGTTAAAATTAAACATTATTTTAAGAAGGTCAGTGCACATCTACAAACATATGGCACATCAGAGAATATATTAACTCGATTATCACTTATCATAAACAAACAGATGATCTTCAGACACATCTGAGCCTCAATTAGACAAATTACTGGAGAAAAGCACTATAAAGGAAGCCTGCTCAATTTGATTATACCCAAGTAATAAAAACGTCTTTTAATTCAGCATTTTATACTGTACTTTGGCAGTCAGTCAGTCAAAATATCTTTATTCGGCTGACTTTCAGCCGTAAAAGAATGCGTCATAAAAACATGAATTAAAAAGGTAATACAGACAATGAATGAGATATTTCGCAGCAGTAATGATTCATAGTCAGTGTCATAGTAATAATCAATTAATTAACATTTCTACAAAATAGCAGCATGAACTAAGGCCAGGGTATACTGAATTCCTAACAAACCTCGTGAGCAATAGGGCCCAGACAGAGGTGAATCATTAGAACAGCAGTTTCTATGAGCTGCAAATAACAGGTGTTATCATTACCCAACTTATAAGTACTTAATTTAGCAAGCTTAGAAAATAAAAAAAAAAGCAATTTTTTGTGCATTTCTTCCAAAACGTCTGGTAAAGTGCCATCTCTCTACTGCCCACCCTCCTAATCTCCCGGGCAAGCTTCCAAGATTGGGGAGGGGGGGGGGGTGTTGGCTGGGGTGTCACTGCCCCTGCCCCCAAACATCGCATAATAGATAGTGAATGTTAGCCGTTCTCAGCAGGGCTCAGCAGAAGATTTAACATGAGCAAGAATATAGTGAGGACACATTCACAAAACTGCTAGAGACACTGAATTTACTTAAAGTTTAAAAAAAGGCTGGTATGTGATCAAGCAAAAAAAGGCAGCTGCCTCCAGTAGCTTTTCTTCATTCTGTATTATACTTTTCTGGCCCAGCTATAAAACACTGAATATACATTAGGCATAGCCAAACAGATTTCTTCAGACGCCAACAGAGGGGCTCTTTCGGGGGATATCTGCATATCAATGCACAGAATATGCTGCAGTCAGGAGCCGAGCCCTTAAAGGCACATTAAAGAAAACTGGAAGTTTTATGTAAAGTGGTACTATAGGAAATGTTCAATTTTCAAAGTTAGCAATACACACAAATGAAAAACATTCAGGAAAAGAAAATTTGCTGATAAGAGAAATGTACACTATGTCCACTTTTAAGGTCATACTTCGCTTTGTCACCCTTCACATAATGGCACGTGCCCAATTTTTCACATAACACTTAATAACTGGGTTAAGTCACTCTGTAAGGGTTCAAAGATTTCACAGAAAACATCGCAAAAATAAAGGGATTTGAAGTGCTTTTGGCAATGAAGCAGAGTTGGTCTTTGGAAGTTACCACGTGTCACTAATGTTGCCAAAACCAAAAGGGCCTCAATTTTTGAATAAGTCCTTTCGTGCTTTTTGTCTAAGAAGAAGAAGGAGGCGGCCCCGTGTTGTGCATGTGCCACATTTAATGGCAACTAGTAAGGAACTGATTAATCATACAGGTACTAATTTGTGGGGAGGGGGGTATGAATATTTTTTTCTGCTGTGCATTTTGTAGTATAAAAGCTTTACTTCCACAAGAATCATAATTAGCTCATTCAATGTTAGCCCGTCCAGTTCCATCTGCAATGTATTGGATCCAAACATGGTGTGTGGTTACGTGTCGGGATGAACAGTATCAAATAAGTAAGGTGGGCAATGCACAGCGTTGTTGATTGGGAAAGTTTTACTGTTCGTATTATTTTTAAGTTGAGTATAAAGGTGCTCCAACTGGAGGCGTAACCGTCCGTTTACGCCAAAGTGTAACCTAAAGATATGTGTGAGCAAATCAATGCGCACATCCCAGTGTAGTGGGCACTCCCTCTGGTTCACAGAAAAGACTCCATGAAGTTTCAAACGTTTATTAGTTTGAATTGGATTTCATATTTTCATGATTGTTCATTAATGGATTATTTTGCATCCAGGTTTATACTTTACACAAAAACAACATTGCTCCAATGCATTTCGAGTCGAAAACTCTTTTTCAAGGAGCTCTGTGAAGAAATGAGAACGATCTCAGTTTGTATCAGCATAGCATTAATAGGTAAATCAAGTACAATGTAAAATAAACAATTCTCAATGGTGAATGGAAACAAAATAAAAATCTGTGCGTTAATAATGCCAATTAAACTTTTACACCAAAAGTAAACTATCACGTTGACTCACATGTGTAACAAAATGATATAAGAAAATAGTCGGTGCACCCAGGAAGAAAAAAACAGGATATATAAGCAGATAGCAAGTAGTAACGATAGGGGAGACGAATGAAGATATGCTCACGTGTGTGTCGGGCTGAAATGCCGTGCTGGATGGGGCGAAAAGGAAAATGGTTAGGGGAACGCTCAGCGAGCGGGTACTAGTGCGTTTAAGACACACTCGAAAGTGCTGTCGGGGCTTACCAAAGCTGGATTCTTCAGGGGACTAAGAAAGTCTCCGGGTTGGTTAGTAGCGACGTGAAGTCGCCGGGTTGAAGTGCGGAGTCTCTAACGAAACTGACTCTGTTATGAACGCGAGGCGGGCTAGGTGATCATGAAGATCAAAGAAGGACTAACTCGTAGCGACTTTAGGCGCCATGTTGGAACGGGTGATGTCGCGTGTAGATGAATCAGAACAGGAGAAAAGTAAGAACAGATCAAAAGACTCGTCAATCGGTGAAAAAATAAATAAAACAACAAAGAGTAAGACAATAATGTCAGAAGGGTTGGAACATGTGTACCAGGAAACAAATTAAATTGGTGAAACAAACCATAAATTTGTGATCAATAAGTGCTTAAACATCTCTGTGAACTCGCACAATTATTAATGTGTCCTTATATACCCAGCCGGGTATTTATAGAAAGCAACTCAGTTCAATACGGTCATTGAGACCAAACGGTTTATAAGATTGCAAGCGGTAAATCCATGAGGTTTCTCTTTGAAGGAGGAACTTACTGTTATCCCTTCCTTCTTTTTTGTCCACAATTTCAAGAATCATGAATTTCAACTGTGCCACAGTATGATGATTTTCCATGAAATGTACAGCTACGCTTGATTTTACTTGTTTTGTCCTGATGTTAGATTTATGTTCATTCAATCTGACTTTGATCTTCCGCTCAGTTTTCCCTATGTAGATCTTTCCACAAGGACACTTTCCACATCAGTGGTAATACATGGAAAATCATCATACTGTGGCACAGTTGAAATTCATGATTCTTGAAATTGTGGACAAAAAAGAAGGAAGGGATAACAGTAAGTTCCTCCTTCAAAGAGAAACCTCATGGATTTACCGCTTGCAATCTTATAAACCGTTTGGTCTCAATGACCGTATTGAACTGAGTTGCTTTCTATAAATACCCGGCTGGGTATATAAGGACACATTAATAATTGTGCGAGTTCACAGAGATGTTTAAGCACTTATTGATCACAAATTTATGGTTTGTTTCACCAATTTAATTTGTTTCCTGGTACACATGTTCCAACCCTTCTGACATTATTGCCTTACTCTTTGTTGTTTTATTTATTTTTTCACCGATTGACGAGTCTTTTGATCTGTTCTTACTTTTCTCCTGTTCTGATTCATCTACACGCGACATCACCCGTTCCAACATGGCGCCTAAAGTCGCTACGAGTTAGTCCTTCTTTGATCTTCATGATCACCTAGCCCGCCTCGCGTTCATAACAGAGTCAGTTTCGTTAGAGACTCCGCACTTCAACCCGGCGACTTCACGTCGCTACTAACCAACCCGGAGACTTTCTTAGTCCCCTGAAGAATCCAGCTTTGGTAAGCCCCGACAGCACTTTCGAGTGTGTCTTAAACGCACTAGTACCCGCTCGCTGAGCGTTCCCCTAACCATTTTCCTTTTCGCCCCATCCAGCACGGCATTTCAGCCCGACACACACGTGAGCATATCTTCATTCGTCTCCCCTATCGTTACTACTTGCTATCTGCTTATATATCCTGGTTTTTTCTTCCTGGGTGCACCGACTATTTTCTTATATCATTTTGTTACACATGTGAGTCAACGTGATAGTTTACTTTTGGTGTAAAAGTTTAATTGGCATTATTAACGCACAGATTTTTATTTTGTTTCCATTCACCATTGAGAATTGTTTATTTTACATTGTACTTGATTTACCTATTAATGCTATGCTGATACAAACTGAGATCGTTCTCATTTCTTCACAGAGCTCCTTGAAAAAGAGTTTTCGACTCGAAATGCATTGGAGCAATGTTGTTTTTGTGTAAAGTATAAACCTGGATGCAAAATAATCCATTAATGAACAATCATGAAAATATGAAATCCAATTCAAACTAATAAACGTTTGAAACTTCATGGAGTCTTTTCTGTGAACCAGAGGGAGTGCCCACTACACTGGGATGTGCGCATTGATTTGCTCACACATATCTTTGGGATGAACAGTATCCCCATATGGGATATTGTTCTACCTGAGCACAGCTGGCACAGTTTACCCAGACCTGGATTTTCCCCATGTACGGGAACATAGGGTCCATTTTACTGACTGGAAAATCCATCTACCAGAAGGATTGAGAAGGGGCCGCAAGCAAAAGTGAATCCTGGTCCCCCAAGCCCACCTCCTCCTATGGCACTGGTGAGACATGGGTAACTCCTTCCAACCTGAATCCAGTCTCCTCTTCCCCCCGGCCGCATCACCTCCCAGAAGTCATTTACCTTCTTCTGCGAAGTTGGTGGCAAATGGAGTGGTAAACTATATTGTGCAGGAAAGTCCGTGTGTAAAGTGACATGAGAAAAAACACAAGCTCTATGGTTATTCCCAATTCCATGGGGTTTAGCTCACAATTGCAGGGTGCTGGTTGGGTGTTTTAGCATAGGTTCAACATGGTTCCAGAGTCAATGAATGAAGAGTCTGCACACTGCCCGGTCTGTGCATTTCATAATAAGGTCCATGGAGGTCACCTTATCCCTCGAAATAAAATATTCCTCTGTTACCATAGCTGTGGCCTAAATCTCTCACATTCTGATCAATTGTCCACGTATTAATGACACTGATACTGCTGAGCTAAATAGCAAAGTACATCCTGTCTTGCTAGTGTTCTTAAATATTGAAAAGAAGTTCATGCATCAAAGTAGGCCAATTTATGCACCGTATTATGGGATTAAATTGAATTTACATGACACTCTCTTATCACAATTATCCAACTACTTTGACATTTGAACAGAGATGGATACAAATTAAATTCTGATACTTTCGAAAATACACGTTTCTTAAATAAAAAATGAAAAAAATTAAAAAAGGGCATACTCAGCAGATTTTATTCAACAAATTATTCGCAAAAAATTAATGTTGTCGTCCAACTCTGAACCACAGGAATGTCAATAATGTGATTCATTTTTTACTTTCTACCTCCTGAGTAAAACAGTCTGTGTTAAAGATATACACGTTGCACTGGGCCAAAAACGAGCCTATGTGTACAACACGTTCTGAGATAAAAGGCGCCCCTCTTTTATTCAAATCGTCTGTTATGCTTTTTTTTTTTTATAACTTATCTTACATTTTGGGGTTAGCTCAGTCATGATGGGGATTCTTCTAAGCATGAATTTGTCTGAAGAGCAAACTTAAATATTTTCAGGACAAAGAATGGATAATGTCTTCCTCTCTGTATTGCAGTTGTATATTTTTAAGGTGGTTTGTCTCCCACTGTAGACAAATGTCCATATCCGAGTCAACTAACTGGGGAAGTTACCACCATGAGGAAAATTGGTCAACTCTTTAAATGCCTCCCCAGCACAAATCGACCTTTGAAAGGAGGCCAGTTAACTTTTCCAGAGTATCTTGTGTAGGAAATCCAGAATCTACTGTTGCAGTGTGGAGCATGACATTTCACACTAAGTAGAGTGATTTTAGACTCATACAAAGAGAAAACAATTTTTGTTAAAAATCTGCAAATTATGCAGGATTGAGGGATTATGAGGCAATTGCGGCAAACCCATATTAGGCAGAATAAATAATCCATATTGGTAAAGTGCGAACATATCAACCCTTAAGGTTTCAGGCGCTGGGGTCTGTCGAGGAACTATTGCCCTGAGTCACGTCGTGCTGAGAGGCCGCCGGATCGAGCCGTGAGCCCCGCATTTGTGAGTCGGACTCTCTGGCCGCTGCGCCACACCTATTCCAGAATACACTACAGAATTGGACAATTTTAGTTCACGCTGCATAAACGTATTTAAGTCCCCCTAACTGAGAAAAGGGGTTTCAATTGCATTTAACCTAGTCATTTCTTTCCTGTCCACTGTTTCATTGACATTTAAGGGGGAAAACAAATAATGAAATCTGTATAGTGCAGTAATTGTTATTCCACAATTTGTTATTAACACTGTAGCAGGGGAGGAGGAGCTACGCTACGATCCAAGATGGCTGCTTAAGCTCCCGGCTCCGTTGACCTCCGCCGGCAGCTCGCATATCCTGTCATTTATCCTTTACCTACGCCGGACACCCGTGTGTATGAAGCTCACCTGATACCGGTGGTGCAATCCCGGACTCCCTAACATACTGGGTGGCGGAGTTATGTCGTGTTCCATTTTCGGCCTACTCCAGGGCTGAAGCCGGGACCTCGATTTCTAGCCCATCCGGGCTGGAATTGATCAACAGCGGCTGTGGAACCAGTGTTTCGTCCGGTCTTCCATACTCTGATCTTTTTCTACATCTCCGATCTGCAATCCAGTTACCAGCTGGCACTGAGGACTCGGTCTCGTGACACAGGGTGTGCATCGTGCGCCGCGGTCGGGGGCCGCTCGCCCGGAGACCCTGCTGGGGACGGCGGTGTTGAAGGGGGGGCCCCCGCGGTTGGCGAAGGTGTCGTGATCACCGGCTGAGGGAGCGCCTGCTGTTGCCATCGGCTTCGTGTGTGCCTGGAGCCTCGGAAGTGAGTCTGGGGCTCGAGTCCTGCTTCGTCTCTTTGGGGGGGGGAGATGGAGAGGACAGATGGCGCACCATCGTTGAGGTCCGTGATGGCCGCCATTAGGGCGCTCCACTCCCAATTCACAGTCACGTATGACCGACTGTCAGAAACGCTGGGAAATATCTGCTTGCGACCGGACGATGATGCTGCGACACACGAACAGCATTCTGTGGTTCCAGTGGAAGATTTGGCCTACTGTTCTGAGGTCCCGCGTGGCAGCCTGACTCAGCTCACGTCGATGATTTTGGCCTCGTGAATGTTGCACCTAAGACCGTAGTTAGCTTTCCCGGTATGACTCCTGCTCGGCGAAACATCGTTGCCGAAGGTTTTGATCGCCAAGAACAGCTCTTTGGTGACCGTCGGAGAGGTCTGCTTATCTCCTTCATCTTTCCCCGTTGCTCCTGTGGATGCCGCCATCTTGTATCCTGTCCTCGGTCCGATTCAGCTGCTTCGAACTGCTATGGACGTTTCGATTACCACATGAATACTGTGGCTTGGGTGGCATGGGTTTTCATAAAGAATCGCACTGGTCAGGGCTGACTTCATCTTGTATCCTGCCCTAGATCCGATGCCACTGCTTTGTACTATCTGGGACGCTTCGCTTTCTGCGAGATTGCTGGCTTTGGCGATGTGGATTATCGTGAAGAACCGACCTGTCATGGTTGTCTTTGATTTTTGGGGTTAGCTACGCTTTGTGCTCTATTGTATTGTATTGTGTATCTCACTGGGAGTCGGGTGTTTTTGGTTGAGGTCCTCCCCATATTGGTGCTTACTACTTGCTTTTAATAATGGACAATATGTTTTGGGGAGGTCGCTAATGGCGGGGGGTATAGGTGGCCGGGAGTATGTTTGTTCTTCTCCTCCTCCGCTTTCTTTATTTCCCTTCTTTGGGGTGTTCCGGGGCGACAGGCACGCTGTTAGTGGGGTAGGCCGTAGCCATTACAGGGGTGCAGGGTGGCGGGTGTTGGGGGGTTTGTTATTTTAGTTTGTTTTGTTCTATGGTCCCCTTTCTTTCTTTCCTCTTTCTTTGGGTAGGGTTTTTCCTTCCTTATAGTAGGGTTGGCTGTCTCTCCTTATCTTTTTTTCTTTCTCTGTTTGGCGTCTATACTTGCCTATACCTTATAGTCTCCAGAGGGTGGGTTTTCGGGAGGGTGTGCTCGCTAATCGCTTGCTATTACATTGTCTTTTATTCCTCGTCAGCCTCGGCGGGCATAGTGTGCCCAAGGTTCATATTGCTCATCACCTGGACTTGTTTGCACTGCGGGGTACCTCCCCCCCATCTTTTCTTAACTTCATGTTATGGTGTGACGCCACCGATAGTACAGCCACTTCTGCTTCTTTATAACTTTAAAATTAAACCTTTGATATCCTGCTGCGTTGAGGCATATACAATCACATGCTGTATCTGTATTGTCGATATTATTTGGTCGTATATACGTGCATGACTCCTGATCTGATTCCTGTGTTTGCGGCCGGCCTCTGTGGTTGTAGGCCTGCGCTTGTCATGCTTTGATTAACTCAATAAAGGTTTAAAAAAAAAAAAAACACTGTAGCAGGTTTGAATTGTTTTAATGATTTGAAAGGAATTTAAGACGGTGCGATGCTCCCAGCTCATACAAAGATTGGCTTCTTAAAAAATATATTCTATTGCCTCTGTGCAGCACATGGACAGGCCTGGGAGAGCAGAAAGCCAGATATTAATATGACAATTTATCCTCTGAGGGGCGGCAGAATTTTAGGAATATATAGAGCGGATCAACTGTTTCACAATTTAAAGAGCTGCTTTAAAAGGAAACAATGAATGCTAACAAACAGTATTTACTTCATAAAACCACATACAAAAGTAATTAGGTTGTTTTGTGCCATGGCCAAAACCACAAGTTCAATACAAATTACATCCAGAAGACAAATAACATTAGTTTCATAGCTTTGTGTGTACAGAGCATTGCACAACTGTACTCTATACAGCAAAACAAAAGAAAAGTACATGTCTGTGGGGGAATGCGCCATTTCCTAGAAATAAATGATTTATGCTCCTTCTTTGACAATACCACTAATACAGGAAAAATGTTTGCCAAAGCCAACTTCCATTGTCCTCAAAAAGGAACATGTGTGTAGATTTGTAAAAATAAAAAAAAGAAACTGAGTAAAGAATTTCCGTGCATGAATGAATGGGGTGATTGTGCAGCCTCTGTCCTGCTACAAACAGAGATCCTACTAGGAAACCTTGATGCCAAGTTCTTGTAATGCCTCTCCCTGTTGAGAAACCTCAACAACCATTGGCAAAGCCAATGGGTCTCACCTATGCAAGAGCTATTGGCTTTGCCAATGTGCTTTAGCCATGTTGTACACCAGCATGGCTGATGCATGGCTAAAAGTTGGTGGTGTAGAGAAGTAGAGAGTCGTTGAGTGGAGTATCGTAGAGTAGAATGGCAAAGAGTAGAGTAGAGGGGAGCAGAGTAGAGTGTCGTGAGTGAAGTAGCGTGGAGTGTGGTAGCGTGGAGTGTGGTAGCGTGGAGGGCAGAAGAGTGCAATAAAATGTTAGAGTGGAATAAAGTGTCAGACTAGAGTGGCACAGAATAGAGTATTGTGGAGTGGCATAGAGTAGAGTGGCGGGCAGTGGCGTGGAGTAGAGTAATCTAGATTGAAGTGGCATAAAGTGGAGTGGTGTATAGTGGCATAAAGTGTAGTGGTGTATAGTGGCATAGAGTGGAGTGTAATAGATTGGAGTAGAGTGTTGTAGAGTAAAGTAGAGCGTCAGAGTAAAAGGGGTGTAGAGTGGAGTAGATTGGTGTGGTGTAAAGTGGTGTGTCAGAGTAGTATGCAGGGGTGTAGAGTGAAAAGTGCAACATAGAGTGGAGTAAATTGTCAAAGCAGAGAGGCAGAGTGTGGAGTGGCATAAGGTGGAGTAAAGTGACGTGGCGTGACAGAGTGGAGTGACAGAGTGGAGTGACAGAGTGGAGGGACAGAGTGGAGGGACAGAGTGTGGAATTGCTCAGAGTGGAGTAGCGTTACCATGGGTAAAGTGGCAGAGAGTGGCATACAGTGGGGTGGTGTAGAGTACAGTGTCCTAGAATGTCAGAGTGGAGTGACTAAGAGTATGCATGTTGTGTTAGCACACTGCCATCACAGACAACACATTTTCAATTGGAATGACCGCTCCATTTACACATACAGTTTTACTGATAAAACCATACAGCGCACAAATGATAATGTGTTGGAATGGCATCACATAGTGTACTGATTTGTTTTGATCGTATTCAAATATTTCTTTCCACCACACTACTGAATTACGAAAAACTTGATTTATTTTTGCTATGCTAATTCTGTTGTATGAATTATTTTCACAGTTCATTTACAAACATTGAAGTTTTGTTGCGAGCTAGAAAAAAACTTTTGTTTCCCAGTACCAGCAAGATTGTCACATAAATATTCTCACTTTGAAGTCAGAGAAAACACCAAGCTCCCTTGGAAGACCGAGCTTAACATTTGACCACTGTCTTTGAACGCACAGCAAATGTGACATAATAGGAACAAAATATAAAGGCATGTCTAGAGAAAGCGAGGACTCGTGGAAGAATACAAGGAGCAATGGTGTACAAGCTTTGCTCCGCGGGAGGGACAAACACATGCTGGACAACCTAAACGAAATAAAGACAGAAAATGGAAAGCAAGAAAATGTGAACACAAAACACCAAGCCAATGGTTAGCAATGAGCAGAATGCATTCCCAGGGATGGTCACAAGAAGTCTATTAGCAACGAAACAGCTGCGCTGTCTGGTAGGCATCAACCTACCAAGAAATACAGTTTGAGCAGGACATAAAGCTATACCCAAGTGTCTAAGGCATTCAAGTCCTCCACATATTGTCATCTGAATACTAATTTGGACAAACTCAATTTGCACACACACACAGAAAATTCTCTCCAAAAAACAAAAAAAGCTGCTTGCACAACCACTTTTCTCACTCGTTACCACAGCACCACATGGTAATGTATAAATAACGTATCACAGCACAATGATTTGAGGACTTCTCCGAACTTCAAGTGCATCATCCAACACCTCAACATAAGCCAAACAGACTCCATACTGTGGTGTAGCGCTCTAGTGTTCTTGCCAAGTCACAGCAAGTGCATGCTGGGAAAGGGGCGGCCTTGTTAGCGCTGCCAGCCGAATGAGCAGTGCGGTCCCTGGCGCCCTCTCTGGACCTATACAAATAAATACCTCAGCTGAATCTACCCCATGCCTCACGTCTTCCTTGGGGGGCAGATTACAACTTTACAAACTGGCGACGAGGATGGTGAGCGCTTCGTACCCCCGCCGTCCAACCCCAGCATGAAGTACAAGCTATCGGCTTCCCGCGCCTCGCGCACATCATCAAAGGCTTCAGGAGAGAGCGGGACAACGGGGCTCTCCAGGCGCCTTCAACAGGAATCAGGCGCACTCACGGGGAACCAATGCCTGGTAGCCAAGACTCAGTTGCCCCCACAGAGAGACAAGAAGTGCAGCCTCCTGACCTACACTTGCTACCAGGACCCAGTTACCAGCACACACAGCCTCAGCAGGCCTGCGCCCTCACAGTAAGTGCCTGCATCACTTGCTCACCTACCACAGCAGGGCTCTTCCTCAGAGACACTAAGTCAGTGCGGATACTCACTGTGCCAGCCTCCAGCAATACCAACTGCCCTGCCCTGAGCGCTAGACTGCCCTACATCGCCTACAGGGATCGCCCAGGAGTACAGCCTGTCCGAGCTTCATGTCCGATACCTCACTTGCCCCAGGGACGCCGAAGTGCTCTGTGTTCTTGCCGTGCCACCACAGTCCCACTGTCAAGGGCCAGGCAGCTACAGCTGGCACCTGCGTGCTCTGGTCTACTGCTGCTCATCAACCCAGCTCACCGCTGCCCAGCCTTCCCAGGCCTACACCGGTCAGTCCCTTGTCCACAGACCAGCCAGCATGTGTGCGCAAACCTTTTCCCTCATTAGCCCGGTTCCCTTCTTGCCGAAGCCGAGAGAACCAGCCATGAAGTAGGAGGACAGGATAGGGTATTTCCTAAATTACTTGTCTGCCTTGGAGGATGAAGGGGTGGAAGAATTTTCCAGTAAACGAAGAAAGAAAATTATCTTGCATAACCTGGGTCCAGAGGGTCTAAGAGTGTATGAACACATGGTAAAAAAGACTAGACTCCCCACCGACACGGATGTTTTTCAACTTGCGCTGGAAGACCTAGACTGTCACTACCAGCCAGTGGTCTGCACAGCCATAGAACGTTATATCTTCTTTCAAAGTAAACAAAAAGAAACCGAGTCAGTAGAAGATTATGTGGCTGCGCTGAAACGGTTGGCAGTCACCTGCAAATTTGGGCACCTCCATGATGAGCTCGTACACGACCAGATAATAATGCACACCGTCAATACCAACATACAGGAAAAGCTGTGGGTCAGTGGGAATGCACCGCTCAATGAGATCATCGCCATGGTTAAGAAGGCAGAATTGTCCAAAAGGTGCGCAGTTGCGGCGAAAAAAAGACTGGGACAACAAAGCCACAGTATTCAAAGTGATAGAAGCGAAATCCCAAGAAAAAAAACCTCCGCCCTATGCAGGGACAAAGTACAGTAGGAAGCCCACACCCAAGACAGGACCCCATACGGTCTCCGGCGACCACAAGAACAGTTGCTACAGATGCGGCAGCCCAGCGCACGTAGCTAACGACAGACGCGTTCCTGCATTCCGAGTCAAATGCACCTTTTGTGGGGTGGTGGGTCATTTTGATAAAGTATGTCGGCACAAGCCTAGCTATGCTGCAGTTAAATGTGTTTTACAGGAATCCGACACAGACTGGGGTGAGGGGGAGGCAGAGGATGATTGCGTTTTATGTATTGATGATCAAATTCTAGGTATTGATTGCAACAGCACCGAGAAACCCTCTTTTGTATGGTCTATTGGGGGTATACAGGTCTCCGTGGTAGCCGACTTTGGGTCCCCGTACACCATCATTCAGCACCACATATGGGAAAGGGACTTCATACGCACCTTAGGCACTCACCTCTTCCTCACAGACGTACATCCTGTCACCTTTACTGGGGAGAAAATCCACATGGTGGGCTTTCGTCCCCTACAGTTTGAGTTTAAGGGAAGGACATCAGAGGGCAAACTGTATGTAGCCGAAACAGGTCCCTCAGTGTTGGGGTGGGTGGACCAAGGGGCACTAGGGATTCAACTGAAGCCGGGTGGTACCACACAAGTACTAATGATCGACAACCCGCACTCCATGGAAAGCACAACGTGGAAGGAAGATTTTCCCGCCGTCTTCGGCGGCTCCATGTCCGACTCACAAATTTCACGCAAAGGATCTGTCTCAAAGAAGGAGCCGTCCCGGTATGCCACAAAGTAAGGAGCATTCTTTTCAACTGCAGGGAGGCGGTACAAAGCGAACTACAACGCTTGGAAGACAACGGGGTGATTGAGCCGATTGAGAGCGCGGAATGGTTGGCGCCCCTGATCATCGCGCGCAAGCCCAACGGTAAGGTGTGCCTGTGTATCGACCTTAGATAACTCAACAAAAACATCATAGTGGACAAATTCCCCTTACCCAAAATAAACGAGATGTTGGCTCAAACTAAGGGGATCAAATGGTTCTCAACAATTGATCTCACAGCAGCGTACCACCAAATATCACTACACCCCTCCAGCAGGAAACTCACATCGTTCATCACGCCATTTGGCTGCTACAGGTTCCGACGCATGCCATTTGGCCTCGCATCCGCTGCAGCCGTCTTTCAAAAACTGATGCACAGACTATTTAAAGACATTCATGGCATGCAATACTTCCAGGACGACATCCTCATTATGGGAAAATCTCAACAAGATCACGACGAGAAACTCTCAACGGTGTTACGAATTCTGTCACAAAACGGCCTCACTGCGGAGTGGGAAAAATGCAAATTTGGCCTGCACACGGTCACCTACTTGGGTCACGAAATAAGCGACCAAGGCATCTCTCCCAAACGAGCTAATGTAGAGGCAATTATGTCAGCACCTCCACCCCGGAACAAAGAAGTAGTATGTTCCTTCCTCGGCTTAGCTGAGTTCTACAGTAAATTTGTGCAACACTTCGCCACCAAGACACACCATCTACGTCAGATACTGGAGAAAAAAAAACGCATTCCAATGGACAGACAAAGTCAATGAGGAGTTTCGCCAAATCAAAATAGACATATGTGACGCCGTGCCCCTACACGGATTCGACCACACTGCTCTCTCCATCCTCAACACAGACACCAGCGACAAAGGACTGGGAGCCATCCTATCACAAAGATCTGAAGACGGTGCTGTCACCACCATCAGTTTCGTGTCTCGCTCCCTGGCCCCTAATGAGGATAAGTTCAGTGTTATTGAAAAGGAAATGGTGGCGGCCATCTGGGCGATGGAGAAATTCCTTCAATTCCTCTGGGGTTCCAAGTTCTTGCTCCAGACTGACCAGTGGCTTCTGATCTAAGTGCTTACTTCTAGCGGACATGCCAATGCCACTCCGCGCATCGCAAAAATGACCCTTAGGTTACTGGACTTTGTCTGTGATGTAGAATACATCCCGGGCAATAAGAACAGTCGCGGACTACCTCAGCAGAGCAGCGGCAATGGAAGGGGCACCTGCAAAAACGGAATGGGATGAGTACACAATTGCCTTCACTCATGACCAGGAGGAAGTCATAAGCGTGCAAGAATGGAAGGCAGCGTATGAGGCCGATCCCCACATAAAAACCGTGAAAAAGTAGGTCATGCAGGGGTGGCCGGAGAAAAAACATTTGGACGCCGACCTCTGGAAATTCTGGAAAGTGAGAGAGGAACTCTCCATCAGCTAGAACGCAACATTCCTCTTACGGGGATACAAAGTGATTCCTTCGCAAAAATTAGTAGACCGCCTCCTCACAATACTACATGAAGGCCATTTAGGCATCGTGAAAACTAAGAGCAGCGTTAAAAACTCTTATTGGTGGCCCGCCGTGGACAGCCAGGTGGAGAAGCACGTGAGGGCTTGCGCACAGTGCAGCAACGCAGATAAGACGCAAACTATGCTACAACCACCCTTGGGGAAATTCACCAACCCATGGGAGGAATTGGCAGTTGACATTCTGGGTCCCATTCTTGACTCACATGGGGCACCCAAATATGCCATTGTGTTGATGGATCGTTACTCCAAATGGCCAGAAGTTGAACTGTGCGAATCAGCCGACACTGAGAAGATTGTGTTGTTCCTCTCAGCCACATTCTTGAGGGAGGGCATTCCGAAAGTAATCACGGGTGACAATGGTCCCCAGTTCACATCTGAGAAATGGACTGCATTCACGAACCGGAACGGCATCACGACCAAACATACCCCGGTGTACCACCCAGCTGGTAATGGCCTCGCAGAACGGTTTAACCATGTACTTATGGGATCTGTGCAAGCAGCCATCGCGCAGGGAAAAATTGAGAAACGGAGATTAAACACACAGTATGGGCTTATCGCATTACGCCCACGTCAATGGGATACAGCCCATTCAAGATCCTGAGAGGCCGCGACCCATTTACACGGGACAATGCAGTATGGTTGAACCTGACTCTTCAAAGCAAGTGGTCCCCAGCGGTGGTCCGCAGCAACTTGGAGAAGGCCCTGAAAATTTACACAGACTGCTACAACAAGAAACATGGCGTACGTGAGGTCGCATTGGAAAGAGGGGAGTGGCTCCGAGTGAAGCTGGCACAATTGCGGCGTAAAGGCGACAGCAAGTTCAGTGAACCCCTGCAAGTCAAAGAAACCTATGCCCGCTCTGCCCTACTAAGTGATGGCAAAGTATGGTCCCATGACAGAATGGTCAAGTGCAATAAAGTGATAGGATGGGACAAACGAGAGGTGGCATCAAGCACGAGAAACACCCCATGGGACTCGGACAACGATGAGTATGAACAAGAGACAAACACACAGAAACGGCGCCATAAGAAACAATAGAGAAGAAAGCAGAGACGCACAGGAGCAGAGGAGTCAGGAGGACACATGACTTACTCAGACCACAAGAAGACCACAATAAACAAGAATCGGACACCAAACCAAAAACCTCCACAGCTCCCAACACTGTCCAGCATGGGAGCATAAGAGAAGCCAGAGCAAGCATGAGGGAGACACACACGACACAAGTACCCACTACACGCACCCGCACCGGTAGAGCAGTAGTGTCACCCACAAGATACAAAGAATATGATATGTAATCTTTAGTACAGCACGTTTTTGCTTTTTCCCCCCCCTTTCCTTTCCTTGTTGTTACATGTACACATATTTCACCCCTGTGCCCGCGACTTCAGCGGGCACCCAGGGGATCTTATTGTTTTTTGTAAAAGGAGGGAGATATGTGGTGTAGCGCTCTAGTGTAGGAATTTGTCTAAATCATATTTCACAAGTGGCTTACACTCGCTCACATCCACACTGTTCAGATAATCTGAACAAACTATAGACACAACAAAGACTTGATTTTATAAAGGCATCTCTGTACCGTTATTGTTAGTAAACTCTCTTGACAAAAACAAATATTAATACAAAACCATCAAATTATTACCAACTTTTTGTGTTGCGTTTTCTGAATGGGTGATGGGTTGGGTGACTTTTAGATTTTTTGTTTTGATAATCAAATGGCAGGAGTCTGTTTTTCTTTAAAACCTACCTCCTCTCTCCTGGAGTAGATCATCAGGAAGGTGGGGGTGGGGGGGAGATACCTCAAAATTTGTGAATTTCTCTGAAGGACATTCTGGTTTATCAATGTAAAGTTAATCAATTTCAATCTTGTTTTTCATAAAAATAGCTTTTTATGAGGAATTGCGGTTTATCTTACATCCAGCATAATCTGCGTTTCACAATTAAAATATAACTGTCTGAGTCAGAACTATATAGGTTTCATTTTGTTTAAATTAACACAATCAATAAGCACTATAATCAATCCAAAAAACAGCGCATCACTGCCCCTCCCCTTTTTGGTCCAAATTCGAATAGAAAGAAGGCCACTAAAATGCATAAATGTGTGCTGTGTTCTTGCTTCTGCTGCAAATGAGCTGCTCTAAATTCAGTTTGCTACTCACCTGAAAGACTTTGGAAGTGTCAGATACTGTCAGTGTGATAGTTCGATAAACGTGACCATAATCTTCTTACATCCCATACTATAAACTAAGAGTTACTGAGAGAAGGAAGGATCTTGAGCAAACATCCAAGATTTTTTAAAGATGGTTAGGAGCCATGTGAAATCACATGAGACTGCAGCAAAATTTGACTTAAAATAGCTACAGGAACTTGCAGTACACTTAGCTTATATGGGTGATGCTAGCAATTAGTAGAGTACCAGACTTCCCACCTTAGAATCTGACTATTTCGGGAATTTCTGGAGTAATTTCGTAGAAAGTCACACCTAAATCATCGAAAAAGATTTATGATTAAGTCCCTGGTGGATGACTTGATTAAGGAGTGCAATAGGGTGGAGGGAGTTCAAGGTTACAAACCAGTCTTAAGGTATTCGCCGAACACGGTCAGAGTGCAGAAAAGAAAATGTGTCCAGCAATCACTTGTGCTTTGATTTTATATTCCTAAAAGTAGGAAGAGGAGGGGTTTGCTGATATTGTATTCCCTCTGTTATGAAAAGGCAGTTGCAGGGCACAGACAACCATTTGCACATTTTTTTCGGAGAATTAGGGAGCTTAGGCATTTTAGGCAGCATATCGATTCAGTAGGAGGCCTACAAAAGAAATTCATGCGGTACTTCAGGTGGAGGAAATATCATAAACTGTAACCAAGTCATTTTGTTTTATTTAGCACAATTTGAAAAAAAATCTCCACTTTCCCAAGTCTTTAGGTAACTATGGGCCTAATTATGATGTAGGGCGGGAAGCCTCCAACCAGCTGTCGGAGGCTTTCCATCCGACATCCTATGTTTCAGTCCGACCATTTCCATCCGACATCCTATGTTTCAGTCCGACCACCGTATTAGGATGACGGCATTTGTAGTGAAACCTGCGGGGGGGATTCTGATGCACTCACAACAGGCTCTTGTCGGTGCGTTGGAAGGCACTATAATAATAATTATACATTTATAAAGCGCAACAGCTACCTCAAACAGAGGTGTCCCGGCACTATAGCAGGCAAGCAGGAGAGGAGGATTGGCAGGGGTCTAGCTCTGACTGAATAGCAAGGTCTTCAGCACTTTCCTGAACTCCAATTCCAATTGGATTAGGCGAAGTTTAACCGGAAGCGACTTCCATAATCTGGTCATAACTAACGTAAAAGATCTACCCCCAATGGGAGCCTTTGCATATCGCGGTAAGCAGAGCAAATTCTGGGAGTTCGATCTTAATGAGCGTTTGTGTTGATAGGAGCGGATTAGTTTCCTAATGTAGCTGGGACTATTGCCTCTCAGAGCCCTGAAGGCTACAGTCAGGGTTTAGAATTATATTGGTTTTGTTACAGGTAGCCAGTGGAGCTGTTTAATATGCGGAGAGATGTGTTCTCTAAAAGGCACTCTTCTGATTAATCTTGCAACCGCATTTTGCACCATTTGCAATCTCTTAATCAGATATGCAGGCAGCCTCAGGTAGAGATTATTTGCATAGTCCAACCTTGATGTCACGATGCATGAACAATGGTTCTGCGGTTGCTCTCAGGTAATAAGTGTAGAAACCTTGTCAGGCTTCTCAGTATACCGATGCAAGAGGATGCAGTGTACCGTACTTGTGTTGTGAACGTTAGGTTGGGTTCTCATTTTAAGCACAAGTTTTTTGCCGTGGTTGAGGGGCATGGGGGGGTGGGGGGGGGGGGGTACCATTTCCTCCAGCCACCACAGTCTGGCCGATGGGGAGGGGGGTTGCCTTGCCAAAAAACAGGACGTCAGTTTTCTCTGCGTTAAGCTTAAATTTATTATTGTTCATCCAGCTGGAGATGTCCTTTAGACATCCCCTGATTCTGGAGAAGGAGTCAACTGAGTGGTCCGTGAAGGAGAATACCAACTGGGTGTCGTCTGCATAGGAAATAGCTTTTATTTCCAATTTGGCAATGAGCGAGAAGAGGGGAGCCAGACAAATGTTAAAGAGTAAAGGGCTCAAAGCCAATCTCTGTGGTACCACACAACGTAGGGGTTTGGCTTCTGACATAAATGAGTAAAGAGTGACCCTTTGCAGCGGTCACGAAGATAGGACTTTAACCAGGCGAGATCCATCCCCTCCACTTACGCCCAGTTAAGCCTGGCAAGTAGGACCCACTGTATCAAGAGCTGCGGACAAGTCCAGGAGCACTAGCATGGCTGAGGCTCCTGTGTCCACAGTCATTCTTATAGAATCTGCTACCTCCAGCAGAGCTGTCTCTGTGCTGAAGCCAGCCCGAAATCCGGACTGCGTTTGGTGTAAAATGCCACGTCTGTCCACGAAATTGGTTAGTTGACGTTGAACCAATTTTTCCAGCATCTTAGCCGGTGCTGGAAGTAGTGAGACTGTGTGATAGTTGTTTAGCTCACACGGATCAACGTTGGGCTTCTTCAAGAGAGGGTATAGCATTGTATGTTTCCAAGACTCCGGGAAGATGCCAGTGGCTAGTGAGCTGTTCCATAGGTGGTTCAAGGTGGGATTGATACGGTGGGCCAGTGCTCTCCATAGTTTTGGGGGTATGGATCTTCTGTGGACCCCGATTTGCATTTCAGGATCTCTGCCAATGATTCCTGTTGTGAGATGGAAGGAAATTCTGAGAAGGAGACCTCCTCAACATGGGTTTCCACAACATCTGATTCAGTAGTTTCCATTCGAGTCGTGAAGGCATCATAGACCTTCAAGATTTTTTCCTCAAAGAAATTAAACAATTTAGCACACACAGACGGTGACTGTGGTATTTTACTTTCAAGTGCTATTGGCTTGGTAAAAGAACTGACTAGCCTAAAGATTTCTTTGCAGGAGTTCTCTGCGGTATTAATTCGATTTACAAAGTAGTGACTTCTAGCAGCCCTCATAGATTTATAGAGTTGTTTTAGAGCTTCCTTGTAAATCAATTTGGCCGCAGGACAATATTCTTTCCTCCAAAGGCTTTATTTTTGTTTACATTTACTTTTATCCACTTTCAGTTCCTCAGAGAACCAGGGGGCCAACGGAAAATTTCTAGAGGATCCGCCTAACCTAACTGGGGCTAAGTTGCTCAAGGCGGTAAAGATCCATCTGTTCACGGCATTCAAGTCGGTGTAAGGGTCATTGGTGAATTGAGGCTGGCTTTCCAACAGAGCTGGGCCTAAGAATTCCGGCGTCAGTTTCTTCCAGTTCCATTTAGGTATATTACGGGTTTTTCCACCTAGTTGTGGTGTTTTCCTAATACACGAGAAAGGGACCAAGAAATGGTCTGTCCATACCATTTGTTGCGGGGGCTCCTTGACCAAGGACGGGATGTTAGAAAAAAACAGATCTAAAATGTTGCCAGCAAGGTGGGTAGGGAATATTACATGTTGAGAGAGATTTGCCCCCTCAAGTGACACCCTCAGCTGAGATGCAGGAGTACAGTTGGGTTCCAAAATATGTAAGTTAAATTCTCCTAGGACTGTGTAGTTAGCATAATGTTGTGACTTCTACGCAATTAAATTGCAGATATCTAAAGTTAGGCTGGGAGAGCAGCCAGGTGGTCTGTAGATCAATAGTCCTGCGAGAGAGGAGGTGGGTCCAATCTTTATACAGAAATTCAAGCCTTCAATGGAGCCCATATTTTGTAGCTCTATAGAAGAAAACTCCCAGGAGTCTCTCACAATGATGGCTACTCCACCTCCTTTTTTTTATCTCCCGTTCTGTTTGCACAGCATACTTTAAAGCCTGGCGGGATAGCTAGAGCCAGTGCCGGTCTAGATTCCACTTTTAACCAGGTTTTGGTCAGGAACATCAAATCCCAATCAATATTAGATAAAGATAAATATAGGTCATCTGCATGTTTGAGCAGTGACCTGCAGTTAATAAGGCAGGCTCTTATTCTGTCTCCAGGATTCATTAACACAGAGTTTAATGGGATTGCTCTAGTGTTTCCGCGTAGTCCCACTGTGTTGCCTAAGTCAGAGTTACAGTTTTTACAAAAATGTGGGAGTCTAGCACCCACTAGAGCAGTAACATGACCATCTAGGCACGTAGTCTTCCTTAGCCTCGGAAGGGAATCTCGTGTCCAGGAGATGGTTTTGTCGTTATTGCGAGGGGCAGCATAACAGGCGCTCGCCACGGTACGGACGGGCACAGACCATCTTGCCTTTGGTGCGTCTGCGACGCGTCCGTGCACAAATGTACCTTTAAGTGTGAAGTCACCAGAAATGAGGGAAGCCTGAGGGGGACCCGCGCCCCTCCGCACATAAGGCCAGAAATGCAGCTTCGGACCGGAAGAAATTGCAGTGTGTAAGTGCCAGGTAGCAAAAACAATTACAAGTTTAACAGCATCTAAAACAATCTAAAAGTAGTTTAGAGCTTGCGCTAGAAAACGCTTTAAATATAGCCCCTCTTTGCGCTGCTTGTAATCCACCATAAACCCCTAATGATGGAAGAGGCAGACTCTGCTCCGCCGTCAGGATTATGATGGCACTTTCCGCCTGCCCTTTCATGGCGGTCCGCCCGCCATTTTAAAAGCAGGCAGATAGTGCTTTTGGGGTCCACAGCAGGGCCCCCGGCCCTCCATCTTGGGACCTGGGGGGCACCTATGTTGCCCCCCTGAACATCCCTGCACCATGTGGAAGGCACCATGAGGTGCATGCTACACGGTGCAGGGATGTTCCCCAAACACCCATTTTGCTATGGCAGCTTGTGCTGCGGGACATTTCTACCCGCCGCACAAGCTGCCATACCAAAATAGATGTTCTAAATTGTGAGGTCGGAACCGCCAAACTATGGCGGTTCTAGAGTGCTAAGGTGTCGACATCGTAATTAGGCCCTAAGTTGGAGCAACAGGTTTCTTGAGAGGTAAGATGTGATTTGTGTTCACATGTTGATAGGTTAAAGTCATCTTACTTTGACTACAAAAAGTCAAGTACATTGTGTCCGTGAAATCAGCAGCAGAGATAAAACTAATTCCTGACCTGCACATTATGCTGACCATCCAACATTCCCACATTCGTCCTGATCTAAACAGTGTCCCATAGAAGTGGGCTTGTGTGAGTCACTAGATAAGGTTGTGCAGAACCCACATCTACAAGAAACCGAAAAAGTGATCTGTGAGCTTAATGCAGCCGAAAATATATCTCCTAATTTATAACCAAAATTGTAGAACATACTACATCAATCTGTTTTTTAGAATATCAGAGAGAAGGGACAAGATCAATTTAGGTTATGTCTGTTTTATGACAGCACTATTCCTACATCAATTATATACAGGGACCTAAGACTCCCACCTGCATATGGTCAACTTGTAATATATAGAGTTTCTACAAGATCAATAGACTCAAGACCAGACAAAAACAAAGTACCAAAAACCCAGATTTGTTGTTTATCCAAGATGGCCCTATTGGTAGGGGCAGTCAATGTTTCTGTCCTGTTCCAACAACTCTTCAGGACATATATGGCTTTAAAAAAACAGTCATTACTTAGATTTATCTTGTACCTGGTCTCAGATGTTCTGAAAAATCGGATTGAGATAGAGGAAACTACGTCAATGGCCAGAGGCAGGCAACTTGAGTTTATATTTATGAAAAATCAACAGACTTCAGCCTCAGGATTGGCCCTTTTATGCAAACCTATTCTTTTCAGCCACTGGACAGATGATCGACAAACGTTTGATCTCAATGTAAGTTATTAGTGAAAGAGAATACAAACACTGCAACGCTAAATAGACTTTGGGCTGAATTAGGCCATAGTTTTCGGCTGGGTAAACAACAGACCGCTGCAGGTACCAAACTGAAGATGACAGGTCACTGTAGCTGAGACGAGATTGGGTGCCTTTTTTAAAGCTGATGTAAGAGCCCGTTGCTCCATGTGGATTAAACTTCAACAGTATAGATAGGAAATTTAAGGTGTATTGGTCCTATTAAGTGCAATAAGACTTTATGAAATGTTACAACTGTAGAACTATGCTGTTAAAACCGGGTTCCACCTTGTAGTTTGGATTACATCATATTGGTTTTAACTGTATTTTAAAACAGTTTTTATTTAAATGGATATGTATTTATGAAGTGTCACATGATAATGCAAGAGTGTCATATTGTAGGTTTTAATTAACTGATCAATAAAGTATCATTCATTCACATTTCTCCATGAACAATGTATAGCTCTGATGCATGATTTTGCTCTTTATGTACTTTTGAGGCCACTTGATCTCTAAACTTTTTTATTCATTGCATGTCATACTTATGTATGGTTATGGTTTCCAATGTGATGAATTGAATGTATTTTTTGTTGCACTTTTATGGATACAACATGTACTCAAATAAAGTTATAATGACCGATTGACGGGTCACTCATGATAATGATGGCTGAGACACAGGTGGAAAGGCCAAGTATATAGTCTCAAAACGTTAGTACCCCTGCACTGGAGTGACCTTGTGGGATGCTGCCAGACCTATAAAGATTTTGTAATATGGACCCGAGTCAGCGAACAACTAACTATCTATGAGAATGCAGGCAGGGAATTTGCAAAATAAACCCACACTTTCTGACTGGGCGCGCCTGCTGGCCAAAGGAGAGTTTCTCTCTGCGACTTGCAATTTTACTTTTAAAACAAAGTATGGACTCAAAAATACTAGCAAAAAAAGTAGCGCCGGCTAAACAATGAGAAATGGCAAAATGTGTCTTACATGACATGGCCGCTCAGAAGCTGTGATAAAGTCTAGGATTAAAGACACTTTACTGATCCTTTATTTACAGTGCTCCCTATTTACCAAATTAGAGTGATACTGCTTGAGGGGGAAAACATAAAATGGAGGGAGGAGCAACAGGGATGTCTCATATGGATTAGGTCTTTTAAAACTGAGGAAACATGGTACGAATTAATCTTGTTTGTCAATTTAATTAGGGGTCATTTTGAATGTTTTAAATGCACCAACGGAAAACGGGTATGATTTATACAAACAATTATGGCCCTGCCCACTTCACAAAACTCTTTAAAGTTAAGTGGCGTATGCCGCTCCCCCCCCCCCCAGCCTGAAATGGTACGTCTTACAGCAAGTTTTATTTCAACACTTGAGAAGATTCTTCAAAGTTCATAAAGAGATTTAAAGCTGCCTTAACTCTGCCAAGACTTAGTTTGTGGGACTGTGAAAAATACATCTGGCAGTTCGTCTGTCTGACCATCTGGAGAACATTTCAGGAACCAAAGAGCAACGAGCAAAAAAAAAAGAAAAACCTCCTCCCCTGCAGCAAAGACAACTGGGAGAGCTCAGTACTGTCGTGCAGGGCAGCCAGACGTGCTTTCAGGCATTGCTCAACTCCAAAAACTATTGAAGAGCAAACAGACTGCTTTCAGCAAACACTCTGTGCAGCACAGGCCGCCAGCTATATTGAGGCGACAGTGATGCCCTGTCCATGGTGTTTGCAGACGTTGTCAAAATAGACGGTGTATAAACCAAGTACACAAATCATTTGCTGTGCATGCACTGGGAAGGTTTGTGCGCGCATCTCGAGATGAAGTGACGAGAATGACCCTTGAGGGGATGGTGGTGAAGACTGCGAGGAATGCCACATGGGCATATACTATGACAAGCTAAAGTGAAGTTATGCTGTCTCTTTATGCCAACAAGATGAAGTATATTGGGTTTAAATAAAAAGTGCATACCTTACTAGCCTCCAAAGTAACGGGAAGTAAATAGGGATGTCCACTCGCGTGCCGGTGAATGGGCATGTTCATAGGGAAGGAAATATGTTTCTTGTGGGGCAGCCTTGGTTGGGAATGGTAAGTGCAGGGCCAGGCACGAGGCAATATGCAACTCATACCACGAGATGCACGTATGTAATACGCAGCCCTGACCTCAACGAGGCAAAGTGCCCCCCCCCCCAAAACACACAAGGTGAAATATATAACTTGAGCTCCTGTGCAGTGTGCAACCAGTTAAAGCTCTCTCGCCCCTTTGCATTCAGCAGACAATCCCCCGAGACCCTCCACGACCCTCCCGCCTCCACCGAAACTCCCAGAGTTGTGGCCCCAGAACTACCCATCCGAAATGATGCGTCTGCCCCTTACATCACAGGGGGGTCCTCTGCAGATCCTCCTAATTAGCTCACGACACAGGGTGCGGATTCCATCCCTGATCACCCACCTCTGGTTGAAGCATTGAGATCCAAAGGCAACTCTCACCCCCCAGCCCAGCCCATGCCCTCCTCCGCCCTTACCTGCAGTCTCTCTGACGCCGGCTGCCACATCGCAGGCTCTGACCCCGGCTCGGGCTGACGGATGGTGCTGGGTGCACTGGGGGTCTGGCTCACATCTGCCGGTGCCCCGGAGGATGCGCTCTGTCCCCGCGCTGCGCTCGGAGAGAGGGATGAGGGAGGAGGACGTGAAAGCAACTGGTAGCAGAGTGGTACTGCCCGGCCTCCCGCACGCAGAGCAGGGCTTTTCGTGTGGCAGCAGGGACGGCAAAGAGGAGCCCCGCCTCCTACAAGAACCCCCTACTGCAGCCGCCCACCATTACTGCCAGGTAAAAGCAAGCACAACCGCTTGTCAAAAGACGACAAGCACTGTCAAAACACGACCAAACTCCGCCCAGCCCAAATAAGGACAACATTAGGCTAATAAAGACAGGAGAAATACAATCCCAATGCCGCTTTTCATTTGTATACTTCATTTTCTTTCCAACCCTACTACCCCATCTCATTTGTATCTGTTCCCTCTATATCCCTTTTGTGCTTCATTAGTTTTCTTAGTTCGTTTTTTTTGCTTGGTGTCAGTGTGTTTTTGACCTAGTCTGTTTAGGGACATCTTAAGGATTTTGGGGACCCTCAGCATAGCTGCCAAGGTTTCAGATTGCTATGTGTGACGTTTTCATAATTTTTATGTAATTATGAGTGACATTTCAACGAGTATGAGTGATACTTTTTCGGAAGCAAAATCAAGCAATAAAGACTGGGAAGTCGTACATATCAGCAATTATACCCATTTGAGTAAGAAGGCACTCAAAGATGTTGTTAAAACTGATGGAAAGCAGCAGAACCTGAAGCCCCTACTGCCCTCCTAAACTGATCGTACTGTTAAAAAGAAACGAGGACTCAGATGTGCACCCCTCTCATTGACAGTGCACGCTGCACCACTTCAAACAAAAAAACGTTTCTGCAAATGTCAGCAAAGTAAGTTATTGTAGTAGGGTCAGATTGAAAACCGGTGAAGTGTGCCTGCCACTTGCTCACCTCGAATGGAGAAAATAACATAATGACTGCAATACTGAATGTAGCCGAGGTTCAGAATCCATTTCCCATATTTTTGTGTTCCGCATTATTTTCTTCTACTGTGACAACAAACGGAAACAAAAGCTTTACCTGATGGCTTTCTTGACTGCTCGGCCACTTCCCGGGTAACCTCTGAGAGGCGGCATGCTCATCACCTCAGCTACCCGGACCTCTTGTAATAACCATCTGTTCCTGCGGTGCTTCTGCCATGAGTGTAGGGATCGCATCACCGTCCAGTGACCGCCAGATCTAGGAGGCACCAACATAATCACTGCGGCGTGACGGGCCCAAACTTTATCTTCCACGCGCTAAGTTATGGCTACACCGGTTGTAGGAATCACGTGATACACCAGGCACGTGAACGCCGGCCCCAGCAGCTATTTCGTTTTAAACAAGAACGCTTTTTGCATCAAGCACAGCAATCGGCTAATAGTGCATACATGCCAACAGTAGCTGATTGCAGTGCTCGCTGCAGCAAAGACTTGACATTAATACTGCAAGACACTCTGCCAGAGCAGCATGCGGTCCGCACTGCCTGCTCATTAGGCCATTTCCCTCCGCTTATCTCTTCCTCAGCACCGGTGGTGGTGTCATGGAGGTGCTAGAAATGCGTGACTCAGCATTTTTGTGCGGTGATGCGGACCACTGCACAAAAATGCGTTAATGTCACACATAATGCGTGATACTTGACAGGTCTGCCTCAGCCAAATGTGTTTGCGGGGCACCAGTTCAGAATAACTTTGAATTTATGATCCAATTTCAGCTCTTATGTTTACTCTGTGGCCAGGTCACTGACAGTGCACAGGTACGTTGTTACAAATCCTAAATGTGTTTACATCTAATATTCAGGGTTAGTGATGTGTGTTTTCAATATTATAATACTGCAGCAGCTAACTAATATTAATTACAAATAATATTCATGACCCCTCCCATTTCTCATATGTAGGTCCTGTTTTGATCTAAAAAAAAAAATATATATATATATATATATTACCTACTGGCGGTCGCCAGTAGGTATATATAGTTAGGATTTTTTCTCTATGGGATTTTTGAAAATTCTATGTCTAATAACTTTGGCGTTTGTGGACGGAATTGGCTGAAATTTTCTGGAAAATTGAACATTTTGTTTCTGAGCAGCCCCTGGAAATTTGGGGGGGGGTTCGTCCAGGGGGGGTCGAGAAAAAAGGGGGGTCCCAAAACGTGTTTTTAACATTGAGTTTTCCATAGGGCGGTTGGCCTCACTTTTAGCCCGAACGGCTGAATGGATTTGCATGAAACTTGGCAAAATTGTAGGGACTGGTAGCCCGATGTGCCTTTTGTAGGTCTCAATATATGTGCTCCAGTGGATTTTGAGAAATTAACGTTTAAAAAAAGATATATATCTGTAAGCGCGCTCTGGGCAGCGCTCCGGTCCGCGGACCTTAAGCGTACCGGAACTTCGCGTAGCTAAGCTGATTGGCTCTCCGGTGTCTGTCAACATTCTAAACAGTCCGGAGCGGCCGCCATCTTGTCTCTCGGTAGGATTGAGAGACAAGAGGAGGCCAAAACAAAGGGGGAAATAACCATAAGGGGGCATACTAGATCCTCCCTGACCCCCTAGGTTTAATGTGGAGGTTTTAAAAGGGCCCCGCGGGGCAAAAAAAACAAAAAAAATTTTTGTTTTTTTTGCGTGGGGAGCGCCTGGTCCGCGAACCGGGAAGCGTTCTGGGCAGCGTACTGCAATGAAAAATGAATGATAGACTTTTCAAATGCTGTATGTTATTTGATTGTTGGTTTTGTTGATTATTTTTTATTTTCTTTATTTTTTAAGCATTTTTTTTATTGTGATTGTGTTTCATAATTTATCAAACTTTCTAACATTTCATTGTCAGAAATTTCATAATTATCATTGAATATACATTGTAGTCTCTGAGGGTGTAAAATGTCCTCATTTTCAAGGAGGTTATCTACTGCTTGTACACATTGCAGTAGTTCTTTGTCTAAAGTTTCATCGAAAAATTCAATATCATTTTCATCATTGATTTCTTGGCTGCTCTCTTGCAGGACAATTTGAAATTCAACTTTCTGTTCGCCTTCCATTTTGCCTGAAATTTAGATTAAAAAAATATATATTAGTAGAGATAGGGCACTGTTGGGATTAATTTTGGGCAGTGTATAGTATCAGAGTGGAAGTAGGAATATAAAAAAGTGTATGTGATTTAACGTAAGTAAATTCATAATTATACAAGAGAAGCCTAACTCCATCCATAACTATAACAGAGAAGTCTATCTAAATCTATAACTACTACAGAGGGATAGTATATAACTATCAGAAAAAGTTTACCATATTAACTTATAGTGCACAATATACTTCAGTTTTAAAAATAAAAACTTACCTTTAGAAAGAAGTTGAAGGAATTAGTGAAAATCCTATTGAAAATATATATTAGTAGAGATAGGGCACTGTTGGGATTAATTCTGGGCAGTGTATAGTATCAGAGTGGAAGTAGGAATATAAAAAAGTGTATGTGATTTAACGTAAGTAAATTCATAATTATACAAGAGAAGCCTAACTCCATCCATAACTATAACAGAGAAGTCTATCTAAATCTATAACTACTACAGAGGGATAGTATATAACTATCAGAAAAAGTTTACCATATTAACTTATAGTGCACAATATACTTCAGTTTTAAAAATAAAAACTTACCTTTAGAAAGAAGTTGAAGGAATTAGTGAAAATCCTATTGAAATGTACACCAAGAAGTAGTAGTCAAAATGGCTGTGTTTTCTTCTCTTCCTTTATATATATTCAGGTATATAACCAATCAAATGTCAGGTAAAAAAAATAGAAAATGAAAGTAACATTTTAATTGGTTGTCAATTCCAACACTTCGGATGTGTTTTGTGAAGTAATTTACCTCACGGTATTTAGAGAGGTCTACAGGCTAAATGGCTAAATGGAATTCCAATCAAATTTGTGAAAATGGTAGGGATTGGTATGTAGTATGAGCTAGTCTATATTTGGTGAAATTGTCTCCAGTGGCTTTTCTGTGAACTACTTTCCCACCTTTTTTGATGGTGCGCTTCCCAGGGAGCGACCCGGTACGCGAACCGTTGAGCGCCCCGGTTCGCGAACCTTAAGCGTAACGGGAGTCCACCATTTTGTGTTTCGGTCGAATTAAGATACAAGATGGAGGGCAAATAATGTTCAGAATGGGTAGAAGGGGGCACGGTAGACTTATCTTGACCCCCTAGGTTTTGTGAGGGTGGCTGAGGAGGCTTATATGTGCGAAAAAAAAAAAAAAATTAAAAAATTTCGCGAGGTTAGCTCCCGGTTCGCGTACCGGGTAGCGCCCCAGGGAGCGTACTTTGTTGAAAATTAGTGAAAAATGTTAGAGTAAAATAATAATTGTGAGTGATCAGATGTAGGGTAGCTCTGAGAAGAGCTTTTGGGTTTATGGTACATTTAGGTACTTATAAGTAGGTACCAATGCACATTCTTAAATTCAGAGTGAAAATTCTGTTGCCCTCATCTGAGAAGTGAACTCCATCTCCTCTGTAGATATCTTGCATGTAGTAACGCAAGTTATTGTTGTACAGGGAGCCCATTCCATGGTCTCTCATGTAAGCTGAAACAGATTTGTTTACATGCTTCCTCGACTTCTCAATTTGTGGACAAAATTGGTTTGACCACCTCCATTTCTGTCTTTGGCATATATTTGAATATACCAAGGCAGTCTGAGGAAAAAGTGCCATTAATTGCTCAAAGGTGTCCTTTAAAAGCATTTCCAGACCTACACCAGTCAAAGTGCCCAAGTCATTACCTCCACAGTGCACAATTAACAGGTCAGGTTTGGGCAAATGCATAAAGGTTTTCACCAATGGTATCAATTGGTGACATTTTAATCCTCTGTGGCCAAACCACTTAATTTCCACATCTTGTAAATTGAGGTTAGGTAAATTCCTGTTTTCAGCGTACCTTTGAGCCCAGTGAATATAACTATGTCCAACAATCCAGACAGAAAACATGGTGAGAGAAGGTTCTCCTGCAGTCAGATGAAGTGTGGCAATGAAATGGCAGTTGAAAAAATGAGAGTTTAAAATGAAAAAAACTGTGGAGTTTCTGTGTTCATGAAGCAGTAACAGTGATTGGTGGATTTTGATTGCTGAAAACAGAAAGTTAGGGTGCACGGATGAGTTATTTGAAAGATGTATTTTGAATGGTCAATAAAAAATCATTAAATGAAAGAATGCACTGGATATGCAGGTGCACTGAGAGTTCAGAGTTCAATTGCAACATTGTTGTGTGAACTTGCAAACACCAGAAGTCTTCCAAGAGGTGGTTGCCATGCAGAAAAGGCAGAAAGGGCAGAGGGGGGAAGGGTTTTCATTTGAAAAAAAGTGAGGGAAGAGTTTTGATTGGGTGACATGAGAGATATGTGTGAAGAATTACAGCATTTCTGTGCTTTTGATAGCTGCAGACTCTGGAGTGCATACCTTTTGCTCTGCTGAAGACAAATTGGTGTGTTTCTGAGACTGTTTTCAAACTCAAAGTATTTGCTAAGGTGAGAAAATATTTCTTTAATTTAGATAGAGAATAGTGTGCTTTAAGGAGAAAATTATGAATTATGTGGCGCAAATTGCTTGTAAATATGCTCCCACCTGTGCATGGAAAATTTAGATTTTGAATGTTTGTGTTACATAGCCATGTTAAAAGTGATACAAACATGCTGCAAAGGCAATTAAAAAACGCTTTTATGTGTCTTAAGGACATTTTAAGTAATTTTCCCATGTGCAGTGTTTTGAAATTATGATTTGAAATTCGTTTTTGGGGAAAAGGAATTGTTTTTAAATTTATGACAAGGACATAATGGTGTATGCTTCTTTATAAGGCAATTGACTGTCCCTGATGTTATTTTTCCCATTTTAATGTAAGACCTTTCTCTGTGGCGCAAATTGCTTGTAAATATGCTCCCACCTGTGCATGGCAAATTTAGATTTTAAATGTTTGTGTTACATAGCCATGTTAAAAGTGACCCAACCATGCTGGAAAGGCAATAAAAAAACACTTTCATGTGTCTTAAGGACATTTTAAGTAATTTCCCTGTGGGCAGTGTTTTCAAATTATGAATTGAAAATCGTTTTTGAGGTAAAGGAATGTTGTTAAAATTTATGTGCGCCATATGCCCCCAAATTTCTTTTTCAAGGGTGCAGCAGGGTGTTATTGAGACACCCCTGCACCTTTGGAAAAATTCCTAATTTGCGATGAGCTAATTGCTAATCGCAAATTGCACCTTCTTTCATATGGGCATCCTGGCGCATGGAAATGAATGGGTAATTTGCAATTAGCAATTTGCTCATCGCAAATTTGGAATGATAAAGAATCGCTATTTATTCCTTAAAATTCGCTATTTTGGAAATGCAAAATAGTTATATGATACATATGGCGGTTGATGTCTAACAAGATAAGAAGCTTAGGGATACATTTATGATGACTGGCGCAATGAAGTGGACATCACTTACTTCATTGGTAGAGCTTTACATGTATTATGTCCTCTGTATTCTTCATCAAGCGTAACTTTAATCTGCAATCCTGAGTAGGCCTCACCTTAAACAAACCTCTGGATAGGCCACATCTTATTGTCATCCTGAATTAATCATTTAAAATGCTAGGGACAGATTTATGATAGGTGTATGCCTCTTTTGCGCCACTTACAAAACACTGTCCATGGGGAAATGACTTAAAATGTCCTTAAGACACATGAATGTGTTTTTTTAAAGCGTTTGCAATTTTTTTGGGTCACTTTTAACATGGCTATGTGACTCAAACAGTCAAAATCTAAATTCACCATGCACAGGTGGGAGCATATTTACAAGGAATGTGCTCCATGGGGAAAGGTCTTATAATGTAATATGGGAAAAATGACATAAGAGACACTGAAATGCCTTATAGAGAAGCATACACCATTATGTCCTTGTCATAAATTTGCAAACCATTACTTTTCCCCAAAAACGATTTTCAAATCATAATTTGAAAACACTGCACATGTGGAAATGACTTAAAATGTCCTTATTTCAAAATTTGCTATTCCTTATTTTGCGATTGCACTGAAGGATTTGCAAATTTTGCGATTCCTTAAATGCAATGTATCAAACAAAAAATATGTAAAAAATGACATTAAGGATTTGGAAACTACCACCAACTTCTAGTTTGTGGTAATTTGCGAATTCTTTTCAAAAAGCATTTTTTTCCAAAAAACAAAAGGTGCCATATGACGCCAATACATGTCCTTAGGGCATGTATGTGTGCCATATGCCCCCAATTTTCTTTTTCAGGGGTGCAGCAGGGTGTTCTTGAGATACCCCTGCACCCTTGAAAAAATTCCTATTTTGTGATGAGGTAATTGCTAATCGCAAATTGCAACCTTCATTCCTATGAGCCTCCTAGCCCATGGAAATGAATGGGTAATTTGCAATTAGCAATTTGCTCATTGCAAATTATGAATGGTAAAGAATTGCTATTTATTCCTTAAAATTCGCTATTTAGGAAATGCAAAATAGTTTGATGGTACATATGGTGGTTCATCTGTAACAAGATAAGAAGCTTAGGGATACATTTATGATGACTGGCAAAATAAAGTGCAAATCACTTACTTCATTGGTAGGCCTTTACATGTATTATCTCTTCTGTATTCTTAATCAAGCGTAACTTTAATCTGCAATCCTGAGTAGGCCTCACCTTAAACAAACCTCTGGATAGGCCACACCTTATCGTCATCCTGGATTAATCATTTAAAATGCTAGGGACAGATTTATGATAGGTGTATGCCTCTTTTGCGCCACTGTGCGTCATTTTTATGATGCAGCGGTGGTGCAAAAGATTTGCTATGAGGCGACAAAATTACAAATTGATGCATTTAGGCAGATATGTCATGGTGTAAAAAAAACGTACCACATGAAACCGATGCAGCAGTGATGCAAAAGATGCACCATGTTGCAAGACAGGCCTCACTTGGGGCCATATGTATCAAGCTAATTAGCATTCGCAAAGATCAAAATTCTGCGAATTTCGGCCTTTGCGAATGCTAATTAGACAAATGGTATGTATCAAACAAGTTTGATGCAAAATAAGGAATAGCAACATTTGCTATTCCTTATTTTGCGATTGCACTGAAGGATTTGCAAATTTTGCGATTACTTAAATGCAATGTATCAAACAAAAAATATGTAAAAAAATGACATTAAGGATTTGGAAACTACCACCAACTTCTAGTTGGTGGTAATTTGTGAATTCTTTTCAAAAAGCTTTTTTTCCAAAAAATAAAAGGTGCCATATGACGCCCATACATGCCCTTATGGCATGTATGTGCGCCATATGCCCCCAAATTTCTTTTTCAGGGGGTGCAGCAGGGTGTTCTTGAGACACCCCTGCACCCTTGGAAAAATTCCTATTTTGTGATGAGGTAATTGCTAATCGCAAATTGCACCTTCATTCCTATGAGCCTCCTAGCCCATGGAAATGAATGGGTAATTTGCAATTAGCAAATTGCTCATTGCAAATTAGGAATGGTAAAGAATTGCTATTTAATTCCTTAAAATTCGCTATTTAGGAAATGCAAAATAGTTTGCTGGTACATATGGTGGTTCATCTGTAACAAGATAAGAAGCTTAGGGATACATTTATGATGACTGGCGAAATAAAGTGCAAATCACTTACTTCATTGGTAGGGCTTTACATGTATTATCTCCTCTGTATTCTTCATCAAGCGTAACTTTAATCTGCAATCCTGAGTAGGCCTCACCTTAAACAAACCTCACCTTATCGTCATCCTGGATTCATCATTTAAAATGCTAGGGACAGATTTATGATAGGTGTATGCCTCTTTTGCGCCACTGTGCGTCACTTTTATGATGCAGCGGCGGTGCAAAAGATTTGCTATGAGGCGACAAAATTACAAATTGATGCATTTAGGCAGATATGTCATGGTTTAAAAAAAACGTACCACATGAAACCAATGCAGCAGTGATGCAAAAGATGCACCATGTTGCAAGACAGGCCTCACTTGGGGCCATATGTATCAAGCTAATTAGCATTCGCAAAGATCAAAATTCTGCGAATTTCGGCCTTTGCGAATGTTAATTAGACAAATGGTATGTATCAAACAAGTTTGATGCAAAATAAGGAGTAGCAAAATTTGCTATTCCTTATTTTGCGATTGCACTGAAGGATTTGCAAATTTTGCGATTACTTAAATGCAATGTATCAAACAAAAAATATGTAAAAAATGACATTAAGGATTTGGAAACTATTGTGGTAAATTGGTGGTAATTTGTGAATTCTTTTCAAAAAGCTTTTTTTCAAAAAAACAAAAGGTCCCATATGACGCCAACACATGCCCTTAGGGCATGTATGTGTGCCATATGCCCCCAAATTTCTTTTTCAGGGGTGCAGCAGGGTGTTCTTGAGACACCCCTGCACCCTTGGAAAAATTCCTAATTTGTGATGAGCAAATTGCTAATCGCAAATTAAACCTTCATTCCTATGAGGCTCCTAGCCCATGGAAATGAATGGGTAACTTGCAATTAGCAATTTGCTCATTGCAAATTAGGAATGGTAAAGAATTGCTATTTATTCCTTAAAATTCGCTATTTAGGAAATGCAAAATAGTTTGATGGTACATATGGCGGTTCATCTGTAACAAGATAAGAAGCTTAGGGATAGATTTATGATGACTGGTGCATCACCAGGGATGTGTCAGTCATCCTGCGCCGCTGTTCCGCCACCCATGGTGTGCTGCATTTACAATGCGGGGCATCATGGGGCAAAAATGGCACAGATGCGTGATGTATCTGTGCTGTAAAGGTAGTGATTGCTGGAGTTGTATCGCAAGTGCGATGCAGCTCAAGCAAGGCTCAGGGGTGCCCCATCTCCACAATGTTGCGTCAAGACCTATGCCTGCTTAAAGCAGGCGCAGGGTTTTGACGCAGCTTTCTCCTATCTGATTGTAAATACGGCACACCATGGGTGGCAGAGCAGCGGTGCACGTTAACTGGTGCATGCCTGGGGATGTGCCATTTAACATAAATCTGCCCCTTTACATTTAAGTATGTGCAGGACACACAGAGTCGGTGAGGCTTATCCAAGGTTAAGAAGAGATGAGTCCTGTTCACTGAAAAATTAGACATAGGCTTCACCTGCTCAGCATCGCTGGACATGGCTAAATAATAGCTGCAAAATATTACTCTTGTTAAACAATTTTACTATTATAATCTCTGAGATTTGTCTCTTACTCTGCAACATCTCATTGTTGTTATCTTTCTTTAAAGATAAAGACAACATCAACATGAGCGACAATCTGCAATCAGTTGATTTTGACCTCATCATTGAACTTGTAATTGAAACATCAGTGGATGTTGATCCCTTGGATGATTTAAATCCTGAGGATGAAGAAGAGCGTGATGAGGATGCAGATTTGTCCGAATTATATGACATAGGGTGGGAAGCTGACTTGCTTGAGCCTATGGAACTATAAACATTTATTTTTAAAATTTATAATAAATAAAAAGTAAAAGTGTAAACTGTTTAATTTAAAAATAAAGACACCTTCAAAAATAGGTTATGTGTAGTGTCTTCAATAAAATATTAAAATATGCTCATAAAATTAGATCAGATTCACATATAAAATAGCACAGGTAACATAAATATAAATGTCATTTCTTTTCTGCTATTTCTGTATTGTAATTTTGCCAAGGACTAAAAAATCTTCTATTTAAAATGTCAAGTAGTGTGTTAAGTTTTTGATCACTGTTATTGATTTACTGTTTGGTAATAATGGTTAATAACATTTTTTATTATATTTTACCACAGATTCAACAGCAGATCATTTCAAGATTTCACCATGCCAACAATAGAAAGACAGAGAAAGGCTGCAAAACGTCAAAGACAGCAGGTGAAACAAAATAAGCAGCAGTCCTCTAACAAAAAGATTTGTCAAGTCACGAAGAAAGCACCGGGTAAGAGCACAAAATATTTCATAAGAAATATGTGTAGTAAAATAAATATTACTACAGAAAATGTTTCAGTCCATAAAAAGAGAACCAATTCAAATGGAAAGGAAAGGCCAATCAAAAATGTTACTGCTAGAGCAAGAGATAACTCTGTGCATGATAGTAGAAGGAAACAACAGTTTAGGGACATTCGTAAACGAATGTTCCGCAACAGGATAATTGGCAATTTGTTAAAAAATATTAAGAAAGGTCAACAGAAAGTGGTTTTTTATAAGAGAAAAAAAAAGTTGAGAAAGTTATTGATCAGGCATTTGAAATTAAACGTAAGTTATTTATTTTGATAATCAATAGAATTAGGAAGCTAAACAAGGCAATTTATGATTTCAAAAGAAATAGTAGATGGAAGAGAATAGTTAATCGTAGTAATTTTTGTGAAGTTTTTTCTGGAGAATGGATGCATAGTTCAAGCTGTGAGGCATTTTTTAATGAGGAGAGTTATTTCCAGGATAATGATTTGGTGCATGCAGTTGACACCAGTGGTCGTGCTTATGAAGTGAAAGATGGTTGTCCAGTTGAAAAAGAAAAACTTGTGACAACAGAGACAGAAGAGGTGTTAGGTAATGAGGTTTTAGGAAGACGTGCTAAGGGTCCTGTGTACACCTGGAAGTGTAGTAGTATTTGCAGTGTGCGACAGGATTCCATCAATTTGCTTTGTGATTTTGTACGGTCATTTAATAAGAAAAGTTTGAAGCAGAAAATAAGGTTGTTGCAAGAATTAGATCCTTGCAGAGTGAGAGAAGTGACAGGTTTGCATGGTCATTCACTGGCTTGTCTTTCCAGGAGAGTATGCCAGAGTGTTTTTCATCATTTCAGGATGCTAGCAGTACATCATAATAAAGTGAGAAAATTAGTTAGAATGTTGTATTATGCTAAGAGTCCAGCAATTATGCTTAAACAATTATGCGCTGCTCTTTTGCATGGTTCTGAAATAGATGTGAAGAACATATGTGAAGAAATTGAGTTTTGTTACTTTGGAAGTAAAGAGGAGAATGTTGAAATTGACCCAGAAGAAGAGGGTAATGTGGAAGATAGTGTACAGGTTTCCAGTACAGATAATTTCCAGAGGGAAATTGCGACGTTTCAGGTGAAATCAAGTGAGAGGCCTAATTTCACTTGTGTGTGTTGTCGACGCACTTATTATAAGAATCAGACTAAGTTAGTGGATTTATATGCAAAAAGTGAAAGGGAAAATAATAGTGAATGGAAGGATTTTGCAACATACTTGATGGTAGAAAATTGTTTTGATTTGGGATTCGATCAACGTGTGTGTACTTATTGTTGTTGCAAATTAAATCAAAACCAGATGCCTGCTAGAGCAGTTCATATTAATCTGGAATTGGTTGAGATTCCTTCTGAATTGAAGGATTTAAATACTTATGAATCTATTTTGATTCAAAGTATCCATCCCTTTCAGGCTATTGTAAGAATGGAGCCAAAGACAGGGAAATTGCCTCCATCAGATTTACAGAGAGGATTAAAGGGAAGAGTTGTTTATTTGCCTCTAGATTTGAAGAAAAACATTAACACAATTGGAGTAGAAAAAGTGGAAGAGGAACCTCTGGTTATCTTAGTTAATGGGGTTCCGACAAAGAATAAGAAAATATGGCAAGATTTAGTAGATGTTAGGAAAGTCAAAAGGGCAACATTGTATTTGAAAAAATATAATAAATACTATAAAAATGTATATGTTGCAGAAGAGGAAGTAAGTGAGGAAGAGGATAGCGATTTGTGTGCTGGTCAAATTGAGAAAGTAGAACCCTCTACTGGTGAAGAAATATATGAACATTATAGTGTTCATCCTTTGCATTCCAAGGAAGTCATGGGGAATGCTATTGAGTTGTTTCAAATGAAACAAGCCAAAGGGAGTCCCATTAGTGTTTGGGAGGAAAGTTTGGAAGCTCAGTGTTTCCCACAGCTTTTTCCAACAGGTCAGGGAGGAAGATATGATGAGCGACCTCATCAAATTCCTGCTTCTGAATACCGGACTTTGCGATTGTATGCAGGAGATGCTAGGTTTCGACAATGCATTCCTTATTTGTTTCATCTCCTGTTTGAAAGCGATCTGTCTGGACTGTCATATGCAGTGAACCACATCTTGAAAAGTGGTATACACATGCAAAACATCTCGGCAAGTGACTTTATGGATAAAGTCAATGTCCAAGACAGTATTTTGGATTCTCACCTGATTAATCTCATGGCGTGTCAGCGTGGTACTAATGAGTACTGGTACCGTCGTCATGGTGATTTAAAATGTATGCTGAGGAACTTAGGTACTCCCACATGGTTCCTCACTCTGAGCTGTGCCGAGTATGGCTGGGAAGACTTACTTGAATTTCTACGAGAGGCAAATGCTAACGTAGATAACATCGAATTCAAGACACCCGGAGAACTGTGCTCTTTGGATCCAGTCAATGTATGTAGGTACTTCAATCATAGATTTGAAGCTATGATGTCTTTCATCATGAATAAGAAGAATCCACCTCTTGGAGAGGTGTTGGATTTCTTCTGGAGAAAGGAGTACCAAGCAAGAGGTGCTCCTCATATACATATGTTGCTGTGGATCAAGGATGCACCTAAATTTGGAACGGATCCAGAAGACTCAGTGATGAGTTTCATCCAACAGTATTCTACGTGTGCTGTTCCAAACGCAAAGGAGAAGAAAAGCCTAAGAGAAAAAGTTCTGCGTTTCCAAAGCCATCGATGTGGAAAGTACTGCCGTCGTAAATTCCGAAACAAGGACAAGTTCTACACCAAATGTCGTTTCGGCTTTCCACGACCGGTGATTTCTAAAGGAAGAGTAAACAGTTTGATGTCTTCGCTGCGACACAATGTCATGAAGAAATCACCTAAAAACACATACAATTTGAAGAGGAACGAAGAGTCCAAGAACATCAATGACTACAACCCGGTGATTTTGTCCATGTGGAATGCTAACATGGATATACAGTTTGTGGCTGATAACTGTATGGCTGTGGTTCGGTATGTGACGTCTTACATCACCAAAAAAGAGAAGACAGAATTGAAGGATATGTGGGAGGACATTTCCCATGAAAAGAGCCTCAGTAAAAAGTTGTACAGTTTCAGTCTGAAGATGTTGTCGCATCGAGAAATCGGAGCGTACGAATGTTCTGACCGGTTGTCTTCACCAAGACTCTATGCCAAGTCCAGGAGTATCGTTTGGGCGAGTCTTGGTCTTGCTGCAACGCGTAATCGAGTTCTCAAACCTGTCCGGGAAATTGAGTATTTGGCGGAAAAGGAGCCAAACAGTACCGACATTTTGAAGACCAACATGTTGGATACATATTATCCAAATCGAAGCATTCACCTCGAGAATGTTTGTCTGTATGAGGTTCTTCAAAATTACATATTCAAGAGGAACATCAAAGAAGATACTGAGAAAGGAGTGTAGGCTGTAATAGGAAGTGAGGGATGTCTGGTCAAGCAAAGAAAATGCCACTTGATAAACCATCGAAAATTGAGTGGTGAATCTCCTGAAAAAAAGGAGTTTTTCTATTTAGCACTTTTGCAACTTTTCAAGCCTTGGCGTGCAGAAGAGGAACTGCTTGGAGATTTTCTCTGTTACGAAGACTCTTTCAATGCCGCCAAGGAGACCATAGAATGTCCTGCTTTTCCCAAATATGTAGAAATGTTAAATGCGGAAATTGAGCAGGAAGCAAAGATTGCAGCCGAGATTGCCAGAGACAGTTCTCAGGACAGTCAGAGTTCTGCTTCATTGAGTCAGGATCCACTAGGAGGACCTGTTATTGAAAATGAAGCTGCCACTGCTATGAATGAAGTGGAAAGAGCCATGGCACATGCTCAAGAGGATGCGGTTAACTTAGAAGAGTTGGAAAGACAACTCAACGTTGAGCAGAGAAAAATATATGACGAACTTACCATGCAAATTGATCATGGATTAAGTCATGATAAGAAAGAGTGCTCATGTACGTCGTTGAAGCCTGTCCGACTGTACGTGAGTGGAGAAGCGGGAACTGGAAAAAGTTTCCTCATTAAAGCAATTTCATGCTATTTGCAGGAAAGGACAGAGTCATCGCTGTCTTGTGTTGTCACTGCTCCAACTGGACTGGCAGCACATAATATTAAAGGGATTACTTTACATCATTTACTGATGCTGCCAGTGGAGCATGACAACAAATTACAATATCACAAGCTATCTGGAGATGCTTGTTTTGAAGTTTCAAGAATCTTGAGGAAAATGAAACTTCTTATCATTGACGAAGTAAGCATGGTTTCCAATGTCATGCTTGCCTTTGTGCATTTGAGAATGCAAGAAGTTCTCAAAACAGAGTATGATGTGTTATTTGGTGGCAAACACATCATTGTTTTCGGAGATCTTCTGCAGCTGACACCAGTGAAAGGGCAACCTGTGTTCAAAATGCTCACGCATGAAGATACCAGGAAGTGCCTAGGCAGCATTGGCAACGTCAATATATGGTTAAACTTCAATTATGCTGAACTGCATGAAAATATGCGTCAGGCGAAGGATGAAGTTTACAAGACTATTCTACAAGATGTTAGAATTGGAAAAGTGACCGAGCATGGGAAAGAAGCTTTACATGCACGATTACTGTCAAATTTATATCCAGAACAAGATGTTGTGCCTGAGAATATTTTTCAGAAAATTACTGAGAAGAAATCTGGAATATGTTTGATGCCAACTCTTGCAGAATGTGCCAAATTTAACAACAAAATGTTGCATTTAGAAAAGCAAGAGATTGTGAAACTGGAAGCTATTGACAGAGTAGAGCATATGGGATCAACAATTATTTTGTCTGAGAATCTGAAAACAAAATTGGATTCATTAGAGAAGAGTATATCTAAAACTGCAGGTTTTGAAAAGACTCTGAATGTGTGCTTAAACTGCCGTATAATTTTAAGAAGGAATTTACATGTTGAAAGAGGTCTGGTAAATGGATCAATGGGTAATGTTGTTGATTTTGTGAAATACAGAAATAGAGATGGAATTGAATTTTTAAAAATTAAATTTGATGGCATTGAGGAAGTACAGCTAATTTGTCGTTGCTCTGCTAGATTTTTGCTTGTAAAAGACTTATATGTTCGCCGTAAGCAGTTTCCTGTTTGCTTGGCATATGCGGTGACAATCCATAAATCGCAAGGTTTAAGTGTAGACTGTGCATTGGTGAATATTGGCAGTTCTGTGTTCAAGGAGGGTATGGCATATGTGGCATTGTCACAAGTTAGAACTTTATCGGGATTGTACTTGATTGAGTGTGATGTCACAAACATTTGTGCGGATCTAGATTGTGTTAAGGAATACAATAGGTTAAGAAGAGAGTATGCGCCACATTTGCCTCAGTATCCTTTGTTTGAGAAACGTGTGGTAGGCCGGAAACGAAGAAATGTGACCAATACTGGGGAGGTTGTAGCAAAAAGACGAAAAGTCGATGAACCTAAAATTACAAGCAGAAACAAAAAGGATTCTGTTGAAGATGTTGTTGGTTTTCAATTTGAAAACAGTTCTGGTGTCAACTGCTATGCTAATGTAGTGGTTAATGTTTTGTTTTCTCTGGAAAATGTCAAAAAAGAGATTGTGGTCAATTCTGATCAAAGATTTTGCAGTTTGTTAAATTCTGTGTTAGAGAAATGTAGCACTGATAGAAGAAACATAGAAAGTGTGTCTAAAATTCGAAATCTGTTAGACAGATGTTCAGGCCAAACACAATTCTCTCAAAATATTCAGCAAGATTGTCAGGAGTTTTTAATGTATATGCTTGATGTATTGCATGCTGAAGGTGTAGATGTAGATCAGCTGTTTGGGCTTTCTTATCAATGGCAGCATGACTGCGAGAACTGTATGGTATCAAGTACTACTAGTGTAGACTCAGAAAGATTTATATATTTAACTTTGCCAGACAGTAAATCAGTCTCCTTTAATAAGCTAGTAAAAGCAGCTGATCACAACATGGAGTGTAGCCAATGTAAATCTGAAATGATGTCCACATTATTTATACGAACATATGGCCAGTATGTCATTTTAATGTTCCAACGATGTAGGCCTGATGGAACAAAATTGACAACTTTAATTAAAAATTTTGTAGCTTCGCAGTTGTCAATATCAGGAAGGACTTTTGTAACTGCAGCAATTATATATCATGACGGCCCTTCAATAACATCAGGACATTACACAGCTTATTTAAAGTCTAGAAATGGCTGGTCATTCTGCAACGATTCTGTTTTAATTTTCAAAAAAAAATTGCCGTATGACCTTAAAAACTCTTACCTGGTGTTTTTAAAACCAAAATTTTAGGGAAATAATCTCGGGATGTGCTCTGTGGAATTTCAAGAAGTTCTAATGGCTCCTACACAATTTGGCCTTGAGGATAAGTGTAGTTCAGAGACATAACTTCTAACCATAAGACTGGACGTCATGGAGAAATAAGTGCACTTTGAATGAGTTCAGAAAAACTATTTCTTTTTATAAGCTAATTGAAGCAGCCAATCAAAACATAGAGTAGAGGGAATGTAAGTCTGCAACGCTGTCTACTGTTTTACATTGCTTTGTGATTGAAAGTGATGTAGAGAATTAAATCATTGTAGTAGTCATAGAGTTAGTGTAAGTCTGCTTCATAGTAAGCAGTATCAGTGTCATAGGAAATGTAGAACATGACTGAGCAAGAAGGGGAAGATATTACTATTCCAGGATTGTGAAAATGATCTTCAACATTTTAATTCTGAAAGTTGCGGAAATGCCAAATGACGGGATTGGCTTACAAGAAATCCAAGAGTTATAAATGGGTCTGACAAGATTTGGCCTTGTGGAAACTTGTGGTAGAGAGCAAGAAGTCATTTATTGCATGTAACATGTTTTTAAAAACGATGGAGATTTTCTTTCAGAAAGTGGCGGGCTGAAAGTAATAACAGCACAAAAGAGTGTAAGCTGTTCATAGGACATCCTTTGACGTCATGGAAAGTAAGTTAACTTTAAGGAGTTCTGAATTCTGATTTCTTATGTTGTATGGGTTTTTTAAACACAATCATTTTGATTGTGGTTTTTTTTCCCCGCTGTTATATGATGAATACCTTCAAGTCACTGTTTTTAGTGAATTTTGATACATTCTGAGAACAGCAAAAATAAACCATTTAACATGTATAATTAATTCTGTACTGTTTGCATTTATGATGTATATGTAGAACTGTGTAGGAGGCATGGAGAAGGTGAGGCTTCTGTAAGTGTCAAAGTTGTTGCATGCAGTGCTGCACTTCTGCGTATTCTTTCATATGCTAGACTACATCTGCACAATGAGATACCTAAGCAAAGGAAACACAAGTGATGTGATTGTGAAATGAGCAAAAGAAATTGCACGTATTTCAATTACATCACCTGTGTTTCCTATCATTACGAATCACATTGTGCAGATCAAGTTTAGGTCTGTCCAGGGAAACATAGGAGGTTTGGACTTTGTTCAAGAGTGCAGTGGACATGACTCACTTCATTGGTAGACCTTCACATGTATTATGTCCTCTATTCTCTTCAACAACTCGAAATGTCATCTGCAACCCTGAGTAGGCCTCACCTCAAACAAACCTCTGGATAGGACACATCTTATTGGCATCCTCAAGCAATTATTTAAAATTTTAGTGTCTTGCGACACTTTTCTGAGACAACAGCAATGCAAAAGATGCACCATGTTTTAAGATAGGCCTCACTTCATCTGCATCAAGATACTGTTAGTTTAAAATGTATATCTTTAGGACTGTGTAGGGGGCCTGGAGAAGCAGAAGCTTCTGTAAGTGTCAAAGTTGTTGAAAAACTGTTTGTCCTTCAATCTTTTCCCTTGTCTTTTGTAATTTTTAAATACATGTTTTAATATTTGTCAAATGGTTGTTCTCTCTTTTTTACAGATTGAAAGTATAAAAACAAAAAGTGAGTAAGTTAATGACAATTATAAGGTAAATGCTTTGTACTCTTTTCGTTACATTTCTATCACATTCACCTACTATTAGTTCCACTGCTTCATTTCTTTAACCCTCAGTTTCCTGCCTTTGCTACTTCCCTCATTCCTTTCTCTATTACCTACTTACTCAACTCCTTCCACTCTTTTTCTCAGTCCCTCTCTTCTCATAGTTCCTCACTCTTGTTCACTCACTCCGTCTCTATTACTCTTAGTGTCTTTGACTGATCACTCTATCACTACTTGTTCATAATGCTTTCTCTGTGTAGTTGAAGCACACTAAGGGGCATATTATGAACACAGCCAATAAAATTATTGCTCTTTTTATTGGCAGAAAACTGGTGCAAAAGTGGTTTTAGCGGCAGTTTTCTGCCGCGAAAGCAGCTTTAGCGACACATTTCTGCCAATAAAAGCTGCAAAACTTTTATTGCCTATGTTGATGATATGGCTCTATGTTACTTACATTTCTTTGCTGTTTCAATTAATCTTTTTCTGTTATTTTTTGTTTTCTGTTTTCTATTTTTTCTCTCTGTTATTCCTCATGTTTTAATCTTATTTTGAACATTCACTCACATTCTCCAAGAAACTCTTCTTTGTTAATGTTATACTCTCTTTTTTTTTCTTTCACTTCGTTATCTATTTTGTTTTTCACAATTATACCCTCTTCCGTCTTTTCTTCGGTAAATAGATCTATTAAACAGTATGTCTTCTTTACTCCCTATAGCTGTCTTTCTTTTAACATCACTCTCTGTTTACTTTCCTTATACTTACTCTTTTTTTTTTTTTTAATTTTTTTGGTTAGCTCCCGGTCCGCGTACCGGGAAGCTAACCGGGGAGCGAACCAAAAGAAATAGAGCTTGCCAGAGTGCTAAACATTCTAGCAATTTTTTTTGAAAGGGAAGGTAGTTCTGAAAAGAACTTTTTTTTAAATATTTTTGTTGTTTTATATTTTTTTTTTATTTTTTGAACATTTTTTGTTTTTTTTGTATTTTTTGAACGATTTTATATTTTTTTTGGGTTTTTTTTTGGGGGGGAAACAACAAAAAACAGGCGTTGAAAAGGGCTCAACAGGAGCAAAAAAAAAATTACTGGGGGCGGTTAGGGCAATCATGGTGTTCATACGCCAGGTTTATAGCGTTTATGCTCATGTTGCCACATGCTAACAACGCCCGACAGTGCATACAAGAGTGTATCATGTGGCCAAAATTTTCTTGTATATTTGGCACTGTTTCCCGTGCCTCTTCTGGTGTTAATGAAATTGGTAATCTTGGTCTGGCCACATGAGTTGGTCTTGGATTGTCCTGCATATCCCTTATTTCCGCCCGGCTGTAATTGAGCGGATGCTTCCTTGTCATGTGCCTGTGCATTGTGTGATTTCCGTAACTATATTTCTTGTCCGTCCCTCTGGATAATTGTTCTTTGCATATGAGGCAGGTGACATACCTCGCATTGACTTTTTTTTGGCCACGAGGGATCGAATAAAACTGCCAGATGAAACTGGCTTTCTTTCTGGAAACCCGGGGCACCTCTTCTAAGAACTGTGGTTCTTCTCCCTCCTCATCCATTTCTTCCTCTTCCTCCTCAGTGTTGGTCATGACCTGGGGAGGTGGTCCTCTCTTCCCATGAGGAGGTGGTGGTGGTGGTGGGGGTCCACCAGCTGAAGCTACCAATGAAGCCATTTCTCATATAGTAGTAAAGGTCTTCCTCTCACAATGATGAAAGTCAGAGTGAGGAAAGAAGGAGGGGTTTTCATCATTTGGGAAAAACAATACTTCTCAACCAATGAAAAGTGTTATTTTTAGGTCACCTGACCTAGCCTTACATCATTATGAAACCAAAAGTGAAATGAACCAATGAAAAGTTTTATTAACAAGTCACATGACCTCTCACGCTCATGTTACGCGCTCCGGTCCGCGCCCCGGATAGCTTCCGGGTCGCTGCGCTTCGCGCCTCGGTCCGCGCCCCGGGACACTTCCGGGTGCGCTAACGCGGTACGTCACAAGACGCATTACACGGCAACGCGATACGTCGCGCTTTCGCGACGCGCCGCGGATCGCTTCCGGGGAGCTGCGTTTCGCGCCTCGGTCCGCGCCCCGGGGCACTTCCGGGTGCGCTAACGCAGTACGTCATAAGACGCATTACGCGGCAACGCGATACCGTCACTATGTTGATTTCTTACCGGTTCGCGGACCGGGTCGCGGCATTAAATTGAGCTAACGGGAAGCTTCCCGGTTCGCGGACCGGGAGCGAAACAAAAAAAATATTAAAATTTTTTTATTAATAAACATATAAAATATATTTTTGGATTTAAAGAAGAATACATTTTACAGCTATAGATATTAGCTTTTAAAAAACCAATGAAATTCACTGAAAAAACCATAGGTTATAGACCATATATAGTTAGGAATTAGCATTTACAAAACCTTGAAAATTCACTGAAAAAACCATAGGTTATACACCATATATAGTTAGGAATTAGCATTTAAAAAACCTTATTTTACTCACACAAAACCATTGAAATTCCATATATAGTTAGTTGTACTAACTATATATCGCGCACCCGCAATCCACTGCTGATCATGTCACATATTACATCATTCATGACATGGTCAGTGACATCACTGATGACATCACTGATGACATCTCAAATGACATCACTGATGACATCACTGATGACATCTCAAATGACATCACTGATGACATCACTGATGACATCACTGATGACATCTCAAATGACATCACTGATGACATCTCAAATGACATCACTGATGACATCACTGATGACATCTCATTTGACATTACTGATCACATCACTGATGACATCATTCATGTGATAATACGATGAACCTCTTCAGACTCTAATATAACCTTATATACACTCAGTGAAAACAGACACTCACAGACTGTCACTCATCCATGGAGTTACTCACACACCTAGTCAGTCATGCAAAGAATCAATCACACCTCCATTTCCTCAACTATACAGTTATACACACCTTACTTATTGAAACATATACTAACACATATTTACTCACTTATACAATCCTGGATACAAGTTCACAATGATCCATACAGCCACTCACACATTCACTGGCTCTTATGCACAGTTATTTATATATGTCAACTCTCACATGTACTGTGTTTTACATATGTACTTACTTTGACATGTAGCACTGAGATATCCATTCACTCACCAATGCACTCATGCACACAGTCAACCGCCCATACAGATGTTTCCACATGCACTTTTGAACCCATACACCTAGTGAATCAACTGCTCACACATCTATGCAGAGAGTCATACACCTCCCAGCCACCCATAAACACTCTCAGTCTCCCATACAATTACTTGGGCAACCAATCAATGACCCATATAGTTAATCATATAGCTACTGATCAACACATGCAGCAGTTTACAGAACAACAGACATAATGATGCACAAATTAAGACAGTTTAGTCACTAACCCATGCACTCAGTGAGACACATTTAATCACTCACTCATACAGTCAGTCATGCACCTACTAAATCCTTTGTTCAGACACTTATACATCCACTCATTCTTCAATATGTAAGACATATTTTAACTTTACAGAAACATACAGTCACTGGATGTTGTCATCAGTGATGTCATCAGTGATGTCATTTGAGATGTCATCAGTGATGTCATCAGTGATGTCACTGACCATGTCATGAATGATGTAATATGTGACATGATCAGCAGTGGATTGCGGGTGCGCGATATATAGTTAGTACAACTAACTATATATGGAATTTCAATGGTTTTGTGTGAGTAAAATAAGGTTTTTTAAATGCTAATTCCTAACTATATATGGTGTATAACCTATGGTTTTTTCAGTGAATTTTCAAGGTTTTGTAAATGCTAATTCCTAACTATATATGGTCTATAACCTATGGTTTTTTCAGTGAATATATATATATATATATATATATATTTTTAGTGGCTGTTGCATGGTGTTAAATAACAGAAGCAGTGCTCTGCAAAATATCTGTAATAGACTGCACTACGTCACCCACATTGAAACAAATTTAAGGAAAAATATATTTAAAAGGATCTGTTTAAGAATTATTCAAGGTCATTAGGGCAAGACTTTCTGCTCAACCCCTTGCATGCTCATGACAGCCCCCGGCCACCATGCGTAATGGTGGGTGTGTGCAGAGGACGGCCGAGGACTGTCGAATGCCGCCCACTTTTAAAAACGCCCACACAGCACGAAAATGCAAGCGGCATGTAAGGGATTAACAGGGCTGGCTCTACCTGGGGGCCCCCTGAAAGGACCTGGGCCAGTGCCCAATTTGCCCATGCCTTAAAACATCTCTGAGTCCGCTGGGATCCTGCTAATCAGGACCCCAGCAATTGTGCTTTCTCCCCTTAATTGACATGCTAAGTACTTTGGTATCTCCACAATTGTAACTGGTGTATGCTTGTAAGTCCCTTATATGGTACTAAGATACCATAAGGGTATAGGTACACCAGGGGTCTCCCATTGGCTGCAGCATGTATTGTGCCACCCATGCAAGCCCCCTTAAACTGTGACTACAGGCATGCCATTGCAGCCTGTATGAGTTGGTGCTTTCACTTCTCACAACAGAAATATGTTTTCATATATCTGAGGTCACTGCACTTAAAAGCTATAAGTCATCCCTATTGTAGGCCCTTCACTGCTGAGGGCAGGGTGCTTGGTTACAAGTCTGTGCATGAGCAGGACACCCCTACTAACCCCAGAGTCTATTCTCCAGGATTTGTAAGTGTGATCAGCCATTTTTAGACATATAATGGACATCAGTCATTATGAGATGTCTAACTATATAGTGGCTGCACCCAACCCAGTCAAGTTTGATATCCAACATGTTGAAGGCATACCCCAACACAGATTCCAGTGTTGGCATTATGAGCCCATGTACTAGGGGGATCCTTAGGGGACCCCTGTATTCCAGGTAACAGCCTTTCAGGGACTGCAAGTAAGCTAGTGCTGCTGCCAACCACAGACACGATTATGCCCTCCTGCTGCTGAGCCAAGCTTGAGCAGAGGAAGGTAAAACAATAGGTTTTCTGTGACCACCTCCGAGACAGGACTTAGTGTATAGGGCTGGGGCATTTGCCAGCGCCACTAGACTGCTTTGGCTCCTGCTCTGGCGTGAAACTGGACTAAGGACATGGGAGTATCCTCCCCCTTGTCCAGCCCCTCCCCTGGGAGCGACCCCCGAGTTGTTCCAACCCTTTCCTCAGGTTACTTACGGGCTTACCTGTGGGTGGGTCCTTGGAATCATCGTGGGACAAGACACAACCCTGAAAATACTGTTGCTCTTCACTTGTCTCGACACTTGGGCTTCATTGGACTTCGACTGGAACCAAGACTGCACAAAAGAAGACTCCTGCTGCTCCTTATCTCGCTGTTCTTCAAGTCTTCTTCGTCATCTGTGCTTCTTTCAGGTTCCTCAACAGACCTGTGGTCATGAAGGACACCCAATGAAATCTTCCTTGGAGTGAAGGAGTCACTTCCCTGCATCTGCAGGCACTGCAACAAAGCTGACAGGTCTGCTGCTCCTGTAATCTGAGGGACTTCCCGAGGCTCAGCCACACAGGTGGTGGTTCTGCAACTCACACAAGCCCTGACCTGTCCTCTCTGCAACTTTGAGGCCAGTAGCCCTCATCGAAACCGTGGAGACCAAGTCCCTGTGCACCGTGTCTACTTGCCTTAGATATTCAGGCTACAAGAAGCTACAACCTCCAGCACGTCTTACCTCCAAGATCAGCATCTTCACTGCATCCTCAGCATGGTGGGCCTCCATCTTTGGTGAGCTGCTCAAGGTCCTCTTGCGACGCCTGTCCCTTCTGCCTGTTTGTCCTCCTGAGGGTCTTCTCCTGCTTCAGAGGGCTCCACTGCTTGCTCGGGGCCCTGGTCTGACTCTCCTGCTGTTGGTGAGTTCCTTGGACCTTGCTGGTCCCTATGTTGCTCTTTTTTCGTCTTCCATAGCAGTTGCATAAATACTGTATTGAAATATGCTAAAAATGGGTGAATAAAAGCAGGGATACAAATGCCTAAAAGATATAATGTTATAATAAATAAATCCAAATTAAGTAGATTACAAGAAAGGTGGGTTTATTGTAGACAGTTCCCAACAGCCAACACGTAGACATCACCACCGTTCCTCTGATCGTCTCCGTCAACATTCTAAACCCAGCTCCAGTGGAGCGAGGGAGGAACCAAGTAGAAGAAGGAGAAGGGGGAAAAGGAAGAGAGGGCGGAAGGCACCAAGGAGAGGAAAGATAGAAGGGGAAAGACAGAGATAGAAAGAATAAAGAAGGAAGATTATAACACATCTCCCTTCTGACAGAGGAGAAAAAGAAATGCTAGAAAGAGGGACGCAGAGAGAAAGCGGGGATGAGAGCGGCAAAGCAAAGCAACTGCATAAGGTACTAACAAATGATCAGAGAAGAGATAACTTAATTTCATTACATAGTCTTTTTGCCACCAGGGTGACTTTACAATTCTATTACTGTGTTTAGTTACAGGCACGTTTGACGTAGACCCTTCTCGCTTACACTGGTTGGTGTATGGAACAAGTCTGTCCATGCTCCACAGTCTGCCATCATTCATGGTGACTACATTTTTCTTGACATCGTTTATCTTTACAGGACCATAAAACTTGTTGTACTTGTTTGAATTTTCTCTTTTTTTAACCAAAACTCGTTGACCCACGCACCACTCACGTGGTTTGACACCCCATCTACGGTCAAAATCTTGTTTCTATTTCCTCTGATGGTTTACAATCTTCTCCAGGGTCGTTTGAGAATCCCAATCGAATGAGTTGTCTTCGAACAACCAGTTGGGAGTGAGTTTGGAACCAGGCTTGCGTCCTCTTAAAAGACAAAAAGGAGAATACCCCGTAATACTGTTGGGTGTGATGACATATGACCATATCATGTCTTTAATCGTTTGAACAATGGGTTTCTGGGCTTCTATGGCCAATTGTAGGGTATCTTTAATCGTTCTATTGCAACGTTCCACCAAACCATTGGCACGTGGGCAGTACAATGGGGTGGAAATTTGTTTTATAGCTAGACTGGCAAGAAACCCCTTCATTTCTTCCGAAACCAATTGAACACCGTTGTCCATGATGAGGGTATGAGGAATTCCTTCATTCACAAAAACATCAGATAGGAAACAAATTATGGTTTTGGTGTCCACCTTATTGACAAACTTAAGTGTAATACATTTTGAGAAATAGTCGACTAGAACTTTAATGCATTTTTCATGTAGCCCTGAAATTTGAAGTGGTCCAATAATGTCTAAACCCAGTTTTTCCCAGGCTTTAATGGGGATTTGTACAGGTTCCATCGGCACTTTCCTTGTACTCTTGGTCTTATCGCTAATGCCGCAGGCATGACATCCTTTGACCAGATTTTCTATGAGGCTGTCCATACCTGGAAACCAGTACCAAGACCTTAGCTTGCTCTTCGTCAGGTTCCTTCCGAGATGACCTTCGTGAGCCAATTCGCAGATGCTCTCTCTGAGATTACCAGGAGGGATTATTTTATCTGACCTATGTACATTAGATCCCACAATAGATAGTTCTTCTCTGACATTCCAGAACGGTTGGAGATTATGTGGAAGTTCATTGCATTTTTTAGGCCAACCCGATCTGATGTTTTCTGCTACAGCTTTGAGAGTAACATCCTCTGACATACCTTTTATCCATTCTTCCTTTAGAATGGCAGGGATGGTTACATGTAGTACTTCAAAGTCTTCTACTTTCTCTTCTGTGTGATCGTTGATGGGAAGGCGTGAAAGGCAATCTGCAATCAAGTTCTTATTGCCGGGAACGTGTTCTAATTTGAAATTAAATCTTTGTAAGGAAACAAGCCATTTACCGATTCTTGGCGTGGTCTTTTCAATATACTTGGAACAAAATAAGGAAACCAGAGGTTTATGGTCAGATCTTAGGATGAATGGTATACCCCACAAAAAAACTTGAAATGATTGGTAGCCCAAAAGCACGACAATGCCTCTTTCTCTATTGTAAAGTAATTAACCTCTACTTCTTTGAGTGTCCGTGAGGCAAAAGCTATAACTTTTTCTTTACCATCTTGAATTTGAGACAGAGTTGCATCAATACCCCTGTTACTGGCATCTGTTGTAAGAATGGTTTCTTTGGTACTGTCAACATTACCAATGCATGGTGCTGCAGCAATAGCCTGTTTGATTTTAACAAAAACACAATCATGTACAGGTAACCAGACAAATTTAACCTCTTTTTTCAACAAGTCTCTAATAGGTTGGACCAGATCTGAAAAGTTTTTGATGAATTAGGACATATATTCGACCAGACCTAGAAAGGATTTGACTTCTTCTTTATTGGCAGGAGTGGGGCGTCCGATACTGATTCAATTAATTTCAATTTAGGTTTCAACCCTCACTGGATAATGTGTGCCCCAAGAATTCTACAGATGCCATACCAATTTTACATTTTCTCTTTTTTATAGTAAAACCTGCATCACTGAGCTTGCTACATACCATCCTCCGGTTATGATTATGCTCCTCTTCATCAGAACCATAGATGAGTATGTCATCTTGAAAGCACATACATTTCTCTACCCCCAATAAAATGTGTTCCATAATTATCTGGAAGGCTGCTGCAGCCGAAGCCAGGCCGAACGGCATTCTCAGGACCTTATACGTTCCAAAGGGTGTAGTGAAAGCTGTAAGAATTTGTGAGTCAGGATGTAAACCCACTTGGTAATAGGCTGACATGAGGTCTAATACGGAAAAGAATTTGGCCCCATTGATTACAGACAGCATTTCATTGATTTTGGGCAAGGGGTACTTATCAACCCAGATATTGGCATTGAGCGATCCTAAATCAACACACAAACGAATGTCTGCACTTTCTTTTTTAGAAGTTATCACAATGGGTGCCAACCACGCCTCGTCGCCAAAATGTTATAATAAATAAATCCAAATTAAGTAGATTACAAGAAAGGTGGGTTTATTGTAGACAGTTCCCAACAGCCAACACGTAGACATCACCACCGTTCCTCAGATCGTCTCCGTCAACATTCTAAACCCAGCTCCAGTGGAGCAAGGGAGGAACCAAGTAGAAGAAGGAGAAGGGGGGAAAAGGAAGAGAGGGTGGAAGGCACCAAGGAGAGGAAAGATAGAAGGGGAAAGACAGAGATAGAAAGAATAAAGAAGGAAGATTATAACACATATACTCGAAGTGTGCCACGTATTAAAAAAACATCTCTCTTTGTCATATAAAAAATTTCAATAAATGAGTCAGAATTGCTACTACAAATACTGCTATGTAAACATGATCGTAAAAATCCATTGACATCTAATGATGTAAATAGAAAAGACTAATTAATGACATTGTCAGGTCTAAAGTGCAGAACTGTTGTGAAAATTAAAGTGCTAATTGAAAGTGCAAATGTGCATTATATTAAAGGTGCATGAATGAAAAGTGCAAATACAAGTGCATATAGCAGCTGACACGAATACCATAATTAATGTCTAAATGTAAAACTATTATAAGACCTAAGACTCATTTCTCTAATGTGCCTGGGAGCCTCCAGGCACTACTTTATGCGGAGCAAAGGGAACCACCTCCCAGGGGTAATTCAAGTCAGATGCTGCCCAGGTGACATTATGGATAATGCTACCCTAATATAAGGGTGCAATGAATAAGAATACATGGCACAGGACACTACATGAAGCTCGTCAGACTGTATGTGACTATAGGTAATTGCATAGATCCTGCCATAAATTTAAACCCTGAGGTGACTTGGTATCGAGTTCGACTATATACTGTGATTCAAGTTGTCTCAACTTTTTTTCTCAATTACCGCCACGTTTGTTTAGCGGTACGCTATCAATGACATAGCACTGAAGAACATTTAGATTGCTATTGTGTTCCATTTTAATATGCCTTGCGACAGGATATGTGGGGTCTGCGTTTACAGTCGCACGTAGATGTTTTATTATACGTGCGTAAGCGTGTAGCTAAGTGCTGCCGACGTAACATAACCCACACTTACACTGTAAAATGTATACGGCATACTCAGTGTGACATTTAAAATGACCCCTGAGTTTAACTGGAGTGTCTGAAATGGCCGTGGAGTAGGAGGTAGTGTTCACTCCAAATTTGCATGCACGGCAAGTGCTGCACTTAAAAAAGCCTTTTTTGGTGAAAGCCAGCTAGTTTTGTTGTCGCATTCGGGACTAGTTCTAATTAGGTCATTATGCATAGAGTATGCCTTACGGTAAGTTAAATTAGGTCTAGTTGGCAGTATTTGCTTGAGAGTAGCATCAGTTAAAACTCTAGGCCATTGTGCATTGATAATGCCTTTGATGGCATTGGCCTGTTTGATGTAGGTAGTGATAAGCCTACATGTTGCAACTTCTGTGATGTTGGATGAACTACTCTCCACTGAGGTATGATTAGAAGAGGTATCAGTTGTTACGTCCCTACCGATGTGATTCAACAACAGATGTCTATCTTTGTTGTTAGCTTTTTTTATAGCTTGATCTAATATAGTGGGATTGTAACCTCTCTCAGTAAACCTCTGTTTGGCTGCATTTTGATGTAATTCCAATGTTTCATTAGAACTGCACGCTCTACGAATACGTAGGTACTCTCCATAAGGAATACTAGTGATACTATGCAGTGGATGAAAACTTGTGTCATGTAAAAGAGTGTTACCCGCCGTGGGTTTTCTGTTGAGCCATGTTTCAACGGTGCCCTTCTCAATGTATACAGTGATGTCCAAAAAATTGGTGAAATTATGGTCAATATGTGCAGTAAAATTTAAATTCATTGAATTGCAATTAATGTCATCTACAAATTATATATACACTCACCCAGGTATATATCCATAAAAACTCTTTTTTATTTTCACACAAGTCTGAGACAAATTTAAGATGAGCACCGATTTACCTGGGTGATGTTACTTACCGGTCCCAGGTAAACCATATGCATGAACTGTATGATATTCAAGATATTTCCTCCCTTAGTTTGTTGTATCAGTGGAAATAGTCACTTTCAGCTGTTCAGAAACACAGCACACCCTAGTAAGAGTGATCAATTCTGCCATCTGTGCAGATGTTACTCCTTGAAGCTAGGGATCTTTGACTACTCCTGTGACAGTACAGACAACATAAGTAGCTCTTACATTTCCGCCATCATCTTGCAGGCAGGACCCATCAACAAACAATATGAGATCAGACTCAACAAGTGGCTCATCTTGTATATCTGTTCTTGGCTTGATGCATAGTTCAGCGACATTGAGGCAGTAATGCTCAATTTCTTTATCATCACCTTCAATTTCAGGTAGGGGCAAAAGGGTAGCAGGGTTTAGTGTAACACACCACTTGATGGACTCATTCTCTGCTGCAAGAATAATCTGTTCATACTCAGCCAAACAACTATTGGTCAGGTTTTGAGTGTGTGTATGCATTAACAAAATCTCAACTGAATGGGTCACAAATACAGTAGGGGGATGACCCATGGCAATACTCTAACAGGGTTCTATGCTGACACCTACGGCGGCCACGGCTTTAAGGCATCCAGGCCACCATAAGGCTGCGTGGTCAAGGGTAGCATAGAAATATTCTACTGGTCTTCGGGCATTCCCATGCAATTGTGTAAGCACTGTGAGAGTGCAGCCCATCCTCTCACGTCAGAAAGAGCAAATGCTTTACTGTAGTCAGGCATACCCAGTGCCAGGGCACAAGAGAGACTTTCTCTCAGCTCTAGGAAGGCAACCATGTAATCGTTTTCCAAGGCTACTGGATCAGACACATCCTTGTGCCTCAGTCTCTGTAAAGGCTTGGCCACTAGGGAAAAGTCGAGTATCCACTGTTGATAATAGCCCATCATTCCCAAAAACATCCTGACGTCTCTCTAGGTGGTTGGCAGATTCATCTTCGGAATAGTTGAGATTCTTTCTTGAGACACCTTCCTCGCTCTCTTCTCAATGTGATGTCCGAGATACAGAGCTTCTTTTTGACAATACTGTAACTTATTCGAGGACATTTATGTCCATTCCTAGCCAGATGGTTCAGCAATGCCACATGTCTCATTTACATGCTTCTTAGGTTTCTGATGCAACCAGGAGGTCGTCAATCTACTGCACTAACACTAACGTATATGGCATTATTAAAGTCTCAAGGTTTGTTTTAAGGATCTGATTAATAGTCAAAAGGCTTTCTATATACCCTTGTGGGACTCAGATCCAAAAATAAGGGTGGGCAGAAGTCGCAGAGTTTTACTCTGTGGAATACTGCTGTGTTACCTAAAAACTCTGCGAGATTCCGTGGAATTCTGTGAGTTAGAGTTCCAGTATGTGGCACTCCTCGCACTGAGTTTTATCGCCAGGAGCTTGTCCCATGCTGTAAAATCATTGTGAATGGCACCCTGCAGTGCATCAGAGGTTGCTGCTTCTTTTTGCCACTCAAGTAGATTTTCTACTTAAGCGACAGCATTAACAACACAAGCGGCAGCTTTCTCAACGTGAGCAGTAGCAACCTGCTGCAACTGCCCGTGTTGAGAAATCTCACCAGGTGCCCGTTTACTGCTTGATCTTCTTGCTCATGCTTGCCAACTTACCATTGGCAAGCAACGCACAAGAAAAAACTCCACCACACAGTGGTTGGAGGAGTTTTTCCGGAACTCCGCGATTCAAGCAGAGCGCAGAATGGACAAAACACCACAAACTCTGCCGGAGGAGCAGAGATTACCACCCATCCCTAGCCAAAACATGGTTCTAAAACCAGAACGAGAAAAGGTACTGCCTGTCCCCATGAAGAGACTAGAGAAAATCACCTGACATAAATCAATCATAGTGAACCATTAAGCTTCACATGGATTTCGAAATAAAATCAAAGCAGGATTTGGTACCACAGGACAACATGGAAAAACAATGTTATTAATCTTTCTCAAAACTTGAACTATGTGGTTATTATCACAAGGCTTCTGTAAGCCCATAACGGGTGAGTTACATGGACTATCCATTATCTCTTTCAAAATTCTTTGCGCTATAATTGACTCAATCACTGGAGTAATTCCAGCAATCATTTCAGGACTCATATTGTACTAAGGGGTTCTTGGGTACTCGTTAATAGGTTTGACAGTAATGCAAGTAGGCTCAAATGCTTTTATGTCTTTTCCACAGAAGTCAGAGACTTCAGATTTCACTGTACCTCCGAGACCTGGGGGCAAATTGTCATTTGTTATCAAAGGGTATAATCCAATTGTTGGTCCTTGACTCAGCAATTTAAAGGCAACGTCTTCATCCTGAGTTTGAAACTCGACTCCCTTTGGCCTACAGCAAATGGTGCAATCTAACTTGTACAATAAATCCCATCATAAAATATTTGTAGGACTAGAAACACACACCACGAACTGGTGTTTTTCTACAATGGACCCTATTTAACAGGCACTTCTCATGCTACTGGGTTTGTCATTTGTTTATCTGCAACTTGTACAACTTGGATTATTTTTCCGAGAGCAGGGGTTTAGCTTAGTCAGTAAAATGGGGGGGGGGGGGGGGGGAACTTCAGATTTCCCAAGAATTGCGCTGGCATATCATAGTAAAATACATTATCTGTGAAGAAGGCTATGGAGGGGGTTAAGGGGCAGTGAACAGGGATTGCACTGCAGGTTGTTACCGGTACTTAATATTTTGTGAAATAACTAACATTTTTCAAGAAATTCAAAACAGAGAGGAGAGAGAGTGTGTGTGTGTGTGCTTTAGTCTGTGTGCGTGCATGTAAAAATCCTGGGACAAATCTGACAGACACCTCACCATACCTGACTGGAAGCACTTGTACTCAACTATTGACTACAAAATACATTTATGAGGGGAGTGTAACACCCCAAACATCCCCCTTTAAGCTACACCCTTGATCGAAAGGGGTAGGTCTGGAACATTCTCTGTTCTAATAGTAAATTGTGTAGCACCGGTATCAATTAAGAAAGATGCTGGCTGGCCATTCACCTCACCTTCTACGAATGTACCACTCTGGTCTACCTACAAGACTACACCAAGCCCGCAGTCTTCCTTCCCCCTCAGGCTCTGTCATAGTGACTGATCGGAACCATAACCCTCAAGTGTGTCAAACATGGGAAACTGCTGAAAGGGGTCCTGTTTCTGGAAGGGATTCTGATTAAAAGTCAGTTGGTATTAAATATCAGGACATTTACATTTTGCAGTGGAATCGATGCTTGCGGAGCTTTTACCACCGGGACTGGTTGCACAATGCGACTCTGCATTCTCTGTCTTGACACATTTTGTTGCTGAACAGGGTTAATAACCTATGGCTGTGCATACCCTACATTTTGACCTTGATTCTGAATCATTGCTCTGTTGGTATTAAGACAACATTCCCTATTCCAATGCCCTAGCTTGTTACAATAATGACATGGATTCGATTTCTTTAATGTGGCTACATCAATTTCAGTACTCGGATCAATCGGGACACCATGTCCTCTACCCTGTTGTAGATAACCATTTCCACCTTGCATCATAGGAACTTCTTGTGGATGTACACCTTGCATTGCAGCAACATTCACTATGTATGCTTGACTCTGATTTCCTCTCTGTGCTGCTTTCATCTGTACCAAAATCATTTTTTTTTAAACACTTCATTTTCATTTTCAATTTATTACTACAATACTTAACATACCTCAAAATGTCATCAATCGATTTGTTCTGCCAACACATAAATGCTGTTAAATCATCATGCTAACTAAGGTCTCAATCCTGTCACAAACCTGTATACAAAACTTCCCATATCTTTGCATAAAACGTTTTCCATTTCACTGTGTTGCTTTGAACACCGGAAGCAATCGCTCATAAAAATAGAGATAGGCTCTTTAGACTTAGGTTGCTCTCTCAATATTTACCCAATCGATGTCTTTCACAAGTACCTTTCCTTTCATAAAGGTAACCACCTGTTGGTACTTTTTCAGTACCAAAGGAGATGGGACATGTGATATTGTTCGTCCCTGGCCGCTGTACAGCTACTTTACATTCTGTCCAATATCACTCTGTACCACAATTTTGCAAAGGGTGTTTAAATCTATCAACAATACCTGTGAATTTGTCACAAACCTATCAACATGAGTGTACCATTCCACTGGCTTATCTCTCAATTGGGGGAAATCATTGTGGATGACGCAAGGTGTTTCCTGCTCCATGGTACATGTACATAACCTCCTTCCAAATCTGTCAACGCCAGAGTCGGCTCTCCTTTTGTTTTCGTTGGGTCTTTCTTCTTTACCTCTCTTCTAATTCACTCCATTTTCGAATACTACCAATTATTATCTGATTTGCAATTTCATTTTTGATGTTCTCATACTGTTTATGCCATTTTCACCAAAGCAAACACAGTAACTTTTCTTCGTGAATTTAGTCCTATTGAAATCAACATCATACGTTTGAGCTAATTTAGACAGCTTATTGTGAGCCTTTCCTGCATGCTTAGTAAAATCTTTACATATGTATATGAGTTAATTTTCTTGATAGGCATCCAATCTGTTAAGACCAAGAATTTCTGAAATCATCTCTTCCAATTCTAACTTTAATTTGACCACTTCTATTCAGTTCTCCCTTCCTGGAGATTGGATGGCTCTGCTCAATGCTGAACTCTCAGCTTCTTGTAGGGGCCCAGTGGAAAACTTGATCAAATCCTCCAGTTCCCATGAATTAACACCATTTTAGTCTCCAGAAGTATTGGGTGTAACCACTACTTGAGGACTACTGCTTGTGATACACTGATGTGAATTTCAAATGCGATGCAACAACGGAGACAAAACCTCAGGCAGGTACTGGTCAGGGCATAGCCCTTGAGAGTCACCAACACATTCTTGTTGTTTGGAAACCCCTCACCCACCTTCCTAGTAGGTGGCATGCTTCATCATCCGAGCCCAGCTGGATCACCGAATGCGATCCAGCTGTGCTGCGACGCCTGTTTACAGCGGAGCGGGATTTTGTATATAAGTGAACAGTGCTATGTGAGGTGAGGTATGTGTTAAAAATGCCGATAGGAAATACCCTTGTAAAAGTTTTAATGAAAGGGTCCTATGGCATGGGTAAAAACAATGATCGGATATATATGAGGTGGTGATGCCCCTCTATATCACAATAAAAGTGTGTACAGGTCTACTAGTTTCAGCCTACTTCAGTAATCGTGAGACTTTCTTCAGGACCGAAAAGTGTGCGGTGGCCAAAAAGAGGGTGGCCCCAGCTGTGTGTCGTTTGTATCAACGCGCACCCTAAAGCGCGTTGTGTATGTAGTGGGTCGGTATACTTACAGATCCCATTCGTAAAGTACGTTGTCTTTACTAAGTATATAGCTACATGGATCCTGACTCGTAAAATGGATTACTGAGGGACCGTTTGTCTCCTCTAGTAAAGCCCATCAAACCTAAGACGAGTGGCAGGAACCGGCTCAAATGCTCATGTGAGAATTTTGAGACCTCTGAGATGGCTCCCCCATAGGGGTCTGTCCTTTCTGATTTATCACTGAGGATATAGGAACAACATATGGTGATGTCACCATATTAAGAACCAAAGGAGTTCTTCCCATGTCTCCACTTTTGGGAGCCACACGAACATTAGTTGACAAATTTACTTCAGTAGGAACCGTCAAGCATGTGTTGTGGTTCCTGAAGACTCAGGTTTGTACAAAGGAACTGCAGGACCAATCGTAATCAGAACAGTTTTTGCATCTGGGGCATCAGAAACAATCAAGTTAACAGGAGCACAAATTCCTGAACTCTCTCCCATAAAGTTCTGGTTTGTATTTGCTGGCGGGGCTTCTTCTGAGATTCCACCGATATTACCACCATTCATTCTTGCAGGTTTGGTCTCATTATGAGGTGGATGATGGGTTAACAACAGCACATCCAAAAAGTCATCACTAGAATCGCTATCACTTTCTTCATATGTTCCCTCTGCACTCTCAACATTATCATCCTTTTTCTTCTTTTTGTCTTTCTTTGGTTTTTCACTCGTTAATGCAGGGTCTAACCTAGCTCCTTCAATCATGTCAGTTTGCCATCTTTGTTTATCCGCATCCTATCTAGCTTCAGCACAAGTACATACTAACTTTTGAATCTGCTCTGATACTTCACTTTCCCTCTGGTATGAGCTATGTGCTCCCAAGTGTTAAGTGCTTTGTATTGTGCGGGTCTAGGAGGTGGCTTTATCTCATATAATACCCTTCTCAGATTTTCAATAATTCTCAAATTAAATGTGCCATAGTGTGGAAGTATCAATGCATCTTCTTTTTCAGTGATCTTATGCCATTGACTCACCCAAATGCACGTGTACAGAGTCCCACATTCGTGGCCATATGATGCCCTGCTGTCACTTCTGGTGGTGCCTCTTCTCCTTTTCTAACAGGGACTCTCCCACTAAACAGATCTCATTTTGCCTTCAAAAGTTTCCTATTTCAGACATGACATCAACAATCACAAGTGAAATTTTCGTCTCAAAACAGGAAATTATTTCTTTACCCACAAGTCTCACTCAGTGTCAACAGCCAATAACATGGCAGCACTCAGTGGCGTATAAACCAACCAATAAGAGCACAGCACAAATGCCAAAAGACCAATCTCAGCGTGGCACACTATGACTTAGTTCTCACTCTCTGTTACTATTGTTGAACCTGACCTGCCCTCTTCACCACAATCCAATTTGGTAGGTTCATCATGTGACTGTGTGAGGAGGGGCGGGTGGTGGGCTTGAAGAAGTCAGTCGCACAGAGATCACTGCACGGTCCAGAAACAATCAATCAATCGACATGGAGAATGCTTTTTTGCATTTAATTTCAAAGATCTAGTTTTCTCACTGTGGAAAAGTAAATTTTGCCATGTTATGTGTGCCTACGTGTTCCCCATCCTATGTTATATGTGCATGATTAGATATGCATGTATTCCCCTATGATCGATTAAAGACGCAATTACAGTTGTGTCCAACTCTAGTATGTCAGTTTCCAGTTCTCGTGAAAGCAACGAGTATTAGGCCTATGTTGCCATGTTTTACAGTGTACACGTTAATTCATTGAATTGTCCCCGTTTCTAGGCCTCAAAAGGGCCCGGACGCCAGATTCAAGCTCCAGTCTTCTGAACCCGCTCCGAGGAGCGATACAGCCCCCACCTGCATCCCTGACCCTTCACTTACTTCCGCGCCGCGCGGTGCCCGGCCCGGCCTGGCTCTGCCTGCCAGTCTGCCAAGAGTATGTTATGCTTCTAGTTATCAGTCCAGCCTCTCGTCTTTGCATTCCTAAGCTACTGAACCGCATCAACAGTTTCAGCTATGGTCTAGTCTTTCTGTCTCCATGCAGGAGAAATACTGTATTAATATTCCTAGCTCACGCAATACATGTAGAATAGATGCATGCACCAGTCTTAGTGTCAAGTAGCCTTTGCCCTGATAACTTTTAGTTTCTATCAACATGTACTCCAAACACAAGATACCAGATATGCCATAGGTACATGTCGTCCTGACACCGCAGACTTTAGTCTCCTCTTCTAGTGTAGAAGTCATAGCCCCCAGTTCTCCCTGGTAACACGTCATTGCCCGTTTGCGCGCACCACTAGGTTAAAGGTCCCAGCTGCTCAGGTAGCCCCCTCCATGTTTCCACCCCAGTTATGACACTTCTGTGACGTCTACATCACATGTCTATGTATACGCCCTGTACACGCCTTCTTGTTACACCCATTTATGCTTATCTTTCGCGACTGCTACGAGTTACGCCTACTGCTACGCCTATTGTATGCAATGTAATGTAATGTATTATACTATATATATGCTGCACTGTCGATGAGGCATTGCAGCTGCCATCCATTCAATTTCCGTGCAGGCTATCCCGTTCCTGTCCCTTCCCTTATGCCTGATTAAAGCCTGTTAGACTCAGATACCTCGAATCCTGTCTCTTATTTATTGAGCTATCTGTTTTATTCAATGTATTCAAAAATAGTACCGGTAATTAATTATTTATTTACCACATAATGGCGCCCGAATAGGGACTTGCCCTTTCCCCACGCGCCGGCGAAGCCACGCAGGCCCCCTGACCCTCTGCAGCCGTGACGGAACCATACCGTGCACGTGCAGATATTTCTGCTTCAAATATCCCTCAGGCCCACGGAGGAGACGGAGACTGCGGTCCAGCATCCAGACGAGGCGGTGAGGAATGCGGCGAGTCCCGACCAGAGCCCAAGCCGAGAGTACAAGGTCCGAGGTATCCGGAGGCCCACCTGTAACTGAAGTCCGAAGTTCGTAGTCCGACGTCGTAGCAGTCCAGTCCAGTCCGAGGCCTTCCGTTCTTGCTGCCCGGTGAGTACCGTTGCTGGGGTAGTATCTAGACAGGGTCAATTAATTTGTCTCTGGTCCGATGGGTTTGGGTACACAGATCCAGTCCGAAGTATTCACTTAGATGGATACGGGTCCTGACGTGTCTCTTTATGGGACCGGTATGTTCTGTACTGTTTTTAGCAGTGCATCCAGTAATTCTAGTAAGTCTGTTCTCGAGAAGTCCGAGTATTATGTTTTAAATGTACCAGGTAATATTCTGTTCGAACTGTTATTAATGCTATTTAATGTGTTTTCAATGTCGTGGTAAGAGTGATTTGTTTTGCTATTCATTACTGTGTTTATCGTGTATTGTATTGTGTTTGGATTCAAGTCTAGAATGCCTCTGTTTTCCAAGTTACGTCAGATAGGAACCCGGAAAGGGTTACTCGAAAAATCAGTTCCTGTCCCGCCTAGGGACAGTCCAGGACATTTTATGTATCATAAGCATGGCTTAAGTGCCATATTGTATTTAGATTTATGGGTCGACTATACCAAGGATCTAGAAGAGAAATATAGATGGCCTGTATCAGGTACATGGGATGCCGAGTGCATCATGCGAGTAGAAGAGGCATTATGGAAAAAGAAAGCCCGACAGTCCCAGAAAGATGCCATCGAGTTATGGCGCAAAGAATCTCATAGAAGAACCGAAAAAGAAATCAGAAAAACAGAGTTAAGTAGGGAATCCGCAGAAAGAGCCCAAGAAAGGGAACTTCTAGAAGAAGGTGAACGAGTTAGAGCAGAACAATCAGACAGACAGAGAAATGCTCTTATAAGGGGCATGTATCCTCTTCTTGCCGAGGGTTTGCCGAAGGCAACCCCGGAAGCATCCAGTAATTTTCCGCCACCATTAGTCCCGACTAAGCTACGTCATAAACCGACCGCAGCTGAAATTTTTCTTTCGTCCTATTTGGACGATACAGTTCCAGAATATGCAAATCATATTCCGCCTGTTCAACCTCAGCACCCTGTTAATAATGTAATCCCTGTTCCTCCAGCCACTGGTCCCGGGGACCAAGTTAATGTACCCCCGGCCCAGCCTACAGTAAATGCACCCGTTTTACCAGTCACGTTACCAGCACCCGCACGTCCGGTATTACCTGACGACTCTAGCCCAGGAGGGGCGGCGGGAGGCGCTCCTACCACCCCGCCTCAAACGAAACGAATGACGCTGAGAGAAGCAGCGTTACAACGTACACCGAAAGTCTCTACTTACGCAGCCCTCAAGAAATACCTTACTGATTGCGTATATGATTCAGTACCAGGTGAAGATTACATGATACTGTATTCAGTACGTTTACGACGAGTTACCACCTTTTTGGTTACTCTGCCAGACATGAAGGACCATCTAGATAGAATATATCGTTTTATCCGTACAGGGGAGGATTCAGAAAGTATTCACGAAGCTATGGCACACAGAAAAGTCGAGACTCAACATCTGATTTTACAGTTTCTGATTAACTGTTTAATAAGAGAACAAGACTATCCTGAGAAAGATAAAGATAAGATGAAAGTCCTGACAAAGTGGAGTGATAATATAGCCGAGGGAAAACACAAGACACAGAATTGTATAGACGCTATGTACAGGAAAATCCGTAAGGAAATTCTAGACATACACGAAAAAGAGAAAGCAAGGAAAATAGCCGAGAAAGAGAATGACTCTTCAAGTGAAGAGGTAGACAGCGAGAATCCTGACAGAATAGCGTATGTAGGTAGAACTAGACTGTCCGACAGACATTCACGTCCAGATTACAAGAAAAGTTTTCCTCCTCCAGTGCCAGAACAATGTTCTCTTGAGCAAGTATTCCAAGCTACCGATAAAATTCTGAAATCACGAATAGGTTATAGTGAACTTAATACCATGCATGAACAAGAACTAGCCCGATCAGCAGTCCGATGGACTAGGGATTCTACCACGTTTCCAGATGAAATAGTGGCACAAATGTTCCTGAAACTGCCCCCAGCCGAGCAGCGTCTGGTGGGTATGTATATGATCCAGCACCTCATCACACTGTATGAGGTTCAGCATTCTGATCCAGGTCCTTTACATGATGTATTGAACGAGTTACTCCAGTACAGATGGAAAGGTCTAGGTACCGATTTAATTAATGTCATTCTAGAACAGCGCCACAAATACAGTACGTTCCTGACTCCGCATTTTGTTCCCGTTCCACCCCCACAAAGTAAATCATTCTACATAGATAGACAGAATCCGTTACGAGAAGTACATCCAGTTAGGACAACGGGAGGTGGTCTAGAACGAGTATTTGTTTACACCCCCATCACGAAAATAGAACTCTTAGAAATGAAGAAGTTAATCCCCTGTCATGATAAAGATCCAGCAGGGTTCCACCGTGAACTAAAAGACATGCTCCGTATGGGAGAATACACGTATCCTGATATCATAAAAATGTTAAAGGTCTTGTTGCCTGCGGGCATATATGAAAAACTTAAAGAAAAAGAATGGGAGGTGGGAGAGAATAAGATAGATTGGTCCGCATTAGAAGCCGAAGATAATACACGAGTACCAGGTACCGGTCTTGGGGATAAAGCTAAGGCTTTGCCCGAACTGTTAATACAAGTCTTGCCCAGATTACTAGCCACGAAAAAGGAAGACTGGGATTCCGTCTCAGCCTGTAAACAGAAACAAGATGAAGATACTAGTGACTTTTATTCTAGATTCGAGAAATGTTTCATTATTAATAGTGGTCTGAAAACAAGTAGTGAATCGTATCCACACCTTTTTGTTACCAAACTAGTCGAGAATTCAAGTCCACAAGTTAAAAATCGAGTACTGAAAGTCGAGAGTTCTTGGCAAGCTAATACTCCGTCACAGATGCTCCAGATGCTCCAGTACCACCAGAACAGAATCAGGGAAGAGCAGGAACATGAAAGAAGACGTATGAAAGACACAAAAATGAAAGTATTAGTTGCACAGTCTGTTCCACAAGACAGTCAGAAGAGGGGTCCGAATCAAGCCAGTCATCCTGCAGCTCCCGTTAAAGGGACATGCAATTATTGTAAACAGCCAGGTCATTTTATAAACGAATGTGCAGTTCTGAAACACAACATAGCTACTGGTAAGACTAAAGAGAGACCGCGTCCGTCTAGACAAGAACAAGTTTTACAGACTTCCCAGCCACCGCAGAACGCACAACAGTCAGTTACAGTACCGCAGCCTATCGCTGCAACACAGCACGTTACACAACAGATGTACCAGTATGCACAGTCAGAGTATCCAGATTATCAGCCGTATTCATGAAACAGCCTAGAGAGGGAGGTTGGCCTGCCTCTCATCGAGATTCCTGTAGATCAAGAGGGTCCCTATGTACATAGTCAAGTATTAGGAAAAGACAGAAAGTTTCTGATTGATACAGGGGCAAGTAGGACTACCATCAGTCATGACGAGGTTCCAGGGGCTCCGCTCTCAGGCTCAAGAAATGTTTCCCTTGGATTTTCAGGAAAGCCTATTGTTAATGAAATATCGAAACCAGTTACTCTAGAAGTTGGTCCACTGTCCCGAACTACTGATTTGTTACTTACGAAGTCATGTCCAGAAAATTTATTAGGCATTAAGACACTGAAAGAATTAGGTGCCATAATTTGTTGCTCCCCAGAGGGAGTAAGACTGTTCCTGCGAGATTTTAAAGGTCATTATGTATTACGTGATTTTGATCCAAGATTATTGAATGTACCACAGCATTTATGGGCGCAAGGTCCAACTGATGTAGGTTGTATGCATATCACACCCTATCGTGTCACTCTGAAACAAGGTGTTGTATTACCACGAATCAGACAGTACAAATTGCCACCTGAGGCTGTAGCAGCCTTATCTAAAATTATTGACAAGCTTATTGTTCAAGGAGTAGTTGTAGAAACTGACTCCAATGTATGTAATTCTCCTATCATTCCAGTCCTGAAACGTACTGATCCAAATGCACCTCCAGTGTATCGATTAGTGATTGACCTTCGAGAACTTAATAAATGTATCATACCCCAGTACCCAGTAGTCCCAGATATTTCCTCACTCTTGACTGCCATTGATTCTGAAGCCACATTCTTTACAGTTATTGATCTCAAGAACGCATTCTTTAGTGTCCCCATTCATCCAGACAGCCAGTTTCTTTTCGGATTCTGTTTAAATGGAAGAAGCTATAAATTTACACGAGCTCCTCAAGGTTTCACAGAAAGTCCTAGCATTTACAGTCAAGCACTTAAGAGACAACTAGACAATATTCACATGCCAACTGACACTGCCCTACTCCAGTATGTCGATGATCTACTGATCAGAGCCCGTTCTGAACGTGACTGCGAACGTGCGTCACTGACAGTCTTGTATTTCCTGGCTGAGATGGGGCACAAGGTGTCCCCTTCAAAGCTTCAGTTCTGTGTCCAGCAAGTGGTCTACTTGGGACACTTACTGTCCAAGAGGGGTAGGCAGTTGACACCAGACCGTATCCAGTTAATAGCGCATCTTCCACAGCCCAAGACTCAGAAGGAGGTACAAGCTTTTATCGGCCTCACTTCTTACTGCAGACAATGGATTCCTCAGTATGCATTTCTAGCCAAACCACTGATACAGTTAACGACACAGGAGGCAGCCGTATCGACTGTCCTCCCTTGGACCCAGGAACATACACTTGTTTTTAATGAGTTAAAGAAAGCTTTATGTAATGCACCTGTTCTAGCAACACCAAACTACAGTAAGCCTTTTACACTTTTTGTTACTGAACGTGATGGTACTGCATTATCTGTTCTCACACAAGATCAAGCAGGACAATACAAGCCCTGTGCTTATTTTTCTAGCACATTAGATCCAGTAGCCCAGGCTCTGCCTGCGTGCCTCAAGTCAGTTGCAGCCACAGCTCTAGCTATCCGACAGAGTGATTCCATAGTGTTAGGACATTCCCTGACAGTACAAGTTCCACACTCCGTGGAAGTTCTTTTAAACCGAACTCAGACTCAACACTTGACAATTGCACGTTTAACAGGTTACGAACTGACATTGTTTCAGCCACACATAGAAATCAGACGCTGCAACGTTTTAAATCCAGCTACACTGTTACCGTCAGTTACTTCAAATACTGCCACACATGACTGTGTGGAAATTGTTAACACCATGACAAAGCCAAGACAAGACTTGACAGATATTGCATTACCTGATCCTGACCTGACACTTTATGTGGATGGTTCATGTATGAGAACAAGTACAGGAGAACTAGTAGCCGCGTATGCAGTGACTACTGAAACCGAAGTTATAGAAACACACCGTATTGATACCCTGTCCGCTCAAGCAGCAGAGCTCATCGCTCTGACCCAAGCCTGCATACGAGCCAAGAACCTGAAAGTTAACATATACACAGATTCACGTTATGCATTCGGAGTCGTACACGACTTTGGAGTGCTCTGGCAAGAGAGAGGTTTCATGACTTCTCATGGAACCAAGATTCAGCATGGTCTCCTCATTCAAGCTCTGTTAAATGCAATACATTTACCGACAGCTATCGCCATTATGAAGTGCAAAGCACATACGAAAGTTACTGACATCATTTCCCAGGGTAACGACCTGGCAGATCGTACAGCCAAGCTTACAGCTCAGACTCCAGACATTCCAGTTAACAAGACACCGACACACATTCCAGAACAGACTACTTGTATGACAGTTAAGGACCCTACACAAGATGTACTAGATATCCAGTCACATGCTACTCCCGATGAAATCAAGAAATGGTCCGAACAAGGAGGGATCCAGACAGATCAAGGATGGTTGACGAAGGGAAAAGCCACATGGTTTCTCCCCGACTCAATGGTTCAAGTCATTATTAATACCGCACATAGTCCAGTACACCTGGGAGAAAAGGCCATGTTAGACAGTATCCAGAACATTTGGTTCAACAAACATTTACGAGCAGCCGCCAAACAGAAAGTGCGTACCTGCATGATCTGTTGTCAGTTCAATCCAGGTAAAAGTGTCCCGGTGGAACAAGGTGGATTCCATCCTCCCGACCACCCTTTTGAAGTCCTCCAGATGGATTATATTCAGATGGAGCGATGTCAAGGTTTCAAGTATGTCCTCGTAGTCGTATGTGCTTTGTCCAGATGGACAGAAGCATATCCAGTTCCAGATTACACAGCCGCGACCACTGCCAGGCAGTTGGTTCGTGAGTATTTTCCCCGCTATGGTTTGCCAAGGGTCGTGTATTCAGACAACGGCCAGCCATTCTCATCTGAACTCATGAAACAAGTATCCCTTCTGTTAGGGTACCAGTGGAAGTTCCACTGTGTACGACACCCCGAAGCAGCTGGTCTAGTAGAGAGACATAATCAGACATTGAAAATCCGCATTGCAAAAGTATGCGCAGAGAAAGGTGTAGATTGGTTGGTAGCACTGCCAGTTGCCCTTTTTTATATGAGAATGGTTGCACACTCCAGATCAGGTCTGTCCCCGTACGAGGTCGTATTCGGCCGTCCTCCAAACATGTGGGGTACACCTATGCCCCGAAAGATTACAGACGTTTCCAGTAATATGCTGACAGATTACCTAGCTTCCTTGATGTCTGCCCTACACTCTTGTCGTTCACAGGTTGCCGCTGCATTTCCAGACAACACCGAAGTGAAACCGCACGAAGTCATACCAGGCGACTTCGTCCTCGTGAGAAATTTCGATCGTTCAAGTCCGCTGGAGCCCCGTTGGAAGGAGCCCCAGCTGGTGTTATTAACAACAAGGACCGCAGTCAAGCTCGAAGGACGCAAAGGCTGGGTGCATACTAGCCACATCAAGAAATTCCATGGATTACGGCCAAAGACATTTATCAAAGACTGCCCCGTTCTCAAAGACTGCCCAGACACAGACTCTAAACTTCCCCTGTTAGAGAAAACTCCGCAGCAGGAGTATAAAGCCAAGTTGAGGTCTAGCAAGTCAGACAGTTTAATTGTTTAAGTCCCTCTCGGGTGAAGCGGTTAGACAGGTTCCTGACATGTATGAGATAGACCCACACAGTGAGAGAGTTAGTCAAAACTCTAAGAGATGTATTATCGTCCTATTCTTTTTATTATTCTTGAGTCTTATGGTTACCTGCATAAGTTATGCTTTTCATTTATGTTTTCCTATTTCACATGTACATATGTTTCCTAATGTTACAGTAGAGCACACATTTAGTGACCTGCCTCCTCACGAGTTATCCTATCGTCTTGCTATGCGTAATAACACATTTATCAGAATGTTACACTATTCACACCAGACCAGCAATACCACTAATTGTTGGGTGTGTGGTCGACTTCCCCCTTTCCAGACACCGAAGGGAGTTCTGCCACTTTTTCCTTATCCGTTTTCACACAATGGTTCTTGTGGAGCATGGTCCACGTTAACGTCATCCTCAATTGATATGTCCCTTCTGAATCGAACATGTTTCCCAGACAAGCAAGGTCTTTCCCATAGAACAGGGTTAGATCTAGAAAATGAAGTATATGATTTAGGTAATTATTCCTCGAATTTTATGGTTCTGAATGTCCAGTCCGATACTACTCCAGATTTGCCCGCTATTTCAGTACTACCAGTTAAAGGCGAATTATGTGTCAGAAAGAATGGTTCCGCACATGTAGGACATAGTGATTGTACTACTGTGGTCGAGTATAGTGACAGTGGGAAATCCATTTTCAAAGCCTCACGTCATTCTTATTTTGTTTGTGGTCAGACCGCATATGTTCGTCTGCCCCTCGATTGGGATGGAACCTGTTACATTGCCTTCCTACTGCCACCAGTTTTTCTAGCCCCATCCGATTATCACAGAAACACACATCTAGTACACGTTAGACATAGAAGGGAGACTGAGTCCCCAATTGTCGATCAAACTGAAACTGCTCTAGAACAATATCAAGACTTCAAAAAGGTTTCTTTTTCTTCATAGGTCCTGTCCAGAATAGTAAGTTAATACGTAGGTTAACCAGAACCCTTGAAGCAGTAGTGAATGAGACTACTTCCGCTCTAGGTAATTTAACCGAAGAGCAATCTGCCATTAGATTTGTCGTGCTCCAAAATCGTCTCGTCCTTGACGTCATACTGGCCGATAGGGGAGGAGCTTGTAGAGTCATCGGATCTAGTTGCTGCATTTTCATTCCTAATAACGCACCGTCTGTATATTCAGCTATAACCAGACTTCATAAAATTGCCCATCAGTTACACCAAGATCCAGGCACCTGGACATGGTCCGGTTGGCTCTGGAGTATAATATCTGCATGGGGATGGAAAGTATTGTCATTTATAGGTATAACAGTAATGATCATATTCAGTTGCTGTCTCTGTTTACAATGTGGCCCTGCGATTTGCGGCTTGTGTGCTACATCCTGTATTCCTAGTCCTAAGTCCCGTTCCAAGACAATTCGAGACGAGCAAATGATGCTATATGAACAGATAGATGGTATCATGAATATTGATGTTTCCTCATGGAAACGTAGGGCACAAGGAGGGAATGTGGAAAAGTAAATTTTGCCATGTTATGTGTGCCTACGTGTTCCCCATCCTATGTTATATGTGCATGATTAGATATGCATGTATTCCCCTATGATCGAATAAGGACTGACAGAGAAGGATAGGAGTGGACTTATAGGCTGGGAGTCACTGACAGAGAAGGACATCATTCTAGATTAATTATTGAGGGGACGCCAGAGGCAGACTGAACTCTGTTTCATGTTCAGGTTTTATGCTCCCTACATCTCCTAGCATCAGGGAATTACCACAGCACTGCCCCAGTAGCAGGACGCACTTTCAAGGGTATTTAGACATGTCCCAGATGCAATACTGACCGGGAGAAATGTACATATTAATTCTCCAAATACCCCGGGTAATTTGCGAAAGTCAAAAGTTACATTTTATCAAATCGCATGCATTCTGCTCGAGAATACATGCATAAACATTCCAACATATGAGGTGAATGGATGTGTTAAAAGTGCTTTCTCCAAAAGTCAGTGGGGGTGTTGACCTGATTCGTAATTCCAAAAGGGGCTTATTGGGCCAACAACAGAGCTGGCAATGTTAAATGTATGGTGGGTATGACAAGTTGTCTTTTATTAATAGTGCACTTTTTGCTTTACTGTCTGGGTATATACATGATACAGTAGAATAGACATATACTGCTAAAATGCGTCAGGAAATGGCATCTACATAAGAACAAAATACATTTGTCTAATAAATAATATATATAAAAGGCAGGCAGTGAATCTGGGACATATATACCTATATGCCCTCCCTCTGCTACAGATTCTATTTTCAGGAATAGAACAAGCCAGCATTCCTTTAACATCCATGTGGTGTGTAATACCAGGCGCGCAACACCCATTGGACTCGCCGGGCTTCAGCCCCCCCCCGTCGTTTGTGGCAGCCCGGGATGAGACAGATCCATGGCACACACACAGCCGCACCCGAACGTTTCACAGGTCTTTAAAAGACCATTTGAATGTTAATTAGGCCTTGCTGCTGTTTCACCCCTTGTTGGAGGCCCTGCAGCTCCACTCTGCCTACTGATTAAAGGTTCAGCTCCCCCCGAAATTTTTTCTTAGCCCCCCCTTGAAATTTGGTTCTAGTTGCGCCTCTGTGTAATACTGAATATATAATTACAGCAAAAGACACACCAATGATGGACGGAATGTGGAACAAATCAAAACTTCACCCCCAGTCAAGTGATCTTGGTTAAATCCATCGTTTTTGTCCTCACCATGCCCCCTGTTCAGACCCAGCCATACACAAATCAGTCTAGACCCTGCTCCTCATGGGAACAGTCCAGCTCTAACAGCCAGGCCAGGTCCTCCCTGGACCAGAAACAAGCTTCCGAGGACCGGTTTCAGGGTATCAACCCTCATCAGCCAGGCTAGCTTGAATGCAGTGGCAAAGTGAAACAATGTATTTAGGCCCAGATCTCTGTACTGGGGGTGAATGTTTGACATTGTTCAGCAGCCCGTCCATCAAATGTTCTTTTTGAATATATCATTACAGACCTTGTCACTCGTTATCCAGGGAGTAGTCCAGACTTAACATTTTTGGCCCTATGAAATTAACAGTCATTTAGCGAGGAGAAACATGGGAGATGGATAGTGGCTAGGCTAGTGCCACAATGTATTTTGTTCTGTTATATAGTACAACTCTAAGGGCATTACATCCATACCTTTGTGTGTATATTACTAGTGATAGTGAGTATGCCAATTGCCATGGATTCTCACGCCACACCATAATCTGCCATACATTAATCCGCAAAGTCAAAGTGAACAACGCTACAATGCAGCACACACACAGACTCAAGGAGTCATGGAAAGCACCTCTGCGATTTTAAAGGGCAGATTTTGGAGTTTGCACAAAGGGGCCTTGCATTAGAATATAGCCCCGAAAATTGTTGTAAAATTATTGCAGTATGTGCTATACACTCACAGCATATCTATGTGCAGAGGCTTGCCAAGATAAACAATGGACAATGATTCCGAGGAGGAACCACAACCAGTTCATGCAATGTTTGAACTGGACACTGTGTTCTGCAGATGGAAGAGCATTCAGAACAAAAATAACAAACAACTATTTTTTGTCCCATTTGTTTTTATTTAACGATAAATAATAACACATAGTTAGAGTCAATCGGTATGAATTTTGCCTGATTAAGATGCGATTTGTTGTTACTGTTATGTGATAATATTGTTATCTTAAATAAATTGAAACAGTAAAAATACTTTTAAAAAAAATAGTTGGAGCCAAAATCTCTACAGAGGATCCTAAAGCCTAAGGTGAGTGTTCCTGTGAAGCTGTTGTCTACTTTGTGATTTTCCTTCCTCTGTTATTCTTCTACCTAGTGAATCAACAGAATCAGAAACATGAAGTATACTGCAGGCTTTCAAATTCATTAGGTACAGATTTTTGAAAACTCACAGATTACTTTATATTTTTTTAAACACCAAGAATTGCACTTTGCAACTTCTTGAGTTGTTGTGTCAACCATGAAGCATCTTCTCTATCACTTGATATATCACTTACTTCCAGAATGTGTGGCCTGGCAGTGGGTGTTAGTGGGTGATACACTGAGCAGCGTCAAACTCATTCTCACATTAGCAGATGGGGTTGTGCTTAGTCCCGGCAGTCTCAGCAGGAGGTGTTAGATCAGCAATGTATCATCTCTCTCAATATCCATAGCATGCATGTATGGCTTTCTGACTCTACGTTAATATCTCCACTCGGTGACGTAACAATAGCCCCTGCAGACCCCGCCGTGCAGGTGAGGGGGGCCCGAGCGACCAGATGCCCCCTCCAGCACTGTGCAAGTGCAGCGGGCCCCTGGCCTGTTAGCTCCTGATTGGGTCTGGGCCGTGGGGCCCCCCTCCATGAACTTTAAAGAGTGACCCTCTCAAGTTTCGTTACACCACTGCCTCCACTTATGCGATGTCGTGAATAGGGGTGGGCGGAATTTGCGTAATCGCGTTACGCAAATCTCCGCGAAACTGTAAAAATTCCACGAACACGTGGAATTGCTTGTTCGCGATGCTTTTTTACTGTTCGCAAACGCTGTTCGCGCGTTCGGGGGAAATATCTTGTGAACACGCATTTTGTGAACGCGAACAAGCAAATAATTTCGGGAAGTCGCGGAACGCAGAATTTTTGGCAATTTTGCGTTCACCGCGGAACGCGAAATTACCCAAATTCCGCAAATTCTGCGAGCGGAACGGAATTTGACGCCCAGGCCTAGTCGTGAACTGGTAGATGGACCTGCTCTTTATTCATGAAAAAGTTATCATTTTTAGATTTATATTTTAGGTATGCATACATGACTATGTACTTATTTAAGCCAAATTTAATATATATTAACCTATTTAAGCACCAATAAAGTAAAACCTTTAAGTCTTACCATGATGTTATTGCCGCTGGGGCTGAAAAATCAATGCAACTGCCACTACTGATTAAAGCTGGTGGATTCAAGATGTACAGTTTGCATCTGATCTTCAGGCTCCCAACCTTTCCTTTGTGTTTCTCCTCAAGCACATTTTGCATTCCTCAGTCATCCTATTGGTGACACCCACAGCATTGATGTTGCCATGTATTCTGGCCCATGTTATGTTTTTTGTGGTTTCAGGCACATTGAATGACGCTCTACCAAAAAGGTTCTTATTCTTTGACACACCTTCTTCAACCAAGATCTCCAATTCGGAATTGCGGAATTTACACTGGCTCTTTCTGGACTCAACCTCATGTGAATCTTTGATAATGATATTCGAGTTGGATGTAGGTAGCTGCTGTGTCAATCCCCATAAAGACATCTGCCTTTTCAAACAAAACACATGTCCCACTTCCTGGTTTGCTTATGTCATCGACGACTGGTCCTGCGACATTCACAATGTGCTCCTAGTAACATTTCTGAAATTTTAATCCAGTAATTTGTGAAAATGACTCACAATGATTTGTTATTGCAAACCACGTTATCACTGAATTGTAATGTAATATTATTATATATATAGTCTGACAAATACCAAAAAAGGTGTCCTGCTGCTGAATATAACCAATACCCATTCATATTTTGCGAGTACTTTTTTGCAAGTTACAATGAATTACTTTATATTTAGCCACATCAGTCCTTTAATCATGTAATTGAAAATAGAAAAGTCTGTGATAGGGTATATATTTACATCCTCTCTTGTATTGGGGAGCTTACTTTATTACTGGTGTGGGGTGATCCCCTGGACTGTCTTCTCTGTGACTCACAGACCAATATTTGTTTGAAGAAATACTTTTCCGACTCAACTTAAACATGAGAGGGAATTTTCTGCAACACTATCATTTCTATATATTTTTACTATGATGGCTGCCTATTGAAATATGACATAACGCTGAATTAACAGCGTAACAAGTGGCAGTGATTAGCTCCTTACATCAAGGCGCTTACTTCAATACTCCATCCTTAAATGTCTGCAGAAGAGAAATGTAATGAGAACCCCATAAGTATAATAAATGCAATTGAGCTCAGAGGGCAGGCTTCTCATCCACTTCTGACACTGGGATGATATTATCCCATGGATCACTGAGCCAATATCGCACTAAACAATATCGTTGACAAAAATATTGTGTCAAAAATATTGTTTACCACACTATCATGCTAGTATATTTATAATGGTGAGTACAAAAATATCAGAAAAAAACACTGTTGACACTAGTATCCTAAAACAATAGACAAAAAAACGCAGCCATTGTGGTCTTGCTCAGGATTTTAAAATCTTGTCAAATTGTACCAGTGACCATGATCCCTTAGAGGCCTCCCTTAACCTAGACATGAGGACAGGGAACTCAAAGTCAAATGACCCCCACCCCCATTGAGCATAACTCGAATGAAGGCCTAGGGCTGAAATGGGACCAGGTAAATTCTCAGGATTTTGAGCAGAAAATTCTGAGTGGGAATATTGCCCTCATGGAAAGGTGTCTGACATTAGGAGCTGTGCTCGCTGCCCTACTTGAGGATTTTGAAACCCTTTGTTCATTTATCTCTTCAGACCTATCAAGTAGATGCTTTACTAAATCTGCCCCTCCTGAACGTTGGTTTAGTAGTGATTGCACAAAGGTCTATAAACAGTTGAGAGGAGCCCTAAACATTATCCCCTGCAACAAAGAGATAGTGAGGGCATTGAGAAAGAAATATAAGGTGGTGATACCCCAGAGAAAAATGGATCTTAGGACAGAGGCCTGGTTGGATCTGGTGGCTGCTGGGGACATAAAGAACATAAAAATGGTTTAGGAAGTCATCAGCCGCTCAGTGTTCTCAGATACCTCTACCTAAAAATGGGTCTCACATTCCTTACATATCTTTAACCCTCTAAACAGAGCGTTAAATTTTGAGCACAGGGACGTCGCTATAATCGAAGATAGAGAACAAGCTCTGTAGTTTAGTCAATCATTTTCTGTTAAGGAGGTGTGGGCAGCAATATCTCAAGGTATCCGCATCAAAGTGCCCAGCCTGGATAGGGGCCCCCTCGGCTTGTTCATGGATAACCCCAACCTCTGGGCACCTCTTTTGACAAATATCTTTAGGGCCTCTATCACAGATCCCCTGCCTGTTTCATGGAAAGACGCTATAGTGGTCTGTATCTTCAAAAAAGGGGACAGGAAGGACCTGGTTACTGTTACAGGTTGATATCTCTAACAGATGCAACAGTAAAAGTTTTGGAAAGGGTCCTCTTGGTTCGGCTAGAAGAGTGGGCCTTTGCAAATAATTTGCTTTCTAAAACCCAATATGATCCTGTCAATGATTGTCAGAAAAAACACTAGGTCCATAAAATGCTCCTTACATCTGGCCTTCATGGACTTATCTAGTGCGTTTGACACTGTCGGTCGAGACAGACTGTGGAATATGATGCGAGATATGGGGGTGGAGGAACCCCTTGTTGTCCTTTTGCGCAGAGTACACTGTAATACTATGGTTAAAATATGCTACTGCAGCGATGGTGAGAGTACAGATTCAATTGTCTCGATGATGAGGGTCCGCCAGGGCTGTATACTGGCCCCCTTTCTATATCTCGTTTATACAAACAACTGAGAGGCCATCGACTGAAAAAGGGTCCAAAACTCGGCAAATAAAGCTTATAAAGTCTTTATATTATTCAAGTACCTGTGCACACTAAATCAGCAACTGAATCAGTGAAGATTCTTGAGCATGGGCAATGATAATTTTTCCACTAAGCAGATGCAACCCTACTTATATTTTCTTTTTGAGCCTCAACATAGATTTTCTTTAACCAGATTTTACTTAAACATGTTTCACTTTCTGGTATCCTTTCCTAATCAAGGTGGTTGGCATACCTACCTTCCGCCCTACCCATGTAATAATATTGCAAAACAATTTACTCTGGACTTTGTTTTGTTTTGTGCATTGTACAAAAATTTGAGATGCAAATTCTTGGTTCTGATACTGAGGTTGTGCCGCCCTTGTACTTACAGAGAAGTTTTCAGTCACTTACAGTTGCTCTACTCCTTTGATATTTGTGTTGCTGTATAAAATGTTATAGCAGGAGCCCTCATAATACAAAAATAATACAGATAATTAAGAGTATCAATTTGTAGCGCATGATATATATATATATATATATATATATATATATATATATATATATATATATATAAATATATATATTATTATTATTTTTTTTTTACATATCTTTCCTGCAGGATGGGGATGACATTCTTTTGAGGTTTTGTCAAGATTAGCCAAGAAATGTACACTGGAATACTATTGTTGAGTTGATGTCGTTTCTTAACTTATTTGTCTGTATTTCTTGTGTTTTTATAGGATTCAGCATAATTTTAATGATTTTGAGTATCTTACTTAAATTATGTATTTTTACTCATTGGCACATTTTTATTGAATGCATTGTCATTTATAGGCTTTTATGATTTGCTTGTCAAATTGAATAATTGAACAAGGGCTCGTGTAGCCTGAAACGCATAGCTGTGTCTCTGTGCTGATAAAATCTTTGCACCTGATCCTGCGGTCCGTCTCCTCTCTCGCTGGTGTGGCTGGACAGCTTGCCGGAAGTGCTGTGGAGCTTTTTGGTGAATATATATATATATATATATATATATATATATATATATATATATATATATATATATATATATATATATATATATATATATATATATATTCACTGAAAAAACCATAGGTTATAGACCATATATAGTTAGGAATTAGCATTTAAAAAACCTTTATTTTACTCACACAAAACCATTGAAATTCCATATATAGTTAGTTGTACTAACTATATATCGCGCACCCGCAATCCACTGCTGATCATGTCACATATTACATCATTCATGACATGGTCAGTGACATCACTGATGACATCACTGATGACATCTCAAATGACATCACTGATGGCATCACTGATGACATCTCAAATGACATCACTGATGACATCACTGATGACAACATCCAGTGACTGTGTGTTTCTGTAAAGTTTAAATATGTTTTACATATTGAAGAATGAGTAGATGTAGAAGTGTCTGGATGAAGGATTTAGTAGGTGCGTGACTGACTGTATGAGTGAGTGATTAAATGTGTCTCACTGAATGCATGGGTTAGTGACTAAACTGTCTTAATTTGTGCATCATTATGTCTGTTGTTCTGTAAACTGCTGCATGTGTTGATCAGTAGCTATATGAGTAACTATATGGGTTATTGATTGGTTGCCCAAGCATTTGTATGGGAGACTGAGTGTGTGTGTGGGTGGCTGGGAGGTGTATGACTCTGTGCATACATGTGTGAGCAGTTGATTCACTAGATGTATGGGTTCAAAAGTGCATGTGGAAACAGCTGTATGGGCAGTTGACTGTGTGCATGAGTGTATTGGTGAGTGAATGGATATCTCAGTGCTACATGTCAAAGTAAGTACATATGTAAAATACAGTACATGTGAGAGTTGACATATATAAATAACTGTGCATAGGAGCCAGTGAATGTGTGAGTGGCTGTATGCATCATTGTGAACTTGTATCCAGGATTGTATAAGAGAGTAAATATGTTTTAGTATATGTTTGAATAAGTAAGGTGTGTATAACTGTATAGTTGAGAAAATGGAGGTGTGATTGATTCTTTGCATGACTGACTAGGTGTCTGAGTAACTCCATGGATGAGTGACAGTCTGTGAGTGTATGTTTACACTGAGTGTATCTAAGGTTATATTAGAGTCTGAAGAGGTTCATCGTATTATCACATGAATGATGTCATCAGTGATGTGATCAGTAATGTCAAATGAGATGTCATCAGTGATGTCATCATTGATGTCATTTGAGATGTCATCAGTGATGTCATCAGTGATGTCATTTGAGATGTCATCAGTGATGTCATCAGTGATGTCACTGACCATGTCATGAATGATGTAATATGTGACATGATCAGCAGTGGATTGCGGGTGCGCGATATATAGTTAGTACAACTAACTATATATGGAATTTCAATGGTTTTGTGTGAGTAAAATAAAGGTTTTTTAAATGCTAGTTCCTAACTATATATGGTCTATAACCTATGGTTTTTTCAGTGAATTTTCAAGGTTTTGTAAATGCTAATTCCTAACTATATATGGTCTATAACCTATGGTTTTTTCAGTGAATTTCATTGTTTTTTTAAAAGCTAATATCTATAGCTGTAAATTGTATTCTTCTTTAAATCCAAAAATATATTTGATATGTTTATTAATAATTTTTTTAAAATATTTTTTTTGTTTCGCTCCCGGTCCGCGAACCGGGAAGCTTCCCGTTAGCTCAATTTAATTCCGCGACCCGGTCCTCGAACCGGTAAGAAATCAACATAGTGACGGTATCGCGTTGCCGCGTAATGCGTCTTATGACGTACTGCGTTAGCGCACCCGGAAGTGCCCCGGGGCGCGGACCGAGGCGCGAAACGCAGCTCCCCGGAAGCGATCCGCGGCGCGAAAGCGCGACGTATCGCGTTGCCGCGAAATGCGTCTTGTGACGTATCGCGTTAGCGCACCCGGAAGTGTCCCGGGGCGCGGACCGGGGCGCGAAGCTTAGCGACCCGGAAGCTAACCGGGGAGCGTTCCGCAGCGCGTAACATGAGCGTGAGAGGTCATGTGACTTGTTAATAAAACTTTTCATTGGTTCATTTCACTTTTGGTTTCATAATGATGTAAGGCTAGGTCAGGTGACTTAAAAATAACACTTTTCATTGGTTGAGAAGTATTGATTTTCCCAAATGATGAAAACCCCTCCTTCTTTCCTCACTCTGACTTTCATCATTGTGAGAGGAAGACCTATTTTGCTTGTTGGAAGACCTATTTTGCTTGTGTGAAAATGGCTTCATTGGTTGCTTCAGCTGGTGCACCCCCACCACCACCACCACCTCCTCATGGGAAGAGAGGACCACCTCCCCAGGTCCTTATCAACACTGAGGAGGAAGAGGAAGAAATGGATGAGGAGGGAGAAGAACCACAATTTTTAGAAGAGTTGCCCCGGGTTTCCAGAAAGAAAGCCAGTTTCATCTGGCAGTTTTTTTCAATGCCTCGTGGCCAAAAAAAGGTCAACGCAAGGTATGTCACCTGCCTGATATGCAAGGAACAATTGTCCAGAGGGACGGACAAAAAATATAGCTTTGGAAATCACACAATGCACAGGCACATGACGAGGAAACATCCCCTAAATTACAGCCGGGCAGAATTAAGGGATATGCACGACAATCCAAGACCAACTCCTGTGGCCAGACCAACAATACCGGTTTCTCTAACACCAGAAGAGGCACGGGAAACTGTGCCAAATATTCAAGAAAATTTTGGGCACATGATTTACTTATGTATGCACTGTCGTGCATTATTAGCTTGTGGCAACATGAGCATCAATGCACTCAACCTGGCATATGAACACCATGATTGCCCTAACCGCCCCCAGTAATTTTTTTTTGCTCCTGTTGAGCCATTTTCAATGCCTGTTTTTTGTTGTTTCCCCCCCCCCCAAAAAAACCCCAAAAAAATATAAAATCGTTCAAAAAATACAAAAAAACCCAAAAAATGTTCAAAAAAAAAAAAAATATATATAAAACAACAAAAATATTTAAAAAAAAGTTCTTTTCAGAACTACCTTCCCTTTCCCAAAAAATTGCTAGAATGTTTAGCACTCTTGCAAGCTCTATTTCTTTTGGTTCGCTTCCGGGTTAGCTTCCCGGTACGCGGACCGGGAGCTAACCAAAAAAATAAAAAATAAAAAATAAAGTGTAAGTATAAGGAAAGGAAACAGAGAGTGATGTTAAAAGAAAGACAGCTATAGGGAGTAAAGAAGAGATACTGTTTAATAGATCTATTTACCGAAGAAAAGACAGAAGAGGGTATAATTGTGAAAAACAAAATAGATAAGGAAGTGAAAGAAAAAAAAAGAAAGTATAACATTAACAAAGAAGAGTTTCTTGGAGAATGTGAGTGAATGTTCAAAATAAGATTAAAACATGAGGAATAACAGAGAGAAAAAATAGAAAACAGAAAACAAAAAAGAACAGAAAAAGATTAATTGAAACAGCAAAGAAATGTAATTAACATAGAGCCATATCATCAACATAGGCAATAAAAGTTTTGCAGCTTTTATTGGCAGAAATGTGTCGCTAAAGCTGCTTTTGTGGCAGAAAACTGCCACTAAAACCACTTTTGCACCAGTTTTCTGCCAATAAAAAGAGCAATAATTTTATTGGCTGTGTTCATAATATTCCCCTTAGTGTGCTTCAACTACACAGAGAAAGCATTATGAACAAGTAGTGATAGACTGATCAGTCAAAGACAGTAAGAGTAATAGAGACGCAGTGAGTGAACAAGAGTGAGGAACTATGAGAAGAGAGGGACTGAGAAAAAGAGTGGAAGGAGTTGAGTAAGTAGTTAATAGAGAAAGGAATGAGGGAAGTAGCAAAGGCAGGAAACTGAGGGTTAAAGAAATGAAGCAGTGGAACTAATAGTAGTTAAATGTGATATAAATGTAACGAAAACAGTACAAAATATTTACCTTATAATTGTCGTTAAATTACTCACTTTTTCTTTTTATACTTTCAATCTGTGAAAGAGAGAACAAACATTTGAAAAATATTAAAACATGTATTTAAAAATTTGAAAAGACAAGGGAAAAGATTGAAGGACAAACAGTTTTTCAAAAACTTTGACACTTACAGAAGCTTCTGCTTCTCCAGGCCCCCTACACAGTCCTAAAGATATACATTTTAAACTAACAGTATCTTGATGCAGATGAAGTGAGGCCTATCTTAAAACATGGTGCATCTTTTGCATTGCTGTTGTTTCAGAAAAGTGTCGCAACACACTAAAATTTTAAATAATTGCTTCAGGATGCCAATAAGATGTCTACTATCCAGAGGTTTGTTTCAGGTGAGGCCTACTCAGGGTTGCAGATGAAATTTCGAGTTGTTGAAGAGAATAGAGGACATAATACATGTGAAGGTCTACCAATGAAGTGAGTCATGTCCACTGCACTCTTCAACAAAGTCCAAAACTCCTATGTTTCCCTGGACAGACCTAAACTTGATCTGCACAATGTGATTCGTAATGATAGGAAACACAGGTGATGTAATTGAAATACATGCAATTTATTTTGCTCATTTCACAATCACATCACTTGTGTTTCCTTTGCTTAGGTATCTCATTGTGCAGATGTAGTCTAGCATATGAAAGAATACGCAGAAGTGCAGCACTGCATGCAACAACTTTGACACTTACAGAAGCCTCACCTTCTCCATGCCTCCTACACAGTTCTACATATACATCATAAATGCAAACAGTACAGAATTAATTATACATGTTAAATGGTTTATTTTTGCTGTTCTCAGAATGTATCAAAATTCACTAAAAACAGTGACTTGAAGGTATTCATCATGTAACAGCGGGGAAAAAAAACCACAATCAAAATGATTGTGTTTAAAAAACCCATACAACATCAGAAATCAAAATTCAGAACTCCTTAAAGTTAACTTACTTTCCATGACGTCCAAGGATGTCCTATGAACAGCTTACACTCTTTTGTGCTGTTATTACTTTCAGCCCGCCACTTTCTGAAAGAAAATCTCCATCGTTTTTAAAAACACGTTACATGCAATAAATGACTTCTTGCTCTCTACCACAATTTTCCACAAGGCCAAATCTGGTCAGAGCCATTTATAACTCTTGGATTTCTTGTAAGCCAATCCCGTCATTTGGCATTTCCGCAACTTTCAGAATTAAAATGTTGAAGATCATTTTCACAATCCTGGAATAGTAATATCTTCCCCTTCTTGCTCAGTCATGTTTTACTTTTCCTATGACACTGATACAAGCAGACTTACACTACCTCTATGACTACTACAATTATTTAATTCTCTACATCACTTTTAATCACAAAGCAATGTAAAACAGTAGACAGCATTGCAGACTTACATTCCCTCTACTCCATGTTTTGATTGGCTGCTTCAATTAGCTTATAAAAAGAAACAGTTTTTCTGAACTCATTCAAAGTGCACGTATTTCTCCATAATGTCCAGTCCTATGGTTAGAAGTTATGTCTCTGAACTACACTTATCCTCAAGGCCAAATTGTGTAGGAGCCATTAGAACTTCTTGAAATTCCACAGAGCACATCCCGAGATTATTTCCCTTAAAATTTGGTTTTAAAAACACCAGGTAAGAGTTTTTAAGGTCATACGGCAATTTTTTTGTGAAAATTAAAACAGAATCATTGCAGAATGACCAGCCATTTCTAGACTTTAAATAAGCTGTGTAATGTCCTGATGTTATTGAAGGGCCGTCATGATATATAATTGCTGCAGTTACAAAAGTCCTTCCTGATATTGACAACTGCGAAGCTACAAATTTTTTTATTAAAGTTGTCAATTTTGTTCCATCAGGCCTACATCGTTGGAACATTAAAATGACATACTGGCCATATGTTCGTATAAATAATGTGGACATCATTTCAGATTTACATTGGCTACACTCCATGTTGTGATCAGCTGCTTTTACTAGCTTATTAAAGGAGACTGATTTACTGTCTGGCAAAGTTAAATATATAAATCTTTCTGAGTCTACACTAGTAGTACTTGATACCATACAGTTCTCGCAGTCATGCTGCCATTGATAAGAAAGCCCAAACAGCTGATCTACATCTACACCTTCAGCATGCAATACATCAAGCATATACATTAAAAACTCCTGACAATCTTGCTGAATATTTTGAGAGAATTGTGTTTGGCCTGAACATCTGTCTAACAGATTTCGAATTTCAGACACACTTTCTATGTTTCTTCTATCAGTGGTACATTTCTCTAACACAGAATTTAACAAACTGCAAAATCTTTGATCAGAATTGACCACAATATCTTCTTTTACATTTTTTAGAGAAAACAAAACATTAACCACTACATTAGCATAGCAGTTGACACCAGAACTGTTTTCAAACTGAAAACCAACAACATCTTCAACAGAATCCTTTTTGTTTCTGCTTGTAATTTTAGGTTCATTGACTTTTTGTCTTTTTGCTACAACCTCCCCAGTATTGTTCTCATTTCTTCGTTTCCGGCCTACCACACGTTTCTCAAACAAAGGATACTGAGGCAAATGTGGCGCATACTCTCTTCTTAACCTATTGTATTCCTTAACACAATCTAGATCCGCACAAATGTTTGTGACATCACACTCAATCAAGTACAATCCCGATAAAGTTCTAACTCGTGACAATGCCACATATGCCATACCCTCCTTGAACACAGAACTGCCAATATTCACCAATGCACTGTCTACACTTAAACCTTGCGATTTATGAATTGTCACCGCATATGCCAAGTGTTGGAAATGGGGGTTGCCCACGTCTCAAAGGGGGTAGCATGGCATCAAGCGGGCAGGCCAAACTTCGAGGACATGTGAAGCATTCACGCAGTACCCACAGACGACACACCAATCACACCACAAAAGAGTCACGACACCACCTTTGGTTGGAAAAGAATAAGTTTAGTGTTATCTCCAACCTGCAAGGTAAAAAGAAATAGAATAGTGGTAGTCACAACAAGGCGCCAACTGGCGCCAGAGCCAAGTACATCATGGGGAATTATTTACATGGGACAAAAGGGATGAGTCCATAAGTCCATGCTGCAAGGAAAAAGGGATGGTTAAATAAACATTAGCCCTGGAGCCAATCTGGCGGGGCCAACTCAGGCTCTCATCCTTAGGGGGTTGTAAATGCAGAATACCACATTAGCATAGGTATATATATCATGCACAATCACGCCAACCCACCCCTGTAAAAGAAAACAGAGCATCACAGCACATCTAATATTAGACAGGAGCACCTGTCATGAATCAACCTGGCTGGCTCATTATCAAGGGCCCTGAACAGGGGCCTAGAATAACTCATCAGGCCAACAAGGCATTTATGCATTTAACATGGGCCTGACTTTAGGCCTATGAACCTCAACCTAGGGCAAACCCTCCTCAGAGTATAGACATATAGATTAGATGTCAGGCCTAACATTTCAGGGAACATCAGGCAGAACGGTGGCATCACTATAAACATAAACAGCAGGGTGTACACAACAGCCAATCCCCTGCATGAACATTAAGCCTACACATTATAGAGCGATGTTAGGCATTAACCCATGAGCATGAGCCTAATCCTCCACACTGGTGCACCGTTTAATGAAGGTTCCCTAGGCATCTGTTCCCTCCCAGCTCACTCAAGCCAACCTATATGGGGGTGTGCCCTTAGGCCTTGCCACACTAACACAAATCCCAAGCCCTACACTAGCTGGCATTCACCTCGTCACCCCAGGCAGGGATTACTAATGTCATGGCCCAGCTCAGAGGCCTGGCAATCCTGCTAGTACTTCTCCCGGGGGCTCCGGTGTATAATTAGGGCCCACTAGCTCAATTACAATGTCTCCCGGGGGAGAGGGGGGCGAGCACCGACCCTGTGCCCCGTTGCCCTCTTCACTCCCCACACAGTTTAATTAAAGCCCCACTCACCGGGCTACTCCGGGGGTCCTCTTCCCCTGCATGACTCTTTTCCGTGAAGGGGGGCAGGCACCGGCAATGTGCCTCGATGCCCCCTCCTCTCTCTCAGAATGACAGCCGGGCCCCACCTTTCTCACGGGGGCCCAGGACTCCACTGTGCCGGTGTGCAGGGCTCTCCTCACTGGCTGGGAGCCCCGCAGGAATACAGACTTCCTCCGGCCGGCTCCTGTGCGTGATGGCAGGGCTCCTCCACCACACGGAGCCCTGCAGGCGACGCGCTGCTCTCGTGGTGCCCTGCTTTGCTTGGGGAGGCGGGGCTAGCACCGACAGTGTGCCCCGGCCCCGCCTATCCTCCCGGCCCCACACTCAGGGCATAGACCGGCAGGGTAGGCTCCTGCTCCGGTCAATCTCAATCGGGGCTCCCCTCTCGCGATCACGGGGCCCCGCAACGACTCTTCACCCGGGTCCCCCTCCTTCCTCACGGGGACCCGGGGCTTGAATTCAGCTTCTCCGGGCCTTCCCGGCCAACCACCAATCCCTGCGCGGCCTTCAGAGGTCACGGCCGCGCAGGCCAATCCGTGCGCGGCGGGGGCGGGCCGATGACGCAGCCTGGCCCCCTCGTCACGTGTCACGGGCCGGAACGGCTTCAGGGCCTAGCGCGGCCCTCTCTCAGCTTCGGCGGCCCCCTCCTGGCATCGGGGGCTGCCGCAACGTTGCACACCCCAGCAAGGGGGGGGAAATCTCCTCAAGACAGCGCCGGGCTGCGGCGGTGATTTTCGGCGCTGCCACACAGCGCGAGGACAGGACAAGGGGTTGGCTCCCTTTCTTGTTATAAAGTCCCCTCACAGTCTCCTCAGCACCCGGGCTGCGACGGTGATCTCCGGCTGCGACAAGGGGTAGGCTCCCTTTTTAATTAATTATTTAAATCGGCCCAAAGCGCGCCTCCACAACAGCGCTATTCACAGGCTGCCAGTCTCCTCAGAAAACAGCGAAAACGGCGCTATTCACAGCGCACTGCTCCTCCCTCTGCCCAACAGAATAGAGGCAGTTCAGGGCTTCTAGGGACACGCAGCTCCTCACAGTCCTTCTCTAGCGCTTCCAAATTATAGCGCTTTCCAGGCAGGACAGTTCAGGTCAGGGCAGCAACAGTCTTGGAGTTTACAGCGCTTAGGTAGGCAACCCAGGGCTTCTAAGTAGGCTCCTCACGGAGGGGGGGCGAACAGTTCCACAGCCAGCCCCAGGGGCACACTCCTCACCTCCTGGGGGGTTCAAGCCCACAGCATTCCTCCTCTTCTGGGTACCTTTTTCCCTCAGCGCTGGCGTAGTCCAAGGTCCCACAGCGTCAGGGACCTATGAAGAGTCCTCCCTTGTCAGGGGCCCATGGGGACAGCAGCGGGGGGGTTTATAGGGGTGCAGGGCCCAGCTCACAGGTCCATGTGGCGGTAGCACCTCACAGCAGGTCCCCCTCCCTTCCTTGTCCCAGCGCTGACTGACTCTCTGGTGACACTTCACCCTATTTATACCCTCCTCCCAGGCAGTGCCAGGACCTTCTAGAATGTTGGCACATCTAGCCTAAACTGGTTCTAGGGGAGGGGGTGAGCACCCTGGGTGCCAGGCTTTCCCTCCAAAACTAGGGGTAGCTGGGTAATATTATCTAGACCGCTGACCTATGTCAGTCCAGTGGCAAAACCCATGGCCATGGCATCCATTTTAAAAGCAATACATTTCAGTCAGGTACATTTCCAAAATGGGAGTGCAGTTTTAAAATGGGGGATTTTACAAGTGCTCACATTATGTCAGGTAATTACATTTTTCAAAAGGGGTCTCACACCACTCATGGCCTATACAGGTTTAATCCCATGGGGGAGACATTCAAATTAGGGGGTCAAAAGCGAAAAATTTTGGGGGAAAAAGGCCAAGTCCAACACGACTCCCCCCCAGCCAAAAGCCAGGGTAGACATATCAATGCCTTGATGGGCTTCCCTGCTTGGGGCGGAAAAAGGTGGACGCAGGCCTGCAACTACAGGAGCACCTGCAGTCTCTCCTCCACTCTGGAACCCAATGGTTCTCTTTCGCATCCCTCCTTTCACCAACAAAACCACCCCACTGGTGTTCCCTAGTGGGATGTTTCTCCTTCCTAGAGTGGGAGGCTCTAGCCTCAGGCTTGTAATTCCCTTGGACCACTCTTCTCTCTCCAAATTGCCACTGGTCCACCCATCTGGGGTCTACACCCTCAGACTGACCAGCCCTTAGGGGCGAGGCTCTCCTCCCCCTACTTCTCCTCCTAGGGTTCCTCCATCTCCTACGCTGGGGGACACCCTCACACAACTCTCTCCCCAACCTGGAGCCAAAACCCACAGGCTGAACCGGTGACAGGGGCGAGTCCTCCCTCTCCCTGCACCCCCTCCCAGAGTCCCGCACCCTCCTAACTGGAGTAGTACCCCTGGGAGTCACTTCCGGGGGGACTCTGGTTACAGAGGTCCCTCCCACCAGAGCAGGCAAACCCTGTCCCTGGCCACCCAACCCAGGATCTGCGCCCTGTGGCTGAGCCGGTGACAGAGAAGAGACCTTCCTCCCTCTGCACCCCCTCCCAGAGTTCCGCACCCTCCCACTGGGAGTAGTACCCCTAGGAGTCAAATTGGTAGGGACCTGAATTACAGGTACCCCACCCTCCAGGTCAGGCAACCCCTTAACCTGGAACCCCAGTCCAGGATCTAAACCCTGTGACTGGTCAAACCCCCGAACCACTGGAGCTCCAATTAATGATGCTCCGGGTCCTCCTGACATGAGGGGATCCTTTCCACGAGAAGGCACACCGGGACAGCCTAGACTCCCAACCTGGGGTTCCCTAAAAGAACTCTCCAGTCCCTGTGACTGCAGTTGGGGCATCTCGGGACACCTCCCCGTCTCACTCCCTCCTTTAGATGGGATGTGAGGCCCTACAACCCGCCCACTATCCTGGGACCTAGCTGGGCTTCTCACCTCTCCCGCCACGCTGGGTCGGAAGATCCCTGCACCTCTCCTTTCTGGATCACTCCCCAATGTCTTCCCAGACGCTCTGGCACTTACCCAGAGGTCTGCCTCCCGTGCAAGTTCCCTGGGGTCTGAGAACCCGCACCGCAACAGATGGTGACGCAGTCTTGGGAAACAACTCCTCAGCATGTGCTCCCGGATAACGGCATGGCACAGCCCTTCCCAATCCTCCACTGCTCTCCTCACCACCCAATCCTCCAGTACAGTCCAACACTCCTCCTCAAACTCTCCCCAGGACTGATGGAACAGCTTACCCCTGCCCCTAAACACTAACCCGTCCTCCTCTTCCGGGGAATCAGGCACAGTCTCTTGGGCTTCGGGAGTGGGACTCCTTGCACTGGACCTACACTCGCTGCCACCACTGGATCCCACCCTCTTCGGTGAATCCAGACTCCTAAAACCACTCTCAGGGGACAACCTACCCACCTGAGCTGATCTCTCTCTGGCGAAGGCCCTCTCCGCCTCCGCCATCCTCTCCTGCGCTAGGACTTTTTCAGTCTCTAGTCGCTGCTCTTCTACCCTCAGCTGCGCTAAGCCCTCGGCATGCCTGAGCTTTGCCAGCGACAGCTGATACTCCCTTTCCTCCCTCCTATCTACCCACTCTTCTGGGGACAGGGAAAGGGATGGGGCAGTGCCCCCGGGACTGGACCCAGTGCGAGACTCCCTATCTCCGGTGTCCTCCACAGCTACTGGCGTCTCTGCCCTGCTAGACTCTTCCTCCTCCTCATCGGAGCAACTACCTCCCTGGGTTCTGGATGGGGAGCCCTCACTCTGGTCTCTAACCCACTGACCCTTCAACACTTCGGGGGGGTAGTCAGACAAGTCCCCATTAACCTCTAAGGCCTCTCCCCTCTTGAGGGCCTCATAGAGAAACAAATTCCTCCTAATGTTCCCTACTGGGGGTATCCCTCTCTCCAGGAGGAAGTCTATCACCTCCTGTTCGGTGTACTCCATCAGTTCCACTTCCTGGTAAATCAACCCCATCGTGGCGAGGTACACCCGGGACACACCCTCCCAGTGGAACAAGGGGACAATTCAAAATACTCTTCAGGAGGAAGCAATCAAAAAACAATATTCAGCCAAACAGCAATAATCCCCACCACAAGGCTCTACCTGTGGTGTAACCTGTGGCCGCTGTGGTACTGCGCAAACACAAGTCCTATCCCACCGCTCTGCCACCAAATGTTGGAAATGGGGGTTGCCCACGTCTCAAAGGGGGTAGCATGGCATCAAGCGGGCAGGCCAAACTTCGAGGACATGTGAAGCATTCACGCAGTACCCACAGACGACACACCAATCACACCACAAAAGAGTCACGACACCACCTTTGGTTGGAAAAGAATAAGTTTAGTGTTATCTCCAACCTGCAAGGTAAAAAGAAATAGAATAGTGGTAGTCACAACAAGGCGCCAACTGGCGCCAGAGCCAAGTACATCATGGGGAATTATTTACATGGGACAAAAGGGATGAGTCCATAAGTCCATGCTGCAAGGAAAAAGGGATGGTTAAATAAACATTAGCCCTGGAGCCAATCTGGCGGGGCCAACTCAGGCTCTCATCCTTAGGGGGTTGTAAATGCAGAATACCACATTAGCATAGGTATATATATCATGCACAATCACGCCAACCCACCCCTGTAAAAGAAAACAGAGCATCACAGCACATCTAATATTAGACAGGAGCACCTGTCATGAATCAACCTGGCTGGCTCATTATCAAGGGCCCTGAACAGGGGCCTAGAATAACTCATCAGGCCAACAAGGCATTTATGCATTTAACATGGGCCTGACTTTAGGCCTATGAACCTCAACCTAGGGCAAACCCTCCTCAGAGTATAGACATATAGATTAGATGTCAGGCCTAACATTTCAGGGAACATCAGGCAGAACGGTGGCATCACTATAAACATAAACAGCAGGGTGTACACAACAGCCAATCCCCTGCATGAACATTAAGCCTACACATTATAGAGCGATGTTAGGCATTAACCCATGAGCATGAGCCTAATCCTCCACACTGGTGCACCGTTTAATGAAGGTTCCCTAGGCATCTGTTCCCTCCCAGCTCACTCAAGCCAACCTATATGGGGGTGTGCCCTTAGGCCTTGCCACACTAACACAAATCCCAAGCCCTACACTAGCTGGCATTCACCTCGTCACCCCAGGCAGGGATTACTAATGTCATGGCCCAGCTCAGAGGCCTGGCAATCCTGCTAGTACTTCTCCCGGGGGCTCCGGTGTATAATTAGGGCCCACTAGCTCAATTACAATGTCTCCCGGGGGAGAGGGGGGCGAGCACCGACCCTGTGCCCCGTTGCCCTCTTCACTCCCCACACAGTTTAATTAAAGCCCCACTCACCGGGCTACTCCGGGGGTCCTCTTCCCCTGCATGACTCTTTTCCGTGAAGGGGGGCAGGCACCGGCAATGTGCCTCGATGCCCCCTCCTCTCTCTCAGAATGACAGCCGGGCCCCACCTTTCTCACGGGGGCCCAGGACTCCACTGTGCCGGTGTGCAGGGCTCTCCTCACTGGCTGGGAGCCCCGCAGGAATACAGACTTCCTCCGGCCGGCTCCTGTGCGTGATGGCAGGGCTCCTCCACCACACGGAGCCCTGCAGGCGACGCGCTGCTCTCGTGGTGCCCTGCTTTGCTTGGGGAGGCGGGGCTAGCACCGACAGTGTGCCCCGGCCCCGCCTATCCTCCCGGCCCCACACTCAGTGCATAGACCGGCAGGGTAGGCTCCTGCTCCGGTCAATCTCAATCGGGGCTCCCCTCTCGCGATCACGGGGCCCCGCAACGACTCTTCACCCGGGTCCCCCTCCTTCCTCACGGGGACCCGGGGCTTGAATTCAGCTTCTCCGGGCCTTCCCGGCCAACCACCAATCCCTGCGCGGCCTTCAGAGGTCACGGCCGCGCAGGCCAATCCGTGCGCGGCGGGGGCGGGCCGATGACGCAGCCTGGCCCCCTCGTCACGTGTCACGGGCCGGAACGGCTTCAGGGCCTAGCGCGGCCCTCTCTCAGCTTCGGCGGCCCCCTCCTGGCATCGGGGGCTGCCGCAACGTTGCACACCCCAGCAAGGGGGGGGAAATCTCCTCAAGACAGCGCCGGGCTGCGGCGGTGATTTTCGGCGCTGCCACACAGCGCGAGGACAGGACAAGGGGTTGGCTCCCTTTCTTGTTATAAAGTCCCCTCACAGTCTCCTCAGCACCCGGGCTGCGACGGTGATCTCCGGCTGCGACAAGGGGTAGGCTCCCTTTTTAATTAATTATTTAAATCGGCCCAAAGCGCGCCTCCACAACAGCGCTATTCACAGGCTGCCAGTCTCCTCAGAAAACAGCGAAAACGGCGCTATTCACAGCGCACTGCTCCTCCCTCTGCCCAACAGAATAGAGGCAGTTCAGGGCTTCTAGGGACACGCAGCTCCTCACAGTCCTTCTCTAGCGCTTCCAAATTATAGCGCTTTCCAGGCAGGACAGTTCAGGTCAGGGCAGCAACAGTCTTGGAGTTTACAGCGCTTAGGTAGGCAACCCAGGGCTTCTAAGTAGGCTCCTCACGGAGGGGGGGCGAACAGTTCCACAGCCAGCCCCAGGGGCACACTCCTCACCTCCTGGGGGGTTCAAGCCCACAGCATTCCTCCTCTTCTGGGTACCTTTTTCCCTCAGCGCTGGCGTAGTCCAAGGTCCCACAGCGTCAGGGACCTATGAAGAGTCCTCCCTTGTCAGGGGCCCATGGGGACAGCAGCGGGGGGGTTTATAGGGGTGCAGGGCCCAGCTCACAGGTCCATGTGGCGGTAGCACCTCACAGCAGGTCCCCCTCCCTTCCTTGTCCCAGCGCTGACTGACTCTCTGGTGACACTTCACCCTATTTATACCCTCCTCCCAGGCAGTGCCAGGACCTTCTAGAATGTTGGCACATCTAGCCTAAACTGGTTCTAGGGGAGGGGGTGAGCACCCTGGGTGCCAGGCTTTCCCTCCAAAACTAGGGGTAGCTGGGTAATATTATCTAGACCGCTGACCTATGTCAGTCCAGTGGCAAAACCCATGGCCATGGCATCCATTTTAAAAGCAATACATTTCAGTCAGGTACATTTCCAAAATGGGAGTGCAGTTTTAAAATGGGGGATTTTACAAGTGCTCACATTATGTCAGGTAATTACATTTTTCAAAAGGGGTCTCACACCACTCATGGCCTATACAGGTTTAATCCCATGGGGGAGACATTCAAATTAGGGGGTCAAAAGCGAAAAATTTTGGGGGAAAAAGGCCAAGTCCAACACCAAGCAAACAGGAAACTGCTTACGGCGAACATATAAGTCTTTTACAAGCAAAAATCTAGCAGAACAACGAGCAATTAGCTGTACTTCCTCAATGCCATCAAATTTAATTTTTAAAAATTCAATTCCATCTCTATTTCTGTATTTCACAAAATCAACAACATTACCCATTGATCCATTTACCAGACCTCTTTCAACATGTAAATTCCTTCTTAAAATTATACGGCAGTTCAAGCACACATTCAGAGTCTTTTCAAAACCTGCAGTTTTAGATATACTCTTCTCTAATGAATCCAATTTTGTTTTCAGATTCTCAGACAAAATAATTGTTGATCCCATATGCTCTACTCTATCAATAGCTTCCAGTTTCACAATCTCTTGCTTTTCTAAATGCAACATTTTGTTGTTAAATTTGGCACATTCTGCAAGAGTTGGCATCAAACATATTCCAGATTTCTTCTCAGTAATTTTCTGAAAAATATTCTCAGGCACAACATCTTGTTCTGGATATAAATTTGACAGTAATCGTGCATGTAAAGCTTCTTTCCCATGCTCGGTCACTTTTCCAATTCTAACATCTTGTAGAATAGTCTTGTAAACTTCATCCTTCGCCTGACGCATATTTTCATGCAGTTCAGCATAATTGAAGTTTAACCATATATTGACGTTGCCAATGCTGCCTAGGCACTTCCTGGTATCTTCATGCGTGAGCATTTTGAACACAGGTTGCCCTTTCACTGGTGTCAGCTGCAGAAGATCTCCGAAAACAATGATGTGTTTGCCACCAAATAACACATCATACTCTGTTTTGAGAACTTCTTGCATCCTCAAATGCACAAAGGCAAGCATGACATTGGAAACCATGCTTACTTCGTCAATGATAAGAAGTTTCATTTTCCTCAAGATTCTTGAAACTTCAAAACAAGCATCTCCAGATAGCTTGTGATATTGTAATTTGTTGTCATGCTCCACTGGCAGCATCAGTAAACGATGTAAAGTAATCCCTTTAATATTATGTGCTGCCAGTCCAGTTGGAGCAGTGACAACACAAGACAGCGATGACTCTGTCCTTTCCTGCAAATAGCATGAAATTGCTTTAATGAGGAAACTTTTTCCAGTTCCCGCTTCTCCACTCACGTACAGTCGGACAGGCTTCAACGACGTACATGAGCACTCTTTCTTATCATGACTTAATCCATGATCAATTTGCATGGTAACTTCGTCATATATTTTCCTCTGCTCAACGTTGAGTTGTCTTTCCAACTCTTCTAAGTTAACCGCATCCTCTTGAGCATGTGCCATGGCTCTTTCCACTTCATTCATAGCAGTGGCAGCTTCATTTTCGATAACAGGTCCTCCTAGTGGATCCTGACTCAATGAAGCAGAACTCTGACTGTCCTGAGAACTGTCTCTGGCAATCTCGGCTGCAATCGTTGCTTCCTGCTCAATTTCCGCATTCAACATTTCTACATATTTGGGAAAAGCAGGACATTCTATGGTCTCCTTGGCGGCATTGAAAGAGTCTTCGTAACAGAGGAAATCTCCAAGCAGTTCCTCTTCTGCACGCCAAGGCTTGAAAAGTTGCAAAAGTGCTAAATAGAAAAACTCCTTTTTTTCAGGAGATTCACCACTCAATTTTCGATGGTTTACCAAGTGGCATTTTCTTTGCTTGACCAGACATCCCTCACTTCCTATTACAGCATACACTCCTTTCTCAGTATCTTCTTTGATGTTCCTCTTGAATATGTAATTTTGCAGAACCTCATACAGACAAACATTCTCGAGGTGACTGCTTCGATTTGGATAATATGTATCCAACATGTTTGTCAATGTCGGTACTGTTTGGCTCCTTTTCCGCCAAATACTCAATTTCCCGCACAGGTTTGAGAACTCGATTACGCGTTGCTGCAAGACCAAGACTCGCCCAAACGATACTCCTGGACTTGGCATAGAGACTTGCTGAAGACAACCGGTCAGAACATTCGTACGCTCCAATTTCTCGATGCGACAACATCTTCAGACTGAAACTGTACAACTTCTTGCTGAGGCTCTTTTCATGGGAAATGTCCTCCCACATATCCTTCAATTCTGTCTTCTCTTTTTTGGTGATGTAAGACGTTACATACCGAGCCACAGCCATACAGTTATCAGCCACAAACTGTATATCCATGTTAGCATTCCACATGGACAAAATCACCAGGTTGTAGTCGTTGATGTACTTGGACTCTTGGTTCCTCTTCAAATTGTAAGTGTTTTTAGGTGATTTCTTCATGACATTGTGTCGCAGCGAAGACATCAAACTGTTTACTCTTCCTTTAGAAATCACCGGTCGTGGAAAGCCGAAACGACATTTAGTGTAGAACTTGTCCTTGTTTCGGAATTTACGACGGCAGTACTTTCCACATCGATGGCTTTGGAAACGCAGAACTTTTTCTCTTAGGCTTTTCTTCTCCTTTGCGTTTGGAACAGCACACGTAGAATACTGTTGGATGAAACTCATCACTGAGTCTTCTGGATCCGTTCCAAATTTAGGTGCATCCTTGATCCACAGCAACATATGTATATGAGGAGCACCTCTTGCTTGGTACTCCTTTCTCCAGAAGAAATCCAACACCTCTCCAAGAGGTGGATTCTTCTTATTCATGATGAAAGACATCATAGCTTCAAATCTATGATTGAAGTACCTACATACATTGACTGGATCCAAAGAGCACAGTTCTCCAGGTGTCTTGAATTCGATGTTATCTACGTTAGCATTTGCCTCTCGTAGAAATTCAAGTAAGTCTTCCCAGCCATACTCGGCACAGCTCAGAGTGAGGAACCATGTGGGAGTACCTAAGTTCCTCAGCATACATTTTAAATCACCATGACGACGGTACCAGTACTCATTAGTACCACGCTGACACGCCATGAGATTAATCAGGTGAGAATCCAAAATACTGTCTTGGACATTGACTTTATCCATAAAGTCACTTGCCGAGATGTTTTGCATGTGTATACCACTTTTCAAGATGTGGTTCACTGCATATGACAGTCCAGACAGATCGCTTTCAAACAGGAGATGAAACAAATAGGGAATGCATTGTCGAAACCTAGCATCTCCTGCATACAATCGCAAAGTCCGGTATTCAGAAGCAGGAATTTGATGAGGTCGCTCATCATATCTTCCTCCCTGACCTGTTGGAAAAAGCTGTGGGAAACACCGAGCTTCCAAACTTTCCTCCCAAACACTAATGGGACTCCCTTTGGCTTGTTTCATTTGAAACAACTCAATAGCATTCCCCATGACTTCCTTGGAATGCAAAGGATGAACACTATAATGTTCATATATTTCTTCACTAGTAGAGGGTTCTACTTTCTCAATTTGACCAGCACACAAATCGCTATCCTCTTCCTCACTTACTTCCTCTTCTGCAACATATACATTCTTATAGTATTTATTATTTTTTTTCAAATACAATGTTGCCTTTTTAACTTTCCTAACATCTACTAAATCTTGCCATATTTTCTTATTCTCTGTCGGAACCCCATTAACTAAGATAACCAGAGGCTCCTCTTCCACTTTTTCTACTCCAATTGTGTTAATGTTTTTCTTCAAATCTAGAGGCAAATAAACAACTCTTCCCTTTAATCCTCTCTGTAAATCTGATGGAGGCAATTTCCCTGTCTTTGGCTCCATTCTTACAATAGCCTGAAAGGGATGGATACTTTGAATCAAAATAGATTCATAAGTATTTAAATCCTTCAATTCAGAAGGAATCTCAACCAATTCCAGATTATTATGAACTGCTCTAGCAGGCATCTGGTTTTGATTTAATTTGCAACAACAATAAGTACACACACGTTGATCCAATCCCAAATCAAAACAATTTTCTACCATCAAGTATGTTGCGAAATCCTTCCATTCACTATTATTTTCCCTTTCACTTTTTGCATATAAATCCACTAACTTAGTCTGATTCTTATAATAAGTGCGTCGACAACACACACAAGTGAAATTAGGCCTCTCACTTGATTTCACCTCAAATGTCGCAATTTCCCTCTGGAAATTATCTGTACTGGAAACCTGTACACTATCTTCCACATGACCCTCTTCTTCTTGCTCAATTTCAACATTCTCCTCTTTACTTCCAAAGTAACAAAACTCAATTTCTTCACATATATTCTTCACATCTATTTCAGAACCATGCAAAAGAGCAGCGCATAATTTTTTAAGCATAATTGCTGGACTCTTAGCATAATACAACATTCTAACTAATTTCCTCACTTTATTATGATGCACTGCTAGCATCCTGAAATGATGAAAAACACTCTGGCATACTCTCCTGGAAAGACAAGCCAGTGAATGACCATGCAAACCTGTCACTTCTCTCACTCTGCAAGGATCTAATTCTTGCAACAACCTTATTTTCTGCTTCAAACTTTTCTTATTAAATGACCGTACAAAATCACAAAGCAAATTGATGGAATCCTGTCGCACACTGCAAATACTACTACACTTCCAGGTGTACACAGGACCCTTAGCACGTCTTCCTAAAACCTCATTACCTAACACCTCTTCTGCCTCTGTTGTCACAAGTTTTTCTTTTTCAACTGGACAACCATCTTTCACTTCATAAGCACGACCACTGGTGTCAACTGCATGCACCAAATCATTATCCTGGAAATAACTCTCCTCATTAAAAAATGCCTCACAGCTTGAACTATGCATCCATTCTCCAGAAAAAACTTCACAAAAATTACTACGATTAACTATTCTCTTCCATCTACTATTTCTTTTGAAATCATAAATTGCCTTGTTTAGCTTCCTAATTCTATTGATTATCAAAATAAATAACTTACGTTTAATTTCAAATGCCTGATCAATAACTTTCTCAACTTTTTTTTTTCTCTTATAAAAAACCAGTTTCTGTTGACGTTTCTTAATATTTTTTAACAAATTGCCAATTATCCTGTTGCGGAACATTCGTTTACGAATCTCCCTAAACTGTTGTTTCCTTCTACTATCATGCACAGAGTTATCTCTTGCTCTAGCAGTAACATTTTTCATTGGCCTTTCCTTTCCATTTGATTTCCTTCTCGTTTTATGGACTGAAACATTTTCTGTAGTAATATTTTTTTTACTACACATATTTCTTATGAATTGTTTTGTGCTCTTACCCGGTGCTTTCTTCGTGACTTGACAAATCTTTTTGTTAGAGGACTGCTGCATATTTTTTTTCACCTGCTGTCTTTGACGTTTTGCAGCCTTTCTCTGTCTTTCTATTGTAGGCATGGTGAAATCTTGAAATGATCTGCAGTTGAATCTGTGGTAAAATATAATAAAAAATGTTATTAACCATTATTACCAAACAGTAAAACAATAACAGTGATCAAAAACTTAACACACTACTTGACATTTTAAATAGAAGATTTTTTAGTCCTTGCAAATTTACAATACAGAAATACCAGAAAAGAAATGACATTTATATTTATGTTACCTATGCTATTTTATATGTGAATCTGATCTAATTTTATGAGCATATTTTAATATTTTATTGAAGACACTACACATAACCTGCTTTTGAAGGTGTCTTTATTTTTAAATTAAACGGTTTACCTTTTTACTTTTTATTAATTATAAATTTTAAAAATAAATGTTTATATTTCCATAGGCTCAAGCAGGTCAGCTTCCCATCCTATTTCATATAATTCCGACAAATCTGCATCCTCATCACGCTCTTCTTCATCCTCAGGATTTAAATCATCCAAGGGATCAACATCCACTGATGTTTCAATTACAAGTTCAATGATGAGGTCAAAATCAACTGATTGCAGATTGTCGCTCATGTTGAGGTTGTCTTTATCTTTAAAGAAAGATAACAACAATGAGATGTTGCAGAGTAAGAGACAAATCTCAGAGATTATAATAGTAAAATTGTTTAACAAGAGTAAAATTTTGCAGCTATTATTTAGCCATGTCCAGCGATGCTGAGCAGGTGAAGCCTATGTCTAATTTTTCACTGAACAGGACTCATCTCTTCTTAACCTTGGATAAGCCTCACCGACTCTGTGTCCCCTGCACATACTTAAATGTAAAGGGGCAGATTTATGTTAAATGGCACATCCCCAGGCATGCACCAGTTAACGTGCACCACTGCTCTGCCACCCATGGTGTGCCGCATTTACAATCAGATAGGAGAAACCTGCGTCAAAACCCTGCGCCTGCTTTAAGCAGGCATAGGTCTTGACGCAACATTGTGGAGATGGTGCACCCTTGAGCGTTGCTGGAGCTGCATCGCACTTGCGATACAACTCCAGCAATGCGCCACCTTAACGGCACAGATGCGTCACGCATCTGTGCCGTTTTTGCCCCATGCTGCGCCGCATTGTAAATGCAGCACACCATGGGTGGCGGAACAGCAGCGCAGGATGACTGGCACATCCCTGGTGATGCGCCAGTCATCATAAATCTATCCCTAAGCTTCTTATCTTGTTAGAGATGAACTGCCATATGTATCATCAAAATATTTTGCATTTCCTAAATAGCGAATTTTAAGGAATAAATAGCGATTCTTTACCATTCCTAATTTGCGATGAGCAAATTGCTAATTGCAAGTTACCCATTCATTTCCATGGGCTAGGAGGCTCATAGGAATGAAGGATGCAATTTGCGATTAGCAATTAGCTCATCACAAAATAGGAATTTTTTCAAGCGTGCAGGGGTATCTCAAGAACACCCTGCTGCACCCCTGAAAAAGATATTTGGGGGCATATGGCACACATACATGCCCTAAGGACATGTATGGGCGTCATATGGGACCTTTTGTTTTTTAGAAAAAAATGCTTTTTGAAAAGAATTCGCAAATTACCACAAACTAGAAGTTGGTGGTAGTTTCCAAATCCTTAATATCATTTTTTACATATTTTTTGTTTGATACATTGCATTTAAGGAATCGTAAAATTTGCAAATCCTTCAGTGCAATCGCAAAATAAGGAATAGCAAATTTTGAATTAAGGACATTTTAAGTCATTTCCATATGTGCAGTGTTTTGAAATTATGATTTGAAAATCGTTTTTGGGGAAAAGTAATGGTTTGCAAATTTATGACAAGGACATAATGGTGTATGCTTCTCTATAAGGCATTTCAGTGTCTCTGATGTCATTTTTCCCATATTACATTATAAGACCTTTCCCCATGGAGCACATTCCTTGTAAATATGCTCCCACCTGAGCATGGCGAATTTAGATTTTGACTGTTTGAGTCACATAACCATGTTAAAAGTGACCCAAAAAAATTGCAAACGTTTTAAAAAAACACATTCATGTGTCTTAAGGACATTTTAAGTCATTTCCCCATGGACAGTGTTTTCTAAGTGGCGCAAAAGAGGCATACACCTATCATAAATCTGTCCCTAGCATTTTAAATGATTAATTCAGGATGACAATAAGATGTGGCCTATCCAGAGGTTTGTTTAAGGTGAGGCCTACTCAGGATTGCAGATTAAAGTTACGCTTGATGAAGAATACAGAGGACATAATACATGTAAAGCTCTACCAATGAAGTAAGTGATGTCAACTTCATTGCGCCAGTCATCATAAATGTATCCCTAAGCTTCTTATCTTCTTAGACATCAACCGCCATATGTATCATATAACTATTTTGCATTTCCAAAATAGCGAATTTTAAGGAATAAATAGCGATTCTTTACCATTCCAAATTTGCGATGAGCAAATTGCTAATTGCAAATTACCCATTCATTTCCATGGGCTAGGAGGCTCATATAAATGAAGGTGCAATTTGCGATTAACAATTTGCTCATCGCAAATTAGGAATTTTTCCAAAGCTGCAGGGGTGTCTCAATAACACCCTGCTGCACCCCTGAAAAAGAAATTTGGGGGCATATGGCGCACATAAATTTTAACAACATTCCTTTACCTCAAAAACGATTTTCAAATCATAATTTCAAAACACTGCACATGGGAAAATTACTTAAAATGTCCTTAAGACACATAAAAGCGTTTTTTGATTGCCTTTGCAGCATGTTTGTATCACTTTTAACATGGCTATGTAACACAAACATTCAAAATCTAAATTTGCCATGCACAGGTGGGAGCTTATTTACAAGCAATTTGCGCCACAGACAAAGGTCTTACACTAAAATGGGAAAAATAACATCAGGGACAGTCAATTGCCTTATAAAGAAGCATACACCATTATGTCCTTGTCATAAATTTAAAAACAATTCCTTTTCCCCAAAAACGATTTTCAAATCATAATTTCAAAACACTGCACATGGTAAAATGACTTAAAATGTCCTTAAGACACATGAAAGCGTTTTTTGATTGCCTTTCCAGCATGGTTGGGTCACTTTTAACATGGCTATGTAACACAAACATTTAAAATCTAAATTTACCATGCACAGGTGGGAGCATATTTACAAGCAATTTGCGCCACAGAGAAAAGTCTTACATTAAAATGGGAAAAATAACATCAGGGACAGTCAATTGCCTTATAAAGAAGCATATACCATTATGTCCTTGTCATAAATTTAAAAACAATTCCTTTACCTCAAAAACGATTTTCAAATCATAATTTCAAAACACTGCACATGGGAAAATTACTTAAAATGTCCTTAAGACACATAAAAGCGTTTTTTGATTGCCTTTCCTGCATGGTTGGGTCACGTTTAACATGGCTATGTAACACAAACATTCAAAATCTAAATTTTCCATGCACAGGTGGGAGCATATTTACAAGCAATTTGCGCCACATAATTCATAATTTTCTCCTTAAAGCACACTATTCTCTATCTAAATTAAAGAAATATTTTCTCACCTTAGCAAATACTTTGAGTTTGAAAACAGTCTCAGAAACACACCAATTTGTCTTCAGCAGAGCAAAAGGTATGCACTCCAGAGTCTGCAGCTATCAAAAGCACAGAAATGCTGTAATTCTTCACACATATTTCTCATGTCACCCAATCAAAACTCTTCCCTCACTTTTTTTCAAATGAAAACCCTTCCCCCCTCTGCCCTTTCTGTCTTTTCTGCATGGCAACCACCTCTTGGAAGACTTCTGGTGTTTGCAAGTTCACACAACTTTGTTGCAATTGAACTCTGAACTCTCAGTGCACCTGCATATCCAGTGCATTCTTTCATTTAATGATTTTTTATTGACCATTCAAAATACATCTTTCAAAGAACACATCCGTGCACCCTAACTTTCTGTTTTCAGCAATCAAAATCCACCAATCACTGTTACTGCTTCATGAACACAGAAACTCCACAGTTTTTTTCATTTTAAACTCTCATTTTTTCAACTGCCATTTCATTGCCACACTTCATCTGACTGCAGGAGAACCTTCTCTCACCATGTTTTCTGTCTGGATTGTTGGACATAGTTATATTCACCTGTGGGACACCCCCGCGCCGCACGGCCACCAGCTGCTGCGTGTGCCCCCAGTGCCTGCCTCTGCCTCAGCGCCGTTCTCGCTGCTGCCTTGAGCGCTCCCCTTTGGTTTTTGCCCGTTTTGTCGGAAAATTGTGCTTGTTTTGTTTCTGTGCCCGAGATCGCGTTTCCACTGTTTTTTCCCCGTTTTGTCCTGTATTATTGCCTGTTTTTCTCTGTGACGTTTTTCTCCTCGTGTATTTGACCTCCATTGTGCCTGTCTCCTTCCTGCTTGCCCGCCTACCTCGCCGCTCTCCCTCCCCGCTCCCGCTTCCCGCCACCGCCATTAGCCCCGCCCCTTTTTCTTCTGTACCCTCCCCGCTCCCGCCTCCCAGCTGCTCCGCCCACCCGCGCACTTCGCCTTAAATGGCGACCGTGCGAACGCGCAGCGTTGACGCGCAGCGGGCGCGCCGATTGTGCGCCGAAGGCGCGCCAAAGGTAAGCCCGTCTGCGCCCGTCCGCGCCTGGACCGCGCCCAGTGCCAGGACCCCTGGACCTCGACGATCCCGACCGACCCGCAGGACGTACTCCGCCGCCACCCTCAGCGCACTCAACACCGGCCGACGCCCAGAGTGCCACCAAGCCACTCCACGACGCACCCACGGACCTTTCAGCTGCCACGCCTGCAAGTTCGCCTGCATCCGGACCTGCCTCACACCAGCACCCGCCAAATCGAACACCAGCAGCACACACCTCAAGTGCATCCTGCTCAACACCCGTTCCGTCCACAGACACGCCGTAGAACTCTGGAACCTCCTAGACGCCACAGCCCCTGACGTTGCCTTCCTCACAGAGACCTGGATGAACGCCTCTTCAGCTCCCGACATCGCCATCGCCATCCCAGAAGGCTACAAGATCGCCCGCAGGGACCGCAACGCCAACCAGATGGGAGGAGGCATCGCCATCATCCACAGGAACACCATCCGTCTCACGACCAGCACCGACAACACCCTGACCAGCGCCGAACACCTGCATTTCCAGATCCACACCAACCCGAACACCACCCTCAGAGGCACCCTGATCTACCGACCCCCCGGACCACGCACACATTTCAGCGAGGACATCGCCGACTTCGTCAGCCCGCATGCCCTCCCCTCCGCTGACTACATCCTCCTGGGAGACCTCAACTTCCATCTGGAAAACAACAACGACCGCAACTCCAGCACCCTGCTCGACAACCTCGCCAACCTGGGACTCAAGCAACTGGTGTCCACCCCCACCCACCGCGCCGGACACACACTCGACGCAGTCTTCTCCTCCAGCAAAGACGTCAGCTTCAGCCACGCCACTGAGCTTCAATGGACGGACCACAGCTGCGTCCACTTCACCTTCAAGAGAACGACGACCCACCACCACCAGCAACAGACCGCCCGCAGAAGCTGGAACAAGATCACAGCAGACCAGCTCGCCACGTCCCTGAGCCAGCACCCTCCTGCCAGCTCAGCAGACCCCAGCCAGGCCGCCAACAACCTCACGAAGTGGATCAGCATCTGCGCGGACGAGCTCGCCCCTCTGAGGACCCCGCCTAGCAGACCCGGCAGCAAGAAGGCCCCATGGTTCACCGACGAACTCAAGAGCTCCAAGAAGAACTGCCGAGCCCTCGAGAAAGTCTGGAGAAGGGAACCGACACCGGACAACAGGACCTCCTTCAAACTTGCCACCCGGAAACACCACCAGCTGATCCGCGCCGCCAAGAAAACAGCTTTCAAGGACCGGCTGGACAACAACGCACACAACTGCAAGGAACTCTTCAACATCGTGAAAGAGCTTTCCAACCCCAGCGCAGGAAACAACGACATCACCCCATCGCAAGACCTCTGCAACTCCCTCGCTTCATACTTCCACAACAAGATCGCCGACATACACAACAGCTTCAACAACCAACCAACGCACACCATGACCGAACAACCACCCCCCACCACCACCCTCCACGCCTGGACCCCGATCAGCACCGAAGACACCATCCGCACGATGAACTCCATCCACTCCGGATCACCGACCGACCCCTGCCCTCACCACGTCTTCAACAAGGCCGACGCTGTCATCGCACCCCACCTGCGAGACATCATCAACACATCCTTCGACACCGCCACCTTCCCCGAGAGCTGGAAGCACGCCGAACTCAGCGCTCTTCTCAAAAAACCCACAGCGGACCCCTCCGAACTCAAGAATTACCGCCCCATCTCGCTCCTCCCGTTCCCAGCCAAAGTCATCGAGAAGATCGTCAACAAGCAGATGGCCGCCTTCCTCGAGACGAACGGATCCCTCGACCCCTCACAGTCCGGCTTCAGAGCCAACCACAGCACCGAGACCGCCCTCATCGCCGCCACCGATGACATCCGAGCCCTGATGGACAATGGAGAAACAGCGGCCCTCATCCTCCTAGACCTCTCCGCGGCATTCGACACGGTCTGCCACCGCACCCTAGTACGGCGCCTCAGCAACATCGGCATCCAGGACAAGGCGCTGGAATGGATCATCTCCTTCCTCGACGGAAGAACACAGAGAGCCCGCCTACCACCGTACAAGTCAGAGGCCTCCGAAGTCATCTGCGGCGTCCCCCAAGGATCATCCCTGAGCCCCACCCTCTTCAACGTCTACATGAGCCCCCTCGCGGCCATCGTACGCAAACACAACCTCAGCATAATCTCCTACGCCGACGACACCCAGCTGATCCTCTCCCTGACCAACGACCCCGCCGCCGCCAGAGCCAACCTGCACGAAGGGATGAAAGAGGTAGCCGAGTGGATGACGACCAGCCGCCTGAAACTGAACTCGGACAAGACGGAGGTCCTCATCCTGGGCTCCTCACCCTCCGCCTGGGACGACTCCTGGTGGCCCCCCGCCCTGGGCACCGCACCCAAACCGACTGACCATGCACGAAACCTGGGCGTCATCCTGGACTCCTCCCTCTCCATGACCAGGCAAGTCAACAACGTCTCCTCGGCGTGCTTCAACATCCTACGCATGCTACGGAAGATCTTCTGGTGGATCCCCACCGAGACCAGGAAGACCGTCACCCAGGCCCTCGTCACCAGCCGACTGGACTACGGCAACGCCCTCTACGCCGGTACCACCGCCAAGCTCCAGAAGAGACTCCAGCGGATCCAGAACGCCTCAGCCAGACTCATCCTCGACATCCCACGAACCAGTCACATCTCCGGACATCTGAAAGACCTTCACTGGCTCCCCGTCAACAAAAGAATCACCTTCCGCCTCCTCACCCACGCACACAAAGCCCTACACGACCAAGGCCCGAGCTACCTCAACAGCCGAGTCAACTTCTACGCTCCCAAACGCCACCTCCGATCAGCCAACCATGCCCTCGCCGCCGTCCCCCGCATCCGAAGAGCGACTACAGGAGGAAGGTCCTTCTCCTACCTGGCCGCCAAGACCTGGAACTCCCTCCCGACCGACCTGCGCCTGACCCAGGACCACCTCTCCTTCAGGAAGAAGCTGAAGACCTGGCTGTTCGAGCAGTAGCGGCACCGCCCCCCCCCCCCCCCCCCCAGCGCCTTGAGACCCTACGGGTATGTAGCGCGCTTTATAAGTGTCAATGATTGATCAAAGGTACGTTGAAAACAGGAAATTACCTAACCTCAATTTACAAGATGTGGAAATTAAGTGGTTTGGCCACAGAGGATTAAAATGTCACCAATTGATACCATTGGTGAAAACCTTTATGCATTTGCCCAAACCTGACCTGTTAATTGTGCACTGTGGAGGTAATGACTTGGGCACTTTGACTGGTGTAGGTCTGAAAATGCTTTTAAAGGACACCTTTGAGCAATTAATGGCACTTTTTCCTCAGACTGCCTTGGTATATTCAAATATATGCCAAAGACAGAAATGGAGGTGGTCAAACCAATTTTGTCCACAAATTGAGAAGTCGAGGAAGCATGTAAACAAATCTGTTTCAGCTTACATGAGAGACCATGGAATGGGCTCCCTGTACAACAATAACTTGCGTTACTACATGCAAGATATCTACAGAGGAGATGGAGTTCACTTCTCAGATGAGGGCAACAGAGTTTTCACTCTGAATTTAAGAATGTGCATTGGTACCTACTTATAAGTACCTAAATGTACCATAAACCCAAAAGCTCTTCTCAGAGCTACCCTACATCTGATCACTCACAATTATTATTTTACTCTAACATTTTTCACTAATTTCCAACAAAGTACGCTCCCTGGGGCGCTACCCGGTACGCGAACCGGGAGCTAACCTCGAGAAATTTTTTTTTAAAAATGTTTTTTTTTCGCACATATAAGCCTCCTCAGCCACCCTCAGAAAACCTAGGGGGTCAAGATAACTCTACCGTGCCCCCTTCTACCCATTCTGAACATTATTTGCCCTCCATCTTGTATCTTAATTCGACCGAAACACAAAATGGTGGACTCCCGGAACGCTTAAGGTTCGCGAACCGGGGCGCTTAACGGTTCGCGTACCGGGTCGCTCTCTGGGAAGCGCACCATCAAAAAAGGTGGGAAAGTAGTTCACAGAAAAGCCACTGGAGACAATTTCACCAAATATAGATTAGCTCATACTACATACCAATCCCTACCATTTTCACAAATTTGATTGGAATTCCATTTAGTCATTTAGCCTGTAGACCTCTCTAAATACCCTGAGGTAAATTACTTCACAAAACACATCTGAAGTGTTGGAATTGACAACCAATGAAAATGTTACTTTCATTTTCTATTTTTTTTACCTGACATTTCATTGGTTATATACCTGAATATATATAAAGGAAGAGAAGAAAACACAGCCATTTTGACTACTACTTCTTGCTGTACATTTCAATAGTATTTTCACTAATTCCTTCAACTTCTTTCTAAAGGTAAGTTTTTATTTTTAAAACTGAAGTATATTGTGCACTATAAGTTAATATGGTAAACTTTTTCTGATAGATATATACTATCCCTCTGTAGTAGTTATAGATTTAGAGAGACTTCTCTGTTATAGTTATGAATGGAGTTAGGCTTCTCTTGTATAATTATGAATTTACTTACGTTAAATCACATACACTTTTTTATATTCCTACTTCCACTCTGATACTATACACTGCCCAAAGATAAATTCACTGATAAAAAATGCCTATCTAAAATTATTCCCAACATTGCCCTATCTCTACTAATATATATTTTTTTAATCCAAATTTCAGGCAAAATGGAAGGCGAAAACCAAGTTTCTTTTTAAATGGACCTGCAAGAGAGCAGCCAAGAATTGATTGATACAATTGATCAAATTGACATTGAATTTTTCGATGAAACTTGGGACAATGAACTACTGCAATGTGTACAAGCAGTAGATAACCTCCTTGCAAATGAGGACATTTTACACCCTCAGAGACTACAATGTATATTCCATGATAATTATGAAATTTCTGACAATGAAATGTTAGAAAGTTTAATAAATTATGAAACACAATCACATTAAAAAAAATGCTTAAAAAATAAAGAAAATAAAAAATAATCAACAAAAACAACAATCAATTAACATACAGCATTTGAAAAGTCTATCATTCATTTTTCATTGCAGTACGCTGCCCAGAACGCTTCCCGGTTCGCGGACCGGGCGCTCCCCACGCAAAAAAAACAAAAATTTTTTTTTGTTTTTTTTGCCCCGCGGGGCCCTTTTAAAACCTCCACATTAAACCTAGGGGGTCAGGGAGGATCTAGTATGCCCCCTTATGGTCATTTTCGCCTTTGTTTTGGCCTCCTCTTGTCTCTCAATCCTACCGAGAGACAAGATGGCGGCCGCTCCGGACTGTTTAGAATGTTGACAGACACCGGAGAGCCAATCAGCTTAGCTACGCGAAGTTCCGGTACGCTTAAGGTCCGCGGACCGGAGCGCTGCCCGGAGCGCGCTTACAGATATATATCTTTTTTTAAACGTTAATTTCTCAAAATCCACTGGAGCACATATATTGAGACCTAGAAAAGGCACATCGGGCTACCAGTCCCTACAATTTTGCCAAGTTTCATGGAAATCCATTCAGCCGTTCGGGCTAAAAGTGAGGCCAACCGCCCTATGGAAAACTCAATGTTAAAAACACGTTTTGGGACCCCCCTTTTTTCTCGGCCCCCCCTTGACGAAACCCCCCCAAATTTCCAAGGGCTGCTCAGAAACAAAATGTTCCATTTTCCAGAAAATTTCAGCCAATTCCGTCCACAAACGCCAAAGTTATTAGACATAGAATTTTCAAAAATCCCATAGGGAAAAAATCCTAACTATATATACCTACTGGCGACCGCCAGTAGGTAATATATATATATATATATATATAAATATATATATATATATATAATACATATATTCATAGTAATACATTTAGCATAATAATATATGTATTACAACGTAGTGAATAAGTCATAATATATGAATCCACTTAAACTATAAATAACATATTAAAACTGAAATAATCCCCAAAACACATTAACAAAAAAATAATAAACATTAAAATAAATAATATAAATATTAAAAAATAAAACAACTAATGCTATAACATCTTTTTAACCAATATTATGAAAACTAATGGAGTCTAAAAATATTAAATATACTATTCCTACTCCAGTCACTGCAAAAATAGTGAAGGTGCTGGACTTCAGAGGAGGTAAATTCACTATTCCTACTCGAGTCAGTGCAACTGTAGGGAAAGTGTTGGACTTCGTAGGGGTGAAATAGACTGTTTCCACTCCAGTCTAAGCAATAAAAGGGACAGCAATGGACTTCGGAGGGGTGACATTTACTATTCCCACTCCAGTCTACACAATAGTGGGGAAAGTGTTGGGCTTTGGAGGAGTTACATTTGCTATTCCCACACTAAAGAACGCAACAGTAGGTAAAGCATTGGATTTTGGAGGGGTAACATTTACTATTCTCTCTCCCAACAGTGCAACAGTAGAGAAAGCATTGGACTTCGGAGGATTAAATAATTGTTGTTTAACGATTAATTAATTACCTTCCCACCCGGTACCCCTACAAACCTAGCAGTACGCACCCAAAATATAACAAAAAAATTACGATTTCATAACGTACATGTTTAAAATCAATTAAAAATCAAATCAACAATATATAGTTATTTGTTAATTAATATTTACTTAATTAACTTACCACCATAGATCCCTACATGCCTAGTACTCCTCAACTAAAATAAAATGAAAAGGAATAAGTATTCCACAATTTATATATTTAAAATTAAATGAAATTATTAATTTACAAATAATAATTAATAGTTAATTCATTATTATTTATTTAACCTTCCCACCCTATACCCCTACAAACTCAGTACCCTACACCAAAACTACAATAAATCAGTATTCCATATTTTACATAATTAAAAAGCAATTAAATGATCAATTAACAATAAATTGTTAATTAACTATTACTTGATTAACGGCCCACCCCACACCCCTACAAATCTAGCTGCCCACAGCTAATATATATGTAAAGTAACTATCTAGTAAATGAAATAATTCCAATCAAATAAAAAAATTAACAATTAATATTTAATTCTAAATTAATTATTTCTTAATTAAACTCCCACCCTATACCCTACATACTAAGCAGTCTGCAAATAACTAGTAATGAAAATAAATCAGTATTAGATAAAATTGCATTGGAAATATCAATCATATAATTAAATAAAATGTATTAAATATTTCTTAAATATTTATTATCTAATTAATTTCCCACCTTATCCCATTATAAACCCAACAACCCGCTACATTATCAACTACTTTTACAAATTTATACAAAATTCAAAATCACTTAAAATCACAAGAAATGTTTTAAAAAACAATTAATAACATTTATCTAGACAATAGTAACACATAATTTGTATATATCAACTAAAACACACAATAGTAATTTAAAAACGACAGCGGCGACTGCTGCAGGTAAGAGCATTGGGGCGGTAGGACCGGGTGTGGGGAATTTTGAGAGAAAACCATGATGGAAAATGAATTATTTATTTAATTTTCCCTTGTGGTCTTCTCTCGAAATCTCCCTCCAACTGGCCCACTGCTCTTACCTGCAGCAGCGGCAGCTGAAAACAATACATTTAACCACTATATTTGTTAAAAAATAATAAAAACATCAATATTATTTACAACAATATTACTTACCTCAAAAAATAATATTCTTATCAACTGTATTTCTGCATCACAATATTTGTGTGACGCAATATTTAATTTCTGATATTTCTGTTTCAGCTATTTTTAAATCAGTATTTTGTCCAAACACCCTCCCCACTTTACAAGAGTGAACTGGCTCAGAGTACCAAGAAGTGTCTTGCATAAGTCTCTATGAAGCCTCTAAGCAATTACTGTACTGCAATCTGTATTAATTACACTTTTATGCTGAGGTCTCAAAAAAACAGACTCCACACTGTTATTAGATGTATGCACAACATTTATGTCCAAGTGTATAGTTCCATGCACACAATTCACAGCACTGTAAACAGCTCAATTCGATCTTTCTCAAACTACAGACGTGCACAGATATGCTGGGGTGTCTCACCATACCCATAGAGGGGTCCAATACAAAACCAACTCTCATATAATTTCAAAAAGGCAACCAAATGTGTAGACTCTGGCTTGCGCCAAATTGGACAAAAGAACCATAAATGAATCCATTTCGCCAAGTCCAAAAAAAGAGCGATATCCCTCTCAAGGACAGTAACATAGAGATGATATTTTCAAACTAAAGCATGATATCACATCCTCCTCATGAGGCTTCACAACACAAGCTTGCATATGAACAGCATCATACTAAAAAGTACGGAGCACCTTGCAATACTTCACACACAGCATTAACAATTCCCACAGAGACTCTACTACAACCATGCACATGGAAGTGCAGGGTGGTGAAATGAAAAGATGGAATCAGGAGTAGGCAACCTTGATATCCTGGACCCTGTCATTTATAGCAATAGCAGTGAAGTCCTAAATGAAGAGGCACTTTTGAAAAAAGCACTGGATAGGATTTTGTAAAGTAAAATGAATTCAAACTATTAACATGCAAGCGTGTGTTTTCTTAAGCATCATATTCAATGCTACTTTGCCACAAACAAATGTTCTACAGTGCCAAGAGAGAACAAATTGGCTAAGTTTGTTACATGAACTTTGCAGCACCTATAAACGTTCTCATCAATGTTTATAAATTCAATGTAATGGAAATTGAGCACACCTTCAACAGAGAACATTCTAAAATATTAACACAACATTGATGTTATGTCACAGTATCAGAATGACCATTTCTTCTTTGTCAAGAGTTGAACACAATCAAGTACCTTAAATTTGACTGTATTACATCCTCTTTGACAGTGCCTGTTGGTAAGCACCAGATTGCATTTATTGTCCTGCCTATGATTAATATTATATCTCAAAGAAACAAGAGAGACCCTAGGTATCCAAGCGACCTGGGGTAAGTATTAATATGATTCCACAGATAGCGGTGTCAGCGTCCTCTACCGGGATAGCCCAGTAGAGGACTGCGACACTGCTGTCCTTTGATTCATGCGAGCTGCCTTTGGCAAGAGACAGAGCTCAGCAGTTCCAGGTCACAGCAGGAGCCCTCACTTATCTCCTGAATGACCCCCTTACATTTAATGCCTGAAATCGAACAGAGATTCCCTAGTCAGAGGTGACAAATTCTTAATACCTCCAGCTCCTCATTAAGATTTTAATGATTGCTCACCTTCTGTAAACCCATTTCAATCACAATTACTCAGGCCTATATTGTATCTGTCCTGATGTAGATCCTATTCTTTGGATAAGAATTGAAACGCCGTGGACAATAGATACAGACCCAGATTACACTGATTTATTGTACATCTTATGGGCTGTATCTCAGCAAATGCAATTGTGACACAAACAGAGTACTTTCTTGTCAGACGCTTTGCCAGAACGCTCCCCACACCCTGTTCACATCACTCTGTTCACACCCTACTATAGTACTTGGTTTTAGAATTGTGTTTACGGATAGATTACTATATATTAATGGATGGATTGAAAACATTGTTTTGATTTGTATATGTTGTTTATTATTGGTGTTACTTTTTCTAACTAGGGACCACTGTCTATCTGAAAGGTAGTGGTCTTCAAAACGTTTAATTCCATGCTCTACTTTGTGTGAAAAAAAACATTCCCCCCCTAGGATGACAAACATATTTTTGCCAAAATATTCTATAAAGTTGGCAGTTTTATGTATATTTATTACTTTAAGCAATGCAGTTATGGTCACTTATTCTTCTTAAAACTGCAATCCATAAATGAGTGCCACCATTCTATGGCAGCCTGGTCGCCCTAAAGTGTAAAAGTATCCACAGATCCTTTGTCAGAAATGCAGGATAGAGACTTTGAGGGTTATTTGAAGCCCCTGCCCCAAGTAACACCTACCCCAGTCAGGACATGAGTGACAAAAGATATTATGATGGCCCTTTATAGAGTGTCTCACTGCCACTATTTTTTCCACTGAAAACAACTCAGTTTTCAGCATCATTCTCCTCTTGGCCAGTGCCTGGGTCCCCCATGATCAATTCAGGCCTGATCCATGTGCACCTGCCCCCCATGCCCCCAGTTCGAATACCTGTGTGTAAGGGTAGCCCATGCAGCTGTGCTATTATTTGCTATTAAGTCTCAGAAGTTCAAGCTGACTCATAATTAGGGCTCCCGGTTTTATGGTATATATTTTTTGCCATTTCCGTCTGTATATATCCATATTTATTTTTTGGGCTTTTTTTCTATATTTGTCCACATTTATTTTTGTCACATGCAAAAGACTACCCTACAGCTAATATTTTTCCACATTTATTTAAATTGTGAATGCACACATGCGATCGGTTGTTATTGGTCAATATAGATTCATCTGAAAACGTTGTCATTTGCAGAATGTCCCAAATATGCTTAAAAGTGCTACCACAAGCCATTTGTCTCAGAGACTTGCAGTTTCTGCCATCGGCAGAGTGCCACATCCTCTCCCCCACTGAACACCTCACTGCCCTACTGAGAGAAACTCACACTGCCTTCAGCTGCAACCCAATTGTGCCCCGTTATAAACACCTGAAAGCAATTCAATTCAAATTATGCACTAGACTACAGTAATATGCTGCCTGAAAAAAAGTAACAACATACTGGAAAAAAGCAAACACTCATCGTTGACAGATGTTATTGATACCCAAATAATAACTGAGCTCTGTGAAACCACCTTGGCCCTTTTGGTTGAAAGGATAGAAGGCTCCACCATGGAGTACACCTATCATATTTAATAAGTTTAATAAGAATTTCCTCTGAAAGAGTCCTTAAAGTCCATCTCTTCAGATTCAAAAGCTTTAAATGTGGGTACCCCTGAACTAGCATCCCTCCTTGCATCCTACCTGCGTCTACACCGTGATGCAATCTTGCCAACCTACACCTTTACTCTTTCATGTATTTTGCAATAGGCTTGCTCTATGTACTACATGTGATGTGTCTGCCTCTCACTAGCTACGACTATCCGACATCATCTCATTTAAGTATATGTAACCACCCCACCAATAAATGCCTTCTGAATGGTTTTATCTTATGTGCAAAGTGTCTTCCAATTTCAACTAAATACAACTACATAACAGGAATAGATGTCACAGTTACCAGATTTAGGAAAGAAAATAACCGTTGAGGCACCTGCCTGTAATAGAAGCCAATTTCCTGTGTGATTGCCCTCTTACGTTCTTAGAAATGAAGATTTCGGCCACTAGGTAACTGGCTATGGAGATAGTGAAGGTACACAGCCATAAAGGTATTACTGATAACGCTGAGGAGGTGGGAAGGGCATGAGCCGGAACTGTGGCGAGCCACAGGTAGCTAGGTTTCTAAAAGTGTAGGGAGGCGGCACCTTCATGTAGCACCATAAAAAACAAATCTTTATAGCATCATAAGTCTTGACATGAAACACACACTATATTGTTATAACCACACATTAAAAGACATTTGGAGAAATGTAATAGCCTTTAAACATTTTTTGAAGTACTGTAAAATCTTTAAGGTGTGTACCTGTAAAATCATCGTTTTTATGCTTACTTTGAACTTTGAGGGCATTTACTCCTGCCATGTTGGTATCTCCCCTCTGAGCACAAATATGTGGCAAAAATGGCATTATAAAGCCAGCATAGCTGGGTATTGTGAAGTGTAAAGGTGCAGGGGAGAGATTAGAGCAATTTAAACTGGCTCACTTGAGCTTTTCAAAAATATAATTTGAGCCAAATTTAAGAAGCCTTAACCAAGCAGAGTGCAAAGGACTTTGTGTAAAGTCGGCACTTTAATCAATCAATCAAAGATCTTTATTCGGTTTCCATCATAAAAAACCCATATAAGTTCATATAAACAATACATTCATGTTTCTAGTTCAATAATAAAATACTTCACTTAAAAATCATCCAATGTACATGAATTCATATTACATTCATATATGCTTAAAAAAGGAATTAAATGTAGTTTAAATATACAAGGAACCTCTATTGCATTATTCAAGTCCAGTTGGAATGGTGATTAAAACAGAACTTCAAAAATCAGACTATCGCCTTTGCATATATATCGTTATCCAAGAACTGCAAAGCTAAAAAGGCTGGGCGGCATATTCGAATACTTACACCAGCCTCACCAGAACACCTACATCAGCCTCGCCAGGCCAACGGGCCAAGCCGTGAGGGAAACGGCTGTAGCGGGAAACCGGAGCCACCGGACCACACCTCCCAGCAGCCCCTGGGGCGCCAGCGCGCCCGTGACGCGCCAGAAGCGCCAGGAGGCGCCAGCAAAACGCTGACCCCCGCGAGACCTGGGGGAACACCAGAATACTTACACCAGCCTCACCAGAACACCTACATCAGCCTCGCCAGGCCAACGGGCCAAGCCGTGAGGGAAACGGCTGTAGCGGGAAACCGGAGCCACCGGACCACACCTCCCAGCAGCCCCTGGGGCGCCAGCGCGCCCGTGACGCGCCAGAAGCGCCAGGAGGCGCCAGCAAAACGCTGACACCCCCCTCGCCCCGCGAGTCACGCGCGGGAGCGGCCGGGAGAAGCCCGGGACAAGGGCGGGCCGTCTGTGGCCGTCAGGGGCCAGAGGAGGCCGGGACGGGCCACCCCCTTTGGATCTGAAAATGGGTAAGCGCAAGCACTTGGGCCCTGAGGGTCAGGGGGCTAAAGAAGCTAAAGTGCCACGCAGGGCAGACACTATTATCTCTTATCTCACATCGGCGGTTGGCGCATTAAATCAAAAAATCGCCAATGCCGAGAAGGAACTAGAATTGGGTAAAGCTTCTAATTCGACTGTCATTGAACACGAGCACTCCCAACACCCCATTGTGGTGAGCACGCAGGAGGAGGGCTTGCCAGTCAATAACCCAAACACTATAGTTTCAGTGGAGCACAAAACCGATAACGGGGAGATGGGCCGTCCGCTGTCTCCTAACAGCCCCAAAAGGAAAGCTAGCAAAACTGGAATGAGAGGCACCCCCATTTCTAACCACCAGGATCTTGTTAATGACATTTGTTTAACATTGGGGGATAAACTGGAGGATATGGTCACTGCTCGCCTTGAGCCAATACTAGAAGAAATTGGGAAAGACATCGTGGACTGCCTAAATAGCTGTCTAGCAGGATTGTTAAAAAGGTGTGAGAGAATTGATACATTTATAAATGACTTTAGGGCCAAAGAGCAGGTGTCAAATGTTATTATCAAGGCCACATCCAATACTCCAGACAGTGTTGAAATAATGGACTGTACTACAACCAAAACTAGTCCAGCCAATACAAAAACGACACACACCATTGACCAACCACCATCGGCTTTGTTAGCCTTAGATACTGTGCCAAGTGCGGGTGTCACCCCTCAGATCATCACTCAGGGAAATTCCCTAACAAGCCATAACAATATGCACAATCGCTCTACAACCAACACCGCTAGACTGTACCTTCCCCCTCAAGCAGCCCCGTATGTAGCAGTTATATGCGGAGTTCCACCACTGCTTGATAAGGAGAGAGAGTCTATCACAGATCTCTTAGATAAATCAAAAGGTTGGTGCAAGCAATATTCAAGCGGCGATTTAGATATTACTCCTTACATCATAATGGCCAGAAGGGTGGGGTGGGTTGGACATGGTAGCAAGTGCATTAAAGGAGATTGTATTGTTCTTAATTTTTCGGACAAAGGAGTGGCTGATAAACTATTCTGGGATGGTTCACCCACAATTGACGATGACATCAGACCATTACCTCTGGGCTATTTTTATCCACCGAGGGGGGCCAAGAAAACCATCTTGTCCAAACATAAGTCATCTGGGGGCAGACTTAGCCCAACCCTAGGACCCTGCGACTTTGCAATGCACCTTAAGGCTAAACCTATAGCACCTATTAACCAGCTTGCCACCCGATTCACCGTAAAGAATTCACAACTGACTAACGCACACAGTGAAAGTGTCCCCTTGTCTAACCGTTTCTCCCCTTTGTTAACAACAGAAGACTCGGTTTGACTAGAGAAGCCAAGTGTCACCAATCAGACATCTGATGAGTTTAATGGGAAGACCTGTAAGATCCTCAGCTGGAACATTGCAGGACTAAGATCGAAGGCTGATGATGAAAACTGGCTGAGTTTTATCTCATGTTTTGATATCATCTCCTTACAAGAAACATGGGCCATTGATAACAAATTTGAGATTGATGGATTTATGCATTTTAATATCTTAGCTACACCGAGCACCTCAGGTAGAGCAAAAGGTGGCTTATCCACCTTCATTTCACTTAATTTGAAAGGGATTGCCAAACAGTTATTGTCTTGCTCCCCGCATTTCCTGGTTGTAGAGGTAACAATGTCAAACACACTTATTATTCTGTTGATTAACTTTTATAATTCTCCTGAATTTGTTCATAACAACCAAATTCTGATGCTACTTGATGAATTTTTGGAAAACTATAAATTAAGCAAACATGGTTATGAGATTATATTGTCAGGAGATTTTAATATTCATCCCTGTAGTATGAATTGTAAGTTTATTGATGAGGATGGCCCACCCAATGCACACTCAGTACACTTTGAACACACAAAAGGAGGAGAGGGCCTGGAGAATTTTTTGGCCATGCATAACTTATATGAGTCTAGTTGCAGCCCGCTAGGGCCAAGACCCTCGACATACAAAGGGAATGACACAGGTTCAATTATAGATTTTATTTTTATTTCATCTTTTATTTTGAATTATATCTTAAGTTATAGAGTCGTGGACTCTATTTTTAGCGATCACAACCCTGTGGCATTAGTGGTATCGCAAGTAGGATTTATTGATTTTAAAGATTCTAATGAACCAGGGGTACAATCGATGAAAAATTTAACATCAACATGTAAAGGGGGAAAGTTGAAATGGTCTAAAGTGACACCAATTGCTTTCTTACAGGAAGTTTTAACAAAAACCGAAAGGGAAGTCGGTGTCTGCTTAGACCCCCTATCTACCAAGAGTAACATCGTACAGGCTTTTGAAATAATATGCCAAAAAATTAATAAGGATTTAACCCTTAAACCAAAAAGGGGGAGACAGATTGTTAAACGCTGGTTCGACTCTAACTGTTCAAGGGCCCACACTAACTTATTATATGCCCTCAAAGAGACACCAAGAAACAAGGCCAAAGTCATCCAACTAAGGAAAGAGTATAAACAGGCAATTTGGAGAAGGAAGAAGGACATCAAAGAGCAGGCCTGGTTGGACCTTCAATCGCCAGAGGTCATTCGGGATAGTTCAAAATTCTGGGAAGTTATTAACCATTCATACTTCTCGGAAGGAGACAACCACTCAGCAGAGTGTGTTATCCCTGACGATCAGTGGCTATCCCACTTTGGTAATATATATAAACAAACTGGATCCAGTCTATCACAGGATAGCCCTGACTACTCTAATGCTGACCCAATTGAAGCTTTCACAATAGAAGAGATAGAGGATGCAATAAATAAGACATCTATTAACAAGGCCCCAGGACCTGACGGGGTCCCGGCCGATCTGTACAAAGCAGCACCCACATTCTGGTCAAAGATTTTGAGAAATGTGTTTAATGCAGCCAGAATAGGTGTGATACCACAGTCTTGGGCAACCTCTATCATCATACCCATTTTTAAAAAAGGCCTCAAGAATGACCCTGCCTGTTACAGGCCTATCTCCCTAATTGACTCTGCTGTTAAGATCCTGGGCAGAGTCATTTTGGGGAGATTAACATCCTGGCTGGAGGGCAGGGGAATTCTTTCGAACGCCCAATATGGCTTCAGGGCCAAAAGAAGCACATTGGATCAATGCTTAAACTTGTATCTGATAACCTCCAAATACACCATAGTCAAAAAAGGAGTGTTATATATGGCTTTCATGGACCTCTCCTCAGCCTTTGATCTGGTCAACAGGTCGAGGCTGTGGGGGGTCCTTCTGGAGATAGGCATTGATAAATCCTTAGTGGGCTTTCTGGCTGACTTACATCAGGGGCTGGAGGCCACAGTGAGAGTGACCAGGGACGGTAGGTGCACAAATTCCTTCAGTTCCGAGAGAGGAGTGAGGCAGGGATGTATTCTTGCCCCGCTCCTATTCACTTTGTACATAAACACCCTCGAGCCGGTTCTCTCTGCCTTGGGCGCCGACGTCCCGCGTGCAGGAGACACTAACATTCCAGTTCTCCTGTACGCGGATGACGCGGTCCTCTTGGCGAGAACTGGTGTTGCCCTGAATAAACTTCTGGCCTCCTTTGGGGAATTCATGACCTCACTAGACCTAAAAGTGAATACACAAAAATCTCACGTCATGATCATGGGAATAAAAGGGATAAAGAGGAGACCAATAACCATGGTCTGTCTAGGTAAGGAGGTCCAGAGGGTTCCCTCTTTTACCTACTTGGGCGTCCTATTTGACGATAAAGGTACGTGGGGTCCCCAACTTAAGGCAAAATCCAATGCACTAAGCAGATCGACAGGAGCCATCCTGAATTTTGCCAGAAAACTGGGTTCAAGACCGACGAGCGCGATCCTCAAAGTATATAATGCCAAGAGCATCGCAATCGCTAATTACGGGGCCTCAATCTGGGGATACATAGAGCCTGTCCCCATTCAAAGGGCAGAAAACAGGTTTTTAAGATCATTGCTTTCTGTCCCCCAGTCTACCCCTACTTTCTCCACCCACTCAGAACTGGGAGTTGGGTATGTCTCTGATGTGATAAAATCTGCCCCGGTTACTATTTGGCTCAAAACCTGGTTAAATGAAGAGATCTCTTTAAATCATAAAATTCTAGAAGATTGTTTAAATTTGGATGGAGTCCTTAAGATCCCCTGGATGCTGTATGTAAAAAATATGTTAGCAAAGGTGGGACGCATTGACCTTTTTTACTCACCTATGAGCATAACCAAAGCGGACGTTAAAATAGTTAAGGATTCACTGCTGAACCTTTTTATTTCAGAGCGAGAGGAAACTGAACTTATGAAATTTACAGTGAGAAGGAATTTCAGATTGAAAACCGTCCCAGGCCCAGAACCCTACCTGATATTTGTAAACAACTCTTTCCACCGCTTTCTTTTAATTAGATTTCGGTTGAATCTAATTCACTTTTTATTGGGCTCATACTATAGATGGGAGACGCCGGAAAACAATAAACCATGTGATTGTGATAACTTCTCACCCCAGGACACCTTACATTTTATTATGTTCTGCGATCACTATGGTAAAATCAGAAGGAAATATCTTGTCCCCATCCTTAGAGAGGCCCGCTTCTTACAGGTGAAGCCAGCGCTCTTATTCCTGCAACTTTTGCACAATGCACACGTCACTTTTCATGTTGCAAGTTTTTTAGCAGCAGGAGTACGCATCAATAAAAAGCGCAGAAAATGTAATAACGGATTGATTATCAACGAAATTTTTTAATTTTTTTATCTATCTATTCTTTGTATAGAGGAACTGCTTGCGCTCATGTCACTTTACATTCAGCTGCTATGAACTATGAATTATTATGTACATATTATGTAAATATTCTCTCTGTGTTATTTAACTTTTTTTGTACGTGTAACCCTTGAAATGTATCCTGTGTCTTTTTATGATTTTTTAAAAATCGAATAAAAGTGTTTGACTGACTGACTGACTGAATACCCAACAGTCTCAATAAAGGCACGATCCACCGTTTACCTGGTGCTATATAAAATGTACAAAAAAACAATGTATGAATCGATGATTGCAGAGAAATTTCATCACACGGACAAACAGGTAAATTCGTTGACCAATCATTTTTTTCGGGAAAGGAAACCAACCTATGAAAAATATTAAATCTAAAACGGGTCAAAAGGAATTTTTCGTGTGAGTTCAAACTGTATGCTAAATACGGTTGCAGGCCAAAGACTGTCTGAATAGATACTAAATGTTGAACTGTACTTTTTCCTATTTCTTCTGATAGCCGGAGCTCGCCTAGATGTGCTAGTGAAATCTTTTTTAGTTCTTTTCTAGGCAGCTCAGAAATAAGTAACTGGTTGAGAAAAAACCTCTCAAGGCCAAGATCTTTCAAAAAAATGTTCACATAGGCTAACCATTTAATTTTATCCATGCTATCGAGTGATAGACAATCACGAACTAGTGACCGTGTTAGGTCACATTGGTCCGTTGTCCAGATTCTATGCCATAGCATGATTGGTTGGATTCGTATGATATCAGTTATATAATTCAACCCTAGCTCTAAGTGACAGCCATACGTTGAAGTACTCTTGGGGAGTGCGAGTAGATATCTCAAAAAAGCGTTCTCAGTTTTCTGTAGATCTTCCACTTTTGCATGCCCCCATACCCCTGACCCATAGACCGCAATGCTCGTACATTTGGCCGTGTAGATCTTCAACATTTCTAATGGGGCTCTCTTGCCAATTTTCTGAGCAAATGCCACTAAGGCGGTGGTAGCCCGCAGGAATAGTAAGTTCCTGGAGTTAATGGCCTGAGTCCATTTAAGTTTGTTGTCTATTAGAATTCCTAAATAAGGATACGCTGTAGTGGTTTCTAAAACAGTATTATCTACGTAAATGTCCTTTATTTTCTTTGGTCGAGGGCCTGCATGCATAGAAAAAGTTTTCTTTATGTTTACTTTGGGATTTAAACTATTCATAAAAGTACAGTATTTGTTTAAAGTCCGTTGAAGCTGTATTGGGGTTCTGGCAAGGATCACCGCATTGTCGGCATATAGTAATGCTGGGATTGGCCCACGATGAATTGTTGGTAGGTCTTTAGACCCCTCCAGCATTGATGCTTCTAATCCATTTGTATATAATGTGAATAGGAAGGGGGCCAGAACGCACCCTTATCTGACCCCCCCTCTCTACCCTAAAAGATTCAGTGAGTTTTCCAGCCAACCCATATCTTACTTTAGCGGTTGCCCCCGAATACAGCTCACGCAAAAAGTTCACTAATGTGAGGTCCACTCCTAAATCTAGCATGATTGACCACAGCTTTGTGTGATTAACACAATCAAACGCTGAGGTCAAATCAACGTAGACCATATGAAGATACCCCTGTTTAGCATGTACATATTTTCCAATAAGGAGTGTTAAATTCAGCGCCTGGTCAGCTGTTCCCAATCCCTCATAAAACCCATATTGTAGGTCTGAGATTATTTTGTGCTCATCAGACCAATCATGAAGTCGCTCAAGTAAGATGCGCCCCACGATCTTACCAAAAGAATCTAAGAGCGAGATTGGGCGGTAGCATGATGGGCTTTGCCGGTCTCCTTTTTTGAAGATTGGCACTAAAATTAAGGTGGACCAGGAACCGATTAGTCCCACGTTTTTAACCGCTTCTAACACTATTGTTAAAATAGGTGACCAGAGATCAGGATTATATTTAAATAGGGCTACAGGGACCCCATCGGGCCCTGGTGCTTTTCCTGATTTTGAGGATTTTATCGCGTTTATTACCTCAGTGTGAGTAAAAGTTAACTGCAATGGATGAATTGATTCTTGAGGAGTTCTATCCCTCCTATCACACTCACAAAGCCAGTCGCGGCTGGTGACATTTGAAAGTGGCGGGGCGTGATGACAGTATCTATTCCCACTGCATGGCTCAGGGACGTTGCAGACCAGCCCGATGCAATACTGGTTCAGTGCTGGCCCCCGCGCCACAACCCAAGTCACTATGCTCAGCTCCCGGCCTCCCAACAGAAGCGTCCACCGGAGCTCAGTTTCAATCGCGTGACCTCTGAGTCCAGGGTGGGAAAAGCATATTGGCATTGATCTGACAGGCAACCACTGCCCGGTAACAGTGACACATTCCAGCAGGGCCTATTTAGTTATTTATATTACGTCTACCGCGCATAGTGCCGCAAACACAGGAACTGCAGAGTGCAGCACAAACACAAAGTCATTCAAGAGGCACAGAGAATGTGGGTTTGACTCGAAGGGACACGGAGGGAAAGTGAGCATCAAAGGGCAGGAAACGGAGAGGGGCCTCCCGCTTCATGTGGAAAGGAAGACATTTCAGAGCCCAATCCATAATAAAACAACAGTCATAAGTCAATAAACTTAACTACTTACCTTAACCTTCCGGCTTCCCGCCTTAAAGTCAGCTCCGACTCCCGCCGCCGTTCTGTTCTTGAATTCGTCATCAGACTCATCACGCAGGAAGCCAGGCAGCCTCCCTCCCCTCCGGCTCCACCACAGCACAGCGCTGTGATTGGTTCGGCCGGCTGCCCCAACACCACGTCATTTCTCTGTATGCTGCAGTATACAGAGAACAGGGAGAGTGGGAGGGGTTACCCGAGGGCAGGGGGGAGCGGCTTTCCCCGCTGTTATTAAAACAGTTAATACTGTCTGTTTGGACAGCCTCTTAGGCTGCCAAACAGACAGTATTAACAACAGTGGGGAAAACCACTCCCCCCTGCCCTCGAGTAACCCCTCCCCCTGTCTCGAGCAGGAACTTCTACTTTCTCGCCGTGCGAGAAGGCAGAAACAAATGGTAGTTCTCTACTATTTGTTTCTGCCTTCTCGCACGGCGAGAAAGCAGTGGGGCAGCACCCAAACGCCCCCATGGAGGATCCGCCACTGAACAAAGCTCTGTGTTCGTGTCCGAATCCTGACCGAATATCTTTGAAAAGTGATTCACCCATGTTTGAGGATCTATGGCAATATCTAATTTTGGTGTGTCAGCTCTTTGTGATAGAAGAGGAGTTTTAACTACTTTCCAAAATGTGGAGCTGTCTTTCATTGTACAGCTATTATGTAGCGGGAAACATCCTTTACAACGAAACTTTTACAACGCAGTGCTTTTACAACGCAGGTTTTACAACGAAAACCATTACAACGCATTGCGCTGGGGGGCGCTCTAGGATAGGGAATAGATTTAATTTACTATCCAACACCTTCCCTAGTGTCCACGGGGACTGGAGTTGGTTTAGTAAATTAAACTATTCACTATCCAGCACCCCAAAGCGCTATGCGTTGTAAAGGTTTGCGTTGTAAAAACCGCGTTGTAACAGCATGCGTGGTAAAAGCATGCGTTGTAACGTCATACATCCTTATGTAGCTGGGACCATAGAACATTCCTTAGCTCTTTTTTCCGATTTTTTTAGAGCAGTCGCATAAGCTTAACATAGTTGGGTAATCTCTTTTCTTTCTCGATTGCGTTTGCTTAGTGCGGTTTTTAAAGCTGAGTAAGTTTTGGTGCATTCATGGTTGAACCATCCCGTTTTAGAATTTTTTTTCTTTGTGTGTTTGCGGAATAGCTCATCTTCTATAATTTTAACAATGTCATTATAACTAGACAGGATTACTTCATAAGTGGATTTGGGATCTAAACAAATTTCAATTGAGGAAAGTGCACGTTTGACTATTTTAGTCATAATTAATTCTTGGTCTATATTGCCCCACTTTAATGCAAATCCATTAAGTCTATCTAATTTCACACTTTCTTGGTCCAATAGATTTAGGGGCTCATTAGGATGGTGGACGGACTTTCGTCCGTCCGCCACCCCAGAGGAGGAGGGACCGTCCGCAGGGGCAGCGGCGGTCCCTCTGTGGCAATTAGGATGTGACCGCCACCCTGGCGGTCACATCCTGTATATTTAACATTGCGGTGGGTGCTGCTTGAAGCAGCACACGCTGCAATGTTAAAAAACCATGTTTTCCTTTGCGTGCACGAAGCTGCAGGCACCGCGTGGTGCCTGCCGCTTTGTGCACGCAAAGGCAGGGGGGTACCATAGGTACCCCCCATGTGCACCCCCCACCCCCCTTCACCCCTGGTGGCTCGCAACGGGCCCCCAAAGACAAGTCCGTATGCCTTTGCACGGCGGAAATGCCGCCGTGTAAAGGCATACCACCGCTGACATCCTAATATGGCTGGCGGTGTCTGATAGACACCGCCAGCCATGTTAGTGCTTTTCCGCCACAGATGGAAGGCGACCGCGGCGGAAAAGCGGCGGACGGAAAAAAGATCCCCCAGCCATCCTAATCTGGCGGGGGGTCTTTTTTCAGTCCGCAGTGGTTAATCCGCATCCTCCGGGCCGGCGGTGGCTTCCGCCGGCCCGGAGGATGCGGATTAACCGCCATCCTAATGAGCCCCTAAATTAGGTGAACTCCTCCATTTTATTGGAAATAGTAATAAGTAAGCTTATAGGGGAGTGATCACTTATTACATTATTGACTGTGTCAAAATTCGCGATTGTATGTGCTAAGCTATATGAAACGAGTATATAATCAATTGTACGTTTTAGTCCCCTCCCGTGAAAAGTAGGAGTAAAAATTACAGGAGGGTTTACCAGTTCATTCGCAAACCCCAAATTCAGGCCGATTATATTCTCATTCATCAGAATACCATATTTCTTATGAAGAAAGTGTGTTAATTTTACTCCTGCCTCGTCTTGAACACCACAGCTTTTTATACAATTCTTTTTACAGAGGGAAAGGTTGAAATTACCGCCCCAAATCAATTCAAATGAATTGTGTATATGCTTTGTGCGAAGTTCCTGCTGTAAATAGGAAACCTTGTTTAAAAGCTCAATTAGATCCGTTGAGTTCAAATTATTATAAAAATTTACTAAAGAATAGCAAGTTAATTTATTTGTTTTTAACATTAAAATCTGATAATTATTTTCCAAAGTCAAGGAGACCAATTCTTTTAGAGCTAGAGTATTTGACACGTATATCGTTAGCCCCCCCTTCCTTCTCCCCGAGAGTGATGGAATTGCCTGGGAGAAGTAAGTTTTAAAACCTTCTAAGTGAATAGGGGTATTGAGCCAAGTCTCTTGAAGACAAACAATATCATGTGCTCTCACCACTTCCAACCACTTGTCATTTGTACTCTTTGACAGTTGACCCGCTATATTCCAAAAAACTATCTTAAGTTTCTGGGATTTCAATACGTGCCTAGTTGTGATGGGCCGTGAAGATGGCTGAGAGTACGTTGAGTGTGTTAAATGGCCACTCCCTGGTAAATTTTCTTTTGCTTTTTGGGGGAGAGCCTCAGAATTTACTGTTAATAAGGGGTCTAAACTGGTTGGAGATTGGCCAAGGCAGAGAGATACCTCATAAGTATTCTCCAGTGGCAGTTCTTGGGGCAAGCTGAAGGATACTCCAATCAACTCCTCCGATAGATCACCCTCTGTTATATATTCTGATTCTCGCTCCAGTCATTCGTTATCGTCAAGTCCTGAAAGAGTACTGAATCTATTAAACACAGGTATGGACGGCAAGGTCCATTGGACCATACGTGGATTATTCCAGTTATTTTGGGGGTAATTATTTCCTTTAGGAGGGTAGAAAAATCCTAGTGGAAATATGTTTATCCCTCTGGTGACTATAATGTTGTTAGCCCCTATTCTCAGTATCTCTTTAACCAACAATGGTGAGCTACATGTCAGGACTATGCAATCTCCTAGCAAGACCGTTTCTCGTGAGCTCACCCACCGTACACGTCTGGCCATCTTAAGGTTCTGAAAGAAAATGACTATGTAAGCCAACCCTACTACTCAGCCAGTGTAATGATTTGTTTTTAAGAGATGTCCATGTTTCCTCAATAGGTGCTTGGTTGTTAGGCACATTTCCCAAGACAATAACATAGGGGGTAGCTTCTGGGGGGAGGTCTAGGTGGCTATCCTGGAGCCATAAATCATCCTTTACTGTCTTAAAGTAAGTGTGCTGCCTTGGGCTCAGGCACTGTATGTGAGGAATATAGTTGTTGTGAATTTATGTTTGAAGTTGATAAATGTTTGTTGGTCAAACTAGCCTGTGTTTCTTGTAAAGAATGGGTCCTTTTTTCTATTGGCTTCTTATATACTAAACTAGTCCGTGATATGGCATCTTCTGTAGTAGCAGGGCTCTTGGTGATTCGTGCCCTAAGAGGATGATCTATGGCTTCTATATGTATGTTTGGGAGGTTAAGGGGATAGTCAGTGTTATTTGGGGTTTGCCCCATTACTTGTTCTTTAATCTTCAGCATGCTTTCTATGTTATCCATTCTAGATGCCAACTGATCCAACCTCAACCTTATATACATATCTAGTCTCTCCACTAGGGATGTAAAGTTTTGGATCTCAGACTTGCAATCGGGTTGGTTTTTCGCAATGGTGTTTGCCCTAGTCTTTTGCTTTAGTGGGGTTTTTAAGTGGTCTATCCGTTTTTTCCCTTGGCTGGAATATTTGATTTGTTTTTTCTGCTTTGGCAGGGAGTGTATTTTAATTGGAGTAACATATTTCTGGGCATCAACATTACCATTGGAAGTAGGATTTAAAAAAAAAAAATTAAGGGGGGGTTGTGTGGGAGAATCATTAATGATCAATTCTAAATCGTCGGAGTCGTGGTGGATACAACCATTTACTGGTTTAGGATTCATTTCCCCTATGGTCGGGCGGGTGTTTGCCTCGTGAATAGATGATTCTTGACTAAGTCAAGAAGATGCCCCTTCAATAGATTCCTCCACAGATAAAATCTGTTTGTCTAAAACACCTACCACACCTGTTAGATAGTCTAATATAGTTTGCTGAGTATCTACACTGTTCTTCCTTATGCCTTTCGGGCTTGGTAGTTTCCTTTTGCCCATAGTGAGTTATAAATTAAACCTACTTTTTGTATGGGTTTAATTAATAGAAACTATAAGTAATATCAATCTGGTGGGACTATGTTCTGATTCCCTTAGTAGAAGACATGGGGACCTAGCCCAGCCCAGCCTCCTCTGGGCTGCGACGGGCACGGACGGGCCCGCCCTTGGCCCGGGCTTAGCCCGGGCGAGCCCGCGCATGTCCCGCGCCGCGGTGGACTGCGGCTGTTTTTGTTGGGCCGGGGGCGGGGGGTGTGTCCCTGGCCACTCACAGGACCGCGCTGCCTGCTGGGATGGAAAGTCCTGGGCAGCGCGCGGTCCGCGGGGCGAAAGAAGCAAAAGCCAAGACAGTATGGAAGCCCAGCAATCCTCAGCGCCAACCCCCACACAGGCCGACAGAGTTCATCCAGGTAACAATGATCAGCACCTCTTTCTCTCGTTAAAGCATTGTGTAAAGTCGACGCTTTAATATTGTAATAAAGTATTTATTTAGATAAACACAGTACAACCAGTACGCTGGACCCAACGTTCCCGGCCGGAACATGGAGGGGCACCCCTTTTGTAGCCCGAAAGGGGCGAAAAGCCCCCCTGCAACCAGGAATGCAGGGGATTAAGAGAAGTTTCGACATAAGATTTTTTTTAAAAATGAGAAACAAACAGAGAGCTTTATTGTGCATGGGCTGAGAAATAAGACAAGAGGTTGAAGCACCACAATGAAATGGATCCAAAAAAAGAAGAAACACTTTTACTGCATATGTGTTTGTGGCTGTGTTCTGTCCAGTTAAACTTTTTCGACACACAGGACACGTGTCATGCTGTTCCAGCCAGGGCACTAAACAGTCGCTGTGAAATAGGTGATTGCAAGGCACTGCCTTACTGTTTCTCCCTCGTTATACACCACAATCTTCACAATTCGTAATTATAAATCAATACAGAATCCTACACACATTTGAAAGTGAGGTGCAAACCGGGCACTCCAACACAGACTCTGCTCTTGTAAAACCCAGTCTGCGAGGAAAAGACGGGAGCTGGAGCAATCGACAGAGTGAAGAGGCAGGGGCTGAGGGGTAAACAATACAGCCTTATTAATGGTCTTTCAAAGACCTGTGAAGTACTCAGGTGCGGCTGTGTATGCCAGGAAGCTGTCTCAGCCGGGCTGACACACCTTAACCCTCTAAGGAGGGGGAGACACTAGATGGTTGGGGGTGTGATTCTTTTGAAGTCAATGACAAAATATACTAGTATTTTCCCGTTTTTATATATAAATACAGATAAAGGAAAACTTGTTTTCCGTCTGTATTTATACGTAAAATCTGTTTAAACGGAAAACCGGGAGCCCTACTCATAATCTTCCATGGTGTGGGTTGCTACCCGATTTTCACCTGAATTTGTGGGTAACAAGGATTCTGGTGAGTGACAGCATGGCGTGCCTACTTCTAAGTGGATGAAGTCCCATACTTCTTCCTGCCCTGTAGAACACAATAATCCTTAAGGTTAGATACCCTGGGATCCTCAAAAAGTAACACGCCCTACCACAAGTACAATTGCAGACATTTATCAGGGTCCAGAGTTTCAAATTTAATGGGTTTCTCAAATGGATGTATGACGTTACAACGCATACATTTACATCGCGGTACATTACATTGCGGTTTTTACAACGCAAGTCGTTACAACGACTTGCGTTGGAGGGCGCTGGACTTAGGAGTAGTATAATTTACTATTCCAACTGCAGTCTACGTACAGTAGGGAAGGTGTTGGATAGTAAATTTTACTATTCCTTGTCCTAGAGCGCCATCCGGCGCAAGTCGCTGTAACGACTTGCGTTGTGAAAACCGCAATGTAATAGCATCGCAATGTAATCCCCGCATTGTAAACGATGTTTCCCCTGCAAGTCAACCCTGAAGTGACACCAAAATAGTGGCACATCCATGGTCATGTTTATGTCTGACACTGCCCCACCGTTCTCTCACTTCTGTTTTTAAGGGGAAATATTATGGTTGTATGACACAACCAAGTATTCATTTTTCCACGTGTTCCTTAACAACGGGGGTGGAACAACGAATGCGTCTGAACCACGCATTCCATTTACAACGCAAGTTGTTACAACGACTTGCCTAGGGGGGTGCTGGACTTTGGAATAGTATAATTTACTATTCCAACTCAAGTCACCATAACAGTAGGGAAAGCTGAGTCCAATGCTGCTTGACCTAACCCATGTCATTGTGACGACTTGCATTGTAAATGTAATGTGTGGTTCAGATGCATTCGTTATTCCCCTTGCATTGCAAAGGCAACACGTTGTTCAGTGGTTGCTGTATTTGTCATTTCCCAAATATCACTGGCGGCCATGATGGGAGCCTTGAAGGGATTAGGTTGAGGGGAATATTGTGTCTCCACCCGATCTAAACTGATTGACCAGAGCAAAAGCACAGCAAAGAGGTCCCCACTGCAATGATATAAACTCTGACCCAAGACAGTTCTCCCTCAGATGACTTCCTGCAGCCCAAGATGTTTGTGACAGCTGACCAATAGGAAATTTCAGTGACATAGATGGGGATGTTTCGCATCTGTGACAGGAACCACACCCAAGGGCAGAATGCCACACATTTTTGTTTCATAAGATCGCTTATTTATTCAATTTTATGCCATGTACAATGACTCATTAGCAGTATTAAGATTCTAAAATTTAGTCAGCAAGTTGAAACTATATTTCCAAAACTTTATAAAGGGATCTCTTAAATTCATTATTTACAATAGGAATCTACTTATATAAAAAATCGCCACTCCCAGAGCTCTCCTCTTTAAAATAATTTTTTATCAGGCTGTGTTTTTTTATACTATCAGTCAGCCCTTGTCTTGGACCAGTGCTGAGTTCTGCATTTCATTTACTAGAAACCGTTTAAATCATTTACATGAAGTGAAATGATCCAACTTGTTTATTATTGAACTTATGCCAAATTCCCTTCTCGCTTTTTATGCAAATGGAAACCCCCTTCGAAACACTCTAAATCCTACTTACGAAGTTCACCAATCTAAATAAATTACTCAACATTTTGATTTACATTCTAAAGGTGTTCTTTTTAATAAGCTCACTGACTTCATATATATCCTGTAGAACATTCAATAAAAGTAAATAAATAAGGAGGGAGAATAAGACAAGAGAGCCTGATGGAAAAGCATCAGCTACCTCTGACAGGATCATCCGTCACGCATGCCTAATAGGTGCGATAAAGCAAGTGTCCTGAGATCTTTCAGGTACAATCTGTAGCTCTGCCTCCTCCGCATCCCCCCACCAAATACCCAGGTCCAAGGACACAATGACGCTTGTGATAGCAGCTCCTCAACTAATATAAAATATTATTGCCCAATACAAACATCGGTTTACAAGTATATAAGTTAGTACTATTATTTAGTCAGTGCTTAATTTGTGCAGGTGTTTGCTGATGCTCGGCGCAGCACTTAATTTTTAACACCTACACTCTTTTATGATACTCCACCACATGGTGGCGCTGTCGTCCTATTTTCAGAGGAACACAGTATTTGGAAATCTCTTGCCAACCAGTTGAGGATCCCTTGGTGCAAGTGACAGGAAGCAGGGGGCAGGAGCTTCTCTGTCCAGGCCCCTATCTTATGGAAGTCTTTCTCTTCTTTGATCAGGCTGAAACCTAACTTCCAGAGGTTCAGAAAGCTTTTGAAGGCCTGACTATTTAAGCAAGCTTTTGATTAGCCTGAAACCTCTCTCCTCTCCCTCCTGGTTGAAACAGTGCCAAGAAACGCTTGGGTTTACGTGCGTTCTATACGTTTTCATAACATAACATTACAACGTAATATAAATGAAAAAATATTAGCCTCACGTCAAGGTCACTGTCACTGGCATGTGGCAGCAATGGAAGGAGCAGTGGAGGTTTGCAAGCTGAAGTGCCCTCCTGAAAACCTTAGGCCCTGGTTCTTATATTTTTACAAATGAAGCACTCCATATAGTTTCAATGTATGGATATGTGTACATTACATAGCCGAATCAAACTCTGATCCAATACAATTCAAAAATGAGCACTGGAGAATATGTGCATATTTATTTTACATATATTTATAATTCCAGGCCCATGGACTTTAAATCATTTCCAGACTATTAAGTGCCTTATAGTCAAGTGCCACTACCGAAGACGGGATTAGAACCTAGTTTGACATATTCAAACAGTCAGGTATAGGGCCCTTAGAGAACTTAGAATTGAAGATATACATATTAGAGGTGGTCAAGCCCACAATTTTTTATGGCAGAGCTGATGGTCTGGCTTGGGCCTTAGAGCCCATGCATGAGCCGAGCCATAAAAACATTTGATGTGTAAATTATACAAGAAACATCATGTAAAATATGATGAAGTCTATTTACAAAAAAAAAAAAATTAAGCATATGGAAGCTTTGACATTAATACATTCCATAGCACTGCCCGTAGAAGCACTTATTAAAGGTGACATTTTTAAAACATGAACTTGGCGACAGTGGCGTATTTGAAACTAAGTGGCATGACAGTTTGTCATGCGATCTCATATGTGGCCAGGATTTTTAGAGCTAGTGCAACAGTATACTCTATTACATGTTTATGTGTTTATGTTTATGTTTAACAGTTTTGTATAGCGCATAGCTGCCCAATGGCTTCCCAGCGCTGTGGAGCAGGAGATAATAGTTGGATCATTCCAGATACAACCATGTCTTCAGTTTTTTCCTAAAGCTAAACTCATCTGTGAGAAGCCTTAGTTCTTTAGTCATAGAGTTCCAGATTTTTGGTACCAAGTATGATCTTCCTCCCCTTCTGGAGCACCTTATCCTGGTAGTTTTGGCATAGCAATCTGAGGAGGATCTTAGGGCTCTTTTTGGTGTATATGATGTGATAGGTGCCCTAAGGGGAGCAGGGCCTTTGCCATTTAGGGCCCTGTGTGCTATGCATAGTGCTTTAAACTTGACCCTAGCCTGTACAGGCAGCCAGTGAAGTAGTTTCAGGGCCTCTTTCGCTGACTCGTACCTAGGTATGCTTCTAAGCACCATGGCTACTGCATTTTACACCACCTGCAGCCTGTTCAACACGTATTTGGGTGACCCCAGGAAACACAATAGACTTTTGTACAGCTGGTATTCTGAACTCAGATATTTGAAGCAGAGCTGGCGATAGGTATGGGAAGTGGGGCCCTGCTCACAACTAAAGGGCTCAGCACCAGAGCACAGCCTTTCAAAAGACTTCAGAGTTACTTCAGAGTAGTGCAGCATTGTGAGGCCCAAGTGAGGGGGCCTTCCTCTGGGCCTTGCAGCCAAGAGCTGGAAGGGCTTCAGAAGGCTAATCACTGCTGCTGCATAATAACTATTAGATGGGTACTTGAAGTGCCCTTAGGTGTGAAGTGGGCCCTGCCCCCATGTAAATGAAAAGCAGGGAGTCCTGCAGTGCTCACAACAAAGAAAAGAATCATGTCCCATCACAGGTGGACATTACTCACCTAGGATGGAGGAATTAATGACGGCCTTATCAAAATACAAAAATGCATATTTATTTAACACACAGAAGTGTTTTAGCTGGGAAACAGCCATTACAACGTGGCTGTTACCACGCATAGCCTTTACCATGCGGTTGTTACATTGAGTGTACCATTACCACGCATAACCTTTAGCACGCGTGATTGTACAAGGCATATGCCTTTAAAGTTGCCAGGGCGAGCAGCACCAGGGTCCTTTTTAGTGAGTGTTTGATGTCAGCCATTTTACTCATGGTGCATGTAATGTGTAGTGATAACAAACGAAGGTCTACTCTTTAAACGAGATACTGTGAATTACATTAGGAAATATGGGGTTCGGAACCAACTACTGTCAATATACAACAGTAAAATATTGTAATAACAGGCCTAATATTCTGCTTTCCTTTTTTAGGTCTCGGACTAGCGTCCCACGAAGTGGGCGGAGTCCGAGATTTTATGTTGTCTAGTATGGGGGCCTGAACACGCCCCTCTTCTCCTTTGGCTGGCCTCGTAAATGCTGGCCAGCCATTAGAGTAGAGGAGCGTCACTCAGTTCAGGGCCCGCCTTGACGCGATTCGGGGGCGTTTTGCTCTCTTTTTTTAAGCCCCGCCCCTCATCTCGGGCCTGAACACGCCCCTCTTCTCCATTGGCTGGCCTCGTAAATGCTGGCCAGCCATTGGAGTAGAGGAGCGTCACTCAGTTCAGGGCCCGCCTTGACGCAATTCGGGGGCGTTTTGCTCTCTTTTTTTAAGCCCCGCCCCTCATCTCATTAACCAAGAAGCATTATTTCGGCTCAGACCTAAACCAAATAAAAGCCCGAACTCCCCACAAAAAAAGAGCCTGAAACAACCCCTGCCCACCTAACTTAATAGACTTGCAAATAACCACTCGTTTGATTACTGAAAATGCAAATTGGAAATAGTTACCAGTATAAATGAATGTATCTCGCCATTAAGTTGCATAATTATATTTTTTTCTGTCTTGCTTGTACTAATCGTTCCCGTTCATCGACTCGCGTTCGGGAAAATTGCTTGCATTCATCGGAAAGTGCAAAGACCCCATACAACAGTTTCCACATCTAACACCCTCTTGGCCCTTTTAAGCATACGATAAGTAGCATATTCGGAGTAGTTTCATTCATTGTTGATGACGTCTTTAGCTTTCTTCGCGCGATGCTAAGACTCAGGTACTGATCTCGCGATAGTTCCAAGGATTCTCTAATTCACCAAATGGATTTTGTATCTCTGGGCCAGGTAGTTTGTGTCACTTGGGGTTTGGGATTTGTAGCCGTGCCCTTCTACCAGCTTCTTGTACCGTCACTGCAGGATTCAGGTGCTGGGAAGGTAGGGTTTGCACGGCAGCTGATGGCCAAATGACTAGGTTCGGGAGGTCAGTTCGGGGTAGTGATTCTCTGCGGGAAGGCCAGCAGTGCAATTGTATGACCCTTGTAGGTTGATTAGTGTGAAGGCTTCAGGGCAGTTTACCTGCCCGCAAGTCAACATTGTACATCCGCGCAGCTTATCAGACCTTCATTACACACACGTTCGTAGCACAGTCTATATGGTATGCGAGAGAGCAGCTAATTTAATTGAGGAGCAACGACTGGGTGTGCCTTGCTAGGCTTCTACTCTGTGTGGGTTGTTAGGATTGTGCATCTGACCAAGCGGCGTTGTGACAGTGTTTACATTGGCTGTGTATTGTTGGGCGGTTTGTGTTTCGGCAAAACCTGTGTTTGTTTTCTTTACAGTAATTGTGCATTTACAGTGTGCTTGAACTATATATCTAATGTCAGTCGCAGTACCTATACCGTGCAGTTGTTGTCGGTGAGCCCTGCCAGGCCTCTGCATCTTGAGTTTTTGCTGTGGCTATAATGCATATAAACACTCAACGTACCATAACGTACGTCTGCAGGGCAAAGTTTGTACATTGTCAAAGTTTGTACATTGCCATTGTTTTACATTTGCTACGTGTACTCGATGGGGATACTGTGCATTTGCATAATGACAAATCTGTACTACAGCCGCTGCGTAGGAATTGTCTTTGTGCTTTACACAGCTGATCATCTTCGCTCTGTCTTTGTAGTTGTCAGCTACTGTCGTCTTGCCATGCTGGGGTTATGTATCTGTGCGCATCACTAGTATTTGGTTGTACATTGTAATTCAAGTGCACACTGCAATAATGTCGTGCAGTTGTCGGCGTGCTCTTTCAGAGCAGTGTGTACCCGGTGTGCGCTGTGATTCATTTTCCTTTTTTATCTGCAATGCAAGGCAAATGCTGCCACTACATTTTTTATTTGATTCGCGCAGTCTCTCAGCACTGCAGTTTGCATCCTTTGCAGATTTAAACTCGAGGCGCTCCCTCCAGGGCAAATGTTTACAAAAGGGGGAGTGACACACAAGGCGGAAATTACACCTAGTGCATGCAAAGGTCACTGAGATTCAGCGGGTCCTCTGTCTGTCCCCGGCTTCATGTCATGCCAGAAGAGCCCATGTAGGCACAGCATCAATGCCAGCATTTCTTCATTCCACATCCCTCACTTCTGGTTCTTCATTCTGCATCCCTCACTCCTAGTTCCTCATTCCGCATCCCTCATTCCTTGGTGCTCATTCCCCATCCCTCACTCCTAGTTCCTCATTCCACATCCCTCACTTCTGGTTCCTCAATCCATCATTCTTTGGTCCTCATTCTGCATCCCTCACTCCTAGTTCCTCATTCCGCATCCCTAATTCCTTGGTCTTCATTCCACATCCCTCACTCCTAGTTCCTCAATCCGCATCCCTCATTTCTGGTTCTTCATTCCACTTCCCTCATTCTTTGGTCCTCATTCCGCATCCCTCACTCCTAGTTCCTCATTCCGCATCCCTCACTCATAGTTCCTCATTCCGCATCCCAAACTCCTAGGTACTCATTCCGCATCCCTCACTCCTAGTTCCTCTTTTCGCATCCCTCACTCTTAGTTCCTCATTCCGCATCCCTCACTCTTAGTTCCTCATTCCGCATCCCTCACTCTTAGTTCCTCATTCTGCATCCCTCACTCTTAGTTCCTCATTCCGCATCCCTCACTCCTAGTTCCTCATTCCGCATCCCTCACTCCTAGTCCTCATTCCGCATCTCTCACTCCTAGTTCCTCATTCCGCATCTCTCACTCCTAGTTCCTCATTCCGCATCCCTCATTCCTTGGTTCTCATTCCGCATCCCTCACTCCTAGTTCCTCATTCCGCATCCCTCACTCCTAGTTCCTCATTCCGCATCCCTCACTCCTAGTTCCTCATTCTGCATCCCTCATTCCTTGGTCTTCATTCCGCATCCCTCACTCCTAGTTTCTTTTGCTTCCATCCTCCTTGGGGTGAGACTGCCTGTTTTTTTTAGGTCAATTTGCCCTGTAGGTGGGGCAGGCGGTTGCAAACTCACAAAGCACCTGGGAATACGTTTCTGTATCTGGGGGGAGCTGCCCTTGTTATTTCTTGCCTCTGTTCCCTGCTGCTGTTCGTTTTTTTTCTTGCCTCTGTGTGGCTCTGTGTGTGTGTGACTCTGTGTGAGGGTGGCTCTGTCTGTGTGAGGGTGGCTCTGTGTGTGTGTGGGTGGCTGTGTGTGGGTGGCTCTATGTGAACGACTGTGGGTGGCTCTGTATGTGTGTGTGGGTGGCTCTGTGTGTGGGTGCAAATGCAATAGGTCTCGCATTTGCAAGAGATTAAGCTATTTATTTATTTAGGGATTTGTAGAGCGCGTAGTCACCCAGTGGGTATCCCAGCGCTAAAACCATATTACTCACGAGGGGGTGTAGTCCGGGAAAGTGACAGTTTTAGGGGAAGAGAAGAGTTTTGAGGGCTTTCCTGAACCGGAGGAGGTTAGGTTCTGTCCTAAGGCTCAGAGGGAGTGCATTCCACTTATTTCCAGTGTTAACTGAGAAGCGGCGGCCACCTGTGCGGGCCTTTTTCACTTTAGGGATCGTGATAAGGTTTCCGTGCTCTGAGCGAAGCGCTCTGGTGGGTCTATAGGGGGTGATCCAGTTGTTTAGTATAGGAGGGCCGGTGTTATGAAGAGTCTTGTGAGCAAGGCAGAGGGCCTTGAAAATGACCCTTTCCCTAATCGGGAGCCAGTGCAGCTTCCTGAGCGCAGGCTTGGCAGATGATCTGGCCGGGGTGTTTGTGAGGAGTCGGGCGGCGGCATTTTGAACCTTCTGAAGAGTTTGAAGGGTGGATTCTGGGGCGCCCAGGTAGATAGCATTGCTGTAATCCAGCCTAGATAGAATTAAGCCCTGGATCAGCATGAGACGCGACTGAAAAGGTAGAAGTGGAATTACCTTCCTGCAAGATTTAAGTAAACCGTAGCAGGTGCCGGCCGTCTTCCTAGCCTGGGTCCTGAAGGTGAGGTCGGTCTCCAGCCACACTCCAAGACTTTTGACCTCCTTCTTGGGAGTGGGGGGTTCGCCCATGCAGGCGGGCCAGATGTGAGATGGGAGGTTCGGGGTTTTTTGTCCAAGGAGCAGGATCTCTGTTTTGGAGCCATTTAGCTTCAAAGCAGAGTCACTCATCCACTGATATACGAGATAGTATTGTAAATGACAATGCCATTTATTTATATGTTTTAAAAACAAAAACATGAATAAAAAATGTCATGAGCAATGCCAATAGCTCTAACTTTAGCAATGCCGAGACCATTGCATTGTAAATGCTTGTTTTTTATTGGTTTTATAAAATATTAAAAAATACTGCTTATGAACGTTGCTTCAGTATAAGCGTAGCTATGGTATATGTGGTAAAGGTGTGCGTGGTAACAGAATGCGTGCTTAAGGTAATTGTAATGTGTTTCTATGCATATGTGTGGTTCAGACATACGTGGTAAAGACTTGCGTGGTTGTGGTAGTGTCGTTGTAGCGCTTGCGTTGTAAAGGCATGCGCTACAACTATACAACAATTTATTTTTTCAAAACTCTTTTTTATTGAGTCAACAGATATAGTAAATGCAAGCATTACAAAGTTGTTAAAGCATACAGATGTCCATATATTGAATGCTGAGCAGGTGACTGTTATATAACTGTTGTAAAACAAAAAGATAAACCATTCGGGTCCGTAAACAACAGCCTTAAACTTTTTAAAGCTGTGTGTCATATACTGCAAAACAAAATCCCTGTCATGCCCATTCACACACATCATATCTTAACTGAACTGCCTTACTGCCCTGTGCTGCGTCTCTATAAGTTTTTGATTTCCGCAGGGTGTGGTGGAGGTGGTTCCAATAAAAGGTGCCTATAGTCTGCAAATTGTTTCAATATTTTAAAGTGCTTCTGAGGGCACTTTAAAAATGGGTTGCTCCTGCCCATACACCAATCGAGACCTGTCCTCCAAGCACTCAGTTTGGGTGGAGCTGGATCCTTCCACGCCCTTGCAATGTCCCTCTTAGCTAGGGTAAGACCCAAGAACAGTAAATGTCTTTTATAGATGTTGCCCCCAATTTCATCCGTAATATGCAAAAGGACTAGTCTAGGCGAAAGAGGTATAACCCAGCCTAACACTTCAGATAAGCATCGAATAATCCCCCTCCAAAACCTACCCAGTGTTGAGGTACGGAAAATTCTGAACCCGTTTCATAAAAGTCGTTGTATCATGACGATTTTGGTAACATCAGACCGAAAATGGCGAGTGTAAGGTGTACGAGTATTTTCGTCATATTCGAGTGACGAGATCACCATGAAACCAGGGATTCCGTTCTGAACCCTCGGGTTCCATTTTGTGTACGGCAGCCATTTTGTGGTTGCCCTCACATAGGCCGATGACAGTGGCCGAACGAGTCTCCAAGCACACGTACATTTCAGCTGACTTCTGAATGACCTGAGCAAGCGACCCTCTTGCCTGAAGCCAAACTTGTTAAACCACTTCCTTTCCCAGTAGCTAATTAAGTTTGCTGATCAAGACACCATCAAACCTTTTATTGTGCACAGCTATGTCTTATCTTGCTCACACCTGTCTCTGCTCCTTTCTTTATGGTCCGTTTATGATGGGGATGTGCCTGGTTTTATGGTGGGTTCGATCGACCTTTCTGATGAAGAATGTTGGGTTTGACCAAAAATTGGTTGTGGGCTGGACAAAATGAAAAATGGGCTTGTCATCATGATTCTGCATTGTTTGTCGTGAAAACATGTGAATGGCCAACTGTAAAATAAGGAATGTTTGCCTGAAGCGTAATATTTGGTATAAAAAGGGATGACTAGCTTTGTAAAGTTGAGCAGTCTCCTGAGAACATACACCGTGTTGTACTTCTAGGATACCTGTTACTGGCTGCAGCCAATAAATCTGATCTTTGACATCACCAAGAAGTTTCTGTGTTTCTGTAGCCTGAGACAGGAGAATCCGAAGACTTTGGGTGTGTCCCCTGGCACCGCTGGGTTCTAAATAACCCGGTACTTCATTTGGCGCCCAACGAGGGGCAATTTCAGTGGTACCGGTCCAAGCCTGAAGTTCCGGAGGAGCTTCGTGTGAAAATTCTGGAGGAAGGCCAACCACTTCATCGACCCCTGTATGTCGTCGTGGTCCGAAAGTCTTTGCTGTGAGGTTCCCCGCTTTCCGACGGCTACGAAGGACTGCTGGCCTGACTATCGCCCTGTCTTGGAGCCTTTGATGATTTGTAGAGCGAGACGATAGACGAGTCTTCTGGTGACGTCATCGATACCTCAGTTAAGTATGAGTGGAGCGTCTCCCAGTCCTTAGTTTTTGGGTATCCCCTTGGGATCTTTGATTTGGAACTTGCAAGTACCAAAGCCGAGGGACACATGTATTCACGAGACTATCGTTTCTTGATATTCCCTTGAAGTTTGAAGCTAGACTAGAGAGCGAAGATGCCTGGTCTTAGCAGACTTGGAAGTTTGTTTTGTTGTGGTCGAAATAGAGATTCCTGATTGGAGGACTCGTGTCCGGTTCCTCCGATTGGAACTCCAACCTATGAACTCTATGTGAAGCATGGCGTGGGCCCCATCACATATAACGAAGTGTGGATTCGTTACACAAAAAAGGACGGTGTCCTACAATGGCCCCGATATGGTAGTTTTTACACAGAAATTCTAGATAATCTAGAGGTCAGACTTTTTAAGAAGAAAGCCCGGCCGGCGATGTTTGACTCTTTCCGCCTATGGCGAAAGGACGCCAAACAGAAAGAAATTAAATTAGCGAAGAGGAATAAAAGAGAAAAGGGTATCTCGATAATGCAAGCTGCTATGCAGTATAAAGATAACGAAGAAGAACAAGCGAGTGAGCAGTTGCACAGGCAACGTAAAATGGTAATTGATAAATGCTATCCAGTTTTTCCACCTCTCCAGCAAGATGCAGCAAAGGAACGTGAGAAAGATCCTTTAATGTCACATTTGTTAAGTTCGCCACCCCCTTATATGCAGAGTGCTACAGCACCTCCGGAACCTCTAGTGGTGCAACTTGCTATTGCACAGCCACCAGCTCCTCTTCAGTTGGCTCCTACTCCTCTGGTGCAGCCTTCTCAAGGGCTGCCGACTTTGCTACCTGTTCCGTCTTTAATCCCTATGACTTTTTCACCTGTTCTCACTGCCTCCTCTGCTACTGCTCCTACATTAGCTTCCTCTCAGTCCGCTTTATCTCCTGTTCTGTCAACTTCTCCTTCTGTTCGACAGAGAATGACTGATACTCTTACTAGTCTTTTGTCTCCTTTCTTTGGGTCATTAAGCACGACCCCCGTTTCAGAGCATAGACAGTTGCGAAGCCAGCTGCCTGATTCTAGAGAGAAGGGAGTATTGGATAATTTGGCGCATTGATGGGTTACTGACCCTACAAGATATGAGTTAGAATCTGTTATGGATGCCTTCCGCCAATGGGAAGCACCGAAGCAGAGGTATGTTTTTGACAAAATGTGTGCTTTTCTTTGTGAAGAATTGGAGGATAATGATTTGGAATGCAGTCCGCCTGAGTTGTGCCGTGTACGGTTCGAGTTTGCAAAAGGCACGATTGTGGGTCCCAAGGTTGAAAGAGCGGTAGCGACACTGCTTTCGTTTAGGAGCGAGTCTCCTTCTCGGTCGTTGTTTGAGCCTGATCCCTCTGTTATGAGGAAAGTGAGACAGTACCCCATGAGAGAAGTTCCCCCGGTTTGGAAAGAAGGGGATCTAACCGGTAATCCACCTGTTCAGCCTCATTTTCAGCGTGTTTGGGTACATGTTCCATGGAAGCGAGCTGAGGTCTTGGCTCTCAAACAGACTTTACCTGACCCTCGTAAAAACCCTGCAGGTTATTATAAGGAATTATCACAGACTTCAGACTCATGTATTATGAATCTAGCTGATATAGACATGTTGTTTGGAAATGTTGTTCCGCAGCCTTTGTGGGGATTGATTCGTCATACGGATCATGCGCAGGAGTTAGGGGACACATGGGCTAATATTAGTGCGGCAAATGACAGACAAGTAGGCGGTGCTAAACCTGAGCCTTTAGTAGCAGAACTCCCTGGTAAGATCGTTACTTACATAAAGACTTTAATGCCTGCGATGCGTGTAAATTGGGATAAATTGTCTGCATGCAAGCAGAAGAAAGAGGAAACCGTGTCTGATTTCTTCACTAGGTTTGAAGAGACGTTTATCGACCACAGTGGTCAAGACATGAGAACAGAAGGCGGTCAACGGTTGTTCATTGACAAGTTTGTGCACAATTTGCTTCCCGAGTTGTGTAAGAAATTGAAAGATTCAGAGAGTTCTTGGGCCGTTTCCTCTTCAGCACAGATATTGGCTACTGCACAATACTACGAAAATAAGGATAAGGATGAGAAAGACAGAGCAGACAAGAAAACCAAAGAGTTAAAGACGAAGGTTCTTCTACAGCAAGCGTATCCGCCCCGTAGGAACCAGCGTGACTATCAGCAACCTCAGCAGTTTCAGCGCAATTCGCAAAGGTTCGAGCATTCTCAACAACGTTTTCCTGTAGGCCCTAATCAGTGTGCATATTGCAAAGAAGAGGGTCATTTTAAAAGTAGCTGCCCTGTGTTGTTACAGCGCATGAATGGTGTTTCTAGCGCAAGAGGTCGGGGCGTTCCACAAGCTCCAAGAGGTAGAGGACGTGGAGGTTTCCCCCAGAACGCGCGTCCATTTCCTCCTCAAAATTCAATGAATAGTTTTGATCAGCAGAATAACGCGTCTGGTAGGACGACTCAGTACTATGCTGATGACTACTATGCAGAAGGTGAGAATATGGAAGGTGATGATTGCGAGGACAGCCATAGACAAAGAGAGGGAGTTGTTTCAGTTCCAGTAGATCAGAGTGGACCTTATGTTGAGGTGATTACATCAGGTGTGTCAGAGCCTTTTCTGTTGGATACTGGTGCTACAAAGAGTTATATTATGCACTCTAAACTCCCTGGCGCACCTTTGTCTGGCGAGACGAATGTTTCTGTAGGTTTTTCTGGCGCCCCGGTTAGGAACTCGATTTCTAGTCCTATGTCTCTTTCTGTTGGACCTTGTGAATTTGAAGCACCCCTTATTCTGACGACAGGTTGTGGTGAGAACTTGTTAGGATTGGATCTGTTGAAAAGATTGTATGCGACATTGTATTGTTCTCCTTCGGGAGTACAACTCACATTGGGTAAGAAAGTGGTCTCCCCGATGTATTTGTCGAAGGATAAACTTCCGGCAGAATTGTCATCTCTTCCTGATATTCTGTGGGCTATTGGTCCTAATGACGTGGGTCTTTTGGAAATACCGCCATATGTTGTGACGTTGAAAGTGAATGTTAAAATGCCGCGCATTCCCCAATACAAGATCTCTAGTGAAGGTGAAAGGGCATTGCTAGCGATACTTCATGACCTGATTGAGAAAGATGTAATTGAAGAAACAAGAGGTAATGTTTGCAATAGCCCTGTTTTGCCTGTCTTAAAACGCACTGACTCTTCTCAGCCACCCGTTTACAGGTTTGTGATCGATCTTAGAGAGGTGAATAAAATCGTTGTGCCACAATTTCCTGTTGTTCCTGATATCACTGCCTTATTAACTATGATTCCAGCTTCCGCCACTTGGTTTTCGGTGATTGATTTGAAGAATGCTTTCTTCAGCATCCCGATTGCCGAGGAGAGTAGGGATATTTTCGGCTTCTCTTTAGGAGGTCGAAGCTTCCGGTTCAAGCGCGCTCCTCAAGGCAATTGTGAGAGTCCATCAATATATAGTCAGGCTTTGAAAAAACAGCTTGATACGATTGTTTTACCTGATGGTTCTGCTCTTATTCAGTACGTCGACGATTTGTTAATCGCTGCAGATACTGAGGAGATTTGTAAAGAAGCCACCTTGTCGTTGTTGCGTCATTTGTCTGATTTGCATCATAAAGTGTCTCTTTCAAAATTACAGTATTGTCGACAAGAAGTGACCTACTTAGGTCATCTCTTATCGAAGGAGGGAAGAAGACTGACCCCAGAAAGAATTCAGGCAATTGCAAAACTGAGTGTGCCAATTACACAGAGAGAAGTGCGTGCTTTCTTGGGTATCACGTCATATTGCAGACAATGGATACCGAATTTGTCCCTGCTGGCCAAACCTTTGGTGGCATTAACTTGTAAAGATACACCAAATCCCCTTCCGTGGTCCAATGATTGTCAGAAAAGTTTTTCGGAATTGCGCGATGCATTGTGTTCGGCTCCTGTGTTGGGTACCCCCGACTACAGTAAGCCTTTTACACTGTATGTCCATGAGAAAGAAGGATGTGCGTTGTCAGTGTTGACACAGTCTTTTGGGGACAAGCAGCGTCCATGTGCGTATTTCTCGTCGACTTTGGATCCGGTAGCTAGAGCGTTGCCGAGTTGTCTGAGAGCTACAGCGGCAGCAGCTGTTTCTATTCGGCAGTCTGCTGGTTTGGTGATGAACAATACGTTGATCGTAATGGTTCCACATGCAGTGGGCACTTTGCTTAACAGGACCAAGACACAGCACTTAACTAGTGCTCGGTTGTCAGGTTATGAGTTGACACTTTTAGCGAGTCATGTGCACATCAAGAGATGCAGCACGTTGAATCCAGCTACGTTGTTGCCAATTGTAGCAGAGACAGATGTTTCTGAACAGCATGATTGTTTTCTCAGGACAGAAGAAGAAACGAAAGGGAGAGTAGATCTTAGGGACACTCCTCTTGCGAAGTGCGATGGTACCTCATGGGTGGATGGTTCGTGCTTCAAGCTTCCGAATGGTGATACGACTGCGGCATATGCTGTTACGACTTTGCATACGATTGTTGAAACTGCACGTATCCCACATAATTCAGCTCAAGCAGCAGAATTGATTGCACTTACGAGAGCGTGTGTATTATCAAAAGGAATGAAAGTGACCATATATACTGACAACCAGTATGCGTTTGGTGTGGCTCATAGTTTTGGACGATTGTGGAAAGAGCGTGGATTTCTGACTTCGCATGGAACCAAGATACAGCATGGTCAGTTGGTGAATGAGCTTCTCGAGTCACTTACTTTGCCGTTGCAAGTCGCGATTGTGAAATGCAGTGCACATAAGGTTACTGATGATGTTGGTCGGGGTAATGCGTTTGCTGATGAAGTTGCAAAAGAAACAGCAAGAGTTCTGATGGGTTGAATGTATGTTGCGAGCCCTGCAAGATGGATTGGTGACGTTGGAATGTGTGAAGATACGATAGAGAGTGTGAAGTCTATTCAAGCTGAAGCTACAGAGAAATAATTAAGTGTGTGGAGAGAGAGTACGGGTAAATTGGATGCGAATAGTTGTTGGGTTGAGTTGTCAGAGCATCAGTGATGGTTGTTGTGAGAAGTTGGCCTGATATATAATGTTCACTATTCTAGTGAGCACTTTGTATCAGTCCAAACAACCCTTATTGATGTTTGGTTGTAAGTCAACCTGATAGACCAGCTATCCTAGTAGCATGGACACGTGCAGTCTTTAGGCTAAACTCTAGAGGGCGTGTTAAGCCAGCTGTTTTACCATCACATTTACCCCTTGAACACCAAGTGAAAGGACACCACACAAGTTGTTATGAACATAAAGTATATTTATTTATAACAAGACTACCCTGAACTCTTTATGAGTCAGGGAGCTAAGCACAATACAAAACTCTTAAAGAAATACTGAAAGTCGCACAATTTACACAAATGCCCGAGGGGCACGAAAAACCATATACTACAAAAGTGGAATGCGAATTACTAGCAGGTAAGTAACTATTCTCAGAGGCTTTGGGATCGCTAGGACTAGACTACTGAACCTTTAGATTACGAGCAGGAGGCCTAGGGAGATCGGGTGCAGAGTGTGCACTCTCACGCGGGATGCGGAACAAAGTCTATGGAGGCTAGTAAATGCAAAGTTAGTGTTATCGGACGAATCCGACTAGGTAGAGCTGAAACGAAAAAGGATCTGGACACTTAGATAGTTAAGCTATGCTGGAGCACCGAAATGCTCAGGTTACCTAGCCCAGGGGCTGCGGCTGCATAGGTCTGAAAAGACGTCGGGAATCCTCGTTGCAGTCTATGGAGCCTGAAAGAAGAAGTTGCTGGCAGGCGACCATTGATGAAGTTCGTGGTGATCCAAGCCTGGATCGATGAAGATGGAGACCTGTAAGCAGAGGGGACCAAGTCCTGAATCACTAGCCAGTGATTAGGTGGGCACCAGGATGGCACCGGGCGAAGTCACCTCGACCAGGTGAGTGGGCGACGCTGGGCTCTGCAGTTCCTCGGACCAGGAGGCGTTGTCGGCGACCAGGATGGAGGAGCGAGCTGTCCCACGAAGGTGTCTGCTGTCGACGTCGCTGGACCCAGGATTGGGGCAACAACTCTTGGCAAATGCAAGCCCACGCGGTGGACTCAAAATGGCGTCTGGAGTGGACCAGGAGGGTCCGGGGTGCTCCTCTGTTGGAGGGGAGCAAGGGCCAGTCTGGAGCAACCAGACCAGCGGTGTTGTCGTCGTGGTTCGTCGTCAGAAGGGCCACTAGCCAACGGGCAAGTGTCCTGGACAACGCGGTGAGCAGCAAAGAGCAGAAGGGCCCCACGCAGATCTCGTGGATGCGGGAGGGCTGGACTTCGGTGCTGGAGCTGCTCAGGGTCGGGGCTTCTCAAACCCCAAAGCACTCACTCAAGGATCCCTCGGTGGTCGTGCTGGGCAAGCGTCGTGCAGTCTTGAAGATGGCCGGTCCCTCGAGGTCTCGTCACACCCACGAATCTCAGCTGGGCTGATGATGCAGGTAGAGGTCAGAGGTGCCAGGGAAGCCGGTTCTCGTCGAGCTGGGCAGTCTTGATCCGGAGGAGAGACTTACAGCAGACCGCGATGCTTGGATGGTGCCTGCGGGTGCAGGGTGGCTACTCCTTAGCCACAAGGGAGAAATCTTAGGAAGAAGTCTTGAGTTCCTTTCGTAGAAAGTAGTTTCAGGATTCAAAGATGATCTGATTTGGGAAGGGGGCCCGCTCCTATCTTTATACTAAGAAAAGGGGCTGGCACGCGACTAGGTCCTGCCCATGGGTGGGACCAGGAAGGGGGTGGTTACACCCCTCTCCCCTGCTGGACTTCCCCCAGCTCAGGGGCTGGTGTGCCCCTGGAACTGGTTCAAGCCGGCATATGCACAGTGAGCACCGGGGTGCCACTTGCAGTCACCTTCCTCTAAAGCCCTGCCTACCTAGGATACACAAAACCCTGTCTGGGATGGTGCTAGCACCGCCCCTGACAGGAAACCCTTTGTCCAAGCTCTCCTCGCTGGAAGGACTCCCAGCAGCAGGAGGTCAGACGTGTGTCTGTGGTGGCAGCATCCATTTTGTGATGCTGAGGCTTGAGTTAACTTTAACCGGGGTTCACAGTTACATACATGTCGTGTCCCTCTAGAAGGGTGGAATGCTAACCCCGTCGCCAGAATTGGCGAGGGGTTAGTATTCCAATTCGTATGACACCTTACTCGACATGTTTTGATAATGTTATACCAAAGTTAGCATTTGACCGCGAGGTACATAATGCACTTAAGAGTATATGGTATAGCGTTATCATGGAACAGCTATTAGGACTTGGTTCTGCAAGCTGCAAACGGGCTCAGCTCATGCCAGAGCACCATTTCACATTATTCCAAGCACTCTGCCTTCAGGATTGATAAGGCCTGCCATAGGAGTGACTGATAGGAATATATGTGTCCATTTTAGGGTTAGATATAGGAATACTATATCTAAAGCAAAGGGTGTGTACACCACCTTGCCCCAGCTGTCAAGCAGCCAGTTGTGTCTGTTTTAGTTAGTCAGCCCAGGGGTGGCATAATACATGCTGCAGCCCCTGGGAGACCTCTGGGTACACCTCTGCCCTGGTTACAGGGACACAAGAGAGGACCCAGTGCCAATTCAGTACCTGGGTACAATTTGGAATAGAGAGAACAGCTAGGCTGTGGGTCTGATTAGCAGGCCCACAGCCAGGGAAAGTCGTAAACCAGTGAAGCAAAAAGCAAAAATCTGGGTGATCATAGGATTGCAGACCCTACTCTCCTACATGACCCCCCCCCAAACTTTGGGACAATAAGCTAACCTTGACCAGGTGAGTCTTCTTGCTCTAAGTGGAAATACCTGGAGAGCCCATCAGCATTGCCATGATCAGTACCAGGTCTATGCTCCACTGTAAAATCCATCCCCTGTAGGGAAATGGACCACCTAAGTAGGGTGGGGTTTTCACCCTTCATCTGATTTAGCCATAAGAGGGGCTTATGGTCGGTCTGGATCTTGAAGTGAGTGCCAAACAAGTATGACCTCAACCTCTTCAGGGCCCAAACCACAGCAAAGGCCTCCCTCTCAATAGCTGACCAATTTTTCTCTCTGGGGGTCAGCCTTCTGCTAATAAAAGCAATGGGCTGGTCGTTACCATCAAAATTCAGCTGAGATAGAACAGCTTCCACACCCAACTCAGAAGCATCTGTTTGGACAATGAATGTTTTGGAGTAGTCTGGACTCTTTAGGATAGGTGCTGTGCACATGGCCTTCTTTGGGTCATCAAATGCTTTCTGACAGCTTGCTGTCCACTGAACTTTCTTTGGCATCTTTTTACTTGTCAGGTCATTAAGTGGAGTCACAATGGACCCATAATTCTTGACAAATTTTCTATAGTAACCAGTCAGGCCCAAGAAAGCTCGAACCTGAGTCTGGGTGGTTGGAGGAGCCCAGTCCTGGATGGCCTGTATCTTGCTCTCCAATGGCTGAACCTGGCCTCCACCTACAAGGTGGCCCAGATATACAACCTGTGTCTGCCCTATCTGGCACTTGGTGGCCTTGATAGTGAGACCTGCCTTTTGCAGTGCCTCTAACACTTTCCTCAGGTGGACCAGGTGATCCTCCCAGGTGGAGCTAAAGACAGCTATATCATCAAGATATGCTGCACAGAAGTCATCCAACCCAGTGAGAACTTGATTCGCCAGCCTTTGGAAGGTGGCAGGTGCATTTTTCAAACCAAAGGGCATTACCACAAACTGATAATGCCCACCAGGGGTAGAAAATGCTGTCTTGGGTTTGGCCTCCTCAGCTAACCTGATTTGCCAATACCCAGCTGTCAGGTCAAATGTACTTAAGTAGTTGGCAGAAGCCAATCTATCTATAAGTTCATCTGCTCTTGGTATTGGGTGGGCATCAGTCTTAGTGACTGCATTGAGACCTCTGTAGTCTACCCAAAACCTCATCTCTTTCTTACCACCGTGGGTGTGAGGTTTTGGCACTAGAACTACTGGACTAGCCCAAGGGCTATCTGAGGGCTCAATGACTCCCAGCTCCAACATTTTCTGCACCTCTGTCTTGATGCAGTCTCTGACATGATCAGGCTGTCTGTAGATTTTACTCTTGACAGGCAGACTGTCTCCAGTGTCAACCTCATGGGTACACCAATCAGTTTGACTGGGTGTCAGAGAGAACATATGTCTAAAAGACTGAAGAACCTGTCTACAATCTTTTTGTTGATGTTCAGAGAGGCTGCCACAAAAGACAACACCATCTACTGACCCATCATCAGGATTCTGAGTGAGCAGGTCTGAGAGAGGGTCACTCTCTTCCTCCTGTCCCTCATCTGTGGCCATGAGCAAGCCCATGTCCTTCCTGTCGACATATGCCTTGAGGCTGTTTACATGGAGCACCCTGAGGGGGCTCCTGGGAGTTCCAAGGTCCACCAGGTAGGTGACCTCTCCCTTTTGCTCAATGATTGTGTGGGGCCCAGACCATTTGTCTTTGAGTGCTGCTGGGGCCACTGGCTCCAGCACCCCCACCTTCTGTCCAGGCTTGTACACAGTCAGGACAGCCTTTTGGTCATGCCAAGCTTTTTGGAGTTCTTGGCTTGCCTCAAGGTTTTTAGATGCCTTTTCCATGTACTCAGCCATCCGGGAGCTGAGACCAAGTACATAGTCCACAATGTTTGTTCCAGGCTTTTTGAGAGGTCTCTCCCATCCTTCCTTTACCAAACAAAGGGGTCCTCTTACAGGATGCCCAAACAGAAGTTCAAAAGGGCTGTAGCCAACTCCCTTCTGTGGGACCTCTCTGTAAGCAAACAAGAGGCAGGGTATCAGGACATCCCATCTCCGCCTGAGTGGTTCAGGTAGTCCATGAATCATCCCTTTAAGGGTCCTGTTGAATCTCTCAACAAGCCCATTGCACTGTGGGTGATAGGGCGTGGTGAACTTATAGTTGACACCACATTCCTTCCACATTGCAGTCAGATATCCTGAAATGAAGTTTGCACCTCTGTCAGAGACAACCTCCTTAGGGAAGCCCACTCTGGAGAACACTCCAATTAGGGCTCTTGCCACAACAGGTGCTGTAGTGGTCCTAATGGGTATAGCTTCAGGATACCTGGTGGCATGATCCACTACCACCAGTATAAACTTGTGCCCTGATGCTGTCTGGGGTTCCATTGGACCAACAATGTCAATCCCCACTCTCTCAAAGGGTACCCCCACCACAGGTAGTGGTATGAGGGGGGCCTTTGTTGTGCCACCTGACTTACCACTGGCTTGGCAAGTGACACAGGAGCGACAAAACTCCTTGGTATCTTCATTCATGTGGGTCCAGTGAAAGTGTGTGACAAGCCTGTCCCACGTCTTGTTCTGGCCTAAGTGACCTGCAAGGGGAATTTCATGGGCCAAGGTAAGAAGGAAACCTCTCTGAGACAAGGGGATGACCAGCCTCCTGGTTGCACCAGGCTTGGGGTCTCTTGACTCAGAGTACAGGAGTCCATCATCCCAGTATACCTTGTGGGTACCTGTGGCATTCCCTGCAGCCTCAGCAGCAGCCTGCTGTCTGAGGGGTTCAAGTGAGGGGCAGTCTAACTGTGCCTTCCCCAGGTCTGCTCTGGAAGGTCCCCCTGAGCCCAGAAACTCAACCTGATCAGGTTCAAGCTCTTTAGGCTCAGTTTCCCTCAGTTCCTTGAGATCAGCCTCCTCAGAGACTTGATCCACAACCTGGGGCAAGGGGGAAGGCAATGCCTTAACCCTACTGCTCCTCTTCTTGGGAGGTGTCTGGTCCATTGTTCCAGGATCCAGCACCTGTTCAGTGGGGCATCTTTTGGCCTGTGACCTAGTCACAGCAAGGACATGTGCTGGCAAGCCTAACATTTCCATGTGAGTCCTCTGCTCCACTTCTGACCATAGGGATGTTTCCAAATCATTGCCCAACAGACATTCTACTGGGAGGTCTGAACTAACCACAACCTTCTTTGGGCCACTTACCCCTCCCCAGGAGAAATCAACAATTGCCATACTGTGATTGGTAGTGACATTGCTGGCATTAGTCACCAGGTAATCTGCACCTGGCATGATCTGTCCAGGGAACACAAAGTTAGGTGTCACCATTGTGACACTGGCACAAGTGTCCCTGTAGGCCTGAGCCATTTTTCCATTAATTAAAGGTGTCTGCCTGTATTTGCCCAAAGTATTGGGACTGGCATCAGGGGATATATCCACATCCCCTGTACAGACAAGGACAGCATGAGTGAGTGTGCCAACTAAGTTGTCAGACCCCTCAGTTCCCAAGGTTAACCCAACTATTCCCTTGGGAGGTGCACTACCACTACTGACTGTACTAGGGGGTGCAGTTGCCTTAGGGGCTGTAGTGGTAGGAGTTTGCCCTCCTCTCTTGGTGCACTCACTAAACCAGTGAGACTTACTTTTACAGTATTGGCACCACCTTTTTGACTGGCCTTCTTGAGTCTTCTTTTTCTGCTGTGAAGCCTGACCCCCACCCTCTTTGGTTTGTTGGGGACCTGTTGAAGACTTCTGGTAATTTTGTTCACTCTTGTTACTACCCTTTTGGTCTGCTTTCTTCTGACCACCCTGGTTCTGAGTCTGGTTCTGCTTGACCCTTGTTCTGACCCATCTGTCTGCCTTCTTTCCCAATTCTTGGGGAGAGGTCAGATCTGAATCAACAAGGTGCTGATGCAACAACTGGTTCTGACAGTTATTTAAAATCTGCTCTCTCATGATCAGATTATACAACCCTGTGTAATCAGTAACCTTGCTACCCAGCAACCAGCCTTCCAAAGCCTTCGTGGCACAATCCACAAAGTCAGACCAATCCTGAGACTGAGTTTTCTGGCTGTCCCTGAACAGCAACCTGTACTGCTCAGTGGTTAGGCCAAACCCATCAACCAGTGTATTTTTCAGGACTTGGTAATTGTTAGCATCCTCAACTCTAGTAGTGAGGAGCTTATCTCTACCTTTGCCTTCAAAGGAGAGCCACAGTATAGCTGCCCACTGACTCTGGGGGATGCACTGGACAGTGCAGGCCCTCTCCACAGCAGCCATCCATTTGTGGATGTCATCCCCTTGTTTAAAGGGGGGCACTATCTTACTCAGGTGTTTAGTATCTAAACTCCTTTCCTTATCTCTAGGGAGATTGCTGCCACCAGTGGGAATTATCCCACTCATCTGCTGCTCTCTTGCAAATGCAAGCTTCTCTTTGGCCAGGGCAAGTTCTTCCCTTTCAATCCTCAGATTAACCTGTTTCATCCTAGCTTCATGCTCTCTTCTCTGAGGGGAAGTCAATCTCCTCTGGGGAGAAATCCTTCTCCTCTGGGAAGAGGCATTAGAGTGCAGAGATCTATTGGAGTCCCTAGAAGTAGATCTATCCCTTCTAACTCCAAGGTTAGGCCTTATTAGGGTCAGTACTGGGGTCCCCCAGCTCCTTGCCTAAGTAGGTCTAAGTTGGCCCTAGTAAGTCTGCTGACTAACTCAGACCTGTTGTCTGTCTCATCCCCAGAGAGTTCCTCTTCTTCCTCCTCCTCAACTGCATTTTCTGTGTCAGGGAGGTCTGGATCACCAAGGGTACCCTCTAAGGCTGGCATATTCCCATCTATATGAGAAGCTTTCTTAGCATCATATGTCTCTAAGAGACCTATTAGAAAGGGAATGGTGGGGTTAGACCCCTGTTTCAGTTTCCTGGAGGTACACACTTGTCTCATCTCCTGGAAACTGAGAGCTGCATATCTTGATTTGACCTGTGGAGGGTCATCAACCACTAGGGGAGTCTCTGAAGACTCCCCATGGGTAGACATGCTTTTCTAGTGAGGAGTAAGTGGTGCACTTACCTACACTATTTGTTTGCCTACTGATCCCTTGCTAGAGTTGTAGTTTAGGGTGTGCTAGGCCCTAGGAGCTACAACAGCTGGTTCAGTAGAACTCAGAGTATTCTAAGCTAAGTTATATGTACCTTAGTACTTATGTGATCTTTCAAATGATATTCTTAGGATATGTGTGGTAAAACAACAGCAAGCTCAAATCCCAACCGCTGCTCACCAATGTGAGAAGTTGGCCTGATATATAATGTTCACTATTCTAGTGAGCACTTTGTATCAGTCCAAACAACCCTTATTGATGTTTGGTTGTAAGTCAACCTGATAGACCAGCTATCCTAGTAGCATGGACACGTGCAGTCTTTAGGCTAAACTCTAGAGGGCGTGTTAAGCCAGCTGTTTTACCATCACATTTACCCCTTGAACACCAAGTGAAAGGACACCACACAAGTTGTTATGAAAATAAAGTATATTTATTTATAACAAGACTACCCTGAACTCTTTATGAGTCAGGGAGCTAAGCACAATACAAAACTCTTAAAGAAATACTGAAAGTCGCACAATTTACACAAATGCCCGAGGGGCACGAAAAACCATATACTACAAAAGTGGAATGCGAATTACTAGCAGGTAAGTAACTATTCACAGAGGCTTTGGGATCGCTAGGACTAGACTACTGAACCTTTAGATTACGAGCAGGAGGCCTAGGGAGATCGGGTGCAGAGTGTGCACTCTCACGCGGGATGCGGAACAAAGTCTATGGAGGCTAGTAAATGCAAAGTTAGTGTTATCGGACGAATCCGACTAGGTAGAGCTGAAACGAAAAAGGATCTGGACACTTAGATAGTTAAGCTATGCTGGAGCACCGAAATGCTCAGGTTACCTAGCCCAGGGGCTGCGGCTGCATAGGTCTGAAAAGACGTCGGGAATCCTCGTTGCAGTCTATGGAGCCTGAAAGAAGAAGTTGCTGGCAGGCGACCAGTGATGAAGTTCGTGGTGATCCAAGCCTGGATCGATGAAGATGGAGACCTGTAAGCAGAGGGGACCAAGTCCTGAATCACTAGCCAGTGATTAGGTGGGCACCAGGATGGCACCGGGCGAAGTCACCTCGACAAGGTGAGTGGGCGACGCTGGGCTCTGCAGTTACTCGGACCAGGAGGCGTTGTCGGTGACCAGGATGGAGGTGCAAGCTGTCCCACAAAGGTGTCTGCTGTCGACGTCGCTGGACCCAGGATTGGGGCAACAACTCTTGGCAAATGCAAGCCCACGCGGTGGACTCAAAATGGCGTCTGGAGTGGACCAGGAGGGTCCGGGGTGCTCCTCTGTTGGAGGGGAGCAAGGGCCAGTCTGGAGCAACCAGACCAGTGGTGTTGTCGTCGTGGTTCGTCGTCAGAAGGGCCACTAGCCAACGGGCAAGTGTCCTGGACAACGCGGTGAGCAGCAAAGAGCAGAAGGGCCCCACGCAGATCTCATGGATGCTGGAGGGCTGGACTTCGGTGCTGGAGCTGCTCAGGGTCGGGGCTTCTCAAACCCCAAAGCACTCACTCAAGGATCCCTCGGTGGTCGTGCTGGGCAAGCGTCGTGCAGTCTTGAAGATGGCCGGTCCCTCGAGGTCTCGTCACACCCACGAATCTCAGCTGGGCTGATGATGCAGGTAGAGGTCAGAGGTGCCAGGGAAGCCGGTTCTCGTCGAGCTGGGCAGTCTTGATCCGGAGGAGAGACTTACAGCAGACCGTGATGCTTGGATGGTGCCTGCGGGTGCAGGGTGGCTACTCCTTAGCCACAAGGAAGAAATCTTAGGAAGAAGTCTTGAGTTCCTTTCGTAGAAAGTAGTTTCAGGATTCAAAGATGATCTGATTTGGGAAGGGGGCCCGCTCCTATCTTTATACTAAGAAAAGGGGCTGGCACGCGACTAGGTCCTGCCCATGGGTGGGACCAGGAAGGGGGGTGGTTACACCCTTCTCCCCTGCTGGACTTCCCCCAGCTCAGGGGCTGGTGTGCCCCTGGAACTGGTTCAAGCCGGCATATGCACAGTGAGCACCGGGGTGCCACTTGCAGTCACCTTCCTCTAAAGCCCTGCCTACCTAGGATACACAAAACCCTGTCTGGGATGGTGCTAGCACCGCCCCTGACAGGAAACCCTTTGTCCAAGCTCTCCTCGCTGGAAGGACTCCCAGCAGCAGGAGGTCAGACTTGTGTCTGTGGTGGCAGCATTCATTTTGTGATGCTGAGGCTTGAGTTAACTTTAACCGGGGTTCACAGTTACATACATGTTGTGTCCTTCTAGAAGGGTGGAATGCTAACCCCGTCACCAGAATTGGCGAGGGGTTAGTATTCCAATTCGTATGACACCTTACTCGACATGTTTTGATAATGTTATACCAAAGTTAGCATTTGACCGCGAGGTACATAATGCACTAAAGAGTATATGGTATAGCGTTATCATGGAACAGCTATTAGGACTTGGTTCCGCAAGCTGCAAACGGGCTCAGCTCATGCCAGAGCACCATTTCACATTATTCCAAGCACTCTGCCTTCAGGATTGATAAGGCCTGCCATAGGAGTGACTGATAGGAATATATGTGTCCATTTTAGGGTTAGATATAGGAATACTATATCTAAAGCAAAGGGTGTGTACACCACCTTGCCCCAGCTGTCAAGCAGCCAGTTGTGTCTGTTTTATTTAGTCAGCCCAGGGGTGGCATAATACATGCTGCAGCCCCTGGGAGACCTCTGGGTACACCTCTGCCCTGGTTACAGGGACACAAGAGAGGGCCCAGTGCCAATTCAGTACCTGGGTACAATTTGGAATAGAGAGAACAGCTAGGCTGTGGGTCTGATTAGCAGGCCCACAGCCAGGGAAAGTCGTAAACCAGTGAAGCAAAAAGCAAAAATCTGGGTGATCATAGGATTGCAGACCCTACTCTCCTACAGTTGTTACCCGATGCGTACGTGCTTGCAGTGGTTACGATGGCGCATGAAATGGCTCACATCAGTGTGAAAGGGATCTGTAAGTTGTTGGCTCAGTATGGCAAAATGCTGGAATTCCTAAGTGTGCAGAGAATGTGGTTAAAAATTGTATGGTTTGTCTGAAATACAATCCTGGTAAGGGAACTCCAACTCCAGCTGGACATTTTGCACCTCCAACGTATCCGTTCGAGGTTTTGCAGCTAGATTTCATCCACATGGAGAGGTGCAACAACTTGAAATACGTACTCGTTGTTGTTTGTGCCTTTTCGAGATGGGTAGAAGCATATCCCCTAAAAGATAATACTGCCTTGTCCACAGCGAAAGCCCTTCTCAAAGAGTTCTTCCCTAGGTTTGGTTTGCCGAGAATGGTCTGGAGGGATAATGGGAGTGAGTTTGTGGGTCGAGTGATGAAGAGAGTATGTGAAGGGCTAGGAATACGCCAAAAGTTCCACGCTGCAAACCACCCCCAATCAGCTGGACTAGTAGAGTGCTATAATGGCACTCTTAAACTAAAACTGGCCAAAATACAAGCAAGCTCTGGCCTTAAATGGCCTGATGCTTTGCCATTAGCACTTTTGTCAACTAGGATGACTGCACATTCCCGAGTAGGACTTAGTCCTTACGAGATCGTGTTTGGTCGCCCGGCCAACATATGGGGAGTGCCGAGGCCGACGAAATTCAGCGAGATCGAACACCCTGTACCGCTTGATTACTTGTATGATTTGACGGCTAAATTGCGTGTTTTACACCAACAGGTTCACGATACTTTGCCTCAGGCTTCTGAAGATCCAGGACATATCATCGATCCTGGCTCGTGGGTGTTAATCAAAAACTTCCAGTGGACAAAGAACGATCAGCCCCGCTGGATCGGCCCATATTTGGTACTTTTGTCCACGAGAACTGCGGTGCGAGTGCAAGGAAAAAAGAACTGGATCCACGGCGTACACTGTAAGAGGGTCCCTTTGCCTCTGCCGTACGACCGGTGGGTCCAGGAGGGTATTGCAGATTCTGAGACTGAGACTGTGCCTCGTTTTCTGCCTTTCAGCGATGCACATGTAAAAGGGACAAATTCTGAACGTGAAAGCGACGATCTTCTGCAAGAAGCTGTGCCATCTTCAGTTCGATTGGACACTACTGAGCCTGACCTTCTGTTTCGTGATGAGACATTACCTTTGAAAAACCGTTATAATTTGAGGCCGAGAACTATGGACAAAGAAATAAAAATTCCTTTTTCTTTGCTATTTTTGAAAGCGCAGCTCTCTCATCTGAGAAACTATTTTGATTTTTGTTTTTCGAACCGCCATCTGGGTTCAGCTGTAGGGTCGCGGCGTCAACGTCTTTGGAGTGCAAGCCGAAGACACAAGGTTGACGGTTCTGGTTGGTCCGTGGGAGTTCCCTGGACTGACAGGCGCATTCCTTAGCACGGAACACCCTACCTCCGCGAGCAGCAAGGTTAGAGGATGGAGTTTTTCGAGATGGAGAGACCTGCCAAAGAGATTAATTTTGAGCCAAAATGTGTACAATGATGTCTAGAAAACGTTTTCTGATATTATGCATTTTCACGTTGCTTAGTGTAATGATGTTTTTAATGGGATATGTTTTATTCTCTTTTCGAGTGACGTTTGCACCCACTTCACAGCCCATACCTCCTTCTACTGTTTCCTCGCATTCTTTTCACCCTCTACCTGAACATGAGTCCGTTAAAAGATTAGAGTTTATCAATAACTCCTTCGTTCAGCTTCTGCACCAACACCAATTAGTAGTGAACACAACTAACTGTTGGGTGTGTGGTCTTATGCCTCATACTACTGATAAAGGTATTCCTTACCTAGTCCTGCCATTCAGCTATAATAGTTCTGTGTGGGCATACCGAACAATGTTCATCTATGCTCATGAAGTCCACCCCCTACGTTCTGTGAAAGACAACCCAAAGAATAGTACTCTAGTCAAGGGAATAGTCGACATGATAAAGGGAGCTGCTTCCTATGAGGCTATCCCGAAAGATGAGACACTAGCGTATATTGGATGGAACGTGACTGGATATGGAGCGAGTCTGAGCGAGAACCAACGAGCAAAAAGATCCTCTCCGATTTGGATTGTACCCCATCGGGGTCATCTAAGTCTGCAAGGTAATGGCAAGAATCCAAGAGCTCAGTTAGGGAAGACTATCTGCACTGAGACATATGTTTTTGCATCTCAGACTTCCCCATCGTTCCTAGCAGCTAAGGGTACCTATTTCATCTGTTATGACAGAGCATACACATGGTTGCCCCCTGATTTCTCGGGCACATGTTTTGTCTCGTTCCTGTTGCCTCCCACCTACACAGCTGCGGCAGATTACCACAAGACAAGGGTAGTTAGAGGTGTCTTCAGTAAGGAAGATACTGCAGGACAAGAATTGGGAGATTTCTTGAAGGGTTTTCTGCCGTTTTGGGGACCTATGGTTAACAGCAGGAACATACGGCAATTGACGAGGGTGGTTGAGTCCACCGTAGTTGAAACTGCCGGTGCCCTTAGTAACTTGACTGCTGAGCTCCAGTCGGATCGCCTTATGACTCTCCAGAACAGAGTTGCGTTAGATGTCATACTTGCAGATCGAGGTGGGGTATGTAAAGTGATCCAATCAAGTTGCTGTATTTTCATTCCAGATAATGCTCCAACAGTGTACCAGGCCATTTCCAAACTGCATAAAATCTCCGAATCTATACATGTGGATAAAGGAGATTGGTCGTTAATGGGATGGTTCTGGGAACTGTTATCCACGTGGGGATGGAGGATTCTGATGGTCATTGGGATGATCTTAGCCATTCTTTTCCTGTTCTGTCTGTGCGTACAGTGTGCTCCTGCTATATGTGGCATCTGTGCTACATCGTGTGTAAGGAAACCTGTATCAAGAGACGTGCTAAGTAATAGGATGATGCTACAGCAACATCTTGATGACCTGATGAGTATAGACCTGGACTCAGACTGACATGGGTTTAGGTTATTGCCTATGTAGGGGCAAAAGGAGGGTCTGAGGTACGGAAAATTCTGAACCCGTTTCATAAAAGTCGTTGTATCATGACGATTTTGGTAACATCAGACCGAAAATGGCAAGTGTAAGGTGTACGAATATTTTCGTCATATTCGAGTGACGAGATCACCATGAAACCAGGGATTCCGTTCTGAACCCTCAGGTTCCATTTTCTGTACGGCAGCCATTTTGTGGTTGCCCTCACATAGGCCGATGACAGTGGCCGAACGAGTCTCCAAGCACACGTACATTTCAGCTGACTTCAGAATGACCTGAGCAAGTGACCCTCTTGCCTGAAGCCAAACTTGTTAAACCAGTTCCTTTCCCAGTAGCTAATCAAGTTTGCTGATCAAGACACAAAACACCATTAAACCTTTTATTGCGCACAGCTATGTCTTATCTTGCTCACACCTGTCTCTGCTCCTTTCTTTATGGTCCGTTTATGATGGGGATGTGCCTGGTTTTCTGGTGGGTTCGATCGACCTGTCTGATGAAGAATGTTGGGTTTGACCAAAAATTGGTTGTGGGCTGGACAAACTGAAAAATGGGCTTGTCATCATGATTCTGCGTTGTTTGTCGTGAAAACATGTGAATGGCCAACTGTAAAATAAGGAATGTTTGCCTGAAGTGTAATATTTGGTATAAAAAGGGATGACTAGCTTTGTAAAGTTGAGCAGTCTCCTAAGAACATACACCGTGTTGTACTTCTAGGATACCTGTTACTGGCTGCAGCCAATAAATCTGATCTTTGACGTCACCAAGAAGTTTCTGTGTTTCTGTAGCCTGAGACAGGAGAATCCGAAGTCTTTGGTTGTGTCCCCTGGCACCACTGGGTTCTAAATAACCCGGTACTTCAGTGTATCATAGCTTCAAACTGTATGCAGTAGTGTACTCTCCTCGCTATCACATCTTAGGCACCTGGAGGAGTCTATCAGTCCTGACAAAGCCGATATCTAGAGAAATAAGTGTGGTGCAAATACTTGACTTGAATATGCCTGACACGGGATGCAATTGCAGCGTATCTCGGGGACTCCAGGGTTTCTCTATGACACTGTCCAGGGGGCCCAAGTCCGTCTGCCATTTATCTCAGAGGGGATCTAGATTTGTGGAGAGATTTGTCACTAGTGTTTGGCAGATCTTCGTGATTTATGAACACCCAAATCCCCATAAAAACGTTGGCCTCGATAGGGTTGAATTTGGGAAAGGAGTCTAGGTGAGCAATATATGGGGATAAGGCATGTCTCAGCAGCAGATATTTGTAAAATTGATCATGTGGCATGTCATATTCATGTCTGAGGTCCTGAAAAGATTTCATTGTGGTGCCATGTAGAACGTTGCCCAAAGTAGATATACCTATAGCGTCCCATTGTTTAAATCCAACTAACGCGGTTACTTGTGGCATAAGGCCGCTCTGCCAGAGAGGGGTCTCCCTCGTCAAGCGCTGCAACCACCCAACCCAACGCAGCGAGTGAGTCCATACAGCAAAGATGACTTGAGTTGCTGGCGGCAGGTTACGTTGCTCTCTCAGTGTAAAGAGAAATCTGTGTGGCAACATATCCCGCATCAGCAATTTCTCTACTCAGTATGCCGGGTCATTGCTATTACCATACCACCAGTTATTTAAGACCAAAAGGTGGGCGGTTGCATGGTATGATTGGATCTCGGAGATCGCAATACCCCCACAATAGGTTGATTGAAAGCACGTCTTGAGTGACACCCTAGAGGCTTGATCGTGCCACAGAAAGCAGTTGTGCCTGGAGTTTAGCTGTTGAAACCAGGAGAGCGCTATCTGAAAGGGGTGGTTCTGTAGTTGGTATAGGAGACGAGGAAGGGATACCATTGTAAATATGGCGGACCTGCCCATTATAGAGAGGGGCATGTGCGACCACAACTCCATCTCTGCCTGAGTATGCGTCCAGATGGGGGCAATATTCTTTTCCCATGAAACTGATTGGGTGTCCGAGATGTACGCTCCAAGATATTTCAATCCGGTTGGGGCCAACGTCACCTCCGTCGTCCAGGAGCCCATATCCGGACCCCACGTATCAGCCACAGTATAGATTTCTTAGCATTCATGTACAAGCCAGTATGCTGGCTGAAAATCTGCATTATGCAGAGAATACGCGGTCCTGTCCGATGCGGAAACATAAGAAAAAACAGGACATTGTCTGCAAAAAGAGCGATCTGATCCGAGAACCCCTTGGGCATGAAACAACCTTTACAACGCAACTTTTACAACGCACTACCATTACAATGAAACTTTTACAACGCAACATCCATTACATAGCATGCCATTACAACGCAACCATTACAATGCATGACACTACAACGCATATCATTACAACGCATTTCATTACAACGCAGTCATTACAACGCATTCCATTACAACGCATATTATTACCATCCAACACTTACCCTACTGTTGCAGCCCCTGGAGTTAGATTAGTAATTTTTACCCCTACACTATCCAACACTTACCCTACTGTTGCACCCCCTGGAGTTAGAATAGTAATTTTTACCCCTACACTATCCAATACTTACCATACATGCAATGTAATGTTATGCGTTGTAAAGGTATGCGTTGTGAAGGTAGTATGCGTTGTAATGGAATGCGTTGTAAAGGTAGTTTAAAAAAATTTGTTGTAATGGTATGCGTTGTAATGAAATGAGTTGTAATGGATATTGCGTTGTAAAAAATGCGTTGTAAAGGTGTGCGTTGTAAAAGTATGTGTTGTAACGTCATACAACCCCGTGGGCCATTTAAAGCCTGTTACATGTGCATCAATACGAACCCATGCGGCTAACCGTTCGATAGCTAAGGCAAATAAATATGGGGAGAGGGGGAAACCTTGACTGGTACCGTGTTCTACAGGGAAGGGATCAGATACTGCACCAGCTATTCTGAACGAGGCCGAAATGTCGTCTTACAACAGTTTTACCTTAGTATATCAGATTATATCACCACTACATTAAGATTTATTTAGTAAAAGTGAGAGTTTCTAAAAATGAACTACAAAACATTCCTGCCCCCTCCCTGATGATAATGCTATTAGTGAGCTAAGAGCGGGGCCACTGGAACTATGTTGGGAAGAGGATGTGGCATAACCACCAGAGCTGCCGACTTTGGAACTGGGAGACCAGGTTTGCGTCCTGGCATTGGCTCAACACTTGTGATTTTGGGCGAATCACTTATGGACACATGCATCAAAATTTGCAATTTTGATTCCTTATTTGCGAAAAATAAGGATTCGCAAATAACGAATCGCAAAAAGCAATGCATCAAGAAAATCGCTAAATAATAGCGAATCAGTAAAAATCGCAATCACAGCTGCTGATTACTTATTACCATCTCGCTATTTGCAACCATGCTATTTGCGAGTCGCAAATTGCGAGTTTGTTACTGGTGCAGCTTGATGACATCACAATCAGGAAGTGATGCAACTCATGCTGATTCCAGTGCACTGAGAGAGTAAGAGGAGGAGGCAGACTGCAGGAACACAGCTGAAGGGACCATTTTTGATTTGGGAAAACTGATCAGGGACAACACATGGCTTCAGGAGCAACTGGGAAGAAGGCTGCAAATCGCAAAAGGAAGCTGAAATTTAGTGAAAAAGAGATTGAAATCCTCATTGAGGAGGTTGTGATGAAGCATGACAAGGTGTTTCGAAAGCTGTCAGTCCAGGTCCCTGAGTCAGAGAAGTGCAAAATCTGGCTCAGTATACAATCCAAAGTGAACACAGTGGGGGTCACCCACAGCACAATAGAAGACCTGCGCAAAAGCTGGTATGACCAGCGTAGCTGTGCTAAGGAGAGGGTTGCTGCCAGACTGGAGGCAGACCTGCAACACAGACTGGGAATACACCCCTGGAGGACCTAGTAGAGTCCACACTTCAGCCTGAAGCTGTAGTTGGAGTGACGGAGTTGGACACCTCTGCACCAGCCAATACTTCACAAGGTAAGAAGTATGCACATGTCCATTTAAAGCTGAATCTTAGGAAAAAAAACACAAGTCAGATCAGGGGTAGTATTCAGATTCATACTCCAATCCACATTTTACTTGCTACACCCAAATGCATTACGGGAGATACGGGCTGCAAATCCTATAGGGAAGACAAGTAGAGAGAAAAAGAGCATTGTCACTTACACGTACAACAAGAAAGTTAAACATATAGACACTCTGTGATGAAAAGTAATTTAACGGAACACAAAAATGCACTATGTGGTACACATGTTTTTACAATTGAACTAAAATTGCACTGTTTAACATCACAGATGCAGCTGCACAGGAGTCAGAGGAAAGTGAATGTGCAGACACCCAGGAAACTCAGACATAGAAAGATGTGGAGACACATGTAGTCCCACCAACCACAAACCCTGCACCCACAAGGTGCAGGTCCACAGTCCCACCACTACCTGCCATGGAAGTTGAGGATGAGAGCCAACATGATCCCTAGACATCCCAGCCTAGGTGTACACCACGACAAGACCCAAGTCACAGGTGCGGCGCAGCAATGTCCTAACCCGGAGGCGCAGGTCAAGGGCACAGATGGGATCACCAGAGAATGACAGTCCAAATGTCTGGGGTGGGCTGGAGAGCCAAATGCTGAGGGTGCAGCGCTTGCAAGCAAAGAACATGCTATTAATGCAGGCACAACTTTGCACAATGTCAAACAACATGGCAGACATGAGGGACTGCATGAAGGAGCTGACTACAGCAGTGGTGGAAGGACATAGACAGTCAAATTATGCCATACAGGAGCTATGCAGGAGGACCAGGTGTCCCAACGAAGAAAGCATCCCAATGCATAGGGTGCATAGATGGCTACACCAGAGCCATCACCCAGCTGAGCACCAACACAGCTCTGTTGTCCCATCGTTCTGTGGCCATGCAGGTCAAAATGAGCCATTGATGTGGGGATGTGGCCACGGAACTCATCAGGGTCACAAATGCAGTTGAGCAATTTCAGACTGCTACTTCTGGGGGCAGCAATGTATTGGTGGGAGGGGAGAGTGAGGAGGCGACCGGCCTCAGTACTTCTTGGTGCCAGTGACTACATGCAGGAGGCGCACTACTAGGAGTTCCACTGCTTCATAAGGCTCCACGAGGGATGTGAATGCATTGTAACGCTGCTCACTTGGGGTACTTGCATTGAGGTATGGGTTCAGGACGTAGGAGATCACGGCAAATGCGCTGTCACCTACAGGGTAGTAAGCAGGTTAGTGACTGATATGCATTACCATTTGGCCATAGTATGAAAGACATTGTAACATATGTTTAGCAAGCCGATATCCTTCTACAAATTCACCCCCAAGGAGACGAGAGTGTATGCCACTGAGTTGGAATATGTAGGAGTCATGTGTGCTGCCAGGGAATTGTGCCACTATGTCAGTAATTATGTTTTTTGAATTGCATTGGATATTCAGTGAATGGTAGGATTTTTGATTACTATAAATGTACTCATTCACTGATGGAGGACAAATGGCTACATGAGATCCATCAATGCAACCTGTTACATGGGGAAACCGGGCTACCTGATAGGAGTCTAGTTTGGTCTGGTGCTATTCTTGTGGGGTTGAGGGGAAGCTAATGTGGTGGAGTATCCTGGTGTTAATGAATTTTCGCTTCTGTTGTAGGTCATAAAGCACCGGGACACTCCCCGGAGTAGCCGAGTGCTATATAAAACACCACCTAACATTAACATTAACATTAATTGAAAAACAAGCGTGATAAGGAACTTTGTGACACCCCTCCAGCTACAGCTACTACACCCTGGAAGCTACCTGACGCTAGTAGGTGCAGGGAACATAGCACCTGCACATGAGTGGGTATGGCATGTGTCCTGCGAGTTTGATGCTGCAGTAGGGGATCCAATTCAGCAATCAGATCATAGATCATGTCTGCATTTAACCTATACATGTCATAGATATCTTCCTCTGTCTGCCCCAACAATGTAATGCGCACTCTAAAAATGCGCTCCTGTATCCTCCTTCTTCTCTGTGCTGCTGCTCGTAGCCTCATCCTCCTCGCCATGACGTAGAGCGCTGCCATTGTGAAACATTCTGAGGCCTCCTGGTGCAGTTTATATACTTTTCAAATGTGTCCCACCTGTTTCAAGTATTTTTACCTGTTTACCACCTGCCTGTAAAAATCGGCATTTTGCATTCACAAATTTGCTAATTTCCCATAAATCTCAATTCGAGAGTATACATGCATTGCTTTGCGAATCTCAAATAGAGAGTCAAATATAAAGAAACACAATTTCAGAGTTCACAAATGTGCGAATATTTATTTCTGTGAATTTCTTGTATATTCTCAGAATTGGGATGATGCATTGCTAAGGCCTATTTTGCGTTCGCAAAGGGCCTTTGTAGCAAATCGCAAATTTTGCACACGCTAAATAGCTTGATGCATGTGTACCTTAATCTTCTCATGCATAAAAAAAAAGGAATACGTTCTTGTATAATATAACTGGTGCTCATGTAAAGAGATCCAATATCTTCAAGTTGAGTTACTGCTATATAAAAATGCAAAATATATATACATATATGGCAGGGAAGGAACAAATTAAGAGGCTGGGTTTACTAACTTATGTGGCAATAAATGGCAAATTAGGTAGCATAACGCAGCACATTTTATGATTGCAATACCTTATTATTTTGTCATTTCTACCATGTTATTACTATCTGGGCAAAGGTTTCATCTCATTAGTACCATGCTGAATGCCAAATACAGTAATAAGCAACAGAAAGATGATCAGGCAACCTTTGTGAGTGCTTTTCACTGTGTAGCAATGTGGTGCAGCAGTTTTAGTGACTTTTCTTCTGTTTGAGATCAAAACAGTTTTTTGTTTACGCTGCAGATTATGCATCATATGGCTTATATGGCAAATGTGGCAAATCCATAATTGTGCAGAAAATGCAGCTACTGTAAAATTGGATAGTTCCAGTGACCTTAACTAAGAGCCATGTCAGGGTTTATGTGTACCTTGTATGTGGGCTAAATTCTTATTAAACATTGAACAAAGAAATTGTCTATTACATCAGACACAAGATATATTGTACAGCACACACCTTGACTGCATATAGTTGAGTGTGCTCTGATGTGTGATAATGAACAACATGGATGTGGAGACGTGGAGAAATTGCCTAGGATCACAGAATTTGGTCAAGCAGGGAAGCAGGGATTGGCCCTAAATTTTCTAATTTCTCACTAAAATACAGCCACTACATGGGTATCTGTTTATGATATTAAAGTTTAATGCTTCATCTTTAATTCTTGGAGGATGAGATTAGAGCATGGATGACAGAAAAGATCCATATTGTAATTTTTGGCGGTTTTACATAGACAAACCATGGCCTTGGACCAGCATGAGCAGGTAAAATGTTTGTCAGGAGATGAGTTGAAAAGTGCAGCATAGAGGGTAGAGGTGAATGTAAGTGGGCAGAACCAGCAAAAAAAGCAAGAGGTAAAAATGTTGTTAAACTAGTGTGACCTGCTAAGTCCGTTGAGCCTTCAGCCAAAGTTCGCAATTCCCTATCTTTTTATTTACCATGAAAAAATTGTCTTCATTTTGAGAAGCATGTGTCATCCTTCACAAAGGGTCTTGAACCATCCTCAATGTGCCTGCTGAATTTTAGTCTTCTATTTGTGCACTATATTACTGCTTTGCTGCCAAGAACTTCCTTTACAATACCTTACTTGCCTCATCATAAGTTCCTAACAATGCAAGAACAAAAAAAGCCGTGGTTGTTTCTCTGCTCAAAAAATTCCACAAGGGGACTTCATCCCTCAACCAGTAGTGGGCCAGGAGGCCACTTTGCGGAGTGGTTGAGAAAGGGGGCGGGGCCTCTTAGGACGCCTCAGCAATCCGGCTTTGGGGGACTTACTTGTAGCAACAATAGGAGTTCTAGGCCCCCAACGACTCTCAGCAGTCAACCAGTAGAGTACTAGGAGGCCCCTTTGCAGCGTGGTTGAGAAAGGGGGTGGGGTCTACGACAAAGTCTCAGCAACCCAGCTGTGGAGGACTTACTTGTCACAACAATAGGGGTTCTTAGCTCCCAACGGCCCAAAGCAGCCAAGGGGAGTTCATCCCTCAACCAATAGTGTGCCAGTAGGCCCCTTTGCAAAGTGGTTGTGAAAGGGTGTGGGTCCTCCGACGACATCTCAGCAATCTGGTTGTCGCTAAAAACTTCTCTGCATCTTCTGACATCTCTTTGTTATCTTTTTCTAGTATGACCCACAGTATTTTTCTGTAAAAGAATTATATCGTGAGACCTTTTCTTTGGGTCATGAGCAATAACTGATTATTTGGCAGTATCTGTGGTGGATGCCGTTGGTTACAATTGCTGTTTCAGAACTGTCTATCTCAGTTCAGTTGAATAGGAGCTATTACTTTCAGAAACTTGTCTCTCCAAAGGTGGCAATAGTGAGCAATCAAAGCTTGCTACACGAGGCAGGGTCGGACTGGGAACCCAAAGGAGCCCAGGAAAATGTTGTCAGACCAGCCCCATACGGTGTAAAGTGCGTGAGCGCAGCGAGCAAGCCTGACAGTTGCTAGAGTGTATGTGGGGTTTCTCCCCCCCAGATTTTTGGTAAAAAGAAAGACCAAAATGGTGCATTTCACAACACATTCTTATTACATATTTAAGTGTATTCATTTTCAAAGCTTAGTAAATAGTAAATGATGACCTTACATAAGCACCTAGGCCAGAAAGCTTGGGAATGTCACACCTAAGGACCCATGCCATAAACCGTGGAAATGTCACACATAAAAAACAGGCTGGAAAGCATGGGAACATTTTATTTTATTTTTTTATTTATTTTACAGATTTGTAGAGCGCATGGCTTCCCGTGAGCGTCCCAGCGCTAGTGATAGATATGACAAGAATTGAGGGAGAAGTATTATGGAAACAGCCAGGTCTTAAGTGCCTTACAAAATGGAAGAAGATTGGGTTGAGCCCGAATATCAGGGGGTAGTGAGTTCCATAACTTGGAAGCATTGTATGCAAATAGTCGGCCTCCAGAGCGGGCCTTCCTGATCCTGGGTACGGATGCCAGGTTGCCATGTGAAGAACGAAGGGCTCTGTTAGTCCTATGGGGGGGTTGACAAGATCCTTTAAAATGGGAGGGGCCTTTCCCTGCAAGATTTTATGAGTAGTGCAAAGAGCCTTAAAATGCACTCTTTCCTGGATGGGCAGCCAGTGCAGGGCTTTAAGGGCTGGTTTGGCTGAGCAGCGGCGGTGTGTCCCTGTAAGAAGACGGGCGGCAGTATTTTGTACGGTCTGGATTTTTCTCAATACCCTTTGGGGGCCCCCAAATACAGGGCATTGGCATAATCCAAGCGGGACATCACAAGGCCCTGAATCAGAAGTTTTTGGGATTGTGCCGGGAGTAAGGGAAGAATTTTTCTGGCAGTTCGTAGAAGTCCATAACAAACGCCGGCCGTTTTCCTTGCTTGGGTAGAGAAGTTAAGATCCTCATCCAGCCAAATCCCTAAGCTCACACATAAGCACCAATGCTAGAAAGTATGGGAATGTCACACATAAGCACACAGGCCATAAACCATGGGAATGTCACACATAAGCACCCAGACCATACACCGTGGAAATGTCACACATAGGCACCCAGGCCATAAACCCTGGGAATGTCGCACAAAAGCACCCAGGCCAGAAAGAATGGGAATGTCACACATAAGCACCCAGGCCAGAAAGCATGGACATTTCACACATAAGCAGCCAGGCCATAAACTGTGGAAATGTCACACTTAGGCACCCAGGCCAGAAAGCATGGGAAACACACACATAAGCACCCATGCCAGAAAGCATGGAAATGTCAAAAATAAGCACCCTGGCTAGAAAACATGGAAATGTCAAACATAAGCACCCAGGCCAGAAAGCATGAAAATGTCACAAAAAGGTAAGGGTTGGCAGAAGTCGCGTAAGGGACTTTCGCGGAGAGGCACGGAGATTGAACCAATCTCCGTGCCTCTCTGCAAATTTCTGTTACAGGACACCCGCCCGCCGCCAGCCCGCCTCCCGCCCGCAATATTAAACATTGATTAAAGCCTAAAAGAAGATTTATTAACACTTACGTTTTCGCGGGGTCATCTTCCTGGTCTATCGCGCCTTCTTCTTGGAACTGCGCATGCACGGGAGCTTGCGCATGCGCATTTCTGATGAGGAATGCGCATGCGCAGGCTCCTGCGCATGAGCAGTTTCAAGAAGAAGGCGCGATAGACCGGGAAGATGAACCACTGATAAGGTAATTGTTATTAAATCTTATTTTAGGCTTTAATCAATGTTTAATATTGCGGGTGGGAGGCGGGCGTGAGGCGGTGGCCAACTTCTGTTCCGCCCCCGAGTGTGCGGAGATTTGCCCCGTTTCTCCGCCTTCTTTGCGGAAGGCAGAAGGGTCAAATCTCCCCCCATTCCGTGGGCGGAACAGAAATATCCGCCCACCCCTACAAATAGGTACCCAGGCCAGAAAGCATGTAAGTGTCACTCAAAGGCACTCAGGCCAGTGTCGCTGGAACAATTTTCAGAGTGTCGTTGCTGACATCAATATCACATCACTGAAGTCAGAGGATTGTGAAAACCCCAAGCATCACTCAAAGAACAAGCATAGCATTCCTTGTTGCTCGACGACACTGGAGAAAGCCCCACAGAGTTTTGGTCCAAAACCCAAGTTCACTCTACCTCAGAATAGAAGCAGTGTGTAAGGCGGTGAACAGACATAATATCGAAGGAAAAATATATAATGGACATAATATCGAGTTAAACATATGGAATGGACATAATATCGATTGGACAGAATTTAGTGGTTAAAAATATCGAATTGAAGGTAAGTAATATCGAATTTTAAAATATAGAAACTCAAAATATCGAAGTAAGTAATATCGATTTTTAAAATATAAAAAGTCAAAATATCGAAGTATATAATACAGGTATTTAAATATATCGAATTTTTAATAATATCTAATTTTTTAAAGTGTTTTTTTATGTTATTTAATTTTTGCGTAATCTAATTCTGTAGCGGGTTGTGAGTTTATAGGGGAATAGGGTGGGAAGTAATTTAATTGTAATTAATAAAAATGTTAATGTATTTATTGGTATTTATTTTGAATTAATTGTTAATTAATTTTTAATTGGTAATTAATTAATGTTTAATTGGTAATTAATTTTTAATTGGTAATGTATTTTTATTAATTAATTGATAATTATGTTTATTTTATTAATTTATTTACCGTAGCGGGTTGTGGGTTTATAGGAGAATAGGGTGGGAAGTAATGTAATTGTAATTAATTAAGTATGTTAATTTTTTAATTGGTATTTATTTTGAATTACATTTTAATTATTTTTTAATTGGTAATTTATTAGTTTTTAATTGGTAATTAATGTTTATTAATTGATAATTATGTTAATTTAATTAATTAATTTTTTTGTAGCGGGTTGTGGGATTATAGGGGAGTAGGGTGGGAAGTAATTTAATTGTAATTAATTAAATATGTTAATTTATTTATTGGTATTCAGTTTGAATTGTTAATTAATGATTAATTAATTTATTTTTCTTTGGTAATTTATTTTTATTAATTGATTATTCGATAATTAAGTTAATTTTATTAATTTATTTTCTGTAGTGGGTTGTGGGTTTATAGGGGAATAGGGGGGGAAGTAATTTAATTGTTTATTAATTGGTATTTATTTTTAATGTATTAATTAATTGGTAATTCATTTGTATTATTAGATAATTAATTTTATTTATTAATAATAATGTGTATTTGTAATTGAATAATTATTATATAATATTAAATTGGTAATTTATTTTAATTAATATTTTCTTGGTATTGATAATTAATAAATTTTTATTAATATATTAAATCTTTACTTTCCCTACTGTTGCACTCACTTAAGTTGGAATAGTAATTTTTACCCCTACGCAATGCAACGCTTTCCCTACTGTTGCACTCTCTGGAGTGGGAATAGTAATTTTTACCCCTACGCCATCCAACACTTTCCCCATTGTTGCACTCTCTGGAGTGGGAATAGTAATTTTTACCCCTACGCTATCCAACGCTTTCCCTACTGTTGCACTCTCTGGAGTGGGAATAGTAATTTTTACCCTCCCGCTATCCAACGCTTTCCCTACTGTTGCACTCTCTGGAGTTGGAATTGTAATTTTTACCCCTACGCTATCCAATGCTTTCCCTACTGTTGCACTCTCTGGAGTGGGAACAGTAACTTTTACCCTCCCGCTATCCAACGCTTTCCCTACTGTTGCACTGTCTGGAGTGGGAATAGTAATTTTTACCCGTACGCTATCCAACGCTTTCCTTACTGTTGCACTCTCTGGAGTGGGAATAGTAATTTTTACCCCTACGCTATCCAACGCTTTCCCTACTGTTGCACTTTCTGGAGTGGGAATAGTAATTTTTACCCTTCTGCTATCCTATGCTTTCTCTACTATTGCACTCTCTGGAGTGGGAATAGTAATTTTTACCCCTGTGCTATCCAACGCTTTCCCTACTGTTGCACTCACTGGAGTGGTAATAGTACATTTTACCCTTTCCGCTATCCTACCGTAAAAATATTGTACATTTTTTATTAATATTACGTTTATATATATATATATATGTATTAACAAATCAACTTGTATGGTTTTCTTTTAACTTACATTAATTATTCATTAATTTTAAGGTTATTTAAGTATTTTAAGTATGTTTAAGTTAATTATATTTATTATTTCATTAATTTTTCATTAATTTAAAGCATTTAAAAAAATTCGATATTTTGACTAACTATATTATTGACATCGATATTTTTGATTTGATATTTTTGTAGTTACCTGTTTGGAGATAGGAGGTCGATATTTTTGTATTCTATATTTTTACCTCAATATTCTTGTTGTTCTATATTTTTGACATCGATATTGTTTCAGTGATCCCTGAGGACAAGCACAATTTGCTAAATGCTGCTAAAGCTAAATATGAGTTGAGCTGCATTGTTCTGGTTCCTTTGCAATTTAGCAAGTGTCTTTTCAGATATTAGGGACATAGGTCGATTTACGCTACTGTGTGTTACTCTGGATTTACTAAGCAACACAGAGCCACTAAAGAAGGATTTGAGTGGCTTAGTGAATGCCACAAAAGGGCTTATGGTGCCATGCTTCACCTTGCATGACGCAAGGACAATGCAAGCCCTTTGTGAATCTGGGTCCATATGCCTAATCTTGAACTTCACTAGTGTAAAGGGAGGGCTGAGGAGTCACTTGAAGTCCTGCTATATAGTTTTGAGACAATTTGTCTTGAAATTTTAATCATGGGGCAATCTGGAAACAACTAGTGAACATCATATTAATCCTATCAGCTTTTGAGAGATGTAGGCATAGATTTTTCAGCCAGTCTGATTAACGTAATGCATTGCCATGTAACACAGCTTTAACATATATGGACTTATTGTATTAGCATTATCATTCATATTTCTAGCCATTTTAGTGATAACCAAACTAGGTAAGTAGTTTCTTGAAAGCTACTTCAACAATGCAAAAAAAGTAATGTTCAATTGATGTCACTCCCTGTGATGTCACAATTTAGAGAGGCCACAAGTTCCTGTTGTGACTGGGGACCCACAGACCAGTGAATCAGCCTGATTCAAAGATGCTTTCACATGCAATAGTGAAGAATAAGAAGAATCGGCAAAATAAAATATTTGACCAAGATCACACAATTCGTTTAAGCAGGGAAGCTGTGATTAATCCAGGTTTCTTGCTTTCACTTTGTACAGATCAGCCACTAAATTCCAAACTATTTGACTCCCTTTTTTCACCTCACAATATTAATGCTTTGTTTTTATCTCTGTTCGTGAGGATAGAGCGGGGTGGCAGGCGGAAGCTCAGCTCGTCATGAGTTCCAGGGGACATATTACCAACAACTAGCGATAATTATCGCTAGGTTGGCTTAGCGGCAATAATTTTATCGCCGTGTAGCGACGATTTTTATCGCTTAGGAGCCTTGATATTATCAAGGTTTATCTCCTAAGCGATAAAAATAAGCCGAAATGCATGAATATCACTGAAAAGTCAGCGATATTCATGCATTACCGAGCAAATGCTCTTAGCCATGTTATCCACCTCCCATTGGATAACATGGCTAAGAACTGCTCAGGGCAGGTGTTAGCTTTTGGAGTTATTCGCGCTTAGCGCGAATATCTCCAAAAGTTGGTAATAGGAGATAGCGATGTTAGCGACTGCTTCCAGTCCCTAACATCTTGGCACGCCCACTTTGCATGTCATTAGTGATACATTTCTCTGACATGCAAAGCGGGGCCCAAGATGGTCGCTGTCTCCTACTAGCTGTCGCTAACTGGTGTTAGCGGCAGCTAGGTAATAGGGAGATAATTTTATCTCCGCTTTCTTGGGTTTTAAAGCCAAAAAAGCGGAGATAAATCCCTTGATAATATGCCCCCAGGTTCCAAAGTACCTAGGGCCTTATTTATGAAAGCCTTGCGCCACCGGTGCGTCACTATTTTTCATGTTAAAAGTGACGCACCGGTGGCGCAAGGCTTTCATAAATAAGGCCCCTAGAGCCGAGCCTGAGCCAGGATTCAGCTCGTAGCCTCCAATAGAAATCAGACTAAAGTAGCAGCATCATTTAACTAATTGCTGATTCCAGGATCCAGCGCCCACTCTGTACAGATGAAGCTGGACAATCTTTGACACTGTAGGCCACAAATTGTCCAGCGCCATGGCCAGATAAACGAGAATATACGGTCCTCGGTTTCAAGCAGGCGAGGGTCAGCCACACAAAACCTGCAACCTGGCACAGCTCAGGCAAATCAAATGGGGAGTGCGGCGCGCCATCAATTCTAATGCACAAACCCCATTCGCCGTGCACCACTGCTCTCCGAGCCATGGTCACTCATCCACATCTAAAGAGGCCATTTCTCAAGCAATAAAGTGCGTCGACAGTTCCAGTGTTCCGTGTAGTAGCAGCTATCACGTACCATACAGTCCAGGCTCAATCAGCCGGGACTTTATCTGCGGGAATTGATATTTGACAGGGGTATTTTACAATGCAATGCAACAGCAGGGACTTCAAGGCAGGCATTTGGTGGGGTTCGGATTTCTTTCTTTTGTTTTGAAGTGAATTGTGTTTACAACATAGTATGTGCAACTTCAGATGACGTTTCAAATAAATATTTCACACAAGTAATTATAATGACATTTATTTCGAGGTTGCAGTACAATTTTGAATTAGGGGTGTCCAACGTGGGTCCTGGAGGGCTGGATCCATATTTTTAGGCGATCCACTCAATATCTGGGTAAAATAAAATAAGATAGGTATCTTCATTGGATATCCTGAAACCTACGTGGACCTGGCCCTTTTGGACTATGTTGGACACCCCTGATTTAGGTGCTGATAATAGATGGAGTTTGTCTGTGCAGGTGAGCAGGGGGCACAGGGAAATGACAGGTGATGTTGCTGCTGTTGGATAAGGCGTGCTTCCATTTTAAGGTCCACATATACTAAGGGGTAGCTTTACAAGAAAGTGACTCATCTATAGAAATGTGTCACTTTCCTTGCGGCACCCTAAAAAAATGCTTTTGTCACCATGGATGCACCTTATTGATAATACGGCGCACCATGGCGGAAGGATTGACAGATGCGTCAGAAATTCTGACGCATCTGTTGGGGCAAAAGTCACGCATTGCTGGAGTTGTGTCGCAAGCACGACGCAACTAAAGTAATGTATTTTGTGGCCTATTCCCACTACACTGCGCCACTCCTTACGCCTGCTTCAAGCAGGCGTAACTTTGACACAGTGCCGTCCTAGATGTGACTCCGTGAAATCTTGCAGATTTCACAGCATCACTTTGACGAGGCTTTCCTGCATGAGAACGCCCCCCTGCATACTTTCGACCTGACGCAGGTATAATGTGACGCAGGGCTTTACAACGTGACGCATCTCCCTAGATGCGTCACTGTGTAAATAGGGTGCACTGTTTGCGCTGCTGTTGCGTCACAAAAAGTGACGCAATGGCGGCGCAAAGAGGCGCAAGGGGCTTGTAAATCTGTCCCGTAGATTCTGCTTCGAAGTTAAGTCACTTTTGTGACACAACCCCAACGCAAAATATTTTTTAGTATTTACTAAGCCATGCAAAGCTTCTTTGCATGGTTTAGTAAATAAAAAGTAACACAGCTACCTTGCATTGGGAAGGTATTCCATGGGTGAAGGATTGGTGTCCCCATGCATCCACCTATGGATTTTGATGCATACCCAGATTGAGAAAGACTTGTACACCTTTGAATGCTTCAAAATGCTTGGACTTCCCAGTGAGGCGTAACAAGAAGTATCTTTAATTTCTCCTTGTTATTCCCACTTCCCACGTGCGGTGCATTTTCCATCTGCGTAGAAAGAGGAAAACGCTGTTAAGGATTGTTTTCCGGCAGGAAGGTGTCCCTTCCTGCAGAAAAACAATCCTGCCTGTGCTGCAGGCACAGAGGGCGCCAATGCTAGGAGGCAGCAGTAATGCGCCATATCATGATTGATATGGCCAGTGGTTGTAGTGGGCATGAACTGAGGGGCATGGCATGCCCATAGTTTTTTAATTAAGGAAACAGTTTCCCTACTTTATTGCAGCAACAGCCATCCCAGGACGATTTATTACTATAGGTGAATTGCTTCAGCTAAGGTGAAAGGCAGGGAGTTTCCCCTTTGATGTGAAGACCGAAGTGGGGCACAGAGGTAAACAAGAAACAAGCCTTCTTGCCAGGGTGCCTGCTGCCTTAAAGAAAGAATCTCCAAAATGTAAACGACAGTGGTGGCTCGATTCTCCCTTCTTTTTATAGCTCCTGTGAGTTTTTGTTCATAGAAAAATTCTGTACACATTCTTGCAGCACATCTTGAGAACCTTTATAATGTGTATCCCCTGGAATGGGCTTTTAAAATTTTTTTTTTTTTATATATTTATTATTTTCCATGTTGCACACTCTTTATAAATTATACATTGTTCAGCATTAATACTTCATGCTTCATAGTTAAATAAGCTCTATTACAAGATATACAAACATTACATTACACATTTCCACAAACATTATTTATATTTCTTACTTTACCACCAATAAACATTAAGCCCTTCTTGGGTCTACATACGGCCTAATCCTTCCTTCCACCTACTTATAGGTTGCCATATTCTTAACCCTAATGTCCTTCCCCTTTTCCCTTTTCGTGCATAAATATTCTTCTCCATATTATATGCATTCAACAGATTAGCCAGCCAGGTTTGTAGAGCCGGTGGATTTTTGTCAAGCAATGCCCTTGCTAAGGTCAATCTGTATACTGACATTGCCACGAACAGGAATTCCTGCTGTGTATCGGCTCCTTCCATACCCAGACCTAAGATTATCCGAGCTGGGCTAAGTTTGATTTGAATCCCCAATGATCTGTCTAGAAAACCCTCAATGTCTCTAACTAGCGTATGTAGTTGAGGGCAGGTAGCAAATATGTGAATAATATCAGCTTCGCTAGCGTTACATCGGGGACAGTTTGTACCTATGGTCCCGCCCCATTTAGCTATCTTAGCGGGGGTATGATATAATGAATACAAAGTTTTATAATGTTGTGACTGCATGGAGGATGAACACAATATAGTACGGCCTAGGTCCAGTGATTTCTTAAACCACCCTACTTCCAAGTTAAGTTTTTCCGCCCATTTATTACCCACTTTTCCTAAGTCATCAGTTTTCCCTTTAACCAAACAGGCATAAAAAGACCTAATGGTGCGATCCCCCAAAAGTCTAATTTTTTCCAGTATCTCATTCCAACTCGCTCCAACTGTCCCCCCTGTTTTATTATTAAAAAAACTCCTGACCTGGAGATACTTGAAAAAGCCTCTGTTATTGATACCATGCTTAGTTCTTAGATCTGCGAACTGTACCATCCCCTCTGCCTCAAATAAGTCCCCAATCTGGACAATACCATTGTTTACCCATTCTAACATTACTACATCTGCAAAGATTGCTTGAGGAAATGACCTGTTTTTATAGAGTCTAATATATCTATTGTATTTCCCCAATTTACTTCTTTTCAAGAAGGTAATCCAAATCTTAACAGCATCGAAAAGTGTCTTAAACCTGGTTCTTTTAAAGTAGCCAAAATCGATACAATTTAAAAAGCAATTTCCCGCATCTGTCCCTAACACCGTAGCATATACTTTCGTAGACAGGTTACTAACTCTTTGATCCAGATCTGTTCCTCCTATTAACCCTTGCATATACTGTAGGGCAGCTGCCATGTAGTATAACCTGAAGTCAGGTGCTCCCCACCCCCCCTTTCTCTTGGGAGCGTGATGTATCTATATGCCCTACGCGTCTTCCCATGTGCCCAGATGAATCTGTTGCATATTGCCTCTAATGTGTTAAACCATCTGTTCTCAAAGAATAAAGGGATCGATCTAAAAAAATAAAGTAGTTTGGGGAGAATCAACATCTTAATAACGTTAGTACAGCCCATCAACGATAGGTGTAAGTTGTTCATCCTTATTAGATCCGTTTTTACTCTTGTCATCAGTGGGGCCATATTTATCTCTACCACCATATCAAGATGTGCTGATATTGCCACCCCCAAGTACACGGCTGAACCAACTACTCTAGCGTCGTTACACACTGAATATCTATCTTCAACAATCTGTGTCTTGGATTTGTTCAGTTTGTATCCCGAGATTTGACCGAAACATTCCGCCTCTGCTTCAATCTCCCTAATGGCGGCGGAGGGGTTAGGTGTCAAAATGGCAACGTCATCCGCATACGCAAGGGTTTTTATTGCACAGCCGTTTATGTTCATCGGGGAAATCTGTGGATTCTGTTCCAGCCTGCGCAGATAGGGATCCAAGTATAGTGCAAACAGGAGGGGGGATGACGGGCAGCCCTGCCTGGTCCCTCTACAGATCTTGACTGCTGCCGAGTATCCCCTATTGACCCTAATCTTAGCCATTGGGTTGATATACAGGGTCTGTATGGCCTTGATGAAGCCCTCCCCAATTCCATTCCACCTCATGGCTGACCATAGGTATCCCCAGGAGACCCTATCAAATGCCTTCTCTGCATCTAGAAACAGCGCTGCCATGGGGTCTCCTAGGGTACCTGCTGCATCAAACATGGTAATGACCTGCCTGATGTGCTGTGTTGTTCCTTTTCCTGGGATAAACCCATGCTGGGAGGGACTAGCCAAACCCTCAACCACCCCTGCTAGTCTTTTAGCTAGTATCTTTGAGTAGACCTTGACATCGGCGTTCATCAACGTAATAGGGCGGTACGAGCTTGGTTCAGTTGTGGGTTTACCTTTCTTTGGTATTACGATGATGTTGGCTGCACTCCAGGACTCAGGGACGGATTCACCCTTTTGTGCCATTGCCATGATATTAAACATGTCCCCTATGATCACTGTTTGGAATATTTTAAAGAATTCCTCTGGGATCTGGTCTGGCCCCGCTGCCTTCCCGGAGGGAAGACTGCCAAGAGCAGTGACCAGTTCCTCTAACCGGAATCCAGCATCTAATTTCCCGCATCTGTCCCTAACACCGTAGCATATACTTTCGTAGACAGGTTATTAACTCTTTGATCCAGATCTCTTCCTCCTATTAACCCTTGCATATATTGTAGGGCAGCTGCCATGTAGTATAACCTGAAGTCAGGTGCTCCCCACCCCCCCTTTCTCTTGGGAGCGTGATGTATCTATATGCCCTACGCGTCTTCCCATGTGCCCAGATGAATCTGTTGCATATTGCCTCTAATGTGTTAAACCATCTGTTCTCAAAGAATAAAGGGATCGATCTAAAAAAATAAAGTAGTTTGGGGAGAATCAACATCTTAATAACGTTAGTATAGCCCATCAACGATAGGTGTAAGTTGTTCATCCTTATTAGATCAGTTTTTACTCTTGTCATCAGTGGGGCCATATTTATCTCTACCACCATATCAAGATGTGCTGATATTGCCACCCCCAAGTACACGGCTGAACCAACTACTCTAGCGTCGTTACACACTGAATATCTATCTTCAAAAATCTGTGTCTTGGATTTGTTCAGTTTGTATCCCGAGATTTGACCGAAACATTCCGCCTCTGCTTCAATCTCCCTAATGGCGGCGGAGGGGTTAGGTGTCAAAATGGCAACGTCATCCGCATACGCAAGGGTTTTTATTGCACAGCCGTTTATGTTCATCGGGGAAATCTGTGGATTCTGTTCCAGCCTGCGCAGATAGGGATCCAAGTATAGTGCAAACAGGAGGGGGGATGACGGGCAGCCCTGCCTGGTCCCTCTACAGATCTTGACTGCTGCCGAGTATCCCCTATTGACCCTAATCTTAGCCATTGGGTTGATATACAGGGTCTGTATGGCCTTGATGAAGCCCTCCCCAATTCCATTCCACCTCATGGCTGACCATAGGTATCCCCAGGAGACCCTATCAAATGCCTTCTCTGCATCTAGAAACAGCGCTGCCATGGGGTCTCCTAGGGTACCTGCTGCATCAAACATGGTAATGACCTGCCTGATGTGCTGTGTTGTTCCTTTTCCTGGGATAAACCCATGCTGGGAGGGACTAGCCAAACCCTCAACCACCCCTGCTAGTCTTTTAGCTAGTATCTTTGAGTAGACCTTGACATCGGCGTTCATCAACGTAATAGGGCGGTACGAGCTTGGTTCGGTTGTGGGTTTACCTTTCTTTGGTATTACGATGATGTTGGCTGCACTCCAGGACTCAGGGACGGATTCACCCTTTTGTGCCATTGCCATGATATTAAACATGTCCCCTATGATCACTGTTTGGAATATTTTAAAGAATTCCTCTGGGATCTGGTCTGGCCCCGCTGCCTTCCCGGAGGGAAGACTGCCAAGAGCAGTGACCAGTTCCTCTAACCGGAATCCAGCATCTAACTCCTCCTTTTCAATTGCGGAGAGCACCGAAGGAGGCGCCTCGCTCAGATATTTTTCTATCTCTTCCATGCTGGCTGATATATCTGAGGCGTAGAGATCTGTATAGAATTGTTTAAAGACCTCCCTTACCTGTCCTATCTCTGTTACCATATTTCCTTGGGTATCGGTAATTTCTTTAATATCTGCTGCTGCTACTCTCTGCCTATGGGCTTTTAGGTTGGTTTTACTGCTATGCCTTAATAAATGGGAATCTGCATTTCATGTAAGTGTTTGTTTTCTATGGGAAAGAGCCATTTGCTTTCAACAGCTGACATTCAAGTGCAGTAGACGCATTGAACTGGTCATGTGACTTAAACTGAGCAGGCCAGAACCTGTAGATGCATTGGCCACTTGACTGTGGCTAAGTCGAGCCTGTAGACGGACTGGCTATGTGACCTTGGATGAACAGGCCCGAGCCTGCACATACACACTGACAAATAACTAGCCCCATGACCATGACAGAGGAAGCCATAGCCTGTAGATAAACTGATCATGCAACTTCAGCTGAGCAGGTCAGAACTTGTAGATGTACTAGCTATGTGACCTCTGCTGAGCAGGCCAGTGCCTTTGGATGCACTGACAATGTGACTTCGGCTGAATAGGCCAGAGCTTGTAGATGCACTGGCCATGGACCCTAAACTGAGCAGTATAGCACAGTAGAATAGAGAGGCAGTTTTTGTGAAAGAACATCAGCTGGAAAATTGGGGTTAAAGCTGCAGGTTGTTCACAGCTGACAGTCTAGTCAGTACAGGAGGCTGCAAGGTAACGAATAAGACTGTAAACTGAAGCAGATGACTTCGTGGCCCCGGAGTTAGCTTCTTATGCATGAGCAGTTAAGTATATTAGAGAAGCTGATAAATCCAACAAAATCACATGGTTACAAAAGATTAAGGCCACTTTATTGGCTATGGGCCTCATCCATTTGTGGGAGGACCCTGAAGGGAATTCTTTCCCTTCAAAAATACACTTTAAAGCCATATACAGGGACATGGTCAGCCAACAGTCTCTGTCTCTGGTTAATGGTGCTTCCCTAACAGGTCTCTTTCTGGATCACAAAATTGAATATAGGCTGGAGGCTTCTTGGGATACCATCATAAGCCCTAGTGACAGGAAACTCTATCACCAATTTAAAGTGGGCTCTCTCCCCCTAAAATCTTTTACTAAAAAGTGGGTGATCAATCAAGAAACAAAATGTCACCTCTGCCCATGTGAGGAAGAGACCTTACCGCATGTTCTGTTTGTATTTCCCGCATACAAGGGCCCTCGTCATAAATGGCTCAAGCCGGTTTGCGGTATAATAGGAACAAGATCTTGTTAAACGGCTTTGCGTATCTTAAAAACTGATACTAGTGAAGTCATAGTTACTGCTATGGCTAAATTTTAGAGCGGGACGTGGACCCTTAGAAGGATTAGTTTGCAAAGTTCTACATAACATTGTGTAGAGTGTACTGTGTTTTAGTCTTTTCTGATATATTCTGCTCATAAGAATGTAGATCTAGCCATAACTTGTGTAAATAGACATAATGTCTTTTTTTTTACAATTCATTTTTTAGATGGTTTTAGGAGGAAAGGTTACATAATCATTTTATTGTTGATATGTGTCTAGAATTTTAACAGAATCCCACCATGATATGTTTAATGTTTTTTTAAAACAAAAAACCTACTATGAATTTTAACTACTTTGTATTGTTATATGTGTCTTTTATGATTATTTTATGATCGAATAAAGACAAATTTGATTTGATTTGACTTTGTGGCTAAAAGCACAAAACATTTTGGAAAGATCCAAGGATGCTAGGAATTGACATATCAAGTGCAGAATTGCCTGTAAAGTTTCCTTTTTTAAGTGAAGGAAATAAGCTGTTGACACTTCTGAAGTTCATAACCACCCCGAATCCTTCCAATTATTTTTAAACTAGGTAGACAATCAAAAACACCACTCAGCCCAACTTCAGATGAGTGACTTTCTCAAGTTCCCTCTTTTGGACTAATGCCTGGATCTGCTTCAACTATCCCATGTGCTTTACCACATTGTTTGTGAAGGGAGTGTGGATTACTCCTGAGTTGAAAACTTGATCTGGTACCTATCCTGCACAATGTTTGAGAACCTCTGGTCTGAGTTTGACTTCATTCAAAAGGTGAGAAGTCCCCATATCAAGTAGCCAAAAGGCACTGCTGAAAGTCCAACCTTCAGGAACTTTGGAGCTTTGCAGTAGGAGATGGAGGACTTCCCTTCTTGGATCTTTGTCTGCAGTGACCTTCCCCTGAAATCTGTAACAGCATAACCTACATTGGGGCTGCAAGGCCTGATTGTAGTTGCATTATGGAAATTTAGGAGCACCCCTACTTCTTTTTATTCTGTTGCATAGGAAGTCATCTAACCATTTGTATGCAAGTCGAACTGTGGACACCATGGGCCTTATTTAGATCTCGGCAGATGGGTTACTCCGTCACGACGGTGATGGATATCCCATCCACTAAAATATAAATCCTGATATGTCCTATGGGATTTATATTTTGGAGGACGGGATATTCGTGACCGATGTGACGGAGTAACCCGTCCGCCGAGATCTAAATAAGGTCCTCTGTCTCTTTTAAGGGGCATGATTACCTTGCACTCACATTAGATGGGTTCGTCTTGAGGATTGTATGACAGAACAACAAAAGGACATACTTCACATGCCTTTTCAATGCATTTTCCACCCGCATTTTTGTAGAACGCATATGCTTTTACAACGCATGCCATTACCTTGTATTGTTTCTATGTACAAAAACAATGTATTTGTGGGAGAGATACCCCACAACCCTAACTTACCTTATATTTGTGGTAAAGGCATGCATTGTAAAGGCATATATGTTGTAAAAACATGCATGGTAAAAAATGTGTGGTAAAGGCACAACGTGATAAAAACCTCTTTGTAAAGGCCGTTTCCCATTCTTGAGTTTATCAGCATGGTGTTTCTGTGCATGGTGTCTGTTGTAGTGGGGGTAGAATGAGATGCATGTTGTCTATGGTGTTTGTGGTGGATATCAAATTGGCATGGGAGGTTCAGGATGGTACACTGTTGTTTGCTGGCACTTTCAGGGTCAAAGTGCAAGATGGCGTTCAGATCTATGTGGCTGTCTTTCATTCCCAGGAAGTTTGCTAATTACACAGCCCATCATGGCAGTAGTGCTGTGAGTCATTGAAGTCATCCAAAGTCATCTAAAGTTGGCTTCCCAACATATTGCCTCTTCCTGTCAGGCATTTCCTCTGACAGGAGTGTATAAACCAATGCAGAGTTGTGGCTCACTGCATCACAACTCTTTCTGTTTGTGATTTATGTGTTCTAAACTCCTGACTTTGGTCCTTGTTTTCCCATGGTTCTTGCAACCTTGTTACATATCTTGCTATGTATTGCTCACAACCAGCTACCCTGTAATTCTGTGTGTTACTTTTCTGCTCAGTTATTTTGTTCCTATATATCCAGGGGCGGCTCTTCTGCTAAGGCAGAGAGGGTCGCCCAACTGCTCTCAGAGCAGAGCAGCAAAAATAATATGATACTAATGTCAATATAATCAATTTCTTTTCTGTAGCTTCGGGGCTGGGTAGAGTGGGGCGGGCTGATAGCACAGGAGGAGGAGTGGTTTGCACAGTCCCTAAGTACACATGACTGTTTGGCCGGCCGTCTGGGGCCGACCAAACAGTCATGCGCACTATGTATGTTCCCCACCAGGCTGCATTACACAGCCTGGTGAGGAAAATGGAAATCCTCACTGGACCCGTTTGAGCACCGAACCACAGTGCTCAGACCAATCACAATGCTGCAATGGCTCAGGGGAGCTTACTGCTGCTGAGACTTCAGGAAGAAGGAAGCTGAACAAGATGGAGGAGAGGCTGGCTAAAAGGTAAGTGGTATTTTTATATTTTTTCTCCTCCCAGCCACTCCCGCCTCTCCACCGCCTATCCCATCCAGCCACTACTGTGTATATCCCAATGCAACCTTGCTAAATCAATCCATTGAAGATGTACCTTGAAAAGAATGTAAAGTATATTTCTCTGAAGAAGTGGAATACCTGCCAGAAAGTTTCTATATACTGGTGGAATTCTACTTCTCTCTCTTTTCTACAGTACTTAAATGTATCATCTATCTTTAAGTTATAACTTATTTTACTAGGAACAGATGGTGTGGCTTATAGAATGAATCCTCTTTTTAGGATTGTATCAATTTGTATTGTTTTGAAAAGGAGATACAGGTCTTTCGCCTATAACCAGAGGCAAGTGAAGAAAAGGAGTGAAGAGGGGGGTATAACAAACGATTTATATTTATAAATAAAAATACGTTGAAACAATACAAGCCATGTATTGAGTCCTCTTTTTAAAGAAGATAGTCGCTCCACCTCTCTGTTTAGCCTTTGGCAAACTGTAAGGGCAGAAAGTTGTCTTTGTCTACTAACTATCTCCTCTAAAGTTTGAGGGCTTCAGTAGAACAGAAGAATGCTTTGATGTACCCTTTGCAGAAAAATAATGCTATTCTTATATAGTGGTAGCTGCATGATTACATTTTGATCTACCATTTGCAGTGACGGAAGGCTGTTCCTCTAATTAGGATTCCATTTTTTATTTTGCAATTTAGTTCTGCTTCTGTGATGGTGTTTTGTTTGATAAGGAGGCTGCACTAAAAATGATCACATTTTGATGAATTAAGTGATCCTTTCCCTCAGTTCAAAGAAATATCTGATTCTACATCCAATCTTCCCTATAAGAAGCATGGTGTGAGCACCATGGGTTTATAGATACTCTAGAATAAGTGGGCTAACTGCTCTATGCAATGGGCATCTGGCACAATTTCTAATGCACAAACTCAGATCACATTTCTTTAAGAGGCCTGCAAAATGTAATCACAAATACATTGGCAGTGTAATCACCCTGATACCTCAGCTGATTCGACTGACTCAAATAGGAAACTGAAAAAACAAAACATTGATTAGTGAAAATGAAGATGTATAACTGGAGAATTTCAGAGAAGAATCAATTGCCTGATACCTGTCTTAATGTCTAGTTCAAAAACAAGAGATGGATATCTATTTGCTGTTATGATGAACCTGTGCAAGAAGGTAGAGCTAGACACAGCTTTCTGAAGAGGAAATGGCTTCAAGATGATTTCTAAGGGTATACATTTGTTTAGATGGGGCGGGGGCTGTCAGTCATATTGCCCCATCTTCTCCTGGAGACCAGATAAGACATTTCTCATTAGGGATAAGAAAAGTTATGCAAATCTGGTAGAAGCAGTAACTTGTTGTATTTAAGTTACTATGCAGTTTGATTCTGGATCCTCACAGCAGGACTCTGCTTTGTTGGACTGTGGAAGTTCTGGAATGCACGGAGCTCAATCCTGTGTGATGGCATAGTCCACTGAGATAAAAGACTGGAGAAATTGTCAACCTGTAATATATTGTAATGTAATGTAATGTAATGTAATGTAATGGTATTTCTAAAGAGCAACTGCTACTCCAAGGAGTGTCCTTGAACTAACCTGTAGACTGAACAATGTGCTTTTCTCAAAGGGATCTTAAGCAGAGGCTTTTGTTTGTGTTATTGCTCCTTAAAATGATATTTTGATTTTAGAACACACACATGGAATGGCATAATAAATACATTAATTCAAGACATTGGTCAATATTCATGAGGTCCAAGTTATGTCATAGGAAGTAGTTGTTGCACTCTGGTTACTAGGCACCTGTAAATTCTGAGAAGAAAGAAAGCGACTTGGGTACTGAATATTTTGGATTGATCATTTCTTTATCTGACCCGGAGAAGCTTTCAAAGACTTTTCTGGAATATAATCTTGGGAACGATTTCCACAGCAAGTGCCTCCTTGTTCTTTGTGGCTAAAAGAGACTGAAACTTTACCCGTGCATCATTTAAAAAAGTTGAACTTCACCCTTCCACTCTCTGACTACCAAGGACACCTCAACTGAAGTCAGAGGCTCAGGAGTTTTTGCAAAATGGCATCCTCACTAGGTGAATCATTTGTAGAGAATAAAAGGAGGTGATGAGTGGGAGACAGCATTTAGAACACTGTGGCCTCATTATGCGTTGACTTGATTTAGGTGTGAGGATTCCAGATGCCCAGAGGCTTCCATTCCAGACAGTGTTCGTCCACCTAAGTCTTGCCATTATGAGTTTTTGTCCCTTGGATGGAGAATAACTAAGTAACCAAAAATTACCGGGTCAGATTTCTCTGCTTTCCCCTTATTTCCTAGGACACACCCATTGAAATGTACTTCTTGTTTTGAAAAAGGGGTCGGTTGGGGTTTGTGGGGGAGTGGAAATCAGGAGGACATCCAGGGTTAGGGGAGGCTGTGGCCTGATTGGAAGAATGCTGTGCAGGAGGGGCGTGCCTCTTCCCTCTGTCAATGTCCTTCTCCAGCCATTCTTTTATTTGGTCTCTACTGATCTGCATTTGGTACACCCCGGTCTGGTGTTTGTAATAGAAGTGCTACAAGTGCTAAAGCGAAGGAAGATCTCAGCAAGTTCATGTCAAAGAGGTCATGCTGCAGAGTACAATGCTGCCTCCTTTATTGCATGAATCAAAGGGGGTTTCTTGTATACTCAGCCACGTAAAGGGCCATATGCTGAGACTGTGTGCCTCAGTCCTATTCACTAGTAACGCAAACCCAAAAGGCCAGAATACCTCAGTGCATGATGTGTTTAAACCAACATACCTCTGTCCTGCACGGAATTACCACGTGTTACCCAAAGATGCACACGAGGGTAAAATTCCATGAGTGGAAATTATTCTGACCCATATAGTTACATCAGGGACGTGATTGTCATATGATTGCCATATTTTAAGGCCACATAACCTTCTGCACTCCAAAATACCATTTGACAAGGAAATGTGCTTGAGGTGTGGAAGTTCTTTGTGTTGTTACCTCAAGAATAAAAACAATGACAGGAACATTTTGTAATCCTGTCTGCTCAGACAAAAGAGTTGATGAACTTGCATTTGAGGATGAGACAGAGGATGAAGCTATCTTCAACCTAGAGTGCATTACTGCATTGCACCAGTGCAACCTCCACCCCACAAGATATTGGGCATGAGAAGGTGAGAACCTGAGCATTATACAAGTTAGCTGACTCCCATGCCTCCAACAGTCATTCACTAGGAGCAGATGAACAAGCAACAATGTAAGCACCAGTGAGGGAAACAGGCTAGATCAATGGTGTGGGTTATGAAACAACTTCCCTCTACATCTTGGTTAGTTGCGAGGTTGCCACAAAAACATTAGTTTGTGGGATATGACCACATAACGGGACTACACACTGCATGGCTTGGATATGAGCTGGCAATGAACTGAAAAACTGTCAAGGCATCTACATTAGGCCATACAACTGTCCAAATTGAGTGCATATTTGGACTACCCCTCATTTGGACAACTCTAACACTGTTCTCAGCAGTTGCACCATCAGCCTTCATGAGCACATTTTGTGGTCAACTCTGAGCTAGTCAAGGGGATTGTCAAGGAATAAATGGCCTATAAAGTTACATTGAACTCTAAGAGCCTTGATTACTGTGTACCTATCCTGTTGAACTGATGTTTCAGCTGTTTATTATGTCATGCTCATAAGCATTAGTGCCTTGAAATATGCATACTAGTATATCCTGTGGTGTTCTTGAAGTTTGAGCTGTACCTCTAACACTGCTAATGACTGCAAACCCCACAACTAAATTATCTAGCGCCAACACAGGATACTACTACGTGTGCTCATCACACCCCATAACTACATTACGGTCGCTAGCAACCCAGGTGATCATAGACAATCGTGATTTGCCTAGTAAGCATCAACAACTGTATACACCACAGATGACTCTGTCTCCATGCCTCAGACAGTGAATTGTTATCATGGGCTGTAGCAACACCTTCACTGAGCTCACTCCAAAGGCCCGATGCCTAGTTGTCTCAAAATGTCCACAACCTGTGCCAGTTATACCTCTACTAGTTCATTAAGGGATCTTGGGCCAGATGTATCAAAGGGTTTTACTCATACTGTGTCAATGGGAAAATGTGTTAGTATTTATGATCCCTTGTCCTTGCTCTTTCTCCCACAAGGGTTAACCCATCTGCCAGCTGTGGTGATCAGCTATTGAATCTTAATATATTGCTGCCACCCCTGCTTTGAAGACAATGTACTAACTCCAAAGAGTGCTAAGCTTTCCCAGGTACCGCTGTCTCTCCACAGGCCCTCAAAAGAACAGAGGATTGGCTGCCAGAACGGGGCACTTTGCATAAAGCCTTTCCCGGCAGGCAGCCACATTTCCACCTTCCCAACCTGCTGTGTCCACCTTGTGCGATTGCCCTATCGGCCCCTCCCTTTCTTTTCACTCACCATGTAACTCTGTTTTGTATTTTCTTGTCCTTTTGATGTTCCACCTCCTCAGCAGTTTCCATGACCCTCCTTAAACATGCTTAGAGCCTTATTTATCACGCCCTTACACCACTGTTGCGTCACTTGTTGTGACGCTACAGCAGTGTAAAAAATGCGCCACGCTGCACCATATTTATAAAGTGACGCATCTAAGCAGATGCGTCACTTTGTATATCCCTGTGCAACATTATACCTGCGACAGATATAATGTATCCAGGATGGGCGTCCTGGCGCAGGAAAGCCACGTTGAAGTGACGCAGTGAAATCTCATAGATTTTTCTACGGCATCAGTGCGTCAAATCCTTATGCCTGCTTGAAGCAGGCGTAAGGGGTGATGCAGTGCCTTTCACATGGGGCTTGCCCCATGTGAAATGACACATTGCTGGAATTGCATCTGTTTTCAGACACACTCCAGCAATGCACCATTTATGCGCCTACACATACGTCAAGATTACTGACGTATTTGTAAATCCTTGCGACATGGAGTGCTGTGCAGCAAATAGGGCGCTTCCATCGTGTCGCAAGAATGGCGTGTTGCATCGCTGTTTTCCCGCAGTGATGCAACACATTTCCTAAATGAGGCCTTAGTGTTCCCAGAATGGATAACAATTCTGTCAGTCTCTAAGGGGCATATTATCAAGCACAGGTTAACATTATCGCCGCTTTAGCGGCAGAAAACTGCAGCTAAAGCGGTGATAATGGGCTTGATAATATGCCGTAGAGAATTCCCATAGAAGCCTGTGTCCACACCAGAACATGGGCTTCTATGGGAATTCACAAGGTCGTATTATAGGTCAGAATTAGGTACGAGTACACGTTCCTTTTGAATAAGCCAATTGGTCACTCAGTCAGGATACATCCTTTTTTACTTTATATTATCTTAACAGGAGCTGCATGCAGTGTCTTGAATAATTCAAATCATTTTCATTGGCGTTGTTTAAAACATCATTTTATTCTAAGAGCAGAGAACGTAAAGAACAGCCGACACGTGTTTCGCCCTTTGTGGCCAGTTGCGCCAGGGCTTTCTCAAGGCTAAAGATATTGTATGATCACATCATTCCTTATTTCCGGATTTTCCAATGTACAATAGCATAATGGGTTTATTTCACATTTAGTTTTTTAAAAGGTGCTAGTGATCTCGGTCAGGCAAAGTCCTCCGGATAATCCGGTGTTAGACGGTCGTATTATCACGCCTATTATCGTCGCTTTAGCAGCAGTTGTCCGCTGCTAAAGCGGCAATAAAGTTAATGCCGTTTCTTGATAATATGCCCCTAAATTTCCTTGTTGTTATAATCCGCCTCTGGCACAAAAGGCAAGTATGCAAACTGCTCTTTCAATGCCTACTGATCAGCTGGACTGCGCAGTATACTGGGGCTCATTGGATAACCCTGTGTTCACAGTGGTGCGCGTTGTAGACTCTGCATGAGTAGGACAACAATCAGAAAGACATGTAGCATTAATAATGCTTGTCAGCAGTGATCATGTCTTCTTGTGCTACGTGAACACTTCAGAACACACCTAACAAAGCAGTTCTGTCCCAGACTGGCAGAAATGTGAAGCTAAATCAAGGGCATAAGGATTGGTTCAAGCAGACTATTTGTACACAAACAAGCAAATGTAAGAAATCAAACCATGGAAGAATCTTACATTTTATTACCCCAGATGCATTGTATTATTTCTGAGCGGACAGTCTGGCTGCAGCTCTTTATACATCCGTTCACAGCGACCACAAACCAATTGCACGCTAGTGTGGTCATGTTAGACTCTGCCAATAGAGCTAAAATGGTGGCAACCTGTACATGAGCTGCCATCTTGAAGCTGTGCTTAACTCTGGTAACTACTGGTTGGTGTTCACACCACTGACCAAATTTAGACTAGTGATAATTTTGCGTTCCCATACGTGGAAGAAATATGAACATGTGGGATAAAAATATATGCAGATGTCATTTATGCATTATTGCGGAACCATGGAAAAGAAGGAAAAATGGGACGGAAACCACCTGGTGCAATTGCAATCTGCACTGCGGAGCTTTCCTGACTAATTTTCGCAACAAGCTACACATGTTGTTCTAAATCTGTCACTATTTAAAACCAACTCCTTAAAAACAAACAGTAATCATTGCACAACTGTCCATCCAGTGAATTATAAGAATAAACATATGTAATTAAAATATACAGTATGCATCCAACAGCTATCTCTTTTCAGAGTCCCTGGGGTAGATCTATTTTGTGGCGAATTTATGGAATATTTAGGTGCTCATTTAGATTTTGGCAGACGTCCCCCACCCCGCAAACCTGTGGTTCCACTGCCTCTTTTAGAGCTGGGGGAACACAACGTTTCCAACAACGAATCCTCAAGTTGGTCCATCATTGGAAACCTATGACCTGGTGGCCCATTCAGCAGAGGACCCATGACAATATGTTGGAAGGCTGGTTGTATTGAGAGTGGTCCTTCAGCATACATTTTTCTTTTAAAGAGGAGCACAACCAGGAAAGTATGTTGGAAGGCCTGCTCTATTGAGGTTTGGTCTTCTGATTTACATTAATCATGTTTGGATCTGCTGAATTCACTGATTTGTTTTAGTTAGTCCACACAAATCCCAGCTTTGGGGTGGATGTTTCTGGAGCAGAAAATTAATGTTGACTGAGTGCCATGTCTTGACAGATGGACAGTATTTCAATTTTGATGAAGGTGCTTCCACCACATCAGAGAGGAGCACTGGCGCCAGAACAAGTACACCATGCTTCTTATATCTACACAGATGACCCCTTTTGGCTACAGTGATGTTTTTAATATGTGCATGGTTGCATTAAGGCAGCTTATGATTTGTTAATGCATGTAAAAGCACAGACTATCCATTTGTATGTTTTACCTCATGGCCTGAAGTAGAAAAGGGATTTACCCACTGTGTTTCCATGGGGAAATGCGTTCAAAAGTATGGGGCTCTGTCCCCTACTTGTGTGCAGCAGTCACATATCATTATCTTTCAAACACATCCAACAACAATCACAGACTAACATCTCAACAAAGGTATGTGAGAGGGACCAGGAGAGGGGAAAAGAGGGAGTGTTGGAAGGACTTTGAAACAATTAACGGAGAGGCCTATCACTCAGTTCATACATTTCTTACAGACTCAGGGCCTAATTATAACTTTGGCGGTGCGAGGACCACCAAACTCATGGCGGCGCAGCGGTGGCATCTTGTCTCCACTGTACCGGCTGTCCGATCACCGGATTTCAACTTGGGCTGTCGGACCACCATGGCACCGCCACAACCGCCAGGGATCAGAGATTCTGGCAGTGATGGCAGTCTGAGGGCTGCAATATGCATGGTGGTGCCCTGCGGCACCGCAAAGCATATTAGGACTTTCCTCACTGCCAGCAGTCTCATGGAGGTTCTTACTCCATGAAACTACTGGTGGTGAGGTACTAAAAGGGGCCTACAGGGCACTCTCTTGGTCCTGTGCACGGGTGTGCATGCAGGGGAGCACACGTTGTGCCCCCCTAAGTGCATGCATCCCATTCCTGCATAGCATGGACTGCACAGTCCATGCTGTGCAGGAACGTGCACTGGTGGTCCCATTGTGGTGCAGTTTAAGGCTCACATATGAGCCTTTAAACTGCACTGCAGTGGGACGTCATACCACCAGACCACGATAATACTTGTAATCTGGCAAACGAGTGGTGGCCCTGTTTGGAGGTGTGGGAGCGGCCAGTGGCTCGCGTCCCCCTCCCACACCGCCAAACTCGTAATCGGGCCATCAGATATGAAGCAGCAAATGTATTCACAAAGATAAATTCATGCTAAAGGCTGAGGCAGCAGAGCTATCATGCAGGTTAGAGAAATCAAACAGATTCAGGATTCTGAAGAGCTATTCTTGAGGTAACAGCGGCCATATCGGGTAATTCAGTTTAAAACAAACCTATCCCTTAAGGTACAAAAATCTTACTAATTCAGGCGTAGGGAAGCTAAGCTATGGTTACCGGCTCCAGCACCCAACAGCAACTTGATGGTTGGATTTATGAGACCAGCACCACCTTTTAGCGGTTATATGGAAATCTCAATGGTGTAAGTATTTAACAGCAGAGCTATCCCCCAGTTTGCATTGTTCTTACAGGCAAAGAACTTGGTTGTTACATGTACAAAGAATGAACTAGCTACAAACACATTAAGACAAATTAAAATCAGGTTACAATGATTACACAGGTGCAATGGCTGGATAGAAAAGTTATCACTTTAGTTATGGGTATCTTGCAAGATCAAGCCTCTGAAAACATGATCAGAGTGGGAACCAAAAGCAGCAATTAAAAATATACGAATACCTGCCCCATATTACTCACAGTGCTTGAGTCTAACCTTCTAGGGGCATTGAAAACCTTTGGAGGCCTTTGTATAAGCATTCAACTGTCACCTGGCAGCTTGATGGCTCCCCTGTGGTGAGGTGTAAAATGTTCCCAAGACAGGGATAACGGCCCTGGGTGTGGCGACATATTATCCTCCCCGTTACATAATTGCCCAGGAACTGTGCCCAGACTCTTGGTGCACTTCAAAATGAAATGGGCTTCCATTTCACAGTCAGATGTAGCTCACACCTGGGCGTGCTCCTCTTTTGTCCTTCTAGACAGCCAGACACCATCTCCACTGGGAGGGTGTGATGCCGCAGAACTGGTTTAGATTGACCACTGTGGTGAGGGTTTGAGCATCCTCTTTGACATTAGAGTGTCAAATCCTGCTTTAATGCCATATCTTGCTTGATAGGTCTACTGGGGTTTTACATCAAACACTTGAGGCACACTTCAAAGGAGGGAAATGGAATGGCAAAGCGCTTTGTGTGTTTGGTTGCTGAAAGTTCAGCTTTGACTTTACCACAAAACTGTCTCTGAGTTTGTTGCGGGCACAAAGACTGCCTAAAAACTAGATTTTAGTGTTAGACGTGGAAGGACTCTAGGATTACTATAGTAAACTCCCCACACACAGAATCAGAACTAAAAGCCCAAGTTTAGTGTGGCCGGAGACTTCCTTTTGGGATTCCTTTAATTGTTTTGCATTTAGACTTTATTACTGTTTGGTACTGCAGAAATACTTTACACATTGCCGCTAACGTAAGCCTGTCTGGACTATGCCATAGGTACCAAGAGGTTGAGCTCAGGTAGTTACTAACGGGCTTCACCCTGTCAAGGGTTGTGGTTATTATTGGAGATGGGTACCTACTCCTTCGACTAATAACCTAATTTCTCATGCCATTTCTTAATGTGCCTGAATCACGTCCTTTCTGACAGCGAAGATGTCCCATAGACTGCAGTCTATGGGACATCTTCGCTGTCTTGTGATCTTGCAGTCACACACGTATGACAAAAGGGCTGCATAGATCATGCAGGTTCACCTATTTGGCAGCACAGTTATTCACAGGTTGAGTAGATTTTATAGGTTCAGTGTGTCAAAAGGTCTATTAATCAGGTTAAAGAGATACTGCAGGTTCTGGATTCTGACAGCATGGCTATCTCTTAGTGTAAACAATTTACCAGGCTACGGTCTCAGGCATAAGAACAATCTATGTGGTTTCAAAAACTAAATATGCCAAGGCACTGAATTGCAAACCTATCTATAAGCTTACAAGTTCAAGAATCTGACCTTGAACCTGTCCTTCAGGTCACACATTTTTTGCAGGCGCAGGTTTCCAGCAGCAGAGGGGTATATGTAATCCTTCCTGTTACACTGAACAGAGAGGTCATGAGGACAACAGAGCTTGCTGGGTTACAACGATCTTACAGGCTCAAGCATCCTGCAGTAAATGTATACCCTATATTACACAGATATATCAGGCCTAGGAAGTACATTTATGCTTTGGATTACTAATCTATGAAACAGTCTTGTGAAATAGATGTGCTTGGTTATAAGTGACTATTGCAAGACTGCAAAGTGGAATTCCATTTTAGATGGCAAGACTATGAATATATACATTTCTATAGAAACAATGCACTATTTACTGAACAGGTGAAACTGTTTATTTATTATTTTACTTCAATATAGTCCTGAGTAGCTCCTGAGGGTGAGTTTACTTTGAACTGAGATTATCAATACAAAACGATTCCCAAAACAGATGGTAGTTTTTGTAAACATTATTGCTAGAAAGTGAAAACGAGTGATGGGCGGGTACTCTGCCTTTTGCTGCTCACAATTGGAAAGATGTAAACTAAGGGGTCGATTCCGATCCGGTAAAAAGCGCTCCGAATTGCTGTTCGGAGCGTTTTTCCCATACGAATCGTACCCTGCAACGTCCCCCGTACGTACGACGAAGTACGATCCGTACCGGGAGCTGGACTCCATACGAATCGTACAGGGACCGTACGAATGAAATCCCCGTACGATTCTCCCTCGGAACCCACTGTACGCGACATCTGTACGGTTCGCGGCTGTTTTTTCTGAACCTGCAAGTACGATTCGTGTTGGGTACGCGCCGTACGACTCTTTTCCTACGGGAGCTGAAAACAGCCGTAAAAGCAGAGTTCGCCCCGAAACAGGTACGGAACGGCCCCTCCCGGGTACGGTGCGTACCCCCATGATCGCAGGGGTACGATGCGTACCCCTGCGATCACTGGGTGTACACACCGTACCCTGTGATCTCGGGGTGTACCCACCGTACCCCACGATCTTGGGGTGTACGCACCGTACCCCATGTCAGCTGGGTGTACGGTGCGTACCCCCCATGATAGCAGGGGTACGATGCGTACCCCTGCGATCATGGAGGGGTACGCACCGTTCGGTGTGTATGTGAATGTGCGCTTTTCCAAACGAATCGCCCTTACCTGACGTGGACCGTACGAATCGCGTCCTGATACCCCGGCCCGGATCGTACTCGGCGAGTCGTACGGTGTGTGTACGAGTCGTACGGAAACGGCTCCGGATGCGAATCGTACGGACGGAAATTTTACCGGATCGGAATCGACCCGCAAGTGTAGGGTTCGATTTTTTAATACGCAGATGCAAGGCCTCCAAGCCCTCTAAATGTGAAAATGCAGATGCTCTCAAGTAATACGTGCATACGTACATACCTCAAGGGAATTCTTGCAGCACAGGTCTACGTACATTACCACATATTTGTCACAACGTAGTGGAGGTACAGCTAGTGTTTTGTGTTGGCACTTTAATTATATCCCACAATATATAAATATATTTACAATACAAATGGTAGTTTCCAATTAGGCAATCACAATAAACACATTATTTAATGTACAATACACAACATATATAATAGCAAAGCAAAGTACCCATCAAAAGCAGGGATTCAAATTATGTAGTTAATATATTACTTTTACTTCGCAGGATCTAAATTGGGAATCACTATATCACAGGAGTTACATAGGGAGCCATTAAATAAAAGATCAGTTTTAAGGCTTTTACTTTCTGAGTTTTTACTTTTCAGGGTAGTTAATTTTTAGGTCACCTACTTTCACATTTCACTGTAATTGTGTATAAATATATTTGAGTATATTTATATACATACACATAAATACATAATATACCCACACCCATGTATATTTATTTATATGTGTTTACACATACTCATGTACATATGTATTGTTAAGTGGTAGTGTTTTTATTCTGAATTAATTTAAAGTTAAATTAAATTTAGTGAATGTAAATGTTAAAACTAGTTTGTTTTGATTACATTAAAAAAATCAAGATTTAAAAAATAGAAATATTACTTAATTTTAACTGAGATTCATTTTAATATTAAAACAATTAATTTAATATATAGTTATATAATTGTCTGTTTTTAGGTGAGGATTATTATTTTTTAAAAAGGTAAATGTGTTTTTAGTGGGGTAGATGGTTGGGTATTAGTGAGTGGTAAGAGCAGCCGCGGCTGAAGCAGGTAAGAGCAGTGGGGCGGGCTGGGGGAGACTTCGAGAGACGACCACAAGGGAATACTAAATAAATAATTAGTTTTCCTTCATGGTCATCTCTTGAAATCTCCCCCAGCCGGCCCCACTGCACCACCCCTCTTACCTGCAGCAGTCGCAGATGAGTACAATATTTTAGGTATCAGGGAAAGTACTTTACAGAGGTAGTATAGTGTTTTTACAGTTCATTCATGGGTAGAGGTCAGCAGGGTAGTAAAGGATTTGTTTGGGTTCAGGAATGGTGAGTGTCTCGAGAGAGTTAGGGATTTTTAGGGTTCATGGATGGGTAGCGTTTAGGAGCAGTCAGCGTTAATTGCAGTTCAGGGATGGGTGTGTTTAATGGTGGTTTGAGGATTTTAAGGGTAAGGAAAGCATAGCACTTAGTGGCAGTCAACATTTTATATGCTTCAGGAATGGGCAGTGTCCAGGAGTCCAGGAGGTGTAGGTTTGTTAGGGTTCTGTGAAGAAAAGTGTTTAAGGGAAGTAAGGGTTTTTTAATGTTCACAAGGGGTAGCGTTTAGGGATGGCATGGAGTTTTTGGGATCAGGAATGGGTAGTGTGTAGGTGTAGTAAGAAGTTTTTAAGCTTTAAGTATGGGTATGTTTTAGAATATTGAGGAGTGTTTATCGTTCAGGGTTGGGTAAAGGAAGGATAGTAGGGATTTTTAGATTTCAATGATGTGTAGTGTTTAGGGGTAGTACTAGTTTTTTAGTGTTCAGGCATGGGTAGATTTTAGAGTAGTAAGGGGTTTTCGAGTTCAAGGATGGGAACTAGTAACGGTTTTTGAGGTTTTGCAATCGGTTGTTTAGGGCTAGTAAGGGACCTTTAGGGTTCAGGAATGGGTTTCCTAAAATTACATTTTAATACAAAAATATAAATTACATTGTCAGAGGGTCGGGAGCGCACCTGCAGTGGGCTCCGTAACCAACTTTCCCTCTTCCCTACAGGACTGGGCTGGCCCCTTTAAGGATTGTCTGAGCTACGGTGAGGCCGGCTCCGCCCCTCTGACACGGCGTCCAGTGCACCTATCAGGACCATCCTCCTAGGAGGGAAAGGCGGACGCGGAAGACGCCAGGGTGCTCGTGTCCTGGGACTCGTGGAAGACGGATGTTGCAGCGGACCCGGAGGAAGAGGCGACGCGGAACGGCATCCAAGGCAAGGTTCCGGGAGCTGAAGCACCTTGGTCAACTGAAGGTCCGGAGGAAGCACGACGAGACGGAGAAGGAAGCAGCTGCCGAGCAAGGAGAACGGGAGTGTACGGACGACCAGGAGAAGCCAGGAGGCCACCAGTACCGCTCTTCGCCCAGCCACGCGCAGGAGGATGCGTGGCTAAGCCAGGTGCGTGCACGTTTGCGTACCTTGATGGGGTTTAAGAGGGGAGGGACCGGGTAGAAGGAAGGCGAGGACCAAGTTACCGACATTCCGCACTGCACTTTCGGGCTGACGGCTATATTGGTGGTGGTAACTGTGCTGCATGAACGTACTCCTCACAACCCCTTTCCCATATCCCCTGTTATTAAGTGCTGTGCCCTAACAGCCACGTTTGTTTCTTTTGTTTTACGGTGGGCAACTGGAAGCAATATCCCGGAAGACCAGGAAGGAGACGCCCTGGAAAGAAGAAGCTCCCCGGAAGCCACTAAATATCGTTGTGTTAAACCTGCCCTGTGAGCAATAAAACAATACTGACCCAAACGTTTAGTCTTGGCTCCATCCCTCCTTGTGCCGGAAGGTTACAAGTGGCGAACCAGATAGGAGTTATCTGTCTGACCAGATGGAGGCCATACTCACGCAGATGTCCGAGGGACAGGCCAAGCTAGAATGGGCCATTGGACAATCAACAGAGCAGGCTGACAATGATAGAGCCACGTTTGCCGCCGCCATACAACAACAGGCGGACCACATCAGTAAGCTCACGGAAGGACAGTCCCAGCTCCTCACTGTTCTAGGACAGCAAAGATCCGCTGCACCCCCAGGACCAGTGGTACCCCTACAAAAATATGTGGCAGGAGACGACCCTGTTTCGTTTTTTTTTAACTTTGAAAGAGCGGCCCGTGCCAGAGCCTGGCCAGGTGAAAGGTGGCCATTTTATTTGGCGCCCCTTTTGACTGGCGAAGCCCAGGCGGCCTACCAGCTTGCTAATAAGGATGGCACTGCTACCTATGGACATGTAAAACAAATAGTCCTAGACTGACTAGGGGTAGACGACGAAATCCATAGAATAAGGTTTAGACAAGAGAGAGGACAACCCAACGATACACCGAAGACGCTCTTTTACAAATTAAAAGAAGCCGCTGATCGATGGTTGAAACCTCAAGATGGCAATTTAGATGATGTAATGAACAAAGTCTATTTAGAACAATTCTTGGATGCATTGCCCTTTGGAACACAGAGGTGGCTCAGGCAACACGCGGGGTTGACACTTGAACACGCCATCGAGATGGCCAACTCCTATGCCCGGGCTCAAAACCGTCCAACATTCCGAGAAACAGAAAAACCTCTTCCTAACAAAGCCCTCACAAAGTTCGATAAGAAACCCGCCAAGGGCTCTACCGACCCTCCACCTCCCTCAAAACCTAGACCGTTAAGACCTGAACCCCCACTCTTCAGCGGACCGCAATGTTACGAATGCGGTGAATGGGGTCACATCGCAAGACATTGCCGATAAAGGAAAGAGAAGGAAGAAAAGCCGATGGAGGTGGGATATGCCCCACGTACCATCCTCTATGCCCAAGAAACGGGACCAACCTACTACGTAAGTGTCCTCCTTGATAACCGCCCTATTAGAGCATTGTTAGATTCCGGTTGCCGTCACTCTGTAGTGAAAAGCAGTTGCTTGACTGACTCCTCTGTGTTTTTGAATCGTACCGTTAGGATAAAATGTGTGCATGGAGACGGTCGCACCTATCCCCTAGCTAGAGTACAACTAGTCACTGAAAAAGGGACTCAGGTTCAGTGTGAGGTGGGTGTACTTTCAAACTTGCCCGAACCCCTTATAATAGGGACTGACAACAAGTGCTTCCCTACCCTGATGGCAGAGCCCTTGAACCTAAATAAACCTCCCGAGGTTGTCCCCGGGTTGCTAACTACCGAACCCTGGGCTAATGATTGTAACTTTAGGGCTGCTCAGTTGAATGATGCGTCTTTAGCTTCAGCCTGGCAGAACGCCCAGGACGCTCAAGGACAGGGACAGCGTACATACCCCTGTTTCCAAAAGAAGGACGGACTCTTGTATAGGTTGAGCCATGACATTGCCACTCCTCAGTTACTTGTACCAATGGAGTTCCGTGAACAGTTATTGTTCTACGCCCATGCCCACCTATTGGCTGGTCACTCCGAGGCTGAGAAAACAACTGAGGCCATTGTGCAGCACTTTTACTGGCCTGGAGTGTACGCACAAATAAAAAAATACTGCCAGGAGTGCCAAATTGGTCAGAAACGCAATCCATACCTTCCGCCCAAAGTTCCCCTTGTCCCTCTTCCTATCATTGGGAAACCGTTTGAAAGAATAGGAGTTGACATCATAGGACCCCTGCCTAAGTCTCATAGAGGGTACCAATATGTGATGGTTGTGGTGGACTATGCCACCCGTTATCCGGAGGCGTTTCCATTAAGAGCTGCCACCACTAACGCCATTTCACAAAAGTTAGTAGAGCTCTTTTCTAGAATGGGATTCCCAGAAGACCTTATCACTGATCACGGTACCCCGTTCGTCTCCAGACTCATGAAACAGGTCTGTGCTCTTTTGCAGTTAAAACACCTGCGCACGTCGGTTTATCACCCACAAACCGACGGGCTAGTTGAACGCTACAATGGCCTGATTAAGACTAGACTAAAAAAACGTCTGTCAGGAGATGGGAAACAGTGGGATCAACTACTTCCGCTGGCCCTCTTTGTGTTACGAAGTCAACACCAGAGTAGTCTAGGAGCCTCCCCTTTTGAGCTGTGGTTTGGAAGGAAGCCACGCACCTTGCTGGAGATAACAAAAGATAGTTGGGAACAGGAAGGAGCAAAGGACGCACAAGAACTAATGGACTATGCCCAACAGTTGAAAAATAGGCTACACAAACTAAGGACATTGTCCTATGATACCCTAGAAAAAGCCCAGGCAAAACAGAAGTTCTTTTACGATAAAGGAAAGAAGTGGAGAGAATTAGACATTGGTGATTGGGCTCTTGTCTTACTTCCCACTTCTACACACAAACTACGGAAAGAGTGGCAGGGACCCTTCCCGATAGTGAGGAAAATTGGGCGAACCACTTACGCTCTAAAGATAACACCTTCCAGAACTCAAATTTATCATATCAATCTGTTCCCTAAACATCAGATACCAGATAGGGTTTAGGTACATGTCGCTCCGACCCTCCAGACTTTAGTCTCTGCTCCTAACACAGAGTTCATAGCCCCCAGCTTCTCCTAGTAACACGTCATTGCTAGTTTTCGCGCACCATTAGGTTAGAGGTCCCGGCTCCTTAGGTAGCCCCCTCCAAAGTTTCCGCCCATTCATGACATATTCTGTTACGTTTGCATCACATGTCTATGTATACTCCCAGTTACACCTCTTTTTACTGTTATCTCTCGCGACTGCTACGCGTCACGCCTTCTGCTCCACCCACTGCTACGCCTACTGCAATGTAATGCTATGTGTTTGCGCTATGTATATAAATCAATGTTTTGTTATTGAATGAGAGCGCGCTCATCCCAGACCAAGCCCCAGCAGCTGCTGGGTCATCCTATGCAGGTTGTCCTGATCCTGTCCTTATGCTGTAATAAACCTGCAGAAACTCCTACTACCTCGAATCTTGACTCTTATTTTATTGAGCTATCTGTTATGCTATAAGTCTAGTCAAAAATAGGGTATTATTTATTTATTTACCACATAATGGCGCCCGAATAGGGACTTGCCCTTTCCCCACGCGTCGGTGAAGCCACGCCGACCCCCTGACCCTCTGCAGTCGTGACGGAACTCTTCTGCGCAGTGGCAGATATTTCTGCTCAAGTATCCCTCAGGCCCACGGAGGAGACGGAGGAGGCGGTCCAGCATCCGAACGAGACGGTGGAGGAACGCGGCGAGTCCCGACCAGAGCCCAAGCCGAGAGTCCAAGGTCCGAGGTATCCGGAGGCCCACCCGTAACTGAAGTCCGAAATCCGAAGTCCGTCGTAGTCCAGTCCCGTTCGAGGCCTTCCGTTCCGTGCTGCCCGGTGAGTACCATTGCTGGGGTAGTATCTAGACAGGACCAATCTAAATTGACTCCTGGTCCGTGGGTTGGTGGTACCCAAGCCCACAAACGAAGTGTTCACCTAGGTGGATACGGGTCTTGATGCGTTCCTTTATGGGACCGGTATGTTCCGTACTGTTACAGCAGTGCATCCAGTAACTCTAGTCTGTTCCGTTCTCGAGAATTCTGTTCTGTTTCTGTTTTCAGTATTTTCAGGTAGTATTCTGTTCGAACTGTTATGATTATGATATTGTTTAATGTATTTCCAATGTCGTGGTATGCCTGAATTGTTTTCCCAATTGTTATTGTTTTTCGTGTATTGTATTGTGTTCCGATTCAAGTTTAGAATGCCGCTCTTTTCCAAGTTACGTCAGTTAAAAACTAGAAAGGGTCTGTTAGAGGAAGCAGTTCCTGTCCCGCCTAGGGACAGTCCAGGTCATTTTATGTATCAGAAACATGGCATAAGCGCCATAATGTACCTAGATTTATGGGTAGAGTATACCAAACAGTTAGAAGAAAAGTATAGATGGCCCGTATCGGGTACATGGGATGCCGAATGTATCATGAGAGTAGAAGAAGCATTATGGAAAAAGAAAGCCAGACAGTCACAGAAAGATGCCATCGAGTTATGGCGCAAGGAAGCTCATAAAAGAACGGAAAAGGAAGTCAGAAAGTCAGAGTTAAGTAGAGAATCCCAAGAACGAGCTCAAGAAAAAGAATTAATCGAGATAGGTGAACAAGTCAAAGCCGAACAGTCAGACAGACAGAGGCATGCCCTTATTAAGGGTATGTATCCTCTCCTTGCCGAAGGCCTGCCAAAAGCGACCCCAGAGGCACCCAGTAATTTCCCGCCACCATTAATTCCGACCAAGCTACGTCACAAACCGACCGCAGCTGATATTTTTATTTCGTCCTATTTGGACGACACAGTCCCCGAATATGCAAATCCTGTTCGTGCTCCGCCAGTCCCTGTAAATCAGGCACTTCCCGCTTCTCCAGACACCGGAGTACCTGTTACGGTACCCCCGGTCCAGCCTACAGTTCCATTTCCCACTCTGCCAGGACGTAGAGCCTCAGTAGACGACTCCAGTTTAGGGGCCGCAGGAGGAGCTACTCCTCAAACCCCGCCGCCACACAAGCGTTTATCGGCACTCGAATTGCATGCTCAAGCATCACAGCGTACTCCTAAAAGTAATAAGTCTGTCACAGAAATCAGGCAAGCCCTTAACGAATGTGTCTATGATCCAGTTCCAGGCGAATATACTATGGTTTTATATTCCTTACGTGTAAGGAGGGTGACCGAGTATCTAGTCACCTTACCGAATATGAAAGAAGATCTAGACAGAATATATCGTTTCATCCGTACAGGGGATGATCCAGAAAGTATTGGCGAAATTATGTCTCAAAGGAAAGCCGAGATTCAGCTCATGATATTAAAGTTCCTGATCAATTGTTTAATAAGAGAACAAGATTACCCGTCTAAAGATCCGGCCGAAATGAGAATCCTGACAAGGTGGAGTGATAATATAGCCGAGGGTAAGCACAAGACCGTCAGTGCCATGGAGAGTATGTACAAGAAAATTCGTAAAGAAATAATAAGGTTACACGAACAGCGTAAAGCAGCACAAGTAAGCGAGAAAGAAAGTATCTCTGACCCTGAAGAGGAAGACGAGAATCCCGCCAGAATAGCGTATGTAGGAAAATCCAGATTTCCAGATCGCCATTTACGTCTAGAACCCAAGTCTATTTTTCAACATCTAGCACCAGAACAAGGTTCCCTAGAACAAGTATTTCAAGCTACCGATCACATTCTGAAATCACGAGTCGGTTACAGTGAACTAAGTACTATGCATGAACAAGAACTAGCCCGATCAGCAGTCCGATGGATTACTGATTCTACCACTTTTCCAGACGAAATAGTGGCACAAATGTTTCTGAAATTGCCCCCAGCCGAGCAACGACTGGTGGGTATGTATATGATCCAGCACCTCATTACTCTGTATGAGGTTCAACATTCTGATCCAGGCCCGTTGCACGATATCCTGAACGAGTTACTCCAGTATAGATGGAGAGGTCTAGGTACCGATTTAATAAGTGTCATTCTAGAACAGCGCCACAAATATAGAACGTTTCTGAACCCGCACTTTGTTCATGTCTCACCCCCAGAAAGTAAATCGTTTTACATAGACAGACAGAATCCGTTACGAGAAGTCCACCCAGTCCAAGGGGCGGGTGGCGTAATGCAACGAGTGTTTGTATACACTCCGATTTCAAAGATGGAACTTCTTGAAATGAAGAAATTAATTCCCTGTCATGACAAAGATCCAGCAGGGTTCCATAGAGAATTAAAAGACATGCTCCGTATGGGAGAATACACTTACCCAGATATCATTAAAATGTTAAAGGTCCTGTTACCCGCAGGGGTGTATGAAAAGTTAAAGGAAAAAGAATGGGAGGTGGGAGAGAAAAAGATCGATTGGACAGCTCTAGAAGCTGAAGACAAGGCACGAGTACCAGGTACCGGTCTTGGAGATAAATGTAAAGATTTACCAGAATTATTGATTCAAGTTTTACCCAGATTATTGACAACTAGGAAGGAAGACTGGGATGCAATCTCAGCCTGTAAACAGAAACAAGATGAGGATATTAGTGATTTTTATTCTAGATTTGAGAAATGTTTCGGTATTAATAGTGGTCTCAAGACAAGTAGTGAGTCATACCCTCATCTTTTCGTTACTAAATTAGTCGAGAATTCAAGTCCACAAATTAAAAATCGAGTTTTGAAAGTCGAAAGCACCTGGCAAGCCAATACTCCGTCCCAGATGCTCCAGATGCTCCAGTATCACCAGAATAGAATCAGGGAAGAGCAAGAACACGAGAGAAAACGTATGAAAGACACGAAAATGAAAGTGCTAGTTGCACAATCTGTTCCTCAAGACAGTCAGAAGAGGGGTCCGAATCAAGTCAGTCATCCTGCAGCTCCCGTTAAAGGGAACTGCAATTATTGTAAACAGCCAGGTCATTTTATAAATGAGTGTGCAGTTCTGAAACATAACATAGCTACTGGTAAGACTAAAGAAAGACCACGTCCGCCGAGACAAGAACAAGTTTCACAGATTCCTCAGTTACAGAATGCACAACAGACAGTTTCCGCACCGCAGCCTATTGCTGCAACACAGCATGTCACATCACAGATGTACCAGTATGCACAGTCCGAGTATCCAGAGTATCAGTCATATTCATGAAACAGCCTAGAGAGGGAGGTAGGCTTGCCTCTCATCGAGATACCTGTAGATCAAGAAGGTCCCTATGTTCACAGTCAAGTATTAGGGAAAGACAGAAAGTTTTTGATCGATACAGGGGCAAGTAGGACCACAATTAGTCATGCCGAAGTTCCAGGGGCTCCGCTCTCAGGCTCAAGAAATGTTTCCCTTGGATTTTCAGGAAAGCCAATAGTTAATGAAATATCTAAGCCAGTTACTCTAGAAGTAGGTCCATTGTCCCGCACTACTGATCTGTTACTTACTAAGTCATGTCCAGAAAATCTATTAGGTATTAAGACACTGAAAGAGTTAGGTGCAGTTATTTGCTGTTCCCCAGAGGGAATACGTCTGTTCCTACGTGACTTTAAGGGTCACTATGTGTTACGAGATTTTGATTCAAGATTGTCTAAAGTTCCGCAGTATTTATGGGCGCAAGGTCCAACTGATGTAGGTTACATGCAAATCACACCCCATCGTGTGACTCTCAAACCAGGTGTAGTGTTACCACGAATCAGACAGTACAGATTGCCACCTGAGGCTGTAGCAGCCTTATCCAAAATTATTGACGAGCTCATGGCTCAAGGAGTAGTTGTAGAAACTGACTCCAATGTATGCAATTCTCCGATCATTCCAGTCATGAAACGTACTGATCCAAATGCACCCCCAGTATATCGATTAGTGATTGATTTACGAGAGCTTAACAAATGTATCATTCCTCAGTACCCAGTTGTCCCAGATATTTCTTCCCTGTTAACAGCCATTGATTCCGAAGCCATGGTCTTCACTGTCATAGACCTTAAGAATGCATTCTTTAGTGTTCCAATTCATCCAGACAGCCAGTTTCTTTTCGGATTCTGTTTAAATGGAAGGAGCTATATGTTCACACGCGCTCCTCAAGGTTTCACAGAAAGCCCTAGTATTTACAGTCAAGCACTCAAGAGACAACTAGACAACATTCACATGCCAACTGACACTGCCCTGCTCCAGTATGTCGATGATCTACTGATCACAGCCCGTTCTGAACGTGCTTGCGAGCGAGCATCACTTACAGTTCTGTATTTTCTAGCCGAGATGGGGCACAAGGTGTCACCTTCGAAGCTTCAATTCTGTGTCCAGCAAGTGGTATACTTAGGACACTTGCTGTCCAAGAGGGGTAGGCAGTTGACACCCGACCGTATCCAGTTAATAGCGAGTCTTCCCCGGCCCAGAACCCAGAAGGAGGTACGTGCCTTTATCGGCCTTACTTCTTATTGTAGACAATGGATTCCCCAGTATGCATTTCTAGCCAAGCCACTGATACAGTTAACGACACAGGAGGCAGCCGTATCGACTGTCCTCCCTTGGACATCTGACCATACACTTAGTTTTAACGAGTTAAAGAAAGCCCTATGTCAAGCTCCGGTTCTAGCTACACCGAACTACAGTAAGCCTTTTACACTTTTCGTTACTGAACGGGAAGGTACAGCATTATCTGTTCTCACACAAGATCAAGCAGGTCAATACAAGCCCTGTGCTTATTTTTCGAGCACATTAGATCCAGTCGCCCAGGCGTTGCCTGCGTGCCTCAAGTCAGTTGCAGCCACAGCACTAGCTATCAGACAAAGTGATTCCATAGTTTTAGGACATTCCTTGACAGTACAAGTTCCACATTCAGTAGAAGTTCTTTTAAACCGAACACAAACTCAGCACTTGACAATTGCACGTTTAACAGGTTATGAATTGACACTGTTCCAGCCACACATAGAAATTAGACGCTGCAACGTTCTGAATCCTGCTACACTGTTACCATCAGTTAATTCAAATCCAGACCCACATGACTGTGTGGAAGTAGTTAACATTACGACAAAGCCAAGACAAGACCTGACAGATATTCCGTTACCAGATCCTGACCTGACACTTTATGTGGATGGTTCATGTATGAGAACTAGTACAGGAGAACTAGTCGCCGCGTATGCAGTGACTACCGACACTGAAGTTATTGAAACATACCGTATTGATACCCTGTCCGCTCAAGCAGCAGAGCTAGTCGCTCTGACACAAGCCTGTATACATGCCAAGAACCTGAAAGTTAATGTTTACACAGATTCACGTTACGCATTCGGAGTTGTACACGACTTCGGAGTGCTCTGGCAGGAGAGAGGTTTCATGACTTCTCATGGAACCAAGATTCAGCATGGTCTCCTTATTCAAGCCCTGTTAGATGCCATACATTTACCGACATCTATTGCTATCATGAAATGCAAAGCACATACGAAAGTCACTGACATTATTTCCCAAGGTAATGATCTAGCAGACCGCACAGCCAAGCTTACAGCACAGACTCCAGACATTCCAGTTAACATGACACATACTCCAGATCCGACTAAATGCATGACAGTTAAAGACCCTACTCAAGATGTCATAGATATCCAGTTACATGCTACTCCCGATGAAATCAAGAAATGGTCTGAACAAGGAGGGGTCCAGACAGATCAAGGATGGTTAACGAAGGGTAGAGCCACATGGTTTCTCCCCGATTCTATGGTTCAAATCATTATCAATACCGCACATAGTCCAGCACATTTAGGAGAAAAAGCTATGTTAGACAGTATCCAGAACATTTGGTTCAATAAGCATTTACGAGCTGCAGCCAAGCAGAAAGTCCGTACCTGTATGATATGTTGTCAGTTTAACCCAGGTAAAAGTGTTCCGGTGGAACAAGGTGGTTTCCAGCCCCCTGACCACCCTTTTGAGGTCCTCCAGATGGATTATATTCAGATGGAGCGATGTCGAGGTTTCAAGTATGTCCTTGTAGTTGTATGCGCTTTGTCCAGGTGGACAGAAGCATATCCAGTCCCAGATTACACAGCCGCGACCACTGCCAAGCAGTTGGTTCGTGAATTTTTCCCTAGATACGGACTCCCTAGAGTCGTATATTCTGATAACGGTCAGCCATTCTCCTCAGAGTTAATGAAGCACGTTTCCCTGTTGTTAGGGTACCAGTGGAAGTTTCATTGTGTACGCCATCCAGAAGCAGCTGGACTAGTCGAAAGGCATAATCAGACTCTGAAAATCCGCATTGCAAAAGTCTGTAAGGACAAAGGTGTGGACTGGCTAATAGCTCTGCCAGTCGCTTTATTTTATATGCGCATGGTCGCACATTCCAGATCAGGTCTGTCCCCGTATGAGGTCGTATTCGGCCGCCCCCCCAACATGTGGGGTACTCCTAGACCCCGAAGTATTACCGATGTTTCATGTAATATGCTGACAGATTACCTAGCTTCCTTGATGTCTGCCCTCAACTCATGTCGTTCACAGGTTGCCGCCGCATTTCCAGACAATACCGAGGTGGCACCGCACGAGATCGTTCCAGGCTCCCTTGTGATGATCAGAAATTTTGACAGATCAAGTCCGCTGGAACCACGTTGGAAGGAGCCACGTCAGGTCCTCTTGACCACCCGAACTGCCGTCAAGTTGGAAGGCAGGAAGGGGTGGGTCCACCTTTCTCATGTAAAACTTTTCAAAGGATTGAAACCAGCGTCTAAAAACATTTTCCAGGATTCAAAGGACTGCCAGAACATTGTTTTAAAGGACTGTCCCGCACAAGACATTATTACAACCCCTCCCTTGTTAGAGAAAACTCCGCAGCAGGAGTATAAGTTGAAATTAAGGTCTAGTAAAATAAGTCAGTCAGTTTGATTGTATAAGTCCTCCCCTAGGTGAAACGGTTAGATTGTTTCTGACATGTACAAAATAGACCCCCATAGTGAGAGAGTCAGTCGAAGTTCACTTCAATGTATCGTTTTTCTGAGTTTCCTATTGTTTCTCAGCATAATGATTTCCTGCACTAGTTACGCACTTTTCCTGTGTTTTCCAGTTCCTCATGTAAATATGTCTACTAATGCTACAGTAGAGCACACGTTTAGTGATCTGCCTCCTCACGAATATTCTTACCGCCTCGCTATGCGCAACAACACATTTATCCGTATGTTACATTATTCACATCAGACCAGCAATGCTACTAATTGTTGGGTGTGTGGTCGACTCCCCCCTTTCCAGACACCGAAGGGAGTTCTGCCACTCTTTCCTTATCCATTCTCACACAATGGTTCGTGTGGAGCATGGTCCACGTTAACGTCATCCTCAACAGATATGTCTTTTCTTAACAGTACATGTTTTCCAGACAAGCAAGGTCTCCCCCACAGAACAGGTTTAGATCTAGAAAATGAAGTTTATAATTTAGGCACTTATTCGTCGAATTTCATGGTCCTGAATGTTCAGTCTGATACTACTCCAGACTTACCTGCTATTTCAGCACTACCTGTCAAAGGCGAATTATGTGTCCGTAGTTATGGTTCTGTACGCATAGGTCATAGTGAATGTACTACTGTTATCCAATATAGTGACAGTGGGAAATCTATTTTCAAAGCTTCACGTCATTCTTATTTTATTTGCGGTCAAACTGCATATGTCCGTCTGCCCCTCGATTGGGAGGGAACCTGTTACATTGCCTTCCTACTGCCACCTGTTTTCCTAGCCCCACCTGACTATCATAGGAATTCCTTCCTAGTACATACCAGACACAAGAGAAATCTCCCGATTGTCGATTATACTGAAACTGCTGCAGAGCAATTCATTGATATTGATAAAGGTGTGTTCCCTTATTTAGGCACAGTTGTAAACAGTAAGCTAATCCGTAGGTTAACAAGAACCCTTGAAGCTGTAGTAGATGAGACTGCCTCCGCTCTAGGTAACCTAACCGAAGAACAATCTGCTATGAGATTTGTCGTTTTGCAAAATCGTCTCGTCCTTGACGTCATACTGGCCGATAGGGGCGGGGCCTGTAGAGTCATCGGATCTAGTTGCTGCATTTTCATTCCAAATAACGCGCCGTCTGTTTATTCAGCTATAACCAGACTCCATAAAATTGCCCATCTGTTACACCAAGATCCAGGCACCTGGACATGGTCCGGTTGGTTCTGGAATGTAATTTCCGCATGGGGATGGAAAGTCCTGTCCTTTTTAGGTATTGCAGTAGCGATTATATTTAGCTGCTGCCTCTGTATACAATGTGGCCCTGCGATTTGCGGCATGTGTGCTACCTCTTGTATTCCTAGTCCCAAGCCCCGTTCTAAATCCCGTTCCAAGACAATTCGAGACGAGCAAATGGTACTGTATGAAATGATAGATGGTATCATGAAAATTGATGTTTCCTGATGGAAACGTAGTGACAAGGAGGGAATGTGGAAAAGTAAATTTTGCCATGTTCTGTGTCCCTACGCCTCATCCATCATATGTTATGTGTGCATGACCAATATGCATATGTTATTCCCCATGCCCGATTAAAGGCGCAATTCTAGTTGTGTCTACCTCTGGTATGTCATTTTCCAGTCCTCGTGAATACTACGAATATCAGGCCTATGTAAAGTAATGTTGCCACGTTTCTCAGTGTGCACGTTATTCCATTAAAAGTAATTATTCCATTATAAAGTCCCCGTTTCCAGGCCTCAAAAGGGCCCGGACCACAGATTCAGCTCCTGTCTCCTGAAAGCCTCGCTAAGGAGCGATACAGCCCCCACCTGTATCCTCGACCATTCACTTACTTCCTGCCTCGCAGTGCCCGGTGCAGCTTGGCTCTGCCTCTGAGTCTGCCAAAAGTATGTTATAGTTCCAGTTATCAGTTCAGTCCTCCTTCTGCATTCCTAAGCTACTGAACTGCATCAATAGTTTCCGTCATTGTCTAGCCTTCTCGGCTCCACGTTAGAGAAATACTGTATTTAATGGTCATTTAATACTCTTTATCACGCACTACATGTAGAATAATGCATGGTCCGGTCTTAGAATCAAGTTAGCTTTTCCCCTCATGACTTCTAGTTTATATCAACATGTTCCCTAAACATCAGATACCAGATAGGGTTTAGGTACATGTCGCTCCGACCCTCCAGACTTTAGTCTCTGCTCCTAACACAGAGTTCATAGCCCCCAGCTTCTCCTAGTAACACGTCATTGCTAGTTTTCGCGCACCATTAGGTTAGAGGTCCCGGCTCCTTAGGTAGCCCCCTCCAAAGTTTCCGCCCATTCATGACATATTCTGTTACGTTTGCATCACATGTCTATGTATACTCCCAGTTACACCTCTTTTTACTGTTATCTCTCGCGACTGCTACGCGTCACGCCTTCTGCTCCACCCACTGCTACGCCTACTGCAATGTAATGCTATGTGTTTGCGCTATGTATATAAATCAATGTTTTGTTATTGAATGAGAGCGCGCTCATCCCAGACCAAGCCCCAGCAGCTGCTGGGTCATCCTATGCAGGTTGTCCTGATCCTGTCCTTATGCTGTAATAAACCTGCAGAAACTCCTACTACCTCGAATCTTGACTCTTATTTTATTGAGCTATCTGTTATGCTATAAGTCTAGTCAAAAATAGGGTATTATTTATTTATTTACCACAGGTAGACGACGAAATCCATAGAATAAGGTTTAGACAAGAGAGAGGACAACCCAACGATACACCGAAGACGCTCTTTTACAAATTAAAAGAAGCCGCTGATCGATGGTTGAAACCTCAAGATGGCAATTTAGATGATGTAATGAACAAAGTCTATTTAGAACAATTCTTGGATGCATTGCCCTTTGGAACACAGAGGTGGCTCAGGCAACACGCGGGGTTGACACTTGAACACGCCATCGAGATGGCCAACTCCTATGCCCGGGCTCAAAACCGTCCAACATTCCGAGAAACAGAAAAACCTCTTCCTAACAAAGCCCTCACAAAGTTCGATAAGAAACCCGCCAAGGGCTCTACCGACCCTCCACCTCCCTCAAAACCTAGACCGTTAAGACCTGAACCCCCACTCTTCAGCGGACCGCAATGTTACGAATGCGGTGAATGGGGTCACATCGCAAGACATTGCCGATAAAGGAAAGAGAAGGAAGAAAAGCCGATGGAGGTGGGATATGCCCCACGTACCATCCTCTATGCCCAAGAAACGGGACCAACCTACTACGTAAGTGTCCTCCTTGATAACCGCCCTATTAGAGCATTGTTAGATTCCGGTTGCCGTCACTCTGTAGTGAAAAGCAGTTGCTTGACTGACTCCTCTGTGTTTTTGAATCGTACCGTTAGGATAAAATGTGTGCATGGAGACGGTCGCACCTATCCCCTAGCTAGAGTACAACTAGTCACTGAAAAAGGGACTCAGGTTCAGTGTGAGGTGGGTGTACTTTCAAACTTGCCCGAACCCCTTATAATAGGGACTGACAACAAGTGCTTCCCTACCCTGATGGCAGAGCCCTTGAACCTAAATAAACCTCCCGAGGTTGTCCCCGGGTTGCTAACTACCGAACCCTGGGCTAATGATTGTAACTTTAGGGCTGCTCAGTTGAATGATGCGTCTTTAGCTTCAGCCTGGCAGAACGCCCAGGACGCTCAAGGACAGGGACAGCGTACATACCCCTGTTTCCAAAAGAAGGACGGACTCTTGTATAGGTTGAGCCATGACATTGCCACTCCTCAGTTACTTGTACCAATGGAGTTCCGTGAACAGTTATTGTTCTACGCCCATGCCCACCTATTGGCTGGTCACTCCGAGGCTGAGAAAACAACTGAGGCCATTGTGCAGCACTTTTACTGGCCTGGAGTGTACGCACAAATAAAAAAATACTGCCAGGAGTGCCAAATTGGTCAGAAACGCAATCCATACCTTCCGCCCAAAGTTCCCCTTGTCCCTCTTCCTATCATTGGGAAACCGTTTGAAAGAATAGGAGTTGACATCATAGGACCCCTGCCTAAGTCTCATAGAGGGTACCAATATGTGATGGTTGTGGTGGACTATGCCACCCGTTATCCGGAGGCGTTTCCATTAAGAGCTGCCACCACTAACGCCATTTCACAAAAGTTAGTAGAGCTCTTTTCTAGAATGGGATTCCCAGAAGACCTTATCACTGATCACGGTACCCCGTTCGTCTCCAGACTCATGAAACAGGTCTGTGCTCTTTTGCAGTTAAAACACCTGCGCACGTCGGTTTATCACCCACAAACCGACGGGCTAGTTGAACGCTACAATGGCCTGATTAAGACTAGACTAAAAAAACGTCTGTCAGGAGATGGGAAACAGTGGGATCAACTACTTCCGCTGGCCCTCTTTGTGTTACGAAGTCAACACCAGAGTAGTCTAGGAGCCTCCCCTTTTGAGCTGTGGTTTGGAAGGAAGCCACGCACCTTGCTGGAGATAACAAAAGATAGTTGGGAACAGGAAGGAGCAAAGGACGCACAAGAACTAATGGACTATGCCCAACAGTTGAAAAATAGGCTACACAAACTAAGGACATTGTCCTATGATACCCTAGAAAAAGCCCAGGCAAAACAGAAGTTCTTTTACGATAAAGGAAAGAAGTGGAGAGAATTAGACATTGGTGATTGGGCTCTTGTCTTACTTCCCACTTCTACACACAAACTACGGAAAGAGTGGCAGGGACCCTTCCCGATAGTGAGGAAAATTGGGCGAACCACTTACGCTCTAAAGATAACACCTTCCAGAACTCAAATTTATCATATCAATCTTCTGAAGAAATGGCTAGGTCCCCCTCCCCGAACCCCACTGTCAGTATCCCTAGCCATGACCACTCATCACACGATAGAGCAAGCAGTGAAAAACCCTGATCTGTCGGAGACACAAAGGAAGGAAGTCTTGGAGGAGTTGTGCAAACATCCGTCCATTTTTTCGGATCAACCAGGTAGAACCACGCTGGCAGAACATCACATTCATACCCCGCCGGGAGTCATTGTCAAACAAAGACCCTATCGAGTACCAGAGGCACGACGGTTGTTGTTACAAACTGAAGTAAACAACATGCTACAAGCAGGAATAATAGTGCCATCAAAAAGCAATTGGTCCTCCCCAGTAGTGCTCGTACCAAAACCTGACGGAAGCACTCGCTTTTGCATTGACTTCCGCGGTGTCAACAAAGTGTCGAAACAGGATGGGTACCCACTACCCCGGGTCGACGAACTGATCGAACGCCTTGGTGAGGCCCAGTACATAACAACTATTGACCTCACCGAGGGTTATTGGCAGGTGCCTCTGTCCCCTCAGGATCAGGAAAAAAACGCTTTCACCACACTAGACGGATTGTTCCATTTTACCGTGCTACCCTTTGGGTTGCACGGAGCTCCAGCAACCTTCCAGCGCCTCATGGACACTGTTCTAGCTCCATATACTCAGTTTGCAGCTGCGTATTTGGATGACATAGTCATACACAGCCCTGACTGGGAGACCCATTTGAGACATATCGACCAGATTCTAGGCGTATTGGAAAAAACAGGACTACACATTAACTAGAAAAAGTCGAGGATAGCTTTTACTCGAGTTAAGTATCTAGGATACGTCCTAGGAAGTGGCCAGCTGTACCCACAAGAAGAGAAAGTAAAAGCGATACAGACACAAATATTCCCGGAAAATCGAAGAGACCTAAGGGCATTTCTTGGTCTGGTTGGCTACTATCGCCGCTTCATACCACACTTTGCCTCAGTGTCAGCCCCTCTGACGGATATGCTAAAGAAAACGGCCACTTCTGTCCAGTTCAAACAGCCCTCTCCTCAAGCCACAACTGCTTTCAGGGATCTGAAGAACATTCTCTCCTCCCGTGTTGGCAACCCCAGACTTCACCAAACCGTTTTTTCTACAAACAGATGCCTCAGGGGTTGGTCCAGGTGCAGTATTGTCCCAGCATGACAGAGAGGGGAGGGAAAGACCCATCTTATACTTAAGTCGAAAGTCATTTCCCCGGGAGGCTGCTTACCCAACAATAGAGAAAGAATGCTTGGCTGTGAAGTGGAGTATCGAAAAACTCCGTTATTATTTGGAAGGCCGACATTTCACATTGATCACTGACCATGCCCCCTTGACTTGGCTCTATCAGAACAAAGGCAGGAACGATCGCATCCTACGGTGGGTCCTTTCTCTGCAGCCATATAATTTCCAGGTCTGCCATCGCAAGGGGACGCAGCACACGAATGCGGACTATTTCTCACGCTACCCTCTTTCCCCTGAACGGGAAAAGCCAGGGGGGGAGGTTTGTCAGAGGGTCAGGAGCGCACCTGCAGTGGGCTTCGTAACCGACTTTCCCTCTTCCCTACAAGGATTGTCTGAGCTACGGTGAGGCCGGCTCCGCCCCTCTGACACGGCGTCCAGTGCACCTATCAGGACCGTCCTCCTCGGAAGGGAAAGGCGGACGCGGAAGACGCCAGGGTGTTCGTGTCCTGGGACTCGTGGAAGACGGACGTTGCAGCGGACCCGGAGGACGAGGCGACGCGGAACGGCATCCAAGGCAAGGTTCCGGGAGCTGAAGCAGCTTGGTCAACTGAAGGCCAGGAGGTCGGGAGGAAGCGCGACGAGACGGAGAAGGAAGCAGCCGCCGAGCAAGGAGAGCGGGAGTGTACGGACGACCAGGAGAAGCCAGGAGGCCACCGGTACCGTTCTTCGCCCAGCCACGCGCGGGAGGATGCGTGGCTAAGCCAGGTGCGTGCACGTTTGCGTACCTTGATGGGGTTTAAGAGGGGAGGGACCGGGTAGAAGGAAGGCGAGGACCAAGTTACCGACATTCCGCACTGCACTTTCGGGCTAACGGCTATATTGGTGGTGGTAACTGTGCTGCACGAACTTACTCCTCACAACCCCTTTCCCATATCCCCTGTTATTAAGTGCTGTGCCCTAACAGCCACGTTTGTTTCTTTTGTTTTACGGTGGGCAACTGGAAGCAATATCCCGGAAGACCAGGAAGGAGACGCCCTGTAAAGAAGAAGCTCCCTGGAAGCCACTAAATATCGTTGTGTTAAACCTGCGCTATGAGCAATAAAACAATACTGACCCAAACGTTTAGTCTTGGCTCCGTCCCTCCGTGTGCCGAAAGGTTACATACATTTAATTTAAATAGAGTTAGTATTTTCAGTGATGTCATGAGTGATGTCACTGACCATGTCATGAGTGATGTAAGCAGCAGTGCATTGCGGGCGCGCGAGCTATAGTTAGCCGAACTAACTATAATGGGGGAATTTCAATGGGTTTGTACGAGTGAAATGTCCAACTAACTATAACGCCCCTATGGTTTTTTCAGTGAATTTCAAAGGTTTTTTAAATGCTAATTTCTAACTATAACGTGTCTGAAACCTATGGTTTTTTCAGTGAATTTCAAAGGTTTTTTAAATGCTAATTTGTAACTATAACATGCCTGAAACCAATGTTTTTTTCTGTTAATTTCAATGGTTTTTTAAATCCTAGTTTCTAATTATGCCTACAGAGGTAGGACATGTGAAGAAAGAAGAAAAAACATACAGAAAGAAGAAAAGAAATGCAGAAAGAAGGAGAGAAGTCCTCAAAGACGAAGAAAAGTACAGGAAGAAGGAAGACGTGCAGAAAGAACAAACAGAGGAGCAGAAAGAGGCCTTGTTGCAAAATCACCCTGTACCCTCAACTTTTTCCGATGGGTACTGGTGGTAACTGACTCTGACTAACCAGTCCTAGAGCCAGTGCTATGCTAAAAGACACTTAGAATACAGTTAAAACATATACATACACTAGGGAACACTATGCATTGGGGTACCCCTGTGATTACCATGGCCTCCACTGTAAGACCCTAGTACATAATAGGGCCGGGGGATTAAAACTACCTCTTAAAATGTGCCACAGGGCGCGTTTGCACACTGGTGAAGGAAGGGGGGCTGAGCAAATGGGTGCATACATGCCCTGTGGCCATTTTAATTTTGGGGATAAAGTCCCCTTGAATCCTGATTGTCCCTTGGGTCCAACTAGCCCACCAGGTATCTCCAGTTAGCGCCACAGAGCTGCGTTGCAGAGAGGTGTAAAAAGAGGCCTAGACCACCTCTCTGCAACTCAGCTCAGTGGCGCTTACTCGAAGCACCTGGTGGACTAGTTGACCCCCACGGGCCCTCAGGATTGAAGTGGAATTATTTCCCCAACTTAAAACGCGCCACAGGGCGTGTTTGCACACGTCACCTCAGGCCCCATCCCCTCCCTTCACCACTGTGTAAACGCGCCCTGTGGCCGCTTTAAGTTGTGAGATTAGATTAAGTCCCCTTGAATCCTGAGGGTTCCAAGGGTCCAACTAGCCCACTAGGTACCGCCAGTAACTACCACACAGCTGCGTTGCAGAGAGATGTAAAAAGGGGCACGACCTCTGAACACATCTCTGCAATGCAGCTCCCTGGAGCATACTGGAAGTACCTGGTGGGCTAGTTGGCCCCCAGGGACCCTCAGTATTGAAGGGGAATTAATTCCCCAACTTACAACTCACCAGGGGGTGCATTTGCAAAGTGGTGAAGGAAGGGGGCGGGGCCTTAGGTGACATGTGTGCAAACACGCCCTGTGGCGCGTTTTAAGTTGGGGAATGAACTCCTTTTCAATCCTGAGGGTCCCTGGGGGCCAACTAGCCCACCAGGTACCTCCAGTATGCGCCAGGGAGCTGTGTTGCAGAGAGGTGTTCAGAGGCCATGCCCCTTTTTACAACACTCTGCAACGCAGCTCTGAGCAGGCCTAGGGGGTCAGGGTGTTTTTACCCTGCCCCCTTTTCGTGTTTTTTTGTTTGTTTTGCTCTTTTCTCAGTTCTACCGAGGCACAAGATGGCTGCCAACACTTCCGGGGTTGGAGTGTTGACAGCCAATTAGCATGCAGCTTGTGATCAGGAGGGTGCATGGATCCTGCGTGCCTCTAGATATCGAAACTTTTTTAATTTTGATTTTCTCAGAAACTACTGAACGGATTTACACCATTTAACAAAAAGGGATCTTTCTTAACCAAGGGCTACCTTTTTGCCAAATTTGGTGTAATTCCGTTCAGCAGTTCGGGCTGTAGCCGTGTCCAAAGTTTCCTATAGGAAATTGCATGGAGAAAACACGTTTTGGGACCCCCCTTTTTCTAGGCCCCCACTGTATGAATCACCCTCAAACTTTCAAGATAGGAATGGACCAGAGCGGACCACGAGTTTTGAAAATTTTGCAAAGATTCGTCAACCGGCGCCAAAGTTATTGGGAAAAGAATGTTGCGAATTTCCTATGGAAAATAGGTCCTAACTATAACTACCTACTGGCGACCGCCAGTAGGTAATTTATATATACATATATACATATATATTTATATATTATATATATTCACACACACTCACACACACACACACACAAGACAATGGCAACATATGTGTAAAGAAAAGCAATCCTGGTGTGACAAACCATGGGTGTAATGACGGCTGATGTAGAAATCTGAGAATTAACGACCTACATTTGTTTAATCCACATAATAGACACTAACTTCCAATATCTGTGAAGCTCTAATATTTGTATAGCTACAAAAACACCTGGAAATTATAAAATCAGTATAGAATGGCAATAGGGTAAGGCAATGTTTGAAAACACAAATGTTTGCTAATGACGACCACAGTACAACAAAGAGGACAACACAATTTTCTATTTGCGCAAAAGGTTACTTTGTAGTAAATTAATGTTTAAGGTTCACAACTTTCACAGTTTGCAAACACCTATAGCATTATAGAAACAAATCAAAGCAAAGGAAACTGAGTTACAAGAGGTTGTGTAAGTATTTGTAGAAATAGTGAGCAATAGAGGCAGACATTGTCTGCCCCATGTCATGGAGTATGACCCCACAGGCTCAGTAGGCTCACAACATATCAGGTGGGCATCTCTGTATCTGGCTAGATCGGTAGGCAGCTAAATGCTTGACCACTGCAACCACAGGGACATTGAAACTGTGGATGAAAAATGTCTATTTGCATTAGTGTAACTGTAACCCATGCTGCCGTGTTTTCCTGCTCATACTAAGCATGATCAAAAGGAAGTGTCCCTCTATTCTAGCCTCTGTTTCACATATTGAGTGTTGATTAGTTTGCTCAGCTGAAAACGGTTACATTCTTGTTCATTTGAAGGTTGGCTACTTTCTTTCTCATGAGTTTACACTTCTGCATCTGTGTACTTCATTTGTTTCACAATGTCATGTGATTCCCAGTGAAAGCCTATTTATGAAAAAACCTAAAAATAAGTACCTTCCCCATACTTGGGGAGATCACTGATTGTTTGGTGTCATGGTAGACTCTATGATTCAAAGACTCTAATTCTCATTTTTGTTAAGAAACCATTGCAGGCTTTGATTGACATTTGCACAGATTTTGACACTTTTATTATTATGCAGTTGGATGTTTCGGGCCGATTCACAAACGATTGTAAGAGTATGTAAAATAGTACTCCTGTAATGCTGGTGCCTCTTCTCATAAACATTTTTTCTGAATCATCGCCAAAGGTTTTATGATAGATATTTGTTACAATGCTTGCAGGTGGTAAAGTGACTCTCCTACTTGTAATCTCCTTGACTAGTACATTTATTAAAAAAATCAAAGATGCATGGAGAGGCTAACAGACAGCTCCGCTGAGAGCCACAAAGCATACTAAAAATAAGAAATAGCTGCCACAGCAAAGGGCCAGTACGTAGGAAATGAAAGTGTCTTGCCAGCAAGAGTCTGCAGCGTTTGGAGATCCCTTCTCAGCACTCACCAACAGGTTGACGCTGGGAAACACCAATGTACAGTTTGAAGGGTCCCTTGGGATCAGGGGCCCACAAAATGTTGCCAAAAAGAAAATCTCAAGGGGAATTTCAGGGGCAATGGAAATATAGTGGGGGTAGCACAGTTGCATAATGTGTCAGGGTCCTTTGTCTTTGCGCCATCAAATATAAAATGTTGCCTACTTTTTTAAAGTGTTTCCATCTATAAACGTATGTGAATTAGGAACATGGAAACTGGGCCTGATATGAGGATTTTGATACTAATGTAAACTGATAATCTTGGGCCTTATTTAGATTTTTTGTAAAAAATTGTTTGATGTCCCTTCTGCATATGTATATGATTATTTAGAGTTTGGCTGAGTATGCCCCAAAAATTGGCAGAAATCTGGACAACCCAATTTAAAGTGTATTTATTGGATCGTTGGGATACCCACCAGTTTTTGGTGGATATTTCACATCTGCCAATCTCTAAATAACTCCCTCAATTCACATTTATGCTGGATGTAGTGTAGGTAATACAGCTTTGAAAGAAGATTATAAAGGCAATATACATGTGTCACAATGCTGATATAAATTCAAAAGAGCCCTAGAAAAATCTATTAAAGAAAAACTATTCAGTTTTTAATATAATAGTCTAGCCCTCTTGACATACCTCTGCAAAGAAATTGTTGTCAAGAGATTTTCATTTTTGATTTGAGTTTTTGTATTATTAGATAAGTAATTTAGCTTGGGTAGACATTGCTGATCTGGGCTGAATCTTTCTGATTGGCATTTAAAAAAATGGAGGATGTGTTGCAATGATGATGTATTATTTCCGGAACCATGAGTCCTAAATACTTCATTTTGGTGTCAAAACATAGGTTTTCAGAGTCACAACAAGGGTAAAATAGCCTCAAGACAATTCTTGTCATAATGAAATACAAGCAGATGTTAGCACAAGCCAGAACAATGGCCAAAGGGAATGACAAAAGAAAAAGTACAGAGTATGTGAGTCTCAATGGGCAAACATGTTTTTATCTGCAGCTAGTTTCTTCCAAGATGAGTTCAGTTCATAAGATGAAGTTTTCAGCCAAGCAGCCGATCTAAACAGCGAGCTGAATGTATTTGTAGCTGATTTGTATTCCCACCCGAAATGCATGTGTTCATACATTCAAAAATGTGAATGTACAATGAGCTCCCAGCAGCAACATAAACACCAACCTTCAGTTATTGCACTATTATAAAAAAAACAAATAAAGTTTTAAAGCCACTCTTGAATGCTGGCTACAGGATCACTCTCCGTGAGATCAGAGAAATAATGGTCTACGTTGATGAAACTATATTGATGCATAATAATGAAACTAAGATTTTACTGGTGAGAATTTACAATGACAGAATTTGTTTTTTGTCAGTCTAACAAAACTTATGGTGTTCTCAGCTGATTTGACTCCTGAAGTTCTTGCTGCCAAAATAAGATCACAGGATGCAGTAAAATCAACAGGAACCATTTAAAGAAACGTCTTGAAAGAGTTAGATGTTGGACTTAATGAAAACATTTTGTAATGCTCCAGAGCGCCGCAAATCAGGGGAGTCAACAAGAATGGCTGATGTTGTCTTAACAATTTTTACATCATTGTTTAATATCAGCAAAGCAAAACTGTTACAAACTAAAGTGCTTGGAACAGACGCCAACAGCATTGATGATGGCTTTGAAGAGATAAGCGAAGAAGTGGAAGACAATCCCATGAACCGACAAGCATATGCTGTGCAAATATACTATCTAAGATGATCTTCTCCCTGCTTTTGGGTATGATGAGCGTGGGTGTTACTGGGGTTTCCCCTATCGCCTCGAACCATCAGTGTAATGAGTTAGCTCAGCACTTTGTAAACAAAGAAGAGAAGATATACCTTGGCTTGCCTCTCGTGGCCTTGCGTGCAGAGAAGGAGGCATCGGGGGATATTGGTCCTACCGTGGGAAATAGCCTGCTATCTTTTCCTCCCCTGTCATCTACGGAATTCGAGTCCCTTTGTTTGAAAATCAAATCGGGCTTGCCGGCCGACCATTTGACACCTGCCCATGTACGCTTATCTCTCCACTGATTATTGATCTGGTTAACCTATCTTTATCGTCAGCATCCATACCTGGGGCATGGAAACATGTTAAAGTTATTCTGCTGCTCAAAAAACTTTCCTTGGATCCTGCGGAGTTAGGCAATTATCGTCCTATTTCCCAGCTGCCTTTTTGGCGAAGCTGGTGGAATCGCATGTGTATTCCATTCTTTCCAAATTTATTGAGCAGAATGCTATCCTGGATCCGTCAAAGCACAGTTTTCGAGTGTGTCACAGCACCGAGTCCGCTTTGCTAGTAGTGATGGAAGCAATCCTTGGTAGCTTGGATATTGGTGACTCAGCGGCCTTGGTTCTTTTGGACTTAAGTGCCGTGTTCGATACCGTATCCCACGCGATACTTTTAAAACATCTCCAGGAAATTGGTATCAAGGATCTGGCCTTGGATTGGCTTTGGTCCTTTTTGGAGGGGAGGTCTTTTCAATTCTCCGTGCCACCTTTTAATTCACAGGAGTTTGCTCTGCATCAGGGGGTGCCACAGGGCTCAGTGTTGTGCCCTTTATTGTTCAACATCTATGTTAGCCCCCTGGCTGCGTTAGCAAAAGGTAGGTGGTTGTCATTGGTGTCGTATGCCAACGACATCCAATTGGTGATCGCTTTCTCTAAGAAATGTAGCTCCAATCTGGACAAGTTCAAAGATGACCTTTCAGCGGTCGCTGACTGGATGGCGGTAAACTGTCTTCAGTTGAACGTCAGTAAGTTTGAGATCTTACTGTTTGGGAAGAATCAGGAGCTGTGGTCCGAGCAGTGTTGGCCGGATCATCTTAAACCCGCCCCTCTGCCCAAGGAGGCTTTAAAGAACCTGGATGTGTGGTTCGATAACAGCCTGACATTCGACACTCAATCAAAAGCTGTGGCAGAAGTGTGTGTAGGGCTTTTGCGAGGCTTGAAACCGTTGCTGGGTGTCTCTCCTCCTAAGGTGCGACAAACCATTGTTCAGGCGTCAATTCTAATGAGATTGGACTATGGTAACTCCCTCTACTTGGGCGCTAATAAGGCCAGTATTAAGCGCCTGCAGAGGGTACAGAATGCAGCAGCCCGTATTCTGGTTGCACTTCCGAAGTCCTGCTCAGTTGTTCACGTGCTCCCTAAACTGCATTGGCTGCCTGTTGAAAAGCGCATTCAGTTTAAGGCTCTTTGAGTGTCACACCAGATCTTGACTCTTCAGGCACCTTTTGGGCTGTCCACCCTTTTGGAGTTTTATGTGCCGCGGTGCCCTCTGAGATCCGCTGACCAAACGTTGTTCTGCATTCCGCGAGTCTTGAAAGCCAGATCGGGTAGTCGTTCTTTCCGCAGTTTGGCGGCGAAACTCTGGAATTCGCTGCCTGCTCCCATTAGAGCAATCCAGAATCACTTGGCTTTACAAAAAGCCATAAAGACCTGGCTTTTCCCTTCTCTTCCTGTGCATCTTCTCTCCTGGGTTACGTCTTTGGGAGCGCTGGGGCGCCCCGTCGTTGGGGCAGCATTGCGCACTACAAATCCGACTAATAATAATAATAATTTTCCAAATCATGTTTTATGAATTACATCACTGCAAAAGGAAAACTCTGCTACACATGATGACAGTCCACGCAATCTATGACAAGGTAAACAGTTGAAAGCTAATCACTTCAATGAATTGGATTAGTGTATCAACAAGTTAAAATGACATAGCATGGAGCAGGAGCTTGTTAGCAGCTCATGCTGTCAAATATTTTGTATCCAATAGCACACCACTTTCAAGTCACTTTACCAGGAAAGGATTTACAATTGCTCCTCTTGATGATTTTGATTTTGAAGACAGCTCTTCTGTGTCTGGAACATCCAGCATGCATGATATTGCCACAGTGCTTTTTCAAGAATGTACCAATGAAGTAGCTGCTGGAAAACAAGCTGTCTCAGCTGTAGGCATAAACAAACGAAGCAGCAAACTGATAACCCAACTGGCCTGCCAACATGTGCAAAATCACTATCAAGCCATCAACACCTCCCAGTCTACCAGAAAGTTTCAAAGGGGCTCTGGACATGAATGTTCTTCTACCTGATGCTGCGGTCCACAAAGCAGATTTAACTGAATTTATCATATTGCTTATTCAATGTGGACTGAAGGATGAAGAAAAGCCAGTTCCTACCTGGGCTGGAATCCATACTCTGATCTCCCACAATACCACCCCATTGAAGAAGATTGGGTTTTTACCAGTAATACCATCTTCAGTCACAAACTATGCAACAGTATACACAGCCCTAGAAAATGTCCAACCTGTGCATGCTCGGGTTGAAGACCAGCCTATCCTGCACATTTTCTGCATTGAAGGTGTTTTCTGTTTTGTAGCTGAGATTTGAACGAGCAATCCAGTAGAATATGATGATCTTTATTCAATGATGGGCATTTTCCAAATGATAAAAGTTGTGTTGCAGTGTGTAAGAAGTTATCTCAATGGATGTGGCATAGACAATACACTTATTGAGCTGAAATCTTTGGAAGCAAAACTGTCCAGTCAGCATTGAAAGGAACTCATTATGTTAGTTCATTACAAGGCATGCTCATCATATCTGAGGCTTTAGGAACATTGTGTTGGAATGTTTTCTGGAACAAGAACGACAAATTAGGTTTTGTATATCTTATCTCAGAAGTGAACAAGGTACAGGGCACACTTCATTCAAAAGACATAATGCAAAGCCAGGCAATATTCAATACACTCAGTTCAAAATAAGAAAACCAGAAAACATACAACATATTTACAGTGAAATCTTGGCAGCACTGTGTTCTGACATTTCCAAAACATAGGAATGTGCTGTATTTACCCCTATGATTTCCCTAGCACTGGCAGTAAAATAAGCTGCCTAGCACCAATTTAGGCATTGCAGAAATTATTGTTTATGTGCCATAAGTTGTCCCTTCCTGCACATAAACTATACATAATGGCAATGTGTTATTTCTATGTGTGCTGCATTCTGCACACATAGAAGTAGCAAATTGTAATTATTTAATGATTGTTTATGTGAAGGAAGGGATCAAACATGGTGTTTTGCTCTTTCTATGTGTGTTGCAGAATGTAGCACACACATAGAAAAAGCAAAAATGAGGAGAAATAAAAGTATTTCTCCTCGTTTTGCCATTCTAAGGCCTGCTCCTGCATGGTGTTAGTCTTTGGCACTGCCTCAGATTTTCACATCCTTGTAGATCGGGGGCAACGTCAAAAAGCAATGAGTGTTGTGGTGGAATGCACACAGCAAAACCCATTGCATGCCCCTTTCAGGTTAAGTGATGCGTGTAAAGGGGCTGTATGTGCAAGGCAACGTTAACCCTCAAAAAGTGGCTTAATGCCGCTTTGTAAATATGGGAAGGGCATAGCGCCACCAGAATGACTCTAAAAGTGATGTTCTGTGGCGCTATCAGTTTGTGAATTTATACTAAAGATTTTAGACTTCATCAAAGAATGTGAAGAAAAATCAGAACTTTGCAAATACTGAGGAAATGTTTTACACATGATAGCTCTAGTCAAAAACTTGGTAATACTGATTGGGAAGGTGGTTGGAAGCTGCACTTGAAGACAGTGGAGTCACTGATTACTGTGTTTCACAAATTTGATTGCATAAACTACCTTAGATATATGTCATGGTATTTGGAGAGTGATGAATCTAGAGGTGAAAAAACCATCCTTCTTCAGAAAAATTCTTCCAAAGACATTTTGCTGTGAAGGACAGAGAGGGAAGATTCAATGCTGTGGCTCCAGATATGAAACATGAGCAGACGATCCAGAGCTTACAGAACAGCTGAAAGGGAATTGTTAGTCAGACACGTAAAAGTGAATATGTTGCTCAATGACAGCTAGTTTACCATAAAGTTTTTCTAGTTGCAATGTTTTCAGAGAGATGACAAATTCAAAATTAATGGACCATCGTAAAACTGTTCCTCACCATGAACTTGTGGGAAAGAGAGGGGAACATTTTAATAAACATGTTGACAGCCTTCTTCATTTCATGCAGCAGCAAGGAAACTCCTTTGAAATGACTGAGGCTGTGCGACTACACAACTTCGTGAGAAAACAATATGTGGATAACAATATAAAGACATGTTTACTAGATGTCCTAGAACATTGATCGAAACTATACGCAGAACTGAAACAGAATATATTTTATTGAAAGGTAAGAAAAGCTGTTTGCCATAATCACTAAAGTAAAACTTCCACGCTTTAATTGCCATATTAAGAGATTTGTCTAACCAGCCACTACAAAACAGGTTACAAAAAACCAACGTTCACAAGCACATAGAGAGATGAATGTAGCAAAAGAAAGGAATGAATTCATCAAGGACATTCTGTCGCATGATCTTCTTCCAACAAATGCATTATTTGATGGAGACGCTGCAATCAAACCAGTGAAGCACAAAATAAGAGCTCGAAAAAAATCTGCCACTTGAAGAATTTCAATTCGAAAAGGTGTCCTCATTGAAAACTGTTGTTGTTGTGGACTATATGTCACAATTGCGACTGGTCAAGATTTCATCCATGCAAAACTACTGAGACTGCTGTTCTACAGATATCCAAGTCAGTGTGCACTTTACCAGAACTGCACATTGTCTTGGACAGTAATCTTGAACTATCTGTCAAAGAGTGTGAGAGAAATTTGACCTTGCCTATATCAAAAATGTGACACCTATACCTGTGTAACTTGATATGTTCTGATCATCAACATCGAACAAGATGAACTAGGAGATGTTAACTTTCGAAAACATGGCTGATGCTTCAGTGAACAATGAAGTTCCAATCATTGCATGTTCAATGATTGTCAATGAGTAGTTGATGCCTGCAGAGATATAGTCAAAAGGTATGGGCCACATTCTTCAAGAATGTAACAGCAAATTGAAGGAAGCTGACCTTCCAGTTGTGCCACATGTTGAGTGGGCTGTTCAAAATGGTTCCAATCAAGTCATTGTGCTGTCAAATAACACAGATGTTATTATTGTGATACTTGGATTTGTTGTAATGTTAATAATTAAGGAATTGTCAGAGTTATTAATATATTTTATGGAACAGACAAGAAAAGACACTTAATCCTGCTTCATATTCTGTACAAGAAAATTGAGGCAGTGATACCCAGTGTTCTTTCCAAGGCACATCTTCTTACCGGTGATGACGCTATGAGCATAACTGGAACAAAGCTTGGAGCTTTAACTGTTAACTTCTAAAAGTTTCTAAAAGGATTTGCTGAGATAGAAAAAGAATGTGACTTTAAAGATGTAGAAAAATACCTTGTGCGTGTATGGAAAACGAGTTCTGACTATCACACATTTAAGGATCTTTGGTACAAGGAGTTAAAGAGATCAGTCCCGCTAAGTGACCTTCCACCGGCGTTATATGCTGTACTTGGACACATTAAAAGAGCTTTCTACTTGACCAGAAGATGGGTCAATGTTTTGGATTATGCATATGTTGAGTAAGATCCATGTGAATTTGGTTGAGAAGAGAGATATAGGGGGGCTAAAACCTATGAAATTTCTAAAGCGCCTACCCACAGAACTTGATTTTGTAAAACCTGTGCTACAAAAAGATGTCCCTATCGATATGGTATTCTCAAATGTTTAACATTCTGCAATTGTACCACGAGCGATTGCCCAAACAAATAAATAAAGTGAACTATGAAAATGTGTCTAAAATAAGAGTGATAAGCATCATTTACTTTTTATATTCAGATCATAAACATTGTTTGGTGCAATACATAAAAAGATTAAAAACCATTATTATTTGTTTAATTTCTTTATATGTCTCTTCCTCCTCCGTTATAGCCGCCATTTTGGAAAATGGTGGAAGGGTTGCTCTGTGGAGGTATTTTCTGTCTATGTAAGACTACTTGACCCCCAAATCCTATGTTTTGACACCAAATTGAAGTATATAAGTATCATGGTTCCTGAAATATTACATCATCACTGCAACACATCCACCATTTTAAAAATGTCAGTAAAATAACACAAAAGGGTCGAGGCAAGAAAGATCTGCACCTGTTAACATAAGTGGCTAAATAGTCTTGCGATGGTGCTTGTGCAACCAGGGAATACAACCCTATTAATTCCCTTTTGGGCAAATGCCCAAATTACAAGACAAACTATGGGGCCGATTAGGATTGCGGTGAATCCGCATCCTCCGGGCCGGCGGAAGCCACCGCCGGCCCGGAGGATGCGGATTCACCGCTGCGGTGCCTACAAAGACCCCCCGCCAGATTAGGATGGCTGGGGGGCTCATCGGCGGACGGGAAGACCGTCTGCCGCTTTTCCACCGTGGTCGCCTTCCGACCGTGGCGGAAAAGCTCTAATATGGTGGCGGTGTCTATCAGACACCGCCAGCCATATTAGGATGGGGCAGAAAACATGCTTTTCCGCGGCGGCTTTTCCGCCGTGGAAAAGCATGTGGTCTTTGGTGTTTGGGGGCCTGTTGCGGGCCCCCAGGGTGTCGGGGGTGGGGGGTGCACATGGGGGGTACCTATGGTACGCCCCAGCATTTACATGCACAAAGTGGCAGGTACCGCGCGGTGCCTGCCGCTTTGTGCATGTAAATGTAAAGCATGCATTTTTAACCTTGCGGCGGGTGCTGCTTGAAGCAGCACCCGCCGCAAGGTTAAAGATACAGGATGTGACCGCCCGGGTAGCGGTCACATCCTAATTGCAACGGAGGGACCGCCGCTGCCCCTGCGGACGGTCCCTCCACCTCGGGTTGGCGGACGGACGCAGGTCCGTCCGCCATCCTAATAGGCCCCTATATTTGGAATCAGCACCCATCAAGAAAATATCATAATAAGTCTTTTTGCGTCGAATAAATCCCAAGAGAAGTTTCGTAATGAACAGGTCCGGACTTCAGCGGTGATCGTATTGAAATCTTTATTAATCGATCCAGACAATAAAATCCAAATATACATGTAATTTCTCTTTTAGCCAACGCGTTTCGTCTTGTAAACGAGACTTCTTCAGGGCTAAAAATAAAACAAAAACTAATTACAAAACTGAAATGTATATACACAAATATTTACAGGATTAAAAACCAGCATATCTCCTATTATCAGAAGGCATTTTAGGCCGGTCCAAGTTAGCTTACATGCTAGAATTCATTATAAGTTCAGATAGAAAACAGAGCTAAATGATTATTAAACACTTTTAAAAAGATTGAAAAGGAAGGCATGCTTCTGAGAACAGATTATCAATATAAACTAACCATCATCGAAAATAATGATCTCAAAGAGATTTCTTTAAGAGGCTATCATAATTCATTGTAGTAACTGTTCATGGAAAAACATAAAAACATACATATGAGTTGTGTATCCCAAGCTCAGTAATTTACGTAACATGATAAATTATGACACATACCTCAGTAAGCTGTCTGTACTAGTTCATATATGAAACAGTTACTCATAAATCGGTAACTTAAGATTCCAAATCTTTGTGTTCTAAAGAAAAACATAAAATATGTTTTATCGACAAATATACTTAACCTAATAAGACCATATATATTGCAAATCCTTTTTAAGACGGTCTACATTATGGATAAACTACGTAAGACGGTCTACATTATGGATAAACTACGTAAGAACAAAACATATGAAGAAAAGAGACCATATGTACTGCAATTCTTATCAAATTGGGGCTATATTAAAAAAAACCTACATAGGCAACAAACATGTAAGGGAACAACAATAAAACAAAACACAAAAATTCGCACATTTCAACTTAAGTTCCCTAGAATCACTTCATGTCTATAGAAGTATATGGAAAATTAGAGCATACAGATCTAAGACGTAATTTCGAATTTGAACAAATTATTCATAATCATTCTTCGGTTCATATCAAACCTGATATCTGATTTGTCTCAGACCAAAACAGATTTATTTCGTTCATATTCTTTAGATTACATTCATAATAAACTCAGACCTATACATATATGAAAAACAATCTAACATTTGTTCAAAATTGCTAGTTTGATAATCGTTCATCAATGCTTAACAAATCTAGCATCTAATATATATTTTACAGTCTATATTCCTTATATATTAAAAGTGTCACAAACATTATCAGTATCAAAACTATGAGAGATAATATATTTAAAACTATCAAATTTAGAATGTGACCTTCTTCTACTTTCTTGATTTAAGTATAACATCAGTGTTACCTCAGTGAGTTGCAGAGAAATATGTACATGCAAAAGCGGGCAGTATCCACATGGTATATGTGGATCTGTCCGCAGCCTTCGATTGCGTCTGTCACAATAAACTGTGGTCAATACTGCTGAAAATGGGGGTGGACTTACATTTGGTAAATTTCCTACGTGAACTTTATACAAATGCCACAGCCAAGGTGAGTTTTGGCGCTAAAGGGGAGTTATCAGCATCGTTTGGAGTGGAAAGGGGAGTGAGACAAGGATGTGTCTTGGCTCCCTTTCTTTTTACGCTTTATACCAACGGCCTAGAACAAGCCATGCTGAATGGGAGCCAGGACCTTCCTCAAGTTAAAAATCGCCCGATCCCGGCATTGCTCTACGCAGACGATGCCGTGATATTGGCACGCACTCCCCTAGAGCTCCAGAAAGCTTTAAACAGGTATTCCCAATTTATGGGTGATTTGGATTTACGTATCAATATTAAAAAAACGTTCGTTATGAGTGTTGGACCAGTTAAACAAAAACAAAAAAGTATATTCTTAAATAAGGAGAAACTGGAAGAAACACCACACTATCCATATCTGGGTATAACTATCGACCATAAATTAAATTGGGCTACCGCAATAGAGAGTACCTATGGTACCTATGGTACCCCCCAGCATTTACATGCACAAAGTGGCAGGCACCGCGTGGTGCCTGCCGTTTTGTGCATGTAAATGTAAAGCATGCATTTTTAACCTTGCGGCGGGTGCTGCTTGAAGCAGCACCCGCCGCAAGGTTAAAGATTATGGATGTGACCGCCACCCTGGCGGTCACATCCTAATTGAACCGGAGGGACCGCCGCTGCCCCTGCGGACGGTCCCTCCACCTAGGGTTGGCGGACGGACTCGGGTCCGTCCGCCATACTAATAGGCCCCTATATTTGGAATTGGCACCCTTCAAGAAAATATCATAATAAGTCTTTTTGCATCGAATAAATCCCAGGAGAAGTTTCGTAATGAACAGGTCCAGACTTTAGCGGTGATCGTATTGAAATCTTTATTAATCGATACAGACAACAAAATCCAAATATACATGTAATTTCTCTTTTAGCCAACGCGTTTCATCTTGTAAACGAGACTTCTTCAGGGCTAAAAATAAAACATAAACTAATTACAAAACTGAAATGTATATACACAAATATTTACAGGATTAAAAACAAGCATATCTCCTATTATCAGAAGGCATTTTAGGCCGGTCCAAGTTAGCTTACATGCTAGAAGTCATTATAAGTTCAGATAGAAAACAGAGCTAAATGATTATTAAACGCTTTTAAAAAGATTGAAAAGGAAGGCATGCTTCTGAGAACAGATTATCAATGTAAACTAACCATCATCGAAAATAATGATCTCAAAGAGATTTCTTTAAGAGGCTATCATAATTCATTGTAGTAACTGTTCATGGAAAAACATAAAAACATACATATGAGTTGTGTATCCCAAGCTCAGTAATTTACGTAACATGATAAATTATGACACATACCTCAGTAAGCTGTCTGTACTAGTTCATATATGAAACAGTTACTCATAAATTGGTAATTTAAGATTACAAATCTTTGTGTTCTAAAGAAAAACATAAAATATGTTTTATCGACAAATATACTTAACCTAATAAGACCATATATATTGCAAATCCTTTTTAAGACGGTCTACATTATGGATAAACTACGTAAGAACAAAACATATGAAGAAAAGAGACCATATGTACTGCAATTCTTATAAAATTGGGGCTATATTAAAAAAAACCTACATGAGGGCAGATATGTATTGTTGCGGGTGAAGCTGGATGGGAGGGATTTCCTGTTGGTGAATTCTTATGCACCCAATGTAGATGATCCGAGTTTCTTCTCCACCTTACAGGAGCTCCTAGTGTCAGATTTAGATGCCCCTCTCCTATGGTTTGGTGATTTTAATTGTGTGCTGGACCCACTCCTGGACAGGCATCCTCCCCGCGCGGGCACGAAACCACGGATGACGGCACGTCTCCGGGAGGTGATGGATAACCTGGGGGCGGTCGATGTGTGGCGCCTCGGTAACCCGGGACTGAAACTGTACACTTGTTATTCCCCCACACACAATACTCATAGTAGGCTCGATAGAGTCCTTGCTGCCAATATCGATCCATCCCTTGTCTTGTCGGTCACTCATCAGGCTAGGTTTTTGTCCGATCATTCGCCCGTAACGTGCGTTGTGCAATGGGCAGACCGGTCCTCCCGTCCGCGGACCTGGAGGATGCCGGGAGATCTCCTACAGGATCCAGTAGGACGGGACCATGTGGAGACGACCCTACATACTTACTTGGATCTAAATTGGGGAGATGGCAACATACCTTATGCGACCAAATGGGACGCTCTTAAGGCGGTTGTACGGGGCGCATGTATGGGCCTGACTTATGGAGTCCGGAGACAGCTGCTCCGTGAGCTCGAGTGTGCTGAGGAGCGCCTCCGCCACTGTCATCTTTGTCGGAACCGGATGGGTCAGATCTAGACTCTGAAAGGACGGCCCGAGAGGGCGTTCACGATATCCTTACCCGGCTGGATAAGTTTACTCTCGGCCGATATCGCCAGCGACTCCACAGTGAGGGGGACAAATCGGGCCGACTATTGGCCTGGATCCTCCGGAGAGAATCGGCGCCTGCACGAATCGTGGCATTGAGGGACTCCGCTGGGGACCTGGGGCACTCGGAGAGGGACCTCCTCGCGGTGCTTGGCACGCATCTACAGACGGTATATACCGCGGACCCCCTAGTAACGGAGGCATCGTATCAGTCATACCTTCGAGGTTTGACTCTCCAGACCCTCTCTGGGGAGGACGCAGAGGAACTGGACGCTGTGTTGACGCTCCAGGAGGTCAATATGGCGTTGGCAGCCCTACCGTCAGCTAAGACACCTGGTGGGGACGGTTTTCCCCCTGAGTTTTATCGAGCATTTGCGGATACCCTCGCTTCCTGTCTCCTCCAGACTTACCATGAGGCGCTGGAGAGTGGCACGCTCCCACCCACCATGCAACAGGGTGAGGTTTGCATGATTCTGAAGCCGGGCGGGCATAGCTGTGATACCGCGGCCTACCGGCCTATCACTCTAATTAACACCGATGCCAAGGTCCTCACTAAGATCTTGGCCACGAGGCTGGCGCCGCATATGGCGCACTTAGTCCACCAGGACCAGTGCGGGTTTATCCCGGGCCGCAACACCGCCATGAATCTTCGGCGCTTGAACCACGTTCTCCATGAGGTGCGTGATAGGGAGGTTCCTCAGGTACTGGTGTCGATAGACCTAGCTAAGGCCTTTGATACTGTCAGCTGGGGGTACCTTTTGGAGGTGCTTCATATGGCTGGGGTGGGACCCCTCTTCTGCGCCTGGATCCGACTCCTTTATAGTGCGCCTACGGCCAGGGTCAGACTCGGAGTGGCCCGATCGGAGGAATGGCGGCTGGGCAGGGGCACCCGCCAGGGGTGCCCCCTATCGCCGCTTCTATTCGCACTGGCGATTGAGCCCCTGGCGGTCTCGCTCCGATGGGAGATACCCCCCTGGGGGATATGAGTGGGAGACGCAGTGCACTTGGTTTCACTGTACGCCGATGACGCGCTATTCTACCTTACCTCTCCCCGGGAGTCGCTGCCACTCCTATTGCAGCACTTGGATCGCGTTGGTGCGGCCTCTGGTCTACGCCTTAATCCGGAGGAGTCCTTGATCTTCCCTCTTGCGGGATGTGGTGAGGACCCTAGAGTGGGGTCCCCGCCCCTGGGACTTAGGTGGGAAACGGAGGCCTTCCGATACCTGGGAATTCAAGTGGCTGTCTCTGATGAGCAGTTGCTGGCACGGAACGCCGACCGAGTCCTCAGTTCCTTACGACAGTCCGTGTCCTTTTGGAATACGCTCCCACTTTCTCTCATGGGACGATTGGCAGTCTCGAAGATGGTGATGTTGCCCAGCGTGTTGTACACCTTACAGAATTCCTTGTGCCCTCTCCCTCCTCGTATATTCCGCACCCTTGATACGCTACTCACCTCCTTACTTTGGGCGGGTGGACGCAGCAGAGTTGCATTGCGCACGGTGGTCAGGCGCTGGGAGGAAGGAGGCCTAGAGGCCCCGAGGTTCGACCTCTACTACTATGCGGCCCAGCTGCTACCGGCCGCGCGCTGGTTTGCCGGTACGGACAACTGGGAGTTGCGACTCCTGGCGGGCAGAGCGGATGAGAGGACCCTACAGGTGGCCCTGATGCGTGGTAGGGGAGCGGATCCCTCCCTGCCTTACATTGTTCGACACGCTGCCGGGCTTTGGCAGCGAGTAGTGGAGAGAGTGCTGCGGCGGGCCCCATTTCATAGGGAGCTCCCGGTGTGGATATTGGCACCGATGACGTTGATGGAGGAACACATGTCGTTCCGGGAATGGCACGACGGCGGCTGTGAAACTTTGGCGGATCTGTACCCCGACGACTCATTCGTGACCCTGGAAAGGGCTACGGAGGCCTTTGGCCTTACTGGGGGACAGTATCTCCATTATAGAGCCCTGCAGGACATGGCGAGGACGGCCTGGCCGCAATATCCGGAGGCGCCCCCGATGTCCCATACTTTGAATATCCTATTGTCGTGTGGCAGGGGACGGCGACTGATAACGCTGTTATACACGGCGATGAGATGTGATTCAACCCCCCCGATCGCCCCGTCCTGGGCAGCATGGGAAGCGGATCTGGGGGTCACCTTAGACCCGGGACAACGCAAGCGAATAGGGACACTTACCAAGAAGGTGTCGTGTAACGCACGTTTCAAACTTCTCCATTTCAATTTTGTACATCGCACTTACATAACCCCAGTTGCTTTACACCGCATTGCCGCGGATACGTTGGATGCCTGTCCTAGATGTGGTGCAGTCAGAGCCGGATTTCTCCATTTGGCTTGGGAATGCCCGCTGGTCGGAGACTTCTGGAAGGCAGTGGTAGTCCACATCAGGAAGATCACATGCCTACACATTGACCTAACCCCACTTCACTGCTTGTTGGCCCTAGTCCCCAAGCCTAGGAAGAAGAACCTTTCCTATAAAATGTTGCAGCTGGTATTGGTGCTGGCTAGGAGACGGGTGGCTATAACTTGGATGGGACAGAGGGCACCAGACATGTCATTCTGGCTCCGGGATGTTGGGGAATGGACATTGGCTGAGGAAACACACATGCAGCATACGCGTAAGGATGAGCGGCTGCACGAGGACTTGCTCGCATGGAGAATGATGTGTGCTGTGGGGTCAGGTGGCAGCGATTCTGAGGCAACTAGTGCTGAATTGTACTCCTCAGCCGGATCGGGACCTGAGGATGGGGAGGTGGGAGGTGGGGAGGGAGGGCTGGTGTTGGCGTAACGCCCTGATGATCACGCACAAGGTTCCTTAACAACAGTTGTACATGATTGCATTGCATCCCAAGGATTTGAATCTCGTATCTACTGTTATATCTGCACCTGCGGGAGCTGTACTGGAGCTATGACATGTGTACACTTGAATTTTTCTTTCTACCGATGCCAATTGGGGGGGGATTATGTTGTTCACTCTGCTGAAAATAAAGTTTAAAAAAAAAAAACCTACATAGGCAAAAAACATGTAGGGGAACAACAATAAAACAAAACACAAAAATTCGCACATTTCATTTTAAGTTCCCTAGAATCACTTCATGTCTATAGAAGTATATGGAAAATTAGAGCATACAGATCTAAGACGTAATTTCGAATTTGAACAAATTACTCATAATCATTCTTCGGTTCATATCAAACCTGATATCTGATTTGTCTCAGACCAAAACAGATTTAAGTATAACATCAGTGTTACCTCAGTGAGTTGCAGAGGAATATGTACGTGCAAAAGCGGGCAGTATCCACATGGTATATGTGGATCTGTCCGCAGCCTTCGATTGCGTCTGTCACAATAAACTGTGGTCAATACTGCTGAAAATGGGGGTGGACTTACATTTGGTAAATTTCCTACGTGAACTTTATACAAATGCCACAGCCAAGGTGAGTTTTGGCGCTAAAGGGGAGTTATCAGCATCGTTTGGAGTGGAAAGGGGAGTGAGACAAGGATGTGTCTTGGCTCCCTTTCTTTTTACGCTTTATACCAACGGCCTGGAACAAGCCATGCTGAATGGGAGCCAGGACCTTCCTCAAGTTAAAAATCGCCCGATCCCGGCATTGCTCTACGCAGACGATGCTGTGATATTGGCACGCACTCCCCTAGAGCTCCAGAAGGCTTTAAACAGGTATTCCCAATTTATGGGTGATTTGGATTTACGTATCAATATTAAAAAAACTTTCGTTATGAGTGTTGGACCAGTTAAACAAAAACAAAAAAGTATATTCTTAAATAAGGAGAAACTGGAAGAAACACCACACTATCCATATCTGGGTATAACTATCGACCATAAATTAAATTGGGCTACCGCAATAGAGACCAGAAAATTTCATCTGGCAAGAACTACTATGGCTCTGGTAAACTTCTCAAAAAAACTAGGTAGGAGACCACCCGCAGAACTCCTAAAGATATACAGAGCCAAATGTCAGTCAGTGGCGCTATACGGCGCAGGAGTGTGGGGGTATGAAAACACTAAAAATCTACAGCTAGCAGAAAATAAATGTCTTCGATTTCTTCTAGTTGTACCCAAAAGTACATCCACACTTGTCTGCCATACTGAACTGGGAATCTCCTACATCACGGACCTAGCAAAAATACAGCCACTTCTCCTCTAGCATCGTATATGGTCGGGGGAAAAAAAACACTTACCCAGCAAATTATTCTTGATTGCATATCCCTGGATCACTCTCCTAAGATAGGTTGGCTGGCATATGTAAAAGGCTTTCTACATGACCTAGGATTGGAAAAATACTATCTGGATCCCATAACAATCCGGTAATTATCTAGAAAGGCCTTACAGGCCCTCTTTCTGGCCCATCCAGAAGAAATTCGATTGGCAAATGAAGCCTCCAAACCGTCTGTTCAACACAGTATACCTGTACAGTTAACTACATCAATCCAGCCTTATTTAACCTATGATCTAACTATCTTTGAGAGATTTCTCTTAATAAGATTTAGGTTAAACATTTTTCATCGTTTGGTCGCTTTCCCGGAAAAAAATAACTGGGATTCTGTTTTATCTTTATGTCCTTGCGATGAGACCTCAATTCAGGCCACTATCCACACCTTCTTTTTCTGTAAGTTCTATAGAGAGCACAGAAAGTATTGGCTTATACCATTATTAAGATATGTTGGAATAAGAAGATGTCGTCCAGCCTTGCTATTTTTACAATCACTGAGCGAGGAGTGGATGTTGAGGATCCTTGTAAAATCCTTGAAGTGTATTTTTCGCCATCGATTGAATCTGTAGCTGAATTCTGATAAATATAAATTAATAGAGTAAAACGGGACCGAAGTCTCTGTAAATACTTTTAATTAATTTTAACTATTTATAATGTATCTGTTTTTATATGTAAAATTTTGTATTAAGTGTCAGTATCTCGTTTTAAAGTTGATCACGAAATGTAAATGATCTATGTAACTGCTTTTATGTTTTTTTACCTGCCAAAAACCGAATAAAGAAATACTTGAACTTGAACCTCAGTGAGTTCTACACGCTAACCAGGATTATATAAACTTGTCCCTAGATTGTCAAGGTTGAAGCGGGACCTTATCCAGCACTCTCTAAAAGAGTATAACGTCAAGGAAACCTTAGTAAGCTCTATAACTTTATCCAAATCGAAATATCGAGTGACATGTGTATATATCTTTGGCAAAGAACGCGGTAGGAATTCTGGGGCATATTACCAACCAATAGAGATAATTTTTGTCTCTAACTTGTTTAGAGACAAAAATTATCGCCGCACATCGGCGATTTTTATCGCAGATAAACCTTGCTATTAGCAAGGTTTATCGCAAATGCGATAAAAAACGGCCGCAATGCATGAATATCGCTGAAAAGTCAGCGATATTCATGCATTACCGAGCTAATGCTCTTAGCCATGTTATCCACTTCCCATTGGATAACATGGCTAAGAACTGCTCAGGGGCAGGTGTTAGCTTTTGGAGATATTCGCGCTTAGCGCGAATATCTCCAAAAGTTGGTAATAGGAGATAGCGATGTTAGCGACTGTTTCCAGTCGCTAACATCTTGGCACGCCCACTTTGCATGTCATTAGTGATAAATATCACTGACATGCAAAGCGGGGCCCAAGATGGTCACTATCTCCTATTAGCTGTCGCTAACTGGTGTTAGCGACAGCTTGGTAATAGGGAGATAATTTTATCTCCGCTTTCTTGGCTTTTAAAGCCAAAAAAGCGGAGATAAAGCCCCTTGATAATATGCCCCTCTGTTCCTCCATTGCTGCATTTACAGCTCCTAAACTAGATTAAACATCAGGATAATGTTTCCTCATTATTAATGAGTCAATGGGACAGAATTCATTGAATGTTCCTGGGTGGCCATTTTGTGCTGCAACCACTTTGAACATCCGTCACAACACAAAATATAGGTCAGGTCACATAGATGTTGCTGTGCGAAAACACAGACTGCTTTTCAGCCTAACCTCTGGTTTGTCGTTCTCAAAGTTCATTCTCACTAAAACATTCACAACACACCAGCAGAGATCTGGGTCACCTACACAGGGTGCCCCTGAAAGTCTTGGACTGTGCACCAGAGCTCCCTTTGCCCCTGCTTGAATTACCCGAGGACAGGAGGGAAGGGGAAAGATGGAGAGTAACCTTGTTTGCTCTCAGTTATTTAGAAATGAAGCACCTACTGTCACACCTGTCGGGGTTTCATGGAAGAGAAAAAGGAATAACAGGGTGGCGAATAGATGCCCAAAATAGGACCATTCACGTTTTCAGGTGTTGTTTACATTTGAGGTGAATGGGCTTTGCTCTTAAACTGAGATGTGGGCTGTTCTCAACCTAGGAGACACCGTCACTGAATGGTGCAGAGAAAAAAGGCAGGAATTGTGTACAAGTAGTTAGATGCTGAAGGTGAGTGGCATTTGCATAATAAAAAAAAAAAATAGAGGACCGATTTCATAAAAGAACATTGTTTAAAATACTTGGGGATGTAAAAATGATCTGCTTTCAAACCATGTACCAAAGTCACTGAGATAAAGCTGCTGTGAGGTGGGAAAACTTATGTACTGAGGACCTCATTTATAAGGTTTTGCCGTAGGGCAGCGCCGCAGGCATTTTTGCCACGCTGCCCTACGGCAAAAATAAAGGGCAGGAAGGCGACATATCTTTCAGATATGGCACATTCCTGCCCTTTTCCCCTCCGCCGGCGCACAATGGGCTGCAGTGTGCTAACGCAGGCACCTTTGCACCATGGTGCAAGGGAGTCTGCGTTGCAGGGATGATTATTTGTGTGCAGGAAGGGACACATTCTTGCACAAAAACAATCAAAAGAGGCTTTTTCCTCTTTCTAGAAAAAGAACAAACGAGGAGAAATAAAGATGTTTCTCCATGTTGTGCCTTCCTTACTTCTTCCCCGGGGAGGCGTACGTTTTTTGGCGCTGCCTCAGAGTTACGAATTCTTGTATATCTGAGGCAGTGTCAAAAAGCTGGTGATGTTGCTGGGAACGCCCCCAGCAACACCCACTGCCTTGTAAATATAGAGCAGGCTCCTGCACCACGGAATGTCACAAAAGATTACTTTCCCGCAGCGCAAGGGGCCTCATTAATGAGATCCTGAGCATGCAGCTCAATTCTGGGCATTCTGGAGTCAGTCCATTGTTTGCTGTGGAAACCCAGGTAAACACTAATTACATGGATCATCATGGATGCTGCAGACCTGGATCTTTCCCAACTTCATTGCTCTTGCAGTGTTCTGTGCCCTTCAGCTAATGTTTACATAATGTTAGTCAAAGCTTACTTACATAGGCAAGTCCAGAGCAAATTATTCAATTTCCCAAGTAGAGACATTATTTGGGTAGGTGGGTATTTTGAGTATGAAATAGTGGATCATTGCAACAACCATAAAATGTGACATACTAATAACAGCTATAAGTTTTCAAATAAGTGATCTTCTCAACTTGTTTGTTAGGATCTTCTGAGACGCTACAATAGGTTTGTGTCCTGGCTTAGTTGTGCTATAGAACCAAATATGTAATGCAATGTAATGTAAAGCGGTATTGGTATAGCACTGACTTGCACTCTGAAAGGAGCATCCTGGCGCTGGTTGGAGGTGAGAGGGGGCCCGAAGAATCCTAAATGAGTCAAAGGCAGAATTTGTCTGAGGCACTAAATACCCAAGTCTTCAGTGCCTTCCTGAATTGGGTTTCTGTTTTTAGCAATCTTATATAGGTTGGAAAAGGTTCCAGGCTTTGGTCCCCAAGGTAGCCACTGTTTTTCCTCCTTTTGTTTTACATCTGAAAATGTGTGGTTTTAGGAGGTTGGCTGATGAGGACCTAAGGGTCCTGGTTGGGATGTAGGGAGTGAACCGTGCAGTGATCAAACGCTTTGATTAATCTCAATCACTTGCAATCTGAGGAGGCATGGTGGTCAAAAATGCACTGGGATTTAGCCCTGAGCGATTGTAACAGATTACTAATGGTTGCGAGGGCTTGGTTAAGTCTTGTACATCAGAGGTACTTGGAGGTACCTACTATAGTATTAAGAAGCTTTACAGAGTTAACCTTTTGTATAGGAAATTTTCTTTCTAGGCCCGTAAGTAAAAAAATAAGACACAATAAGTCATGGTTTGCCAAAGCCTGTAGAATTGTAAACAGTGGGATATGAATGAAATCTAAGCAATCCCTTTGGGACCAGGAAGCAATCGGAACGTGTAGGAAAGCCTATACTTTGGCTCTTAAGAATAGAAAGGCAAAGCTGAAGGACAAGAAATGGGAAACTTGTACCTGCTTTCCCAACCAACGGTATTCTGGAAGGCAGTACATGATGGTCTTGACCCAGGGGTAACACCTGATAAAGTTCAGCATTTGCATGAACAAAGCGGCAGGCACTGCGCAGTGTCTGCCACTTTGTTTATGCAAATGCGCGCATTCATTTTTAACATTGTGGCGGGCGGTGCAGTGAGCACTGCCCGCCACAATGTTAAAAATGGGGGATGCGCCCGCCACTATGGCGGGCGCATCCTAATGCAGACATCGGGACCCCCGCCCTTAAGGCAGGCGGTCCTGTTTTCCGCCCGCCATCCTAATGGGGCCCTTAGTGTATGCAAGATAAAAACTACAATAGAATAGCACATGTAAGGTGTCAGCTAAACCAACTTTATAGTCTATTACCTGTAAGTACTTCAACATAAATGAGCATCTCCGTTTTAACCCTGTTCTCTCCTTGTCAGTTGCGCTGAGCTTGCTTAGACATGCAAGGCTACCTTCCTATGTGTTCTCAGTTACAAAACAAACAAGCCTTGACAAAGTCAATAGGCCTGGTATTGACTGCCAGTCTTTTGGCTTTGACAATGCTTGTTTTTTTTGGTCTGGATTTTGCAAAACTAGGAAAGTGAGCACATTGGTGAGAGCCTGCCAATTGGCTCTCTGGTGGTTGCTTACATGAGGCACGTTTTCTTTTTCTCGCATTCGGTCTTTCCCTAGGTGCAGAACCTGCCTTCTTTTGTTAGAAAGAACAATACACACAATGGGGATATTCCTAGAAAGATACTAGAACTGTTCCCATCCCTAAAGTTAGTTAGGGGTACCCCCAACACTGAGAATTAGATGTGTGATATATATCAAGGGTTTTCAGTGTGAATGAATGGATTGAGGGGAGGGCACCCTTGATGTTGTTCCCTCTGGAGTACCTTCTTGTTTATATATGACATATTATCACAACCCTGTTATTCTCTTTGATTGCCAAGCTTTCTTGCTAGCTCAGTTGTTGGCACAATTTCCCAATAGGATTTTTTTAAAATAATATGGTCCATGAGCTCAAGCTGTAGCTGGCAGTTAGGAACAGCCTTCCAAAACACACCTGCACCGTTGTTGACCACTTCACCTTTAAGAAGCTGCCAAAAATGTGGCTTTTCCTGAAAGCTCAAGAATTGAGCCAACACAATCCACAATGAAAGTATGAAAAGTCCAATGGTTCAACCATCTCTCACACTGCAAAGTCATAAGTCTACAAAGATATATAAATTGGGGCAAAATCTAAGTTAACAAGGTCAAACAAGTTGGTGTCAACAACTAATAACACAGAAGCCAATGTCACAAAGAATGGTGGATTATCCTCCAATTCCTGTCCTCAGTGAGGCTTTTTCAAAAGCGCACACCCAGGAAACATGACGAAGACACCTCAGATGAGACAATTATTTCCATAATCTAACGCCGACATTCTTACTTGATGTTATTCGGTTATTTGGGCATATCCATTGCCCCAACTGAAAAACCAATAATCGTCTCAAAATAAGAAAAAATGAAGTAATGCAGTATCTGAACAGTATTCACAGACCGTAATTTGTGTAAGTGGCCGCCACAAATGTAAAGCCTCGTCTCATTCACATTCCACAATCACTATTAGGGCCTTGGGATCCATCACAGCGATCATGATGATCCATTCAATCCAGAAATGTATGTCTTCCTACTTCAAATATATCTAATCTAAACATTAAATCAGTATATCCTAGTAATATTGTAATGATTCAACGTCTTCCCCATCAAGAGTATCCAGGGAACATTACAATACCTACTGTGTTACTTGTATTTTAGTATTTCCTATCCCTCTTATTACCAAAATTTGCTCCTGTCCATCTTTCAGTTTCCATTTGCTGAGACATCACACAAATCCTCTGCCATGACCAACAAGTTCATCAAAAAGCAAAGTGATGAATGGAATGCTTGAATTAATCTTAGCCACTGGCGATCGCTCAGGCTGCATCCCAATTCATAATTTGTCACCCACCATTTCACCTCAGTTTGGCAATTCAGCCTTCACCTGGCTCCTCATAGGAACAGGCCAACTCAAACTGCCAGGCAAGTTCCTTCCTGTACTGGAATATAAGCAATTCAGGGCCGTTTTGCCCTCATTAGGAGCTCATCAGCCTAGAATAGCTTGATCCCAGTGGCAAATGAGAACAGGACCCACGTCTGATGATAATCGTCACACTTAAGGCATCAAAAAACAAAGTGATAGATGGAATGCTTGAATTAATCTCAGCCAATAGCGATTGCTTGGGGAAACAATGGCATGGGATGCAGCCCAAGAGATTGCCAGTGGCTGAGTTTAATTAAAGCATTCCACCCATCAACTTGTTTTTGTTGCAACAAACAACAAGTTCTTCCTGGGACAGGGTGTCCACAGCCTTTAAACAAGTGTAGCTCACTGCATTCACCTAACGAAGGTATTTTCCTTTGTCTACTGATAGTCATGTTTACGAAAAATCTGGAATGGTGAAGTGATGTCACCACACCATATCTACATCTGCATATTGCTGTAAACCATCAAATGCCTATGCTCATGATTACTTTCAAAGTAATTTCCAGCCTAGTAAAAACCAATAAACCCTACACTTAACTACGTCTTTTCTACGTAACCACGCTTACCTGAACCATGTGTCTGCCTTAACTACGCATACGTAAGTGGGGGTCCAAAAAGTGTGTTTACCATTTTAATTCCCATAGGGATTTCGAAACCTACTACAACCTGAACTGCTGGACGGAATTACAACAACTTTGGCTAAAGGTAGCTCTTGGTCCACAAACAGCCCTTTTGTTATTTGGCGTAAATCCATTTGGTAGTTTTCCATATATTTAAAGGTAAGCAGATTTGTATATCTAGGTGTGCGAGCCGCAACCTAAGCAGAAAGTTGTGACTGCCATTTTATGTAATGGGACATGATCCCAAGGGCTGTAAATATTTATCCAAAGTCTTAGAAGGGGTCTGGGTAGAGGTACCCTGTTCCCATAGCTGGTATACAAGAGTGTTTGAAGGATTCCTTATGTGTTAAACAGGTTGAAAAAAATGTTTTTCCACGTGTGATATTCTCGAATGTGTTGCGACGCTCAGCATGACCCCGTGTAATGTTGCAATTTAGCGGAAAAAAAATTCAGCTACTCACTCAGAGATTCACTCACGCTATTACACCCACTCAGATACCCAGTCATAGACTCACACACTGACACATACACATCCAGTCACAGACCCACTTAGACACTCACATACTCACTCACAAACCCTCTCAGACACTCATGCACACACTCACAGACCCGCTCAGGTACTCATGTACCAACTCAGAGACTCACGTACCTACTCACAGACCTCCTCAGAGACTGACACACATGTTGCTCACAGTCCCAGTCAGACATACATGCACCCATCTTCAGACCCACTCAGATACTCATGCACCCACTCACAGATCTACTCAGACACACATGCACCTAGTCACTGACCAACTCAGACACTTATGCACCCACTCAGAGATTCATGCACTGACCCACTCAGTCAGTCACAGACCTACTCACAGACCCACTCAGACACCCACTCACAGATCCTCTCAGACACTCCCAAACCCACTCACAGACTCACATATCCACTCACAGACTTACTCATGACTTCTTCACAAATATCGCTGCAATAACTAAAACAAATACATTCAGCTACTCACTCGGACACAAATCCACTCACTCAGGGACCCACTCATACTCTTACACCCACTCAGAGACTAAAGCACTAACTAACAGACCCACTCAGGTACTCATGCACCCACTCAGAGACTGACACACATAGTCACGTGCCCACTCACCGACCCACTCAGACACACATGCACCCACTCACTCACCCATTCATAGACTCAGGTGCAGACCCACTCAGACAGTCATGCTCCCACTAATAGACCCATTCAGAGACTCCCACTCCCACTCACAAGCTCCCACAGAGGCTCACACACCCAGTCACAGACCCACTCAGACATTGATTCACACAATCATAGACCCACTCAGACACTCATGGACCCACCCACAGACCCTCTCAGATAAACACAGACCCACTCACAGGCCCACTCAGAGACTCACACACCCACTCAATCAATCAATCAAATAAAATGTATTCAGTTTTACATCGGAAAACTATAAAAGTTACACGGATACAGGTGCATAAAAACAATGATACATTAAAACATGAATAAAAAGTCAGAACCTCTACACAATTTGCAAGTAAAAACGCAATACCCACCCACCCAAAATTATTCGAAGCCTTAAAGTGCAGTGTACCAGAAAAGCATAACTTCCTATTGTATTTACTTTATGGCGCAAGCTAGATCAACTAAACTAATACCTAGATCATCCATTGGTTACACATCCATACAGGCCCTAGATTTCACAGAAGCTTTTAAAAACCCTACTGTAAAAATAATGCAGTCCTCTTTCAGCAGTTGAAGATACATAAGGGCAGGACGGGCCTGTCTAAAATTCATTCTTTTTAAAATGGGAACCAGAAAATGCCTTCGGGGGGTTTCATACAACTTACATAAAAACATAAAATGCAGAAGATCCTGTGGAGACTGTCCATTGCAGCCACAGGGAGCTAGCACTTGACCTCTGCTGTATCCCTTAGGCCTGGCTAACAAGAGGTGAAAGAGGTTCATCCAAACCTAGTTAATAAAAACCTCTCATGTGTTGATAGAAACCCCATAAGATAAGATTCCGTTGTCGGAGTTGTTTTGAGCATTAAAAACGTACGAACACTTGGTTTCAGCATTTCCCGCGCTTCCCTGTCCACTTTCCTTGAGGTTAAGAAGGCAACCCTAATTAATTTCACATCCTTCTTGACAATGGATTCAGGCTTACAAAATAAATCAGAATGCCCTACCCCTTCCAGACTGCTTTTAATGTATGTTAGCCAAATAATTCGGGATGCATTGTCGAGAGACATACACTCTCTTAAAATTAAATGGTTGAGAGTTAAATCTTTGTTCAGCCAGCACTTCAACCAAAAAAACAGGGTGCGCAGCGCAAGGACATTGCTTAAATAGGGAACCCCCAGTTCCTCATGGACCGCTAAGTTAGAGGTTCTGTGTGGAACCCACAATAAGCGCTTGAGAAAGTCATTCTCAGCCACCTGAAGGGAATCCGCAGCAATATATCCCCAGATTTCACTACCATAGGTAGCTATGGCCATGCTGTTGGCTTGATAGACTTTCAACATAGCTCCTGTTGGTTTCTTCCCTATTTTGGTGGCAAAATTGCCACATTTACCCAGGCCTGGTCCCCCTTTTTCCTCGAGATTCAAAGACCCCATTTTAATTGGTCATTGGCCTACACTAAATTGGAAACTTTTTTAGGTTGTTGCCCCACTTTCATTATGTGGGATTTGGAATTATTTATTGCCAGTCTAGATCAGTCATAAATCTAGAAAATGCTGTTAAAAGAGATTGCAAGCCCATTGCGGTCCTAGATATAAGGACGTCATCGTCCGCATATAGCAGGACGGGATGCCACGCCGCCCTACACATGGGTAATCAACCCCAGTGCCTCTTAGTGCAGTATTCAAATCATTGATGTAGAAATTACACATAAATGGAGCCAAAATGCATCCTTGCTGTACTCCCCTCTTAGTCTCAATGTCCCTAGTGACCAGAAGGTCCGGAGAAAACTTGACATTAGCCTTGGTTGATTTGTGCAGGTCCTCTAGGAAATTAACAATCCTGTTATCCACACACCCACTCACAGGCCCACTCATGAAGGATGCATGAATACTGCTGAAAAAATTAGAAAAATACTTTCAGATACTCAGTCAATAATGTACTCACCCAGATACACACTCACACTCTAAACCCCACTCAGAAACTGAAGCACTCACTTACAGATCCACTAAGACCCACACACCCACCCACAAGCCCACTCAGAGACTTACAAACCCAGTCACAGACACTCATGCAACTACTAACAGAACCAATCAGACACTCATGCACCATCTCAAAGACCCTCTCAGACACTCATACACCCACTCTGAGACCCACTCAGACCCTCACCGACCCACTCAGAGACCCTCTCAGACACCCACACCACTCACAGGCCCAATCAGAGACTTACACAACCACTTAGAGGCCCACTCATGAACTATTCATGAATATTGCAGAAAAAGAGATACTCACTCAGATGATAATACACTCACCCAGAGACCCACTCATACTCTTACACCCACTCAGAAACTCAAGCACTCACTTACAAACCCACTCAGGGAGTTAGACACTCACGCACCCACTCCCAGACCCGCTCATACACTCACATATCTATGCAAAAACCCTCTCATATGCCCACTCAGAGACCCACTCGGACACTCATGCACACACTAACAGAACCCTTCATGCACCTACTCAGAGACCCACTCAGACACTCCACCCAATCACAAGCCCACTCAGAGACTCACACAACTACTCACAGATCCACTCAGACACTCATACACCCATTCACAGACCCAGTCAGACACTCACACACCTACTCAGAGACTCATGGGTATTTGAGTGGTTGTGTGAGTGGACGTATGAAAGGTTATATGGATGTGTGAGTGGTTCTGTGGATGATGTCATTAGTGATGTCATCAGTGATGTCACTGACCTCGTTATGAGAGATGTAATATGTGAAGTTATAAGCACTGCATTGCAGGGGAGTAAGTTATAGGTAGCTCTGGTAACTATAACTGCTGAATTTTAATTGTTTTGTATGATTGAAATCTGAGCCTAATTATATCGCCCCTGTAACCTTTGTTTTTTTTGTGTTTTTTTTTACTTTTTAATCCTAGCTGTAACCTGTAACCTTTAAGAGTGGGTCTTGAGTGGCTGTGTGGGTCTGTGAGTGCTTCTGTGTGTGTGAGTGGGTGTGTGATGTCTGTGTGTGTCTGTGAGTGGGTGTGTGAGTAACTATGTGAATGTTTACCGAATGTTCCCCCTAGACCCTGTGGGATTCGCAGCAGTCTTCTGCATTTGTCATGCCCGTGAACAAGAATATCGTCGAAACGCATAAGGGAGGATCCAATAGTTGTGTGTTGTTGGATTATGTTAAAGGAGTATTGAACCTGCTTGAGTGTGCCGCTTACGCTTCCCTGGGTCTCAGGGGGAGCATTCGGTAAACATTTGAACGGCACAGCCCAGTGCAGATATGTGTGCACCACTTAAAAAGGATGTCGGGCTGCCTGCTGTATTAAAAAACGGGCTGCTCGCATCATCGCAGATTACCGCATTCAGGGCATGTCCGGGTCAACAGATTTTAGGCCTGTTGATGGGACAAGCTGGTCTCTTGAATTGCAGAATCCAACGCAAGTATTGCATTAGATTACACCCAATGGAGGGCTGTGATTGTACTTTGTGGACTGCTGCGACCAGGATGCATTGGAGCATTATGTCATTCATTTGAATATAATCAAGTAAAGTCACCTGTGGGATTCGCAGCAGTCTTCAGCATTTGCCATGCCCGTGAACAAGACTATCGCCGAAACGCGTTGGGAGGCATCCAGTGGTCGTGTGTTGTTGGATTATGTTAAAGGAGTATTGAACCATCTTGAGTGTGCCGCTTATGCTTCCCTGGGTCTCAGGGGGAGCATTCGGTAAACATTTGTATGGCACAGCCCAGTGCTGATATAAGTGTGCACCACCTAAAAAGGATGTTCGGCTGCCCGCTGTATTAAAGAACGGGCTGCTCGCACCATCGCGGGTTACCGGGTTCAGAGCCTGTCCGGGCCAACAGATTTTAGGCCTGTTGATGGGACAAGCTGTTCTCCGGAATTGCGGAATCCAACGCACGTATCGCATTAAAATACACCCAATGGAGGGTTGTGATTGTACTTTGTGGACTGCTGCGACCAGGATGCATTGGAGCATTATGTCATTCATTTGAATATCATCAAGTAAAGTCACCTGTGGGATTCGCTGCAGTCTTCAGCATTTGCCATGCCCGTGAACAAGGCTATCGTCGAAACGCGTTGGGAGGCATCCAGTGGTTGTGTGTTGTAGGATTATATTAAAGTAGTATTGAACCAGCTTGAGTGTGCTGCTTACGCTTCCCTGGGTCTCGGGGGGAGTATTCGGTAAACATTTGTACGGCACAGCCCAGTGCCGATATAAGTGTGCACCACCTAAAAAGGATGTCGGACTGCCCCCTGTATTCAACAACAGGCTGCTCGCATCATCCCAGATTACAGCTTTCAGGGCCTGTCCGGGCCAACAGATTTTAGGCCTGTTGATGGGACAGGCTGGTCTCTGGAATTGCGGAATGCAATGCACGTATCGCATTAAAATACACCCAATGGAGGGCTGTGATTGTACATTGTGGACGGCTGCGACCAGGATGTATTGGGGCATTACGTCAATCATTTGAATATCATCAAGTAAATTCCACTGTGGGATTCGCAGCAGTCTTCAGTATTTGCCATGCCGTGAACTATCGTCGAAATGCGTTGGGAGGCATCCAGTGGTTGTGTGTTGTTGGATTATATTAAAGGAGTATTGAACCAGCTTGAGTGTGCTGCTTACGCTTCCCTGGGTCTCGGGGGGAGCATTCGGTAAACATATATATATATATATATATTACCACAGTTTCTTCTTTCCACACGATGTAGATCAAAGGACACGGCACAGCAACAGATAGTTTTAGCGTTCTTTTATTCACACACCAGTGCAAAAGTGACGTGCATCAAAAAAGGACGGTCTACGCGTTTCGGCTCCTGCCTTCCACTGGACCATAGAGTCCCTAGGTCTAGACCTTGTTTAAATAGTGTTCATAGTGTAAGTACCCTCTACCATTTCCATGGTCAACTAGACCAACCCACCCAGCATTGTATATACATGGCCAGTACATGTTAAAGGTATATACACTAATATGTACAATCAACGTAAAGTACTCTAGTCATAATCCAGAACTATACATTCAAAAATAAAGTATTTACACTGTTGTTCTTTTATGCATATTGGTGTTTCTAAATTGATGTAAAGTACCATGAATCAATCGAACCGATAAAGTATTGACAACAAAATTGTTTTTTCAATAAGTTCCATCTCTATCTAAGCATTTACGGTATTAATTCATACTCATTCAATGGATTATTCAGAGATTGAAGACTAAGTTAATTCAGGGTTAGTAGTAGCCTGAAATCATATAGTAATACATTCGCAAGCCTTGCGGGGGAACAAATTATTAGGATATAATAAGGTTTGGAAGCTGCTGCAATGGTCTAAAATAAAATAAAGTATCATATAGACATTGGAGCCAAGACTTAGTAATGCATATCATCATTCTCTCGGTATAGCACAACCTTTCATTTGTAATTATATGCATTATTCTGGCAACTCTTTCTCATGCAGCTACCCCAATTTGTTGTGAAGTCACAATCTCCTTTGAGTTCCTCATTTTTTCTAGTATTATCATATGTTTTATACATCACTTTGTCCTATAGTTTCTATTCACCATAAATGCTTGTAGAGTCCTTTTGGTCTAAACGGTTCTCATTTCATACAATTCACAACATGTACACTTCCCAGCTTCAGTTAGACGGTTCTTATACGATTCCCTTGGAATACTACACATTCAATTGGCAACAATTCTACTGTTATTTGATCAGTTCACAAATGTACATACAGTTCGGCGTCCAAGTTATGACCAAAAGGTGCCTCAGTCCCCATGTTCAGTATCATTCGCGACTCTAGGCGTCTCAACATTTGTAGTTGGTCGCCACCCCTCTCCGGGAGTTTGCACAGTTTGATTCCCGAATATCTTAGAAGGGAAGTGTCACTCTGATGATGTTGAGCAAAGTGTGTGGCCATTGGGTAGCACGGGTCCTTATTTTTTATTGCCCTTAGATGTTGCAATATCCTTAATTTAAGTTTGTTTATGGTGCTCCCGATGTAGTATTTGCCACAGGGACATTGAAGTCGATAAACCACACATTTGGACTCGCATGTAATATGGTCATATATGATTTCTTTTCTGCCATTCTGTAATGTATAATGTTTGATATTTTCCCCATGCTCACAGGCTTTACATTTGTGACATTTCCAGAAGCCAGGTGTTGTCAGCCAATTCTGTTTTCTCTCCTTACGTAGTTCTAAATGACTTTGTGTCAAAATGTCTCTTAAGGAAGAGGTTTTTCTGTATGTAATGCTTGGATTTGCTGTCAGGCTCTCATTCAAAGTTTTATCCAGACGAAGAATTGGCCAATGCTTTTTGTAGGCTTTCTTCATTTGTATGCTTTGGTTATCGTACTCCACAATAAGTCTAGTTGTTCCACTGCTCTGGTCTGTTTTCTGTTCTTGATCTCTTTTTAATTTCTTATTCCTAGGGGTTAATAGTTCTTCTCTCTTTTTCAGATGCATACGATTTTTTGCGGTGTTGATCACTTCCATTGGGTATCCTCTTTTGAGGAATCTGAGGCCCATGTTTTCTATTTCTTCATTCAGGTCGTCTTCCTCAGAACAATTCCTTTTTACCCTTAACATTTGTCCGTAAGGGATACTCCATTTTAGTCTGGTTGGATGCCCACTATTCGCGTGTAAAATGCTATTACATGCTGTTGGTTTTCTGTGGATTTTGGAGCAGAGTTTATTGTTCTTAATGAATATCTCCACATCAAGGAATATCAGAGAATGGGTGCTAGTCGTGGATGTGAATTTCAAACTGTATCTGTTTTTATCCAAGGTTTCAATGAATATTTTCAGCGAGTTCTCATCTCCGTCCCAAATGACGAACAAGTCGTCAATGAAACGACACCACAATTTAATTTTCGGCCCATCCGGGTCTTCTTGATCTCTCTTGATCACCTCAGTCTCCCAAGCCCCCATCAGGATGTTCGCATATGTGGGAGCAAATGATGTCCCCATTGCTGTCCCCTGTTTCTGGAGATATATGTCTCCTAGGAACAGGAATGCATTGTGTGTCAGGCAGTATTGGAGCATCTCCAGTAGCATGTTTGAATGTTCTAGAAAGTTCACAGATCGTGTCTTGAGGATCTCCTTCACAGCCTCAATGCCGTCCTCATGGCGTATTGAGGTATAAAGCGATGTGACATCGATTGTTGCCATTTGATAGGTTGACTTCCATTCACAGATTGATATTCTTCGCAAAAAATCCATTGTATCCCTTAGAAAGGATGGTAGGTTGGTCACATAGTGCATCAAGAAGATATCTATAAATCTTGAGGTGGTTTCTAGTAGAGACCCTATTGAACTCACGATGGGTCTCCCTGGTGGTTGGTCTAGTGACTTATGGATTTTTGGTAGGAAATATATGGTGGCCAGTAGGTAGTTATAGTTAGGATTGATTTCCATAGGGAAATCGCAACATTCTATTGGGAATAACTTTGGCGCCGGTTTGGTTGAGGAATCAGCCTGAATTTTTCAGCAACTTTGCCTCGCGGCTCTCCGCTCCTTCCCTGAAAGTTTGGGGGGATCCGTCAAGCGGGGGCCGAGATAAAAGGGGGGTCCCAAAATGTGTTTTCCCCATGTTAATTTCCATAGGGCGGTCTGTCGCACTTTTAGCTCGAACGGCTGAATGGATTTTCACCAAACTTGGCAAAATTGTAGGGAATGGTAGCCCGATGTGCCTTTGCTATGTATCAAGATATGTGCTCCAGAGGATTTTGAGTAATTTAGGTTCAAATAAATTTATATATCTGTAAGCGCGCCCCGGTACGCGCACCGGGGAGCGCTCCGGGCGCGCCACGCGACTTGCGCACGGAAAGCTGATTGGCTCTCGGTTGTCTGTAAACATTCGAAACAGTCCGCAGCGGCCGCCATCTTGTGTCTCGGTAGGATCGAGACACAAGAGGTGGCAAAAAACAAAGGGGGAAATGACCAAAAGGGGGCAGGGTACACCCCCCTGACCTCCTAGGTTTGATGTGGGGGCCATAAAAGGGTCCCTCGGGTAAAAAAGAAAAATTGTTTTTTTTTCGATTTTCGCGGGGGGAACGCCCGGTACACGCAGCAGGGAGCGTACCAGGGAGCGTACTTTGGTGAAAAATAGTGAAAATAGTAGTGTAAATTAATCATTTTGAGTGATTAGAGGTAGGGTAGCTCTGAAAAGAGCTTTTGGGTTCTGTGGCTGATTTAGGTACCTACAAGTACGTCCCACACACACCCACATGTACACAACCCTACACCCCCACACCCACACACTCCCTACACACACCTCAGACACGCACACCTCCACCCACACCCAAACACCCCACACCCCCACACCGACACCTTACACATCCACACCCACACCCACACATCCCACACACCCACACTCACACACACACCTCACCCCCCCAACACACACACACACACACAGATACCTCACAGACATACCCCACACATCCCACACACACACCTCCCCCCCACACACACACATACACCTCACAGACACACCCACACATCCCACACATACACACATATCCTACACACATACCCCCCACACCCACACACCCCCCACACACACCTCACACACTCACATTTCCACCTACACTCAAACACCCCACACACCCACACCCGCACACACACCTTACACACCCACACCCCCACCCACACCCACATACCCCATACACCTACATACACCTATACACCTTACCCTCCCAGACACACACACACACACACCTCACAGACACACCCCACCATCCCCCACACACACCCCCCCCACACATGGGGAAAACTCAGTGAAACAGTAAAATGATAATTTAAAGTGCTTAGAGGTAGGGTAGCTCTTATTTATTTATTTATTTACAAGCTTATACCGCGCTGGGAATCGACTCCCTGGGGAGTATCTCCGCGCCATTGGCAACATCAGAAAGCAAACAGCCCTGTCATGAGTTATTAATGTTCCACAGTATCAATAGTTAAATAAGAACGTTTTTAACTTTTTCCTGAAGGGAAAATGTTCCCTGCAAGCTCTGATTTCCAATGGAAGTTCATTCCAAAGTTTCGGGCCTGCCACTGACAGAGCTCTTCCACCTTGTCGTGTTTTCCAGAATCTGGGGACACATAATAATTCATGGTCTCCAGATCTCAGAGTTCTTGCGGGAATATATGGGATAAATTTCTTAGTTAAAAGAGTTGTTGTGTTGTGTGGGTGATTTAAGTACCAACATGTAGGTACCAATGTAGAGTTTTAAATTCAATGTACACCGTCTCCTCTGTAGATAATTTGCATGTTGTTACAGAAGTTATTGTGGTATATGGAATCCATACCATAGTCTGTTAGGAAAGCAGAAACAGATCCTTTAAGTACTCCCTGAGTAGACCTACGGGATCATGGGTAGTCTACCCTGCTCCCTTATGATGTTTTAAAATTGCACAGTATATTGTAAGTTTCCCTTTATACTATAATATAAACATAATTATTTTGGTAGTACTTCATGAATTAGATATAAAAATGAATAATGTCTCAAACAATTTTTAATTATTAAATAAAAATTTATTGGTCAGAATTTTCATAGTTCAATAAAACTTCCAGCATTACATCATCTGGAATCTCCTCAAACATACATGTTTCTATGTCTTGTAAACATTCAATAAATTGTTCATCCAAAGACTGATCCATAAAATCTTCATCCAAAAAATCTTCATTTAGAAACTCCTCAGATGTAACCTCGAAGGAAATATTGATATTTTCTTGCTTCCCTTCCATTTTTTTTGCTGTAAATTGCATAAAAAATAACTATATCAGTAGATTTAGGGCAGTGTTGTGTTTAAGTTCAGACAGGTAGTTCTGTTTTTTTAACAGTTAAGTTAACTTTGGGTACTGTATGGCAACAGGCAGGAAGTAGAAATATAAAAAAGTGCCTGTGAAGAAGCGTAAGTAAATTCATAATTATAGCAGAGAAGCCTAAGTCAATCAATAAATATAACAGAGGAGCCTATCTCTATGTATAACTATAGCAGAGGGACAGTAAATAATTATCAGAAAACGTTTTTACAAATTAACTTAAAGTGCCCCTTACAAATTATCAACTTACTTTAGAGAGAGGTGGAGAAGAAAAAATGCGAAAATCCTTTCAAGATGTACCTCAGGTAGTTGTAGTCAAAATGGCCGTGTTTCCCTCTCATTTTTCATTTATATTCATGTACATAACCAATCAAATGACAGGAAAAAAAGTAGAAAATGAAAGTAACATTTTAATTGGTTGTAAATCCTAACACTTCAGATGTGTTTTTGACATGTAATTTACCTCAGGATATTTAGACAGTGCTACAGCTCAAATGGCACAATGGAATTCCACCAAATTTGGGAAAATGGTAGGGACTGGTATGTAGTATGGCCTATTCTATATTTGGTGAAAGTGTCTCCAGTGGTTTTTATGTAAATTAACTTTTAAAATTTTTGGGAGCGCTTCCCGGTGCGCGCCCCGGTACGCGTACCGGTAAGCGCTACGGGAGTCCTCCATTTTGAGTTTAGGTAGATTTGAGTCAGAAAATGGCAGACAAACAACGTATGGAATGGGTATAAGGGGGCATGGTAGGCACTCCCTGACCCCTTAGGTTTTCTGAGGGGGGCTTAGGGGGCCCATATAGGCGGAAAAAAAAATATTAAATCTTTTCGCGGGGGGAGCGCCCGGTACGTGCACATGTGAACGTACTCTGGTGAAAAAGAGTGAAAAAAGTTAGAAAAAGATAATCATTTGGAGTGATCAGAGGTAGGGTAGCCCTGAAAAGAGCTTTTGGGTTCTGTGGCAGATTTAGGTACCTACAAGTAGTTACCAATGCACAGTCTTAAATTCAGGAGGAATATTCTATTCCCTTCATCTGAGAAGTGCACACCATCTTCTCTGTAAATATCTTGCATGTTGTAACGCAAGTTGTTGTTGTATATTGAACCCATTCCATAGTCTCTCATGTAAGCAGAAACAGATGTATTCACATGTGTCCGTGCTTTCTCAAATTGTGGACAAAATTGGTTGGACCACTTCCATTTCTGTCTTTGGCATATATTGGAATATACCAAGGCAGTTTGAGGAAAAAATGCCATCAATTGTTCAAAGGTGTCCTTTAAAAGTATTTCCAGACCTACCCCAGTCAAAGTGCCCAAGTAATTTCCTCCACAGTGCACAATTAAGAGGTCAGGGTGTGGAAAATGCAAAAAGGTTTGCACCAATGGAATCAATTGGTGACATTTTAATCCTCTCTGGCCAATCCATTTAATGTTCACATTTGGTAAATCAAGGTTGTGAAAATTTCTGTTAGCTGCATACCTTTGAGCCCAGTGGATATAGCTATGTCCAATAATCCAGACAGAATACATGGTGAGAGGAGATTCTGGTGCAGTCAGATGGAGTGTGGGAAAGAAATGGCAGTTGGAACAATAGGAGTTTGCAACAAAAAAAACAGTAGACTTTCAGTGCTCTTGAATCAGAAGCAATGATTGGTAGAATGAGATAGTTGAAACTGAAAGTTAGGGTGCATGGTTGTGTTCTGTGTAAGAAGTAATTTGAATGGTTAAAAAAAAGTCATTTAAAGAAACCTTGCACCACAAAAGCTGGTGTATTCGCAGGTCAAACATCCTTGCTGAGGTTATTTGCAACATTGTAGAATAAACTTTTAACCCTGGGAGCTCAGTGAGGAGGGAGTTGCTATGGTAACATGTAGAAAGGGCTGAGGGGGGGAAGGGTGTTGGTTTGAAAATACAGAGGGAAGAGTTTTGATTGGTTACCATGAGCAATATGTGTGTAGAATTAGAGGTTTTCTGTGCCTTTATGGTTTGCAGTGCCTGGAGAACATACCTTTTGCTCTGCTAAAGAAATATTGGTGTGTGTATCTGACACTGTTCTGAATCTCCTAAAGTATTTGTAAAGGTGAGTTATGATTCATTTAATATACATAGAGACTTGTATACTCTATGGAGACGATTTGGAAGCAAATTGTGGTTTTTTAATGTTGCTTTGTGTCATGCTTTTTGATAATGCTTTGTAAAAAGTTTTTACTGCACAGAGGAATTGTATTTTGTAAAATTGTGACGTTTTAGTAGTGACATGGAATGCTTCTACATAGGACCTGTGCTGTGTTTTTTAAATGTGATGTCAAAAACAATTTTGGGAAAAATAAATGGCTTTTACATTTTTTAAAAGGAATAAAGAATGTGTGCATGTTTAAAGAAATACATTTGACTCTTTACAATGATGTTACCTGTGTTAAACCAGTGTAGGAAGCATATTGAGTTTGTTTGCATAGAGGAATTGTATTTTGTAAAATTGTGAAGCTCCATGTGAAAGCGTTTGCCTCAGTCTTATCCCTGCTGTGAGGCAGATGCTTGTACATAGGATCTGTGCTGTGTTTCCTAAATGTATTTTATCTTTTTATATATATATATATATATATATATTTATATATATATTATAATGTGGCGCAGAGGTTTAAAAAGTGACGCATCTAACTACATGCGTCACTTTTTAAATATGGTGCAAAAAGGTACATGTTTGGGCTTTCCTGGGGAGCGTAGGTGGTGAGGCTTGTATCTAAGAGTGCAGTGGACTAGGCTTCATGAAGCCTATCCCCGTCTGCATTCTTAGACACAGGTGTCAATTTGACTCTTTACAATGATGTTACCTGTGTTAACTCAGTGTAGGAAGCATATTGAGTTTGTTTGCATAGAGGAATTGTAGTTTTTAAAATTGTGAAGCTCCATGTGAAAGCGTTTGCCTCAGTCTTATCCCTGCTGTGAGGCAGATGCTTGTACATAGGATCTGTGCTGTGTTTCATAAATGTATTTTATCTTTTTATATATATATATATATTTATATATATATTATAATGTGGCGCAGAGGTTTAAAAAGTGACGCATCTAACTACATGCGTCACTTTTTAAATATGGTGCAAAAAGGTACATGTTTGGGCTTTCCTGGGGAGCGTAGGTGGTGAGGCTTGTATCTAAGAGTGCAGTGGACTAGGCTTCATGAAGCCTATCCCGTCTGCATTCTTAGACACAGGTGTCATTTTGACTCTTTACAATGATGTTACCTGTGTTAACTCAGTGTAGGAAGCATATTGAGTTTGTTTGCATAGAGGAATTGTATTTTGTAAAATTGTGAAGCTCCATGTGAAAGCTTTTGCCTCAGTCTTATCCCTGCTGTGATATGATATAATATGAATGGTTTTTACATTTTTGAGTATAATGTGGCGCAGAGGTTTAAAAAGTGACGCATCTAACTACATGCGTCACTTTTTAAATATGGTGCAAAAAGGTACATGTTTGGGCTTTCCTGGGGAGCGTAGGTGGTGAGGCTTGTATCTAAGAGTGCAGTGGACTAGGCTTCATGAAGCCTATCCCCGTCTGCATTCTTAGACACAGGTGTCAATTTGACTCTTTACAATGATGTTACCTGTGTTAACTCAGTGTAGGAAGCATATTGAGTTTGTTTGCATAGAGGAATTGTATTTTGTAATATTGTGAATCTCCATGTGAAAGCTTTTGCCTCAGTCTTATCCCTGTTGTGAGGCAGATGCTTGTACATAGGATCTGTGCTATTTTGGGGAAAATTAATGGTTTTTACATTTTTGAGTATAATGTGGCGCAGAGGTTTAAAAAGTGACGCATCTAACTACATGCGTCACTTTTTAAATATGGTGCAAAAAGGTACATGTTTGGGCTTTCCTGGGGAGCGTAGGTGGTGAGGCTTGTATCTAAGAGTGCAGTGGACTAGGCTTCATGAAGCCTATCCCCGTCTGCATTCTTAGACACAGGTGTCAATTTGACTCTTTACAATGATGTTACCTGTGTTAACTCAGTGTAGGAAGCATATTGAGTTTGTTTGCATAGAGGAATTGTATTTTGTAATATTGTGAATCTCCATGTGAAAGCTTTTGCCTCAGTCTTATCTCTGCTGTGAGGCAGATGTTTGTACATAGGATCTGTGCTATTTTGGGGAAAATTAATGGTTTTTACATTTTTGAGTATAATGTGGCGCATAGGTTTAAAAAGTGACGCATCTAACTACATGCGTCACTTTTTAAATATGGTGCAAAAAGGTGCATGTTTGGGCTTTCCTGGGGAGCGTAGGTGGTGAGGTTTGTATCTAAGAGTGCAGTGGACTAGGCTTCATGAAGCCTATCCCCGTCTGCATTCTTAGACACAGGTGTCAATTTGACTCTTTACAATGATGTTACCTGTGTTAACTCAGTGTAGGAAGCATATTGAGTTTGTTTGCATAGAGGAATTGTATTTTGTAAAATTGTGAGGTTTCAATAATGACATGGAATGCTTGTACATAGGAAATGTGCTGTATTTCCTAAATGTGATGTCAAAAACGATTTTGGGCAAAATGAATGGCTTTTACATTTTTGAGTGTAATGTGGCACAGAGGTTTAAAAAGTTTCAGAAAAGGGGGTGGTGATGAACAGAGTGCCTGAATTAAGCAGACCACTCTTACCCAGTCCAAAGATCAGGGCTTGATCCATCACCGTTATTTAGCTCACTGCCCCATCCCAGCTCAGAACCTGGCTATATGCAAATTAGTCTGTCCCTGGCCCAGTGCATCATGGGAACAGGGCAGACCAAACTACCAAGCCAATTCTTCACCAGAAAGGAGACAAGCTTCCGGGGACCGGTTTCTGGCATTTCAGCCGTCGTCGGCCCGGCTTGCTTGAATCCTGATGGAGCAGTGAGCAAGGGACTCGTGTCTGAGTATACCCTGCCTTACCTATAGTGGCCAAAAACGATTCAGAAAAGGGGGTGGTGATGAACAGAGTGTCTGAATTAAGCAGACCACTCTTACCCAGTCCAAAGATCAGGGCTTGATCCATCACCGTTATTTAGCTCACTGCCCCATCCCAGCTCAGAACCTGGCTATATGCAAATTAGTCTATCCCTGGCACAGTGCATCATGGGAACAGGGCAGACCAAACTACCAAGCCAATTCTTCACCAGAAAGGAGACAAGCTTCCGGGGACCGGTTTCTGGCATTTCAGCTGTCGTCGGCCCGGCTTGCTTGAATCCTGATGGAGCAGTGAGCAAGGGACTCATGTCTGAGTATACCCTGCCACACCTATAGTGGCCAAAAACGATTCAGAAAAGGGGGTGGTGATGAACAGAGTGTCTGAATTAAGCAGACCACTCTTACCCAGTCCAAAGATCAGGGCTTGATCCATCACCGTTATTTAGCTCACTGCCCCATCCCAGCTCAGAACCTGGCTATATGCAAATTAGTCTGTCCCTGGCCCAGTGCAACATGGGAACAGGGCAGACCAAACTACCAAGCCAATTCTTCACCAGAAAGGAGACAAGCTTCCGGGGACCGGTTTCTGGCATTTCAGCCGTCGTCGGCCCGGCTTGCTTGAATCCTGATGGAGCAGTGAGCAAGGGACTCATGTCTGAGTATACCCTGCCACACCTATAGTGGCCAAAAACGATTCAGAAAAGGGGGTGGTGATGAACAGAGTGTCTGAATTAAGCAGACCACTCTTACCCAGTCCAAAGATCAGGGCTTGATCCATCACTGTTATTTAGCTCACTGCCCCATCCCAGCTCAGAACCTGGCTATATGCAAATTAGTCTGTCCTTGGCCCAGTGCCTCATGGGAACAGGGCAGACCAAACTACCAAGCCAATTCTTCACCAGAAAGGAGACAAGCTTCCAGGGACCGGTTTCTGGCATTTCAGCCGTCGTCGGCCCGGCTTGCTTGAATCCTGATGGAGCAGTGAGCAAGGGACTCATGTCTGAGTATACCCTGCCACACCTATAGTGGCCAAAAACGATTCAGAAAAGGGGGTGGTGATGAACAGAGTGTCTGAATTAAGCAGACCACTCTTACCCAGTCCAAAGATCAGGGCTTGATCCATCACCGTTATTTAGCTCACTGCCCCATCCCAGCTCAGAACCTGGCTATATGCAAATTAGTCTGTCCCTGGCCCAGTGCATCATGGGAACAGGGCAGACCAAACTACCAAGCCAATTCTTCACCAGAAAGGAGACAAGCTTCCGGGGACCGGTTTCTGGCATTTCAGCCGTCGTCGGCCCGGCTTGCTTGAATCCTGATGGAGCAGTGAGCAAGGGACTCATGTCTGAGTATACCCTGCCACACCTATAGTGGCCAAAAACGATTCAGAAAAGGGGGTGGTGATGAACAGGGTGTCTGAATTAAGCAGCCCACTCTTACCCAGTCCAAAGATCAGGGATTGATCCATCACCGTTATTTAGCTCACTGCCCCATCCCAGCTCAGAACCTGGCTATATGCAAATTAGTCTATCCCTGGCACAGTGCATCATGGGAACAGGGCAGACCAAACTACCAAGCCAATTCTTCACCAGAAAGGAGACAGGCTTCCGAGGACCGGTTTCTGGCATTTCAGCCCTCGTCGGCCCGGCTTGCTTGAATCCTGATGGAGCAGTGAGCAAGGGACTCATGTCTGAGTATACCCTGCCACACCTATAGTGGCCAAAAACGATTCAGAAAAGGGGGTGGTGATGAACAGAGTGTATGAATTAAGCAGACCACTCTTACCCAGTCCAAAGATCAGGGCTTGATCCATCACCGTTATTTAGCTCACTGCCCCATCCCAGCTCAGAACCTGGCTATATGCAAATTAGTCTGTCCCTGGCCCAGTGCATCATGGGAACAGGGCAGACCAAACTACCAAGCCAATTCTTCACCAGAAAGGAGACAAGCTTCCGGGGACCGGTTTCTGGCATTTCAGCCGTCGTCGGCCCGGCTTGCTTGAATCCTGATGGAGCTGTGAGCAAGGGACTCATGTCTGAGTATACCCTGCCACACCTATAGTGGCCAAAAACGATTCAGAAAAGGGGGTGGTGATGAACAGAGTGTCTGAATTAAGCAGACCACTCTTACCCAGTCCAAAGATCAGGGCTTGATCCATCACCATTATTTAGCTCACTGCCCCATCCCAGCTCAGAACCTGGCTATATGCAAATTAGTCTGTCCCTGGCCCAGTGCATCATGGGAACAGGGCAGACCAAACTACCAAGCCAATTCTTATACTGGGAAGGAAACCAGTGAGGTTTATGATCAAGACAGTAGTGGGAGAGAGGGCTTTCCCGGGAAGCATAGGTGGTGAAGCCTGTGTATAAGAGTGCAGTGGACTAAGACACAGGTCTCATCTTCTTTGTACCTGTGGACAGAGCTGTCTTCCACTATACTCTTCAATACAGGCCTATTTTTTTGTGTACCCTTGGAGAATTCTCACCTGATCTGTAACCCTGAATAGATCGTTTGCTTTTTGTCATTGCTTTGTAGTTTGGTAATAGTGGTCTATAATGTCTATAATGTGCTATTTTTTTCTTTAACACAGATTGAAATCAAGAGTAAGCAAACATGCCCACAAGGGAAAGGACAAGAAAACAACGTAACCGAGAAAAATCAAAAACAGCAACGGAATTACAGCACTCTTCCACAACAAATACTTCAAAAAACAGGAACCAAGCTCCTGGTAAGACAACTAAGTCTTTTATTCGGAACATATGTACTTTAAAATAAAAATGATGGACATCATGTAGAAAAAGAAAAAGAGAGAGTAAATTTGAAAAGGAAGGAGAGAACCTCAAAGAATCCTACAACTGGAGCAGGAGAGAATAATATGTATAGGAATAGAAGGCAGAATCAGTTTAGAGACATTCGTAGACGAATGTTTCGCAATAGGGTGGTTTTAAATTTGTTAAAAAACATTAGGAAAGGTAAACAGAGAGCTGCTTTTTATAAGAAAAAGAAAAGTGTAGAGAAGATTGTTGATCAGGCTTTTGAAGTTAAGAAAAAATTATTTATTTTAATAATCAATAGAATTAGGACACTTAACAAGACAATTGATGTTTTCAAATCAAACAGTAGATGGAAAAGAGTAATTAATCGGACTAATTTTTGTGAAGTTTTTTCTGGAGAATGGATGCACAGTTCAAGTTGTGAGCCATTTTTTAATGAGGAGAGTTACTTCCAGGAGAATGATTTAGTGCATGCAGTTGACACCAGTGGTCGAGCGTATGAAGTGAAAGACGGTTGTCCGATTGAAAAAGAGAAACTTGTGCCTAGAGAACCAGAAGAGGTGTTAACTGATGAAGTTTTAGGGAGACGTACTAAGGGTCCAATGTACACTTGGAAGTGTAGTCGTATTTGTAGTGTGCGACAGGAATCAATTGATTTGTTTTGTAATTTCTTACGTACATATAATAAGAAAAGTCTAAAGCCGAAAGTGAAGTTGTTGCAAGACTTAGATTCTTGCAGAGTGAGAGAAAAGACAGGTTTGCAAGGCCATTCACTGGCTTGTCTTTCTAGAAAAGTCTGTCAGAGTGTTTTTCATCATTTTAGGATGTTAGCAGTGCATCATACCAAAATGAGGAAATTAGTGAGTATGTTGTATTATGCAAAAAGTCCAGCACTTAAGTTTAAACAATTAAGCAGTGCTCTTTTGCATGGAACTGAATTAGATGTGAAGAAGATTTGTGAAGAAATTGAGATTTGTTATTTTGATAAAAAAGAGGATAGTGTAGAAATTGACACAGCAATTCAAGGTAATGTGGAGACAATGTACAGATTTCAAGTACAGAAAAGTTTGAGCAGGAAATTACCAGGTTTAAGGTGAAATCAAGTGAAAGGCCGAATTTTACTTGTGTGTGTTGTCGACGAAGTCATTATAAGCATCAAACTAGATTAGTTGATTTATACGTAAAAAGTGAAAAGATGAATAATTATGAGTGGAAGGATTTTGCAACTTATTTGTGGGTGGAGAATTGTTTTGTTTTGAGTTCTGATCAGCGTATTTGTAAATATTGTTATGATAAATTAAATCAATACAGAATGCCTGCTAGAGCTGTTCATAATAATCTGGAGTTGGTAGACATTCCCCCTGAATTGATGGATTTAAATACATATGAGTCTATTTTGATTCAATGTGTCCACCCTTTTCAGGCAATTGTTCGCATGGAGCCTAAGATAGGGAAATTGCCTCCTACAGATTTGCAGAGAGGATTAAAGGGAAGAGTTATTTATTTGCCTCTAGATTTAAAAAAAAATATTGATACAATTGGTATAGAAAAAGTAGAAGAGGAACCTTTAGTTATTCTAGTTAATGGGGTTCCGACAAAGAGTAAAAAAATCTGGCAAGATTTAGTGGATGTTAGGAAAGTCAAAAAGGCAACGTTGTATTTAGTCAAAAACAATGAGTATTACAAACATGTATGTGTTGCAGCAGAGGAAACAGCTGCAGATGAAGACAAGGATTGTTCAGTCGGCCAAATTGAAAAAGTTGATGTCTCTAGAAGTGAAGAAATATATGAACATTATACTGTTCATCCTTTGCATTCCAAAGAAGTAATGGGGAATGCAATTGAATTGTTTCAAATGAAAGCAGCAAAAGGAAGTCCCGTTAGTGTATGGGAAGAAAGTTTGGAAGCTCGTTGTTTTCCACAGCTATTTCCAACAGGTCGAGGTGGACGATATGACGATCGACCACTTCAAATTCCTGCATCTGAATATCGAACTGTAAGATTGTATGCTGAAGATCCAAGGTTTCGTCAATGCATTCCCTATTTGTTTCATCTACTGTATGAAAGTGACTTGTCTGGGCTTTCTTATGCAGTAAACCATATACTGAAAAGTGGAGCACATCTGCAAAATGTTTCGGCGAGGGACTTTATGGAGAAAGTGAATCTGCAAGATAATATTTTGGAATCTCATCTAATCAATCTCATGGCATGTTAGCGTGGTACAAACGAGTATTGGTACCGTCGTCATGGTGAATTGAAATGTATGCTAAGAAACTTAGGAACTCCTACATGGTTCCTCACTCTTAGCTGTGCCGAGTATGCATGGGATGACTTACTTCAATTTCTACGAGAGGCAAATGCAAATATACAAAATATAGAATTCAAAACACATGGAGAACTGTGTTCTTTGGATCCAGTAAATGTATGCAGATATTTCAATCATAGATTTGAAGCTATGATGTCTTTTATTACCAACAAAAAAAATCCTCCCCTTGGAGAGGTTTTGGATTTCTTTTGGAGAAAGGAGTATCAAGCGAGAGGTGCTCTTCACATACATATGTTGTTGTGGATTAAAGATGCATCCAAATTTGGGACAGATTCGGATGAGACAGTGATGAGCTTCATTGAAGAGTATTCAACATGTGCTGTTCCGAAAACTACAGAAGAAAACAGTTTAAGGCAACAAGTTTTACGCTTTCAATCCCATCGTTGTGGAAAGTACTGTCATCGAAAATTCAGAAACAAGGACAAGTTCTACACAAAATGTCGTTTCGGCTTTCCACGACCAGTGATTTCTAAAGGAAGAGTAAATAATTTCTTCTCTGCGACATACTGTGACGAGGAAATCACAAAAAAATACATACAATTTAAAAAGAAACGAAGAGTCCAAGTACATCAACGACTAAAACCCAGTGATTTTGTCCATGTGGAATGCTAACATGGATATTCAATTCGTTGCTGACAACTCTATTGCTGTGGCTCTATATGTGACGTCTTACATCACAAAAAAAGAAAAGACAGAACTGAAGGTAATGTGGGAGGACATTTCACATGAAAAGAGCCTAAGCAAGAAATTATACAGTTACAGTCTGAAGATGTTGTCGCATCAAGAAATTGGAGCATATGAATGTTCTGATCGATTGTCGTCAGCAAGTCTCTATGCGAAATCTAGAACCATCAGTTGGGTGAGTCTAGGTCTTGCTGCAACACAAAATCAAGTTTTGAAATCTGTACAAGAGATAGAGTATTTGGCGGAGAAAAAAACAGAAAGTACAGATATTTTGAAGACAAACATGTTGGATACATATTATCCAAATAGAAGTCATCACCTTGAGAATGCTTGTCTCTATGAAGTTCTGCAAAGATATATTTATAAGAGGAACATCAGAGAAGATATCAATAATGTAATATATGGAGTCATTGGATGTGAAGGATGTCTAGTGAAACAGAAAAAAGGTCATTTGATTAATCATTGAAAATTGAGTTGTGAAAATCCAGATAAAAGAGAATTTTATTATTTGGCTCTTTTGCAACTCTTTAAACCATGGCGAGAAGAAGAGGAACTACTTGGAGATTTTCTCTGTTATGAAGACTCTTTTAATGCTACGAAGGATACCATAGAATGTCCTGTTTTTTCAAATTAACTGCAAATGTTGAACGAAGAAATAGAGCAAGAAACCACAATTGCTGCAGAGATTGCGAGAGACAGTTCTCAAGGCAGTCAGAGTTCTGCTTCATTGAGTCAGGATCCACTAGGAGGACCAATTATCCAAAATGAAGCTGCCACTGCCATGGATGAGGTGGAAAGAGCTATGGAGCAACCTCAAGAGGATGCCATTAATTTAGAAGATTTGGTGAAACAATTAAACCTTGAGCAGAAGCAGATATATGACGAAGTCAGAGAACAGATTGAACATGGATTCAATCATGAGAAAAAAGAGTGCTCATGTACATCATTTAAGCCTGTCCAACTGTACGTGAGTGGAGAAGCGGGAACTGGAAAAAGTTTTCTGATTAAAGCAATTGCAACTTATCTGCAGAAAAGGACTGAATCACCGCTGTCTTGTGTTGTTACCGCTCCAACTGGGCTGGCAGCACATAACATTAAAGGGATTACTTTACATCGTTTACTGATGCTGCCAGTGGAGCATGATAACAAATTGGAGTATCACAAGCTATCTGGAGATGAGTGTTCCGAAGTTTCGAGAGTCCTGAAGAAAATGAAACTTCTTATCATTGATGAAGTAAGCATGGTGTCAAATATAATGCTTGCTTTTGTGCATTTGAGAATGCAAGAAATTCTTAGAACAGACTATGATGTCTTATTTGGAGGAAAACATATTATTGTTTTTGGAGATCTTCTGCAGTTGACTCCAGTGAAAGGACAACCTGTGTTCAAAATGCTCACACATGAAGATACCAGGAAGTGCTTAGGGAGCATTGGAAACATTAATATGAACCAAGAAACCAACAGCGGACCCCACCGACCTCAAGAACTACCGCCCCATCTCGCTCCTCCCGTTCCCAGCCAAAGTCATCGAGAAGACCGTCAACAAGCAGATGGCCGCCTTCCTCGAGACGAATGGATCCCTCGACCCCTCACAGTCCGGCTTCCGAGCCAATCACAGCACCGAGACCGCCCTCATCGCCGCCACCGATGACATCCGAGCCCTGATGGACAACGGAGAAGCAGCGGCCCTCATCCTCCTAGACCTCTCCGCGGCATTCGACACTGTCTGCCACCGCACCCTAGTACAGCGCCTCAGCAACGTCGGAATCCGGGACAAGGCGCTGGAATGGATCATCTCCTTCCTCGACGGAAGAACACAGAGAGTCCGCCTACCACCGTACAAGTCAGAGGCCTCCGAAGTCATCTGCGGCGTCCCTCAAGGATCCTCTCTGAGCCCCACCCTCTTCAACGTCTACATGAGCCCCCTCGCGGCCATCGCACGCCAACACAACCTCAGCATAATCTCCTACGCCGACGACACCCAGCTGATCCTCTCCCTGACCAACGACCCTGCCACCGCCAGAGCCAGCCTACACGAAGGGATGAAAGAGGTAGCCGAGTGGATGACGACCAGCCGCCTGAAACTGAACTCGGACAAGACGGAGGTCCTCATCCTGGGCTCCTCACCCTCCGCCTGGGACGACTCCTGGTGGCCTCCCGCCCTGGGCACCGCACCCAAACCGACAGACCATGCACGCAACCTGGGCTTCATCCTGGACTCCTCCCTCTCCATGACCAGGCAAGTCAACAACGTCTCCTCGGCGTGCTTCAACATCCTACGCATGCTACGGAAGATCTTCTGGTGGATCCCCACCAAGACCAGGAAGACCGTCACCCAGGCCCTCGTCACTAGCCGACTGGACTACGGCAACGCCCTCTACGCCGGTACCACCGCCAAGCTCCAGAAGAGACTCCAGCGGATCCAGAACGCCTCAGCCAGACTCGTCCTCGACATCCCACGACACAGCCACATCTCCGGACATCTGAGAGACCTCCACTGGCTCCCCGTCAACAAAAGAATCACCTTCCGCCTCCTCACCCACGCACACAAAGCCCTACACGACCAAGGCCCGAGCTACCTCAACAGCCGGATCAACTTCTACGCTCCCAAACGCCACCTCCGGTCAGCCAACCACGCCCTCGCCGCCGTCCCCCGCATCCGAAGAGCAACTACAGGAGGAAGGTCCTTCTCCTACCTGGCCGCGAAGACCTGGAACTCCCTCCCGACCGACCTGCGCCTGACCCAAGACCACCTCTCCTTCAGGAAGAAGCTGAAGACCTGGCTGTTCGAGCAGTAGCGGCAACCCCCCTCCCCCAAGCGCCTTGAGACCCTACGGGTATGTAGCGCGCTCTATAAGTGTCATTGATTGAATATATGGTTAAACTTCAAATATGCAGAACTGCTTCAAAATATGCGGCAGGCAAAGGATGAAGATTATAAAAATATTTTACAAGATGTAAGAATCGGAAAAATAAGTGAGCAAGGGAAAGAAGCTTTACATGGACGATTAATTTCAAATTTGTAGCCAAATGAAAACATTCTTCCAGAGAATATTTTTAAGAAAATTAACGAGAAAAAATCTGGCATATGTTTGATGCCAACTCTGAAAGAATGTTCCATATTCAACAACAAAATGTTACAGTTAGAAAATGAAGAGATAGTGAAACTGGAAGCTACAGATAAAATAGAGCATATGGGAGCAACAATTATTTTGTCTGAAAATTTGAAATCAAAATTGGATTCATTAGAGAAGACTATATCGAAAACTGCTGGTTTTGAAAAGACTCTGAATGTGTGTTTAAATTCTCGTATCATTTTGAGAAGGAATTTAAATGTTGAAAGAGGTCTGGTAAATGGAGCAATGGGTCATGTTGTTGGTTTTGTGAATTACAAAAATAGAGATGGAATTGAAATTTTAAAAATTAAATTTGATGGCATTGATGAAATAGAACAAATTTGTCGTTGTTCAGCTATATTTTTGCTCGTGAAAGACTTATATGTTCGCCGAAAACAGTTTCCTATTTGTTTGGCATATGCGGTGACAATTCATAAGTCTCAAGGTTTAAGTGTAGATAGCGCTTTGGTGAACATTGGAAGTTCTGTGTTTAAAGAGGGTATGGCATATGTGGCATTATCACGAGTCAGAACTTTATCAGGATTGTACTTGATTGAGTGTGATGAAACAAAGATTTGTTCAGATCTAGATTGTGTTAAAGAATACAATAGGTTAAGAAGAGAGTATGCTCCACATTTGCCTCAATATCCTCTGAATGAAAAACGTGTGGTAGGCCGAAAAAGAAGAAAGGAGAGTAATTGCAGTGAGGTATCAGAAAAAAGGCATAAAGTAGATAAAAGTGTAATTGTAAAGAGAAAGAAAAAGGATTCTGTTGAAGATGTTGTTGGATTTCAGTTTGAAAACAGTTCTGGTGTCAACTGCTATGCTAATGTAGTAGTTAATGTTGTTTTTGTTCTTCAAAATTAACAAAAACAGATTGTTGAAAATCGGGAACAAACATTGTGCTGTTTATTGAATTCTGTGTTAGAGAAATGTAGTAGTGATAGAGCAAAAATAGAAAGTGTTTCAGAAATTAGAAATCTTCTAGACATATGTTCAGGTCAAAATCAATTTTCACAGAATATTCAGCAGGATTGTCAGGAATTTTTAATGTATATGTTTGATGTATTGCAAGATGAAGGAGTAGATATAAAAAATCTTTTTAACCTTTCTTATCAATGGCAACATGACTGTGATAACTGTGCTTCATCAAGTACTACTAGAATAGACTCTGAAAGATTTATATATTTGACTTTACCAGACTGCAAATCAGTGCCTTTTAATAATCTAGTTAAAGCAGCTGATCACAATATGGTGTGTACCCAATGTAAGTCTGCAATGCTGTCCACATTATTTCTACAAAATTATGGTCACTATGTAATTTTAATGTTCCAACGATGTAGACCTGATGGAACTAAATTGACAACTTCTATTAAAAATTTCGTGGCTTCTCAGTTATCGATATCAGGAAGAACCTTTACAACTGTAGCTATTATTTTTCATGACGGTCCTTCTACAACATCAGGGCATTACACATGCTATTTAAAAACTTCTAAAGGTTGGACCCAATGTAACGACACTCATTTGACTTTCAAACAACGTTTGCCTTTTGGCTTTATAAATTCATACCTAGTGTTTTTACAGCCAAAATTTAGGTAAAGGTAATTGGTCTATGAAGACGGGAGGAGTACTCATATATACTCATCCATCTGACACTATTTGGCCAAATGGAAAGGTGCAGGAATGAGTAAAGAGTCATGACTGAAAAAAAGGAGTATATGAAAATATTGAAAATATTTCAGATGTTCTTGGAGCTTTTCTTATAGAAAGTCGATGAAATTGATTTTTAAGTGAACAGCAAAGTACTTTGCAACGAGAAAAGGACCTCCATGATACAGTATTTGGCCTCAAGGAGAAGTAAGTCAATCAAAGATTAGCGTACATTTGTCATTTGTCAGTATCTAAGTTTTTTTTTAAAACACAATCTTTTAGATTGTGTTTTTTTTTCCCGCTGTCATATGATGAGTAATTTGAACTCACTGTTTTAAGTGAAATTCAATATATTCTGAGAACAGCAAAAATAAACTATGTAACATGTTGTACAAGTTATTTTATACATTGGATTGTGTAAATTAAATTGTATTCCCATTCTCTGACACACACTTTTCTTTTTCCGTCCTCTTTCAGCTCTTTTTACTCACTTATAATGTCTTTCTCTCACTCTCTGTAACCCCCGTTCCTTTACTCCACTTCTTTGACAACCCCTCATTCTCATTTCAACTGTGTGCATCCCCTCTCTCCCTTGCATAACTTTTCAGCTTTCAGTCTCTCTGCTTACTTCCCTTTTCCGTATTTTCCTCCTTTGCTCTTTTAGTAATTCCTCTTTACTCACTCAGCAGTATTATTGCACTCTATCACTATAAATCACCCACTCTTCCTCGCTTATCTTTGTTTGCTCCTTACTTTTGACCTCTTCTCTCTATTTTTCGTTCACTACTTCTATGTCCTCAGTGCCTCACTCTCCTTGTGTTATGTTCACTTGTGTTTATCTACCTTCTATCATTTCTTTTAGAACAACTTCACTGCTCCTCTCTCATCGTTCTTCATCCCATTTCTTTTACTCTGATTCTATTACTATCCCTGATTTTCATTCTTTCAATGTCCTTCTCTTTACTTTCATCACCAAATTATTTTCTCTCAGTACCACTGTTTTAGTCGTCTTCTCCTCTCTTTCCTTTTTTTGCTCCCTTACTCATTTCCTTTTCTCACTCATTGTACTCCACCTCACTCAGTTTTTCTCTTAGTGTGTCTGCCTACTAACTTCCTCAGTCCATTTCCCTCAATCGTTGTATATTATCCTCTCTCCCTTCATCCTTTCACTCTATGACTGTTCTTCACTTACTCTCAGTTATCTTCTATTCCTCATTCTTCTAAATGCATCCTTAATTAGACTGTTTTCTGTCTCAGTCATTATCTTTTTACTTACTACTGTTTCCTGATTTAGTTTTGCTAACTCACATTGTTTTAGTATCTTTCTTCCCTTCAGTTCATTTCTCTGTTCTTCTCTTCCTCTGTGTCAGTGAATCTATATGCCTTACTCTTAGTAATTTGCTCTCATTCTATTTCTTTTTTCTCTTTTTATCCTTCTACCTTACTTTATTTCCCTTTCTGTGTCCTTCACTCTTACTTTATTTCTAAATACAGTGTTTTGATTTTTAACCTCTTCATTTGTATATTTTAATTTAAAATATACATTTTTACTAATTATAACTTATTTTTTCTTCTCTCTTTCACAGATACAAAGTGTAGTAAAAAAGAATAATTAAAGTTACATTTATTATATGGTAAGTATGACTAAAAAAATGTAGTTTGTCATCACCCTTTGCTTAAAGCTTACTAATATTTTCTCAACCAACCTCACTCCTGTGTCTTTACTCTGCTTCCCTCACTTATTCTTATTCTCCATGTTTACTCCAATTTCCCTATTTCTCCTCTCATATTCAACTTCTTTCAATCCCTATTCTTTACTTCACTTACTCTCTGTTCCCTTCCTTTGCTTTTTCATTCATTTTGTTTTTCTTAATTTTTTACCTTACTCCTACACACACACCTCATCCCCCTCTCAACACATACACACACCTCTAACATACACCCCACACATACACAGCACACACACACCTCATACACACATAAAAAATCTCCCCCCACACACACACCCCCACACACACTCCTCACACACACACACATTCCATACACACACATACATCCCACACACATACCTCCCACACCCACACACCCCTCACAAATATCTCACACACCCTCACCTCCACCCACACGAAACACCCCACACACCCACACCCACAGACACACCTTACACACCCACACCCCGACCTACACCCACTGACTCCCTATAACCCACACAAACAGCATTACTTATCTTTGTTCGCTATTTCACTCAAACCCATTCAGGTACTGTTACCTTTATTTTCTCTGTCCTTTGTCTTTGTCACTCCCCATCTCTTATCGTAATTCAATTTTTCACTCTCTTTCACCCCTCTTTACTTATACTAACTGGTCTTTTCTTACCCTCCCTCACCGTTCTTCATTTATCCCAGTTACGCCACTACCGTTCATTCTCATTTTCTGTCCTATCTTTTTCTTTCAACACCCACTCACATTCTCCCACCATCTCTAGTTTAGTGTTCTTCCCCTCTCTTCCCTTCTTTCGCTCCTTTAGTGATTTTACTTTTCTCACTTTCACCCTATTACACTTTCTCTGTTTTTAACTATGTAATAAACAATCCCTCTGTGTTTCTTTCTCTAGCTATCTTTCTCTTAACATTACTCTCTTTGTGTTCTTCCCTCATGCTAACTCCTTCATTAATTTTTTTTTCTTTTTTTTTTTGGTGCGCTCCCCGGTACGCGCTCCTGGGAGCGACCCGGTAGGCGTACCCTGCAGAAAAAAAATTGACACAGATTCTTTAAAAATATAGGTTTATTTTTATAAAGTAAAGGTAGTTCTAAAAAGAACTGGTTTTTTTTCTTTTTTTGTTGTTTTATATTTTTTTTATGTTTTTTTGAAAATTTTTTACTTTTTTTGGCTTTTCTGAACACTTTTATATTTTTTTTGTATTTGTTATGGGGAGAAACAAAAAACAGGGAATTGTAAATGGCTCAACTGGAGCATGAAAAAAATCAGGAAAAATTAGGGGTTTTTTGGACACTTATGGTTATCACCAGTAACCATGATAAGTTCAATGCTTTGCTCACCATAAGCAAGTAACTTGTTACAATATTTGCATAAAATTTTTTCATCATTAAACTTTGGTTGGATAGTAGCCAATGTGTCTCTTGCCCCCGAACCCGATGGAGTGGGTTGTTTTGATGTTGAGCGTCCAGACGTTGATGGGTGTAGTTTACTGCAGAGGTCCCTTAACTCTGCATTAGAGTAGTTGTTTGGATGCGCACGCGTCATGTGGCGAATCATCGTGTGATTCCCGAAGGAATACTTTTTGTTAGGGTTCCCCCTGGATAGCTCAGCACCACAAATTAAGCAAGTCACCTTTGCTGCGTTGACTTTTTTAAAACCCCTTGGGAGTTTGTAGAACTGCCATATAAAGTGCTCTTTGGGTTTGTAGGGCTGTTTATCTTCTGGCAGGAACTCCCTTGCCTGTGCCTCCTCTTCCTCATCCTCCTCCTCTTCCTGTTCACCACCAACGTAATCTTCTGGTGGTCTTTTAGAAGGTGGTGGTGGTGGTAGTGGGCCAGATGCTCCAGCTGCTGATACTACTGTAGCCATTTTCTGAGATAGAACTCGAAACCGGTCTTCCTCAGTCAAAGGACAAAGTCAGAATAAGGAAAAAAGGAGGGGGCTTTCATCATTTGGAAAACAAAAGTGTTCTGAACCAATGAAAAGTGTCACATGATCCAAGATTTCATCATTTGGAAACCAAAACTGATCTACACCAATGAAAAGTGTTATTTTCATATCACATGACCCGACGCGCTTACGCTACGCGCCCCGGGGCGCACCTCGGGGCGCGTCGCGTAAGCGAGTCGAGACGTTGCTCGATCGTATGCGATCGCGTGTTCCGGGTGCGCTTACGCAGTGCGTCATATGACGCATCACGCGACTGCGCGAAACGTCATGATGTTGTTTTCGTTCGCGGGATTAGCGCTCTCGGGACGCTCCCCGGTACGCGTCCCGGGGCGCTTCGTAACATTGCGCTCACCTGTACGTTCACCGGTACGTGCCCGGGGAACGCCCCGGGGCAAACAATAAAAAAAATAATAATATTTACACAATTTAAAATTTGTTATAAAAATTATTCCTTTTCATACCTATAGATATTTGCTATTAAAAAACCTATGAAATTCACTGAAAAAACCATAGGTTTCACACCAGTAATAGTTATGAATTAGCATTTAAAAAACCTATTAAATTCACTGAAAAAACCATAGGTTTCACACCAGTTATAGTTAGCTGGAAATTTTACTCGCATAAAACCATTGAAATTCCCACGTTACAGTTAGTTGGACTCACTATAACTTGCGCGTGCAATGCACTGCTGATGACGTCACATATTACATCACTCATGACATGGTCAGTGACATCACTCATGACATCACTGATGACACCATCCTTGTGACAGAGTGATAGACCTCCTTTCACTGTAATGTAATCCTTGAAACACATATTCAAAAATAGAAACAAAAATGTTCAAAAAAAATGGAGATACCCATACCAGTTACAACAACCAATTCAATAATTCCACCATTTATATACACATGCACTCATTCACCAACAGTTCTATATAATCACTCATACATATACTCACTCATCATATGTTGTGATACACGTATACATCCTGTTACACACCGACAGTCATCCAAAAGTTACTCTCACGCATACTCACACATGCATGTAAACTATTGAGCATCCATTTATTTGCATATACAGCTATACACACACTACCACCTTACTTCTAATGAAACTTACACATACTTACTCTCTTAAACAATCACTTATAGAAACACATACTTATTTAAACAGGAACTCTTACAATCTCTTACTCTCACATATACTCACTTATATACATCAATATTCACATATACTACATTAAAACATATGTACTTACTGATAAAGACACTAGTGAGACAGTCTTTTAAAAAAAAAAATGTTTTATTTATTTATTTGTTTAAAACTTTATTGTTCAGTTAATTAAAACCATAACAAAATTTCCTTTGCACTTGTGACACAATGTTAAAATTTAAAATTAATTAAAATACATCTTCAAAATTTACATCAAGATAAAATTCAAATAATCATTTTAAAAGGACAAAGAAAATGAAGTTTCAGAAAATCACAGTACAGTGTTAGAGGTATTAGTTATTTAACAAGCGTTTTTCAAAGGCAAGCAGAAACTTTACAATCTTACAGTTAATTTGTGTGTCCATAGAGTCCAAACAGCCTATAATAGCTGACTTGCAGGTGCGTAATCCCTTAATCAGAAAATGATTCTTTAAAAGAAGCATTCGCTCCTGTTTCAACTTTGTACAGTGACAAATAATGTGGATTATATCCTCTTTGGTGTAATCGCAGAGCCGACAGGCAATAGATCCCGTGTGTTACCAGGCTGGTGCATCAGCCAGTGTTGGGTATTTTCCGAATCTTAGAGCCATCAACCTTTTTTTAGTAAACACTGAGTATGTAGAGTCCAAATAGAGCGCCGGAGTAAGTAGTTTGTAGCTATTAATTATAGCCCAAGAATGTGAGCGATGGGAGAAGATTTCCTTATCAATAAGTAGAGAATGTAATTTAGCGGCTTTGTTTATTACCTGTTTAAATGTTTTAAACGGCAAATTTTTATCCCATAGCTGGGTGGTACGTGTTAATTCCAGTGCTTTAATCAGGAATTTGGTTGCCTCTGATCTTGTTCCCATTTCGACTTCTTGCCACAAGAATTTGTTTAAGTCATTATCAGTGCCGTTCATTTTGATACGGTACCAGGTTTTAATGCACGTGTATAGTCTTCCCACAGACTCATTCATGAGACCAAATTCTAAGCGCGTTTGCGCTGGTGAAGCATCGCGAGGAAGTTGAAAGGCTTTCTTACAAATTTTGGTAATCAGGCTATTCAACAAGGCACCATCCTTACCGTGCATTGCTGCGCTTGTGTATGTTAGGGTGGGAAGGGCTTTAACTGCAATTACCGTTAGTAGTGGTTTGAGCGAGGGGCCCTCTAGTTTTTTGTACAAGGAGCTAAATGCGAAGATCAAGGCTCCAGTTCGCTGCGCAAGGTAATGTTTATGGGCTTTTAGAGTCATCTTATCATCAATAAAATATCCCAGATATTTATAATTTGAGACCCTTTCAAGCCTTTTGCCTTCTATGCAGATATTGTAATCTATTGAGCGCCGATTGGAAATTAACATTATTTTGGTTTTAGATAAATTCAAAGTCAGTTTGTTAGCAGACAAGAAAAGCAAAAGTTCCGTTAGTAATCTAGTCATGCCGACTTTTGTTAGGCTAATGAGTACAATGTCATCTGCGTATGCAAGATGTGAGAGTTGCAGGTTACCTAGTCTCGGAGGGTGAGCATTACAGGTGTTTAGTTTGCGGGAGAGGTCCGAAAGAAATAGGTTGAACAAGTGAGGCGCCAGGACGCATCCTTGCTTTAATCCGGTTTCTATGGGCACTTTTCTCGACAGTCGCGTGCCATCGCCTAGTTTAACTTGTGTCCATGTATCAGTATAAAATAGCAACAGGCCCCTTAGTAAGCTCTCTGGTATGTCCCATGATCTTAATTTAGCCCATAGTAGGTCCCGATTCACGCTATCGAATGCCGCTTGCAGGTCAATAAAACATAAGTACAGCTCCTGATTGTTACGCTGGCATTTATCAGCTATCAGGCTTATTGATAGAATATTTGAAATAGTTCCGATGCCAGCTCTGAACCCCGTTTGATTGAGTGGGATCAAATCTCTGTCGCTTGACCAGTTAACCAGGTCTGTTAATAAAAGAGATGCAAAATATTTTGCTTCCACGTCCTGCAGTGTTATTAGTCGATAGTTAAGTGGGTTGGATCTGTCGCCTCCTTTGTATATAGGTGTTATTATGGAACCGTGCCAGCTTCTAGGTACTTGGCTGAATGTTTGAACGTCAGAAAAGAGGGTCTCTAAAGAAAGGCTCCAGTATTCAGGTGCGTGTTTGAATACCGCTTGAGGAATACCGTTTGGCCCCGGGGCCCCGTTACTCTTTCCCTTACTAATTTCTTTTGTAATTTCCTCCGAAGAATAGGTCCCAGCTGATGTTTTCAAAGTTGATACTTTGCTTGGGTTGATTGACGACTGTTGGGTACTATTTTTCACCTCACTTGTCTTTTTTTTTTTGATGTTGCTCAAAGGATTGGTTCCCTGGAATGTTAAATATATTTCCTTTAAATTTTAACTGGAGGAAAGTAACCCATTCAGTTTCCTGCACGTTTGATGTAAGAATGTTCAGCTTCTGGTTAGTTGGTTTATAATTCTCCAGAATGTAATTGCGTTCGAGGTTTTAGCGCTGTGGATCAACTTGGTCCAGAATTATTCCTTGGTAGCTTTTTTGTGCTCCCAGACGTTCTTCTTATAGAGCTTCCGTAGGGCCAGAAAAACGTCCATTTGACTAGAGTCTTTATTATACGTTTGCAGCTTTTTATGTGTTTTTCTCAATTCCTTCCTCAAGTCTCTCAATTCTTTCGGCAGTGTGTTGTTTGGATACGTTCCTTTGACCTTCGTGGCTGGAGATTTCATTTTCAGTTTTAGGCTCTCTAAAAAGAGAGACCATGCTTCTATGGCATTATTTGGAGTATCACCTAAATTGTTCATCATGTCCAATATTGTTGAAAACCATTCGAGTTTGTTTGAATTATACCAGTTTATTCGTTTTTGGTTAGATGAACTTAATTTGCCTTCCATAGTATGTGAAGATTGAAATCTTTCTACGCACAGATTGAATTTAATGTGTTGCATTGCGTGGTCGCTCATGGGCGAGTATTCAATATAGAAGTTGTTTAATAAAGGAAATAGCGAAAGACTTGCAATTGTATAATCCAGAGTTGATTGGGAGTGCGGGCTGTAAAAGGTTTTTTTGGGAGGTCGATCCTCATCGGTCCTGCCATTCAGGACACGCATGCCCAGATATTCTAACTCTGTAACTAGTGAGACAGTCATTCACTCACTAACACACACATATACACACTCATCCACCCATACAGTCCTGCACATATGGTGTCTTCAAAACACATACAAAGAGAGAGTCAGTCATTCGTGCATCTATGTGCTAAGTAATACCCCCACCAAACCATACAAACACTCATACTGATAGTAAGAAAAACATCTAATAACCCTTATACATACACATGTAGCTATTCACCAACCCATGCAGCCACTTATACACAAAGTGAAACACTAATACATATATTTAAATATTTAAACATTACTCACTAATATATGTAGTGAGTAATGTATGTTGTAACACCAATACACCGTGCCAAACTACACCGACCAGAACTCTGTTCGGAGATACTGATAATGCCACGCCCACTTAGGGAGGCGCCTGGCTCAAATAAATTGCATTTGATTCTTTACGGTGTACAAGCAGTCATTTACGTCCAGAATTCCCAGAAGAAGAGGCGTTCATGGCCTCGAAACGCGTCGGAAACTATGTGGACACTTTACAAAGCAGAAACGATGTGAGCGCTGCTTCGAGGCACAGACAGGCTGGATGGCAGAACAGCGCAGGATGCCTTCTTGAAGCTCAAGGGCTTTTGCTACTGCACATTATCCCACACGGCTGCCCTGGCCGTGAAGAAGGGCACCATTCGTCCCAAGCAGATGGAAACAGAATTGTGGGAAGAAGCTGCGCCGAGGCATCACCCCTTGGCCTCGCAGTACGCTGTTTTATTAATCGCCAGCGCTACACCGATTTCTCCTGCCTACTCAAGGTCAAACAAGTCATTCAATCAGCACCTAAAATACTGCGCCTACTCAAGGTTGTAACACCAATACACCGTGCCAAACTACACCGACCTGAACTCTGTTCGGAGATACTGATAATGCCACGCCCACTTAGGGAGGCGCCTGACTCAAATAAATTGCATTTGATTCTTCACGGTGTACAAGCAGTCATTTACGTCCAGAATTCCCAGAAGAAGAGGCGTTCATCGCCTCGAAACGCGTCGGAAACTATGTGGACACTTTACAAAGCAGAAACTATGTGAGCGCTGCTTCGAGGCACAGACAGGCTGGATGGCAGAACAGCGCAGGATGCCTTCTTGAAGCTCAAGGGCTTTTGCTACTGCACATATATATATATTACCTACTGGCGATAGCCAGTAGGTATATATAGTTAGGATTTTTTTCCTATGGGATTTTTGAAAATTCTATGTCGAATAACTTTGGCGTTTGAGGACAGAATTGGCTGAAATTTTCAGGAAAATGGAACATTTTGTTTCTGAGCAGCCCCTGAAAATTTGGGGGGGTTTCGTCAAGGGGGGGCCGAGAAAAAAGGGGGGTCCCAAAACGTGTTTTTCCCATGCAATTTTCCACAGGGCGGTTGGCCTCACTTTTAGCCTGAACGGCTGAATGGATTTACACCAAACTTGGCAAAATTGTAGGGACTGGTAGCCCGATGTGCCTTTGCTATGTCTCAAGATATAGGCTCCAGTGGTTTTTACGAAAATTAACTTTGAAAAATATATATTGGGCTACATTGGGCTATATATATGTTGGAGCCCAAATGTAGCCCAATGTAGCCCAATGTAGCCCAATGTAGCCCAAAGATGGCCACCAGAGACAAAAAAAAACAAATGTAGCCCAAATATCAGCCAGATGTAGCCCAACTATAGCCCAATGACAGAATGTCCCAGAGTGTTCTAAAGAACAACTAGAGTGCTAACAGTCCTACTTATTACAAAGGTATGGCACACCTGAAGCCATCTTGGTTGGAATAAAGTGGTAACTCTTAAAACATTTAATTTAAAAAGGAACAAAATGAGGGGGTTCATTTTGCCATAGAAAGTATGATTAGCGAATATATGACGAAATCCCGCATACCATCAGTCCGCAAAAAAAATCCCGCATGTACTATTAGGCCGCAAATTAAAATAACGAAAACTTTTAGAACAAATATGCCTTTAGCATACACTAAACTACCCTAAACCCTAAAACACTACCCCCAGCATGACCCTACACTACACAAACACTACAACACTACCCTAAACCCTAAAACACTACCCCCAGCATGACCCTACACTACGCAAACACTACAACACTACCCAAAACCCTAAAACACTACACCCCAGCATGACCCTACACTACGCAAACACTACAACACTACCCTAAACCCTAAAACACTACCCCCAGCATGGCCCTACACTACACAAACACTACAACACAACCCTAAACCCTAAAACACTACCCCCAGCATGACCCTACACTACGCAAACACTACAACACAACCCTAAACCCTAAAACACTACCCCCAGCATGACCCTACACTACGCAAACACTACAACACAACCCTAAACCCTAAAACACTACCCCCAGCATGACCCTACACTACGCAAACACTACAACACTACCCAAAACCCTAAAACACTACACCCCAGCATGACCCTACACTACGCAAACACTACAACACTACCCTAAACCCTAAAACACTACCCCCAGCATGACCCTACACTACGCAAACACTACAACACTACCCAAAACCCTAAAACACTACACCCCAGCATGACCCTACACTACGCAAACACTACAACACTACCCTAAACCCTAAAACACTACCCCCAGCATGACCCTACACTACGCAAACACTACAACACTACCCTAAACCCTAAAACACTACCCCCAGCATGACCCTACACTACGCAAACACTACAACACTACCCTAAACCCTAAAACACTACCCCCAGCATGACCCTACACTACGCAAACACTACAACACTACCCTAAACCCTAAAACACTACCCCCAGCATGACCCTACACTACGCAAACACTACAACACTACCCAAAACCCTAAAACACTACCCCCAGCATGACCCTACACTACGCAAACACTACAACACTACCCAAAACCCTAAAACACTACCCCCAGCATGACCCTACACTACGCAAACACTACAACACTACCCAAAACCCTAAAACACTACCCCCCAGCATGACCCTACACTACGCAAACACTACAACACTACCCAAAACCCTAAAACACTACCCCCAGCATGACCCTACACTACGCAAACACTACAACACTACCCAAAACCCTAAAACACTACCCCCAGCATGACCCTACACTACGCAAACACTACAACACTACCCAAAACCCTAAAACACTACACCCCAGCATGACCCTACACTACGCAAACACTACAACACTACCCAAAACCCTAAAACACTACCCCCAGCATGACCCTACACTACGCAAACACTACAACACTACTCAAAACCCTAAAACACTACCCCCAGCATGACCCTACACTAGGCAAACACTACAACACTACCCTAAACCCTAAAATACTACACCCCAGCATGACCCTACACTACGCAAACACTACAACACTACCCAAAACCCTAAAATACTACACCCCAGCATGACCCTACACTACGCAAACACTACAACACTACCCAAAACCCTAAAACACTACCCCCAGCATGACCCTACACTACGCAAACACTACAACACTACTCAAAACCCTAAAACACTACCCCCAGCATGACCCTACACTACGCAAACACTACAACACTACCCTAAACCCTAAAATACTACACCCCAGCATGACCCTACACTATGCAAACACTACAACACTACCCAAAACCCTAAAACACTACCCCCAGCATGACCCTACACTACGCAAACACTACAACACTATCCTAAACCCTAAAACACTACGCCCAGCATGACCCTACACTACGCAAACACTACAACACTACCCTAAACCCTAAAACACTAGCCCCAGCATGACCCTACACTACGCAAACACTACAACACAACCCTAAACCCTAAAACACTACCCCCAGCATGACCCTACACTACGCAAACACTACAACACTACCCTAAACCCTAAAACACTACCCCCAGCATGACCCTACACTACGCAAACACTACAACACAACCCTAAACCCTAAAACACTACCCCCAGCATGACCCTACACTAAACAACCACCACAACTCTACACTACACTACACTAACACAACACTACACTACACAACACTACACTACACTACACAATCACTAACCCACGAAAAAATTAACACAAACCCACTTACCTCTCTCGTCATCGTGGTTTTCACAACGCAAATGCATTTACCATACATGCCTTTAAAACGTAATTCTTTGTAAAGGCATGCGCGATAAATGCACATGCGTTTTCAAAAAATGCGGGATAATGGTATGCGAGGTCAATGACCTTGCGGGATAATGGTATGCGGACTGAAAGTCTGCGGGATAAAAAATGCAGGAAAATGGCTGCAAACCATGATTAGCAGCAGACTTCCCTGGTGAGCACTAGCTTTACTACAGTGATCTAATGAGCAACTAGAGTGCTAACATTCAGAATTTATGGCAAATGTGTGACACATCTGAATGCCTTCTTGATAGAACCAAAGTAAACAAGCATTGAAAATGCAATAGATCTCGCCCTCGTTTAAGGTAAAGCCATTCTGTTTGTAATGAGGTGGCTTTTTAGCTTTGCTTTTATTAGTGTTTTTAAAACTTTCATGTAAATAACATGCATATGTATGCATATATGTATATGTATGCATGCATTTATATATATATAGATATGCAGATTATATATGTTTATATATGTATATTACCTACTGGCGATAGCCAGTGGGTATATATAGTTAGGATTTTTTCTCTATGGGATTTCTGAAAATTCTATGTCTAATAACTTTGGCGTTTGTGGACGGAATTGGCTGAAATTTTCAGGAAAATGGCACATTTTGGGGGGGTTTCGTCAAGGGGGGGCCGAGAAAAAAGGGGGGTCCCAAAACGCGTTTTTCCCATTCATTTTTCCATAGGGCGGTTGGACTCACTTTTAGCTCGAACGGCTGAATAGATTTACATGAAACTTGGCAAAATTGTAGATATGGTTTGCCCGACGTGCCTTTGCTATGTCTCAATATATGTGCTCCAGTGGATTTTGAGAAATTAACGTTTAAAAAAATATATATATCTGTGACAGCGCTCCGGTTAGCGCCCCGGTTCGCGTACCTGACGCGTAACGGAACTTCGCGAAGCGAAGCTGATTGGCTCTCCGGTGTCTGTCAACATTCTAAACAGTCCGGAGTGGCCGCCATCTTGTCTCTCGGTACGATCGAGAGACAAGATGTGGTGAAAAACGAAGGGGGAAATGAAGGAAAGGGGGCAAGGTAGACCACTCCTGACCCCCTAGGATTGATGAGGGGGATATTAAAGTGCCCCGCGGGGCAAAAAAAAAAATAAAAATGTTGTTGCGATTTTACGCCGTAGAGGCGCGTCCCGGTACGCGAACCGGGCAGCTCACCGGGCAGCTCACCGGGCAGCTAACCGGGCAGCTAACCGGCAGCGTAGCTGTCAACATTGTAAACAGTCCGGAGCGGCCGCCATCTTGTCTCTCGGTAGGTTCGAGAGACAAGATGTGGTGAAAAAAGAAGGGGGAAATGAAGGAAAGGGGGCAAGGTAAACCCCTCCTGACCCCCTAGGATTGATGAGGGGGATATTAAAGTCCCCCGCGATTTTTCGCAGTAGAGGCGCTTCCCGGTACGCGAACCGGGCAGCTAACCGGCAGCGTAACGGGAGTCCGCCATCTTGTGTTTTTGGAGCGTCCGGTTCGCGTACCGGGTAGCGTCCCGGTAAGCGTAACAAGGGGAAAACCAAGAGAAACAGTAAAAAAAAAATTAAGGGAATAGATTTCCAGCAAACTTGGCAAAATTGTAGGGACTGTTTGTGTGATGTGCCTTTGCAAGGCCTCAAGATATGTGCACGTGTGGATTTTGTCTAATTAAGGTTAAAAAAAATGTATATATCTGTAAGCGTGCTCCGGCACGCTTACGTTACGGGTTTTGTTTGCGCTGCAGAGCCGATACGTCACGGTTATGCGACGCGTCATGAGGCGTCTCACGTGGCTACGTGATACGTCACGTAATAAAGAATATATTTTACAGCTATAGATATTAGCTTTTAAAAAACCAATGAAATTCACTAAAAAAACCATAGGTTATAGACCATATATAGTTAGGAATTTGCATTTACAAAACCTTGAAAATTCACTGAAAAAACCATAGGTTAGAGACCATATATAGTTAGCTGGACATTTTATTGACATAAAACCAATGAAATTCCATATATAGTTAGTTGCACTAACTATATATCGCGCACCCGCAATCCACTGCTGATGATGTCACATATTACATCATTCATGACATGGTCAGTGACATCACTGATGACATCACTGATGATCACTGATGACATCTCATTGTGAAGTAATTTACCTCAGGGTATTTAGAGAGGTCTACAGGCTAAATGGTTAAATGGAATTTCAATCAAATTTGTGAAAATGGTAGGGATTGGTATGTAGTATGAGCTAATCTATATTTGGTGAAATTGTCTCCAGTCGCTTTTCTGTAAACTACTTTCCCACCTTTTTTGATGGTGCGCTTCCCAGGGAGCGACCCGGTACGCGAACTGGCGAGCGCCCCGGTACGCGAACCTTAAGCGTTACGGGAGTCCACCATTTTGTGTTTCGGTCGAATTAAGATACAAGATGGAGGGCAAATAATGTTCAGAATGGGTAGAAGGGGGCACAGTAGACTTATCTTGACCCCCTAGGTTTTCTGAGGGTGGCTGAGGAGGCCCATATGTGCGAAAAAAAAACATTTTTTTAAAAATTTAGCGAGGTTAGCTCCCGGTTTGCGTACCGGGTAGCGCCCCAGGGAGCGTACTTTGTTGAAAATTAGTGAAAAAAAGTTAGAGTAAAATAATAATTGTGAGTGATCAGATGTAGGGTAGCTCTGAGAAGAGCTTTTGGGTTTATGGTACATTTAGGTACTTATAAGTAGGTACCAATGCACAGTCTTAAATTCAGAATGAAAATTCTGTTGCCCTCATCTGAGAAGTGAACTCCATCTCCTCTGTAGATATCTTGCATGTAGTAACGCAAGTTATTGTTGTACACGGAGCCCATTCCATGGTCTCTCATGTAAGCTGAAACAGATTTGTTTACATGCTTCCTCGACTTCTCAATTTGTGGACAAAATTGGTTTGACCACCTCCATTTCTGTCTTTGGCATATATTTGAATATACCAAGGCAGTCTGAGGAAAAAGTGCCATTAATTGCTCAAAGGTGTCCTTTAAAAGCATTTCCAGACCTACCCCAGTCAAAGTGCCCAAATCATTACCTCCACAGTGCACAATTAACAGGTCAGGTTTTGGCAAATGCATAAAGGTTTTCACCAATGGTATCAATTGGTGACATTTTAATCCTCTGTGGCCAAATCACTTAATTTCCACATCTTGTAAATTGAGGTTAGGTAAATTCCTGTTCTCAGCATACCTCTGAGCCCAATAGATGTAACTATGTCCAACAATCTAGACAGAAAACATGGTGAGAGAAGGTTCTCCTGCAGTCAGATGAAGTGTGGCAATGAAATGGCAGTTGAAAAAATAAGAGTTTAAAATGAAAAAAACTGTGGAGTTTCTGTGTTAATGAAGCAGTAACAGTGATTGGTGGATTTTGATTGCTGAAAACAGAAAGTTAGGGTGCATGGATGAGTTCTTTGAAAGATGTATTTTGAGTGGTCAAGAAAAAATCATTAAATGAAAGAATGCACTGGATATGAGGTGCACTGAGAGTTCAGAGTTCAATTGCAACATTGTTGTGTGAACTTGCAAACACCAGAGGTCTTCCAAGAGGTGGTTGCTATGCAAAAAAGGCAGAAAGGGCAGAGGGGGGAAGGGTTTTGATTTGAAAAGAAGTGAGGGAAGAGTTTTGATTGGGTGACATGAGAGATATGTGTGAAGAATTACAGCATTTCTGTGCTTTTGATAGCTGCAGACTCTGGAGTGCATACCTTTTGCTCTGCTGAAGACAAATTGGTGTGTTTCTGAGACTGTTTTGAAACTCAAAGTATTTGCTAAGGTGAGAAAAGATTTCTTTAATTTAGATAGAGAATAGTGTGCTTTAAGGAGAAAATTATGAAGAAAGTTGTGTTTTTCAAATGTTGCTTTGTCTCAAGTGTTTTACAAATAGATTTTGTTTCTTTGAGAAATTGTAATTGGAGAAAATGTGAAGTATTAGTACTGACAGGGTTTTTTTGTGCATAGGAGCTGTGGAGTGTTTTCAAATTATGACTTGAAAATCGTTTTTGAGGAAAAGGAATGGTTATAATATTTATGACAAGGACATAATGGTGTATGCTTCTTTATAAGGCAATTGAGTGTCTCTGATGTTATTTTTCCCATTTTAATGTAAGACCTTTCCCTGTGGAGCAAATTGCTTGTAAATATGCTCCCACCTGTGCATGGCAAATTTAGATTTTGAATGTTTGCGTTACATAGCCATGTTAAAAGTGACACAAACATGCTGCAAAGGCAATCAAAAAACGCTTTTATGTGTCTTAAGGACATTTTAAGTCATTTCCCCATGTGCAGTGTTTTCAAATTATGATTTGAAAATCGTTTTTGGGGAAAAGGAATGGTTTTAATATTTATGACAAGGACATAATGGTGTATGCTTCTTTATAAGGCAATTGAGTGTCTCTGATGTTATTTTTCCCATTTTAATGTAAGACCTTTCCCTGTGGAGCAAATTCCTTGTAAATATGCTCCCACCTGTGCATGGCAAATTTAGATTTTGAATGTTTGTGTTACATAGCCATGTTAAAAGTGACCCAACCATGCTGGAAAGGCAATCAAAAACGCTTTCATGTGTCTTAAGGACATTTTAAGTCATTTCCCCATGTGCAGTGTTTTCAAATTATGATTTGAAAATCGTTTTTGGGGAAAAGGAATGGTTTTTAAATTTATGACAAGGACATAATGGTGTATGCTTCTTTATAAGGCATTTCAGTGTCTCTGATGTCATTTTTCCCATATTACATTAAAAGACCTTTCCCCGTGGAGCACATTCCTTGTAAATATGGTCCCACCTGTGCATGGTAAATTTAGATTTTGACTGTTTGAGTTACATAGCCATGTTAAAAGTGACCCAAAAAAGTTGCAAAGGCTTTAAAAAAACACTTTCATGTGTCTTAAGGACATTTTAAGTCATTTCCCCGTGGGCAGTGTTTCCAAATTATGACTTGAAAATGTTGTTAAAATTTATGTGCGCCATATGCCCCCAAATTTCTTTTTCAGGGGTGCAGCAGGGTGTTCTTGAGACACCCCTGCACCTTTGGAAAAATTCCTAATTTGCGATGAGCTAATTGCTAATCGCAAATTGCACCTTCATTCCTATGGGCCTCCTGGCCCATGGAAATGAATGGGTAATTTGCAATTAGCAATTTGCTCATCGCAAATTAGGAATGGTAAAGAATCGCTATTTATTCCTTAAAATTCGCTATTTAGGAAATGCAAAATAGTATGATGATACATATGGCGGTTCATCTCTAACAAGATTAAGAAGCTTAGGGATACATTTATGATGACTGGCGCAATGAAGTGGACATCACTTACTTCATTGGTAGACCTTTACATGTATTATCTCCTCTGTATTCTTCATCAAGCGTAACTTTCATCTGCAATCCTGAGTAGGCCTCACCTTAAACAAACCTCTGGATAGGCCACACCTTATCGTCATCCTGAATTAATCATTTAAAATGCTAGGGACAGATTTATGATAGGTGTATGCCTCTTTTGCGCCACTGTGCGCCACTTTTGTGATGCAGCGGCGGTGCAAAAGATTTGCTATGAGGCGACAAAATTACAAATTGATGCATTTAGGCAGATGTGTCATGGTGTAAAAAACACCGTGCCACATGAAACTGATGCAGCAGTGATGCAAAAGATGCACCATGTTGCAAGACAGGCCACACTTGGGGCCATATGTATCAAGCTAATTAGCATTTGCAAAGGCCGAAATTCTGTGAATTTCGGCCTTTGCGAATGCTAATTAGACAAATGGTATGTATCAAACAAGTTTGATGCAAAATAAGGAATAGCAAAATTTGCTATTCCTTATTTTGCGATTGCACTGAAGGATTTGCAAATTTTGTGATTTCTTAAATGCAATGTATCAAACAAAAAATATGCAAAAAATGCCATTAAGGATTTGCAAATGGTGGTAATTTGCGAATTCTTTTCAAAAAGCTTTTTTTCCAAAAAACAAAAGGTGCCATATGACGCCCATACATAGGGCATGTATGTGCGCCATATGCCCCCAAATTTCTTTTTCAGGGGGTGCAGCAGGGTGTTCTTGAGACACCCCTGCACCTTTGGAAAAATTCCTAATTTGCGATGAGCTAATTGCTAATCGCAAATTGCACCTTCATTCCTATGGGCCTCCTGGCCCATGGAAATGAATGAGTAATTTGCAATTAGCAATTTGCTCATTGCAAATTAGGAATGGTAAAGAATCGCTATTTATTCCTTAAAATTCGCTATTTAGGAAATGCAAAATATTTTGATGATACATATGGCAGTTTATCTCTAACAAGATAAGAAGCTTAGGGATAGATTTATGATGACTGGCGCATCACCAGGGATGTGCCAGTCATCCCGCGCCGCTGTTCCGCCACCCATGGTGTGCTGCATTTACAATGCGGCGCAGCATGGGGCAAAAATGGCACAGATGCGTGACGCATCTGTGCCGTTAAGGTGGCGCATTGCTGGAGTTGTATCGCAAGTGCGATGCAGCTCCAGCAAGGCTCAGGGGTGTCCCATCTCCACAATGTTGCGTCAAGACCTATGCCTGCTTCAAGCAGGCGCAGGGTTTTGACGCAGCTTTCTCCTATCTGATTGTAAATGCGGCACACCATGGGTGGCAGAGCAGCGGTGCACGTTAACTGGGGCATGCCTGGGGATGTGCCAGTTAACATAAATCTGCCCCTTTACATTTAAGTATGTGCAGGGGACACAGAGTCGGTGAGGCTTATCCAAGGTTAAGAAGAGATGAGTCCTGTTCAGTGAAAAATTAGACATAGGCTTCACCTGCTCAGCATCGCTGGACATGGCTAAATAATAGCTGCAAAATGTTACTCTTGTTAAACAATTTTACTATTATAATCTCTGAGATTTGTCTCTTACTCTGCAACATCTCATTGTTGTTATCTTTCTTTAAAGATAAAGACAACATCAACATGAGCGACAATCAGCAATCAGTTGATTTCGACCTCATCATTGAACTCGTAATTGAAACATCAGTGGATGTTGATCCCTTGGATGATTTAAATCCTGAGGATGAAGAAGAACGTGATGAGGATGCAGATTTGTCAGAATTATATGACATAGGATGGGAAGCTGACGTGCTTGAGCCTATGGAACTATAAACATTTATTTTAAAAATTTATAATAAATAAAAAGTAAAAATGTAAACCGTTTAATTTAAAAATAAAGACACCTTCAAAAACAGGTTATGTGTAGTGTCTTCAATAAAATATTAAAATATGCTCATAAAATTAGATCAGATTCACATATAAAATAGCACAGGTAAAATGAATATAAATTCCATTTCTTTTCTGCTATTTCTGTATTCTAAATTTGCCAAGCACTAAAAAATCTTCTATGTAAAAATGTCAAGTAGTGTTTTAAGTTTTTGATTACTGTTATTGATTTACTGTTGGGTAATAGTGGTTAATAACATTTTTTAATATATTTTACCACAGATTCAACTGCAGATCATTTCAAGATTTCACCATGCCAACCAAAGAAAGACTGAGAAAGGCTGCAAAACGTCAAAGACAGCAGGTCAATGAAAAAAAGCAGCAGTCCTCTAACAAAAAGATTTGTCAAGTCACCAAGAAAGCACCGGGTAAGAGTACAAAAACATTCATAAGAAATATCTGTAGTAAAAAAAATATTACTACAGAAAATGTTTCAGTCCAGAAAAAGAGAAGCAATTCAAACGGAAAGGAAAGGCCAATGAAAAATGTTACTGCTAGAGCAAGAGATAACTCTGTGCATGATAGTAGAAGGAAACAACAGTTTAGGGACATTCGTAAACGAATATTCCGCAACAGGATAATTGGCAATTTGTTAAAAAATATTAAGAAAGGTCAACAGAAAGTGGTTTTTTATAAGAGAAAAAAAAAAGTTGAGAAAGTTATTGATCAGGCATTTGAAATTAAACGTAAGTTATTTATTTTGATAATCAATAGAATTAGGAAGCTAAACAAGGCAATTTATGATTTCAAAAGAAATAGTAGATGGAAGAGAATAGTTAATCGTAGTAATTTTTGTGAAGTTTTTTCTGGAGAATGGATGCATAGTTCAAGCTGTGAGGCATTTTTTAATGAGGAGAGTTATTTCCAGGATAATGATTTGGTGCATGCAGTTGACACCAGTGGTCGAGCTTATGAAGTGAAAGATGGTTGTCCAGTTGAAAAAGAAAAACTTGTGACAACAGAGGCAGAAGAGGTGTTAGGTAATGATGTTTTAGGAAGACATCCTAAGGGTCCTGTGTACACCTGGAAGTGTAGTAGTATTTGCAGTGTGCGACAGGATTCCATCAATTTGCTTTGTGATTTTATACGGTCATTTAATAAGAAAAGTTTGAAGCAGAAAATGAAGTTGTTGCAAGAATTAGATCCTTGCAGAGTGAGAGAAGTGACAGGTTTGCATGGTCATTCACTGGCTTGTCTTTCCAGGAGAGTATGCCAGAGTGTTTTTCATCATTTCAGGATGCTAGCAGTGCATCATAATAAAGTGAGGAAATTAGTTAGAATGTTGTATTATGCTAAGAGTCCAGCAATTATGCTTAAACAATTATGCGCTGCTCTTTTGCATGGTTCTGAAATAGATGTGAAGAATATATGTGAAGAAATTGAGTTTTGTTACTTTGGAAGTAAAGAGGAGAATGTTGAAATTGACCAAGAAGAAGCGGGTAATGTGGAAGATAGTGTACAGGTTTCCAGTACAGATAATTTCCAGAGGGAAATTGCAACGTTTCAGGTCAAATCAAGTGAGAGGCCAAATTTCACTTGTGTGTGTTGTCGACGCACTTATTATAAGAATCAGACTAAGTTAGTGGATTTATATGCAAAAAGTGAAAGGGAAAATAATAGTGAATGGAAGGATTTCACAACATATTTGATGGTAGAAAATTGTTTTGATTTGGGATTGGATCAACGTGTGTGTACTTATTGTTGTAACAAATTAAATCAAAACCAGATGCCTGCTAGAGCAGTTCATAATAATCTGGAATTGGTTGAGATTCCTTCTGAATTGAAGGATTTAAATACTTATGAATCTATTTTGATTCAAAGTATCCATCCCTTTCAGGCTATTGTAAGAATGGAGCCAAAGACAGGGAAATTGCCTCCATCAGATTTACAGAGAGGATTAAAGGGAAGAGTTGTTTATTTGCCTCTAGATTTGAAGAAAAACATTAACACAATTGGAGTAGAAAAAGTGGAAGAGGAACCTCTGGTTATCTTAGTTAATGGGGTTCCGACAAAGAATAAGAAAATATGGCAAGATTTAGTGGATGTTAGGAAAGTTAAAAAGGCAACATTGTATTTGAAAAAAAATAATAAATACTATAAGAATGTATATGTTGCAGAAGAGGAAGTAAGTGAGGAAGAGGATAGCGATTTGTGTGCTGGTCAAATTGAGAAAGTAGAACCCTCTACTAGTGAAGAAATATATGAACATTATAGTGTTCATCCTTTGCATTCCAAGGAAGTCATGGGGAATGCTATTGAGTTGTTTCAAATGAAACAAGCCAAAGGGAGTCCCATTAGTGTTTGGGAGGAAAGTTTGGAAGCTCGGTGTTTCCCACAGCTTTTTCCAACAGGTCAGGGAGGAAGATATGATGAGCGACCTCATCAAATTCCTGCTTCTGAATACCGGACTTTGCGATTGTATGCAGGAGATGCTAGGTTTCGACAATGCATTCCCTATTTGTTTCATCTCCTGTTTGAAAGCGATCTGTCTGGACTGTCATATGCAGTGAACCACATCTTGAAAAGTGGTATACACATGCAAAACATCTCGGCAAGTGACTTTATGGATAAAGTCAATGTCCAAGACAGTATTTTGGATTCTCACCTGATTAATCTCATGGCGTGTCAGCGTGGTACTAATGAGTACTGGTACCGTCGTCATGGTAATTTAAAATGTATGCTGAGGAACTTAGGAACTCCCACATGGTTCCTCACTCTGAGCTGTGCCGAGTATGGCTGGGAAGACTTACTTGAATTTCTACGAGAGGCAAATGCTAACATAGAAAACATCGAATTCAAGACACCCGGAGAACTGTGCTCTTTGGATCCAGTCAATGTATGTAGGTACTTCAATCATAGATTTGAAGCTATGATGTCTTTCATCATGAATAAGAAGAATCCACCTCTTGGAGAGGTGTTGGATTTCTTCTGGAGAAAGGAGTACCAAGCAAGAGGTGCTCCTCATATACATATGTTGCTGTGGATCAAGGATGCACCTAAATTTGGAACGGATCCAGAAGACTCAGTGATGAGTTTCATACAACAGTATTCTACGTGTGCTGTTCCAAACGCAAAGGAGAAGAAAAGCCTAAGAGAAAAAGTTCTACGTTTCCAAAGCCATCGATGTGGAAAGTACTGTCGTCGTAAATTCCGAAACAAGGACAAGTTCTACACCAAATGTCGTTTCGGCTTTCCACGACCGGTGATTTCTAAAGGAAGAGTGAACAGTTTGATGTCTTCGCTGCGACATAATGTGATGAAGAAATCACCTAAAACACATACAATTTGAAGAGGAGCGAAGAGTCTAAGTACATCAACGACTACAACCCGGTGATTTTGTCCATGTGGAATGCTAACATGGATATACAGTTTGTGGCTGATAACTGTATGGCTGTGGCTCGGTATGTGACATCTTACATCACCAAAAAAGAGAAGACAGAATTGAAGGATATGTGGGAAGACATTTCCCATGAAAAGAGCCTCAGCAAGAAGTTGTACAGTTTCAGTCTGAAGATGTTGTCGCATCGAGAAATCGGAGCTTACGAATGTTCTGACCGGTTGTCTTCAGCAAGTCTCTATGCCAAGTCCAGGAGTATCGTTTGGGCGAGTCTTGGTCTTGCTGCAACGCGTAATCGAGTTCTCAAACCTGTGCGGGAAATTGAGTATTTGGCGGAAAAGGAGCCAAACAGTACCGACATTTTGAAGACAAACATGTTGGATACATATTATCCAAATCGAAGCAGTCACCTCGAGAATGTTTGTCTGTATGAGGTTCTTCAAAATTACATATTCAAGAGGAACATCAAAGAAGATACTGAGAAAGGAGTGTATGCTGTAATAGGAAGTGAGGGATGTCTGGTCAAGCAAAGAAAATGCCACTTGGTAAACCATCGAAAATTGAGTGGCGAATCTCCTGAAAAAAAGGAGTTTTTCTATTTAGCACTTTTGCAACTTTTCAAGCCTTGGCGTGCAGAAGAGGAACTGCTTGGAGATTTCCTCTGTTACGAAGACTCTTTCAATGCTGCCAAGGAGACCATAGAATGTCCTGCTTTTCCCAAATATGTAGAAATGTTGAATGCGGAAATTGAGCAGGAAGCAACGATTGCAGCCGAGATTCCCAGAGACAGTTCTCAGGACAGTCAGAGTTCTGCTTCATTGAGTCAGGATCCACTAGGAGGACCTGTTATCGAAAATGAAGCTGCCACTGCTATGAATGAAGTGGAAAGAGCCATGGCACATGCTCAGGAGGATGCGGTTAACTTAGAAGAGTTGGAAAGACAACTCAACGTTGAGCAGAGGAAAATATATGACGAAGTTACCATGCAAATTGATCATGGATTAAGTCATGACAAGAAAGAGTGCTCATGTACGTCGTTGAAGCCTGTCCGACTGTACGTGAGTGGAGAAGCGGGAACTGGAAAAAGTTTCCTTATTAAAGCAATTTCATGTTATTTGCAGGAAAGGACAGAGTCATCGCTGTCTTGTGTTGTCACCGCTCCAACTGGACTGGCAGCACATAACATTAAAGGGATTACTTTACATCGTTTACTGATGCTGCCAGTGGAGCATGACAACAAATTACAATATCACAAGCTATCTGGAGATGCTTGTTGTGAAGTTTCAAGAATCTTGAGGAAAATGAAACTTCTTATCATTGACGAAGTAAGCATGGTTTCCAATGTCATGCTTGCCTTTGTGCATTTGAGAATGCAAGAAGTTCTCAAAACAGAGTATGATGTGTTATTTGGTGGCAAACACATCATTGTTTTCGGAGATCTTCTGCAGCTGACACCAGTGAAAGGGCAACCTGTGTTCAAAATGCTCACGCATGAAGATACCAGGAAGTGCCTAGGCAGCATTGGCAACGTCAATATATGGTTAAACTTCAATTATGCTGAACTGCATGAAAATATGCGTCAGGCAAAGGATGAAGTTTACAAGACTATTCTACAAGATGTTAGAATTGGAAAAGTGACCAAGCATGGGAAAGAAGCTTTACATGCACGATTACTGTCAAATTTATATCCAGAACAAGATGTTGTGCCTGAGAATATTTTTCAGAAAATTACTGAGAAGAAATCTGGAATATGTTTGATGCCAACTCTTGCAGAATGTGCCAAATTCAACAACAAAATGTTGCATTTAGAAAAGCAAGAGATTGTGAAACTGGAAGCTATTGACAGAGTAGAGCATATGGGATCAACAATTATTTTGTCTGAGAATCTGAAAACAAAATTGGATTCATTAGAGAAGAGTATATCTAAAACTGCAGGTTTTGAAAAGACTCTGAATGTGTGCTTGAACTGCCGTATAATTTTAAGAAGGAATTTACATGTTGAAAGAGGTCTGGTAAATGGATCAATGGGTAATGTTGTTGATTTTGTAAAATACAGAAATAGAGATGGAATTGAATTTGTAAAAATTAAATTTGATGGCATTGAGGAAGTACAGCTAATTGGTCGTTGTTCTGCTAGATTTTTGCTTGTAAAAGACTTATATGTTCGCCGTAAGCAGTTTCCTGTTTGCTTGGCATATGCGGTGACAATCCATAAATCGCAAGGTTTAAGTGTAGACAGTGCATTGGTGAATATTGGCAGTTCTGTGTTCAAGGAGGGTATGGCATATGTGGCATTGTCACGAGTTAGAACTTTATCGGGATTGTACTTGATTGAGTGTGATGTCACAAACATTTGTGCGGATCTAGATTGTGTTAAGGAATACAATAGGTTAAGAAGAGAGTATGCGCCACATTTGCCTCAATATCCTTTGTTTGAGAAACGTGTGGTAGGCCGGAAACGAAGAAATGTGACCAATACTGGGGAGGTTGTAGCAAAAAGACGAAAAGTCGATGAACCTGAAATTATAAGCAGAAACAAAAAGGATTCTGTTGAAGATGTTGTTGGTTTTCAATTTGAAAACAGTTCTGGTGTCAACTGCTATGCTAATGTAGTGGTTAATGTTTTGTTTTCTCTAGAAAATGTAAAAGAAGAGATTGTGGTCAATTCTGATCAAAGATTTTGCAGTTTGTTAAATTCTGTCTTAGAAAAATGTAGCACTGATAGAACAAACATAGAAAGTGTGTCTGAAATTCGAAATCTGTTAGACAGATGTTCAGGCCAAACACAATTCTCTCAAAATATTCAGCAAGATTGTCAGGAGTTTTTAATGTATATGCTTGATGTATTGCATGCTGAAGGTGTAGATGTAGATAAGCTGTTTGGGCTTTCTTATCAATGGCAGCATGACTGCGAGAACTGTAGGGTATCAAGTACTACTAGTGTAGACTCAGAAAGATTTATATATTTAACTTTGCCAGACAGTAAATCAGTCTCCTTTAATAAGCTAGTAAAAGCAGCTGATCACAACATGGAGTGTAGCCAATGTAAATCTGAAATGATGTCCACATTATTTATACGAACATATGGCCAGTATGTCATTTTAATGTTCCAACGATGTAGGCCTGATGGAACAAAATTGACAACTTTAATTAAAAATGTTGTGGCTTCACAGTTGTCAATATCAGGAAGGACTTTTGTAACTGCAGCAATTATATATCATGACGGTCCTTCAATAACATCAGGACATTACACAGCTTATTTAAAGGCTTATTTAATGGCTGGTCATTCTGCAATGATTCTGTTTTAATTTTCAAAAAAAAATTGCCGTATGACCTTAAAAACTCTTACCTGGTGTTTTTAAAACCAAAATTTTAGGGAAAGAATCTCGGGATGTGCTCTGAGGAATTTCAAGAAGTTCTAATGGCTCCTACACGATTTGGCCTTGAGGATAAGTGTAGTTCAGAGACATAACTTCTAACCATAAGACTGGACGTCATGGAGAAATAAGTGCACTTTGAATGAGTTCAGAAAAACTGTTTCTTTTTATAAGCTAATTGAAGCAGCCAATCAAAACATAGAGTAGAGGGAATGTAAGTCTGCAATGCTGTCTACTGTTTTACATTGCTTTGTGATTAAAAGTGATGTAGAGAATTAAATAATTGTAGTAGTCATAGAGGTAGTGTAAGTCTGCTTCATAGTAAGCAGTATCAGTGTCATAGGAAATGTAGAACATGACTGAGCAAGAAGGAGAAGATATTACTAGTCCAGGATTGTGAAAATGATCTTCAACATTTTAATTGTGAAAGTTGCGGAAATACAACATGACGGGATTGGCTTACAAGAATTCCAAGAGTTATAAATGGCTCTGACACGATTTGGCCTTGTGGAAACGTGTGGTAGAGAGCGAGAAGTCATTTATTGTATGTAACATGTTTTTCAAAACGATGGAGGTTTTCTTTCAGAAAGTGGCGGGCTGAAAGTAATAACAGCACAACAGAGTGTAAGCTGTTCATAGGACATCCTTCGACGTCATGGAAAGTAAGTTAACTTTAAGGAGTTCTGAATTCTGATTTGTTATGTTGTATGGGTTTTTTAAACACAATCATTTTGATTGTGTTTTTTTCCCCCGCTGTTATATGATGAATACCTTCAAGTCACTGTTTTTAGTGAAATTTGATACATTCTGAGAACAGCAAAAATAAACCATTTAACATGTATAATTAATTCTGTACTGTTTGCATTTATGATGTACATGTAGAACTGTGTAGGAGGCATGGAGAAGGTGAGGCTTCTGTAAGTGTCAAAGTTGTTGCATACAGTGCTCATATTCTACGTAGTCTTTCATATGATAGACTACATTTCCACAATGAGATACCTAAGCAAAGGAAACACAGGTGATATGATTGTGGAATGAGCAAAATAAATTGCACGTTTTTCAATTATATTACCTGTGTTTCCTAACATTACACATCACATTGTGTAGGTGAGGTTTAGGCCTGTTCCTGGAGACAGAGGAGGTCTGACATTTGTTCAAGAGTGCAGTGGACATGACTCACTTCGTTGGTAGGCCTCCACATGTATTATCTCCTCTGTATTCTTCAACAAACCTAAATTCCATCTGCAACCCTGAGTAGGACTTACCTGAAACAAATCTGTGCATAGGTTACACCTTATTGGCATCTTGAAACAATCATTTAAAATGTTAGGGTCAGATTTATGGTGGCCGTGCGCCTCTTTTGCTGCATTGTGGGTCACTTTTGTGTAAAAGATGCACCATGTTGCAAGATAGGTTTCAGTTCATCTCCAGCAAGATACCATCAGTTTAAAATGTATATAATTAGCACTGTGTAGGGGGCATGCAGAAGCTGAAGCTTTTGTAAGTGTCAAAGTTGTTGCATGCAGTGGTGCACTTCTAGGTACTGTTTAATATGCTGCACTACATCTGCACTATGAGATACCTTAGCCTAGGCAACACAGGTGATGTGATTGTGAAATGAGGAAAAGAAACTCCACATTTTTCAATTACATCACCTGTGTTTCCTAAGTTTACGAATGACATTGTGCAGATGAAGTTTAGGTCTGTCCACGGACACAGAAGAGGTCTGGCCTTTGTTCAAGAGTGAAGTGGACATGACTTACTTCATTGGTAGGCCTTCACATGTATTATCTCCTCTGTATTCTTCAACAACTCGAAATTTCATTTGGAACCCTGAGTAGGCCTCACCTCAAACAAACCTCTGGATAGGACACATCTTATTGGCATCCTGAAACAAACATTTAAAATGTTAGTGTCTTGCGACACTTTTGTGAAACAACAGCAGTGCAAAAGAAGCACCATTTTTTAAGATAGGCCTCACTTCATCTGCATCAAGATACTGTTAGTTTAAAATGTATATCTTTAGGACTGTGTACGGGGCCTGGAGAAGCAGAAGCTTCTGTAAGTGTCAAAGTTGTTGAAAAACTGTTTGTCCTTCAATCTTTTCCCTTGTCTTTTCTAATTTTTAAATACATGTTTTAATATTTTTCAAATGTTTGTTCTCTCTTTCACAGATTGAAAGTATAAAAACAAAAAGTGAGTAAGTTAATGACAATTATAAGGTAAATGTTTTGTACTCTTTTCGTTACATTTCTATCACATTCACCTACTAGTAGTTTGACAGCTTCATTTCTTTAACCCTCAGTTTCCTGCCTTTGCTACTTCCCTCATTCCTTTCTCTATTACCTACTTACTCTACTCCTTCCACTCCTTTTCTCAGTCCCTCTCTTCTCATAGTTCCTCACTCTTGTTCACTCACTCCGTCTCTATTACTCTTAGTGTCTTTGACTGATCACTCTTTCACTACTTGTTCATTATGCTTCTTCTGTGTAGTTGAAGCACACTAAGGGGCATATTATCAACACAGCCAATAAAATTATTGCTGTTTTTATTGGCAGAAAAGTGTTGCAAAAGTTGTTTTAGCGGCAGTTTTCCGCCGCAAAAGCGGCTTTAGCGACACATTTCTGCCGATAAAAGCTGCAAAACTTTTATTGCCTATGTTGATGATATGGCTCTATGTTATTTACATTTCTTTGCTGTTTCAATTAATCTTCTTCTGTTATTTTTTCTTTTTTGTTTTCTGTTTTTTCTCTCTGTTATTCCACATGTTTTACTCTGATTTTGAACATTCACTCACATTGTCCAAGAAACTCTTCTTTGTTATTGTTCTACTCTCTTTTTTTTCTTTCACTTCCTTATCTATTTTGTTTTTCACAATTATACCCTCTTAAATCTTTTCTTCGGTAAATAGATCTATTAAACAGTATCTCTGGTTTACTCCCTATAGCTGCCTTTCTTTTAACATTACTCTCTGTTTACTTCCCTTATACTTACTCTTCTTTTTTTTATTTTTTTTTATTTTTTTGGTTCGCTCCCGGTTCGCGAACCGGGAAGCGAACTAAAAGAAATAGAGCTTGCCAGAGTGCTAAACATTCTAGCAATTTTTTTTGAAAGGGGAGGTAGTTCTGAAAAGAACTTTTTTTTAATGTTTTTGTTGTTTTATATATTTTTTTTTGGAACATTTTTTGGTTTTTTTGTATTTTTTGAACAGTTTTATGGGTTTTTTTGTTTTTGATGGAGGGGAAACAACAAAAAACAGGCATTGAAAAGGGCTCAACAGGAGCAACAAAAAAAATTACTGTCTGGGGCGGTTAGGGCAATTGTGATTGTTATAAGCTAGGTTGATTGAATTAATGCTCATGTTACCACATGATATCAATGCACCGCAGTACAGACAAGTATATTTCATATGCGCAAAATTCTCCTGGATGTTTGGCACGGTTTCCCGTGCCTCTGCTGCTGTCAACGATATTAGCGATGTTGACCTGGCCACAGGAGTTGTTGTTGGGTTATCTTCCATGTCACGTATCTCCGCCCGGCTGTAGTTCAATGGATGCCACCTGTTCATGTGACGATGCATTGTATAGTTTCCGTAGCTATATTTTTTATCAGTGCCTCTGGATAATTGTTCTTTGCAAATCAGGCAGGTGACATACCTAGCATTTACTTTTTTTTGCCCTCGAGGGATTGAAAAAAACTGCCAAATAAAGCTGGCTTTCCGACGGGAAACCCGGGGCACCTCCTGTAAGAACTGTGGTCCTTCGGTCTCCTCTTCCTCTAGTTCATCCTCTTCCTCTTCTGTCTGGCTGATAAACTGGGGAGGTGGTCCTCTCTTCCCATGAGGAGGTGGAGGTGGTGGTGGGGGTGCACCAGCTGAAGCAACTACTGAAGCCATTGCTCAACTATGAAAAAAGGTCTTCCTCTCACAAAGATGAAAGTCAGAGTGAGGAAAGAAGGAGGGGTTTTCATCATTTGGGAAAAACAATAGTTCTAAACCAATGAAAAGTGTTATTTTTAGGTCACCTGACCTAGCCTTACATCATTATGAAACCAAAAGTGAAATGAACCAATGAAAAGTTTTATTAACAAGTCACATGACCTCTCACGCTTATGTTACGCGCTGCGGAACGCGCCCCGGATCGCTTCCGGGTCGCAGCGCTTCGCGCCTCGGTTCGCGCTCCGGAGCACTTTCGGGTGCGCTAACGCGGCGCGTCATAAGATGCATTACGCGGCAACACGATACGTCGCGCTTTCGCGACGCGACGCGGATCGCTTCCGGGGAGCTGCGCTTCGCGTCTCAGTTCGCGTACCGGAGCACTTCCGGGTGCGCTAACGCGGCGCGTCATAAGACGCATTACGCGACAACGTGATACGTTGCGCTTCCGCGACGCGTCACGATGTTGATTTCTAACGCGGCAGTTGCGCTAACGGAACGTTTACCGGTTCGCGGACTGGGTCGCGGCATCAGGATTAGCTAACGGAAAGCTTCCCGGTTCGCGAACCGGGAGCGAACAAAAAAAAAGTATTAAAAAAAATTATTAATAAACATATAAAATATATTTTTGGATTTAAAGAAGAATACATTTTACAGCTACAGATATTAGCTTTTAAAAAACCAATGAAATTCACTGAAAAACCATAGGTTATTGACCATATATAGTTAGGAATTAGCATTTACAAAACCTTGAAAATTCACTGAAAAAACCATAGGTTATAGACCATATATAGTTAGGAATTAGCATTTAAAAAACCTTATTTTACTCACACAAAACCATTGAAATTCCATATATAGTTAGTTGTACTAACTATATATCGCGCACCCGCAATCCACTGCTGATGATGTCACATATTACATCATTCATGACATGGTCAGTGACATCACTGATGACATCTCAAATGACATCACTGATGACATCACTGATGACATCTCAAATGACATCACTGATGACATCACTGATGACATCTCATTTGACATTACTGATCACATCACTGATGACATCATTCATGTGATAATACGATGAACCTCTTCAGACTCTAATATAACCTTAGATACACTCAGTGTAAACAGACACTCATAGACTGTCACTCATCCATGGAGTTACTCAGACACTTAGTCAGTCATGCAAAGAATCAATCACACCTCCATTTCCTCAACTATACAGTTATACACACCTTACTTATTCAAACATATACTAAAACATATTTACTCACTTATACAATCCTGGATACAAGTTCACAATGATCCATACAGCCACTCACACATTCACTGGCTCTTATGCACAGTTATTTATATATGTCAACTCTCACATGTACTGTATTTTACATATGTACTTACTTTAACATGTAGCACTGAGATATCCATTCACTCACCAATACACTCATGCACACAGTCAACCGCCCATACAGCTGTTTCCACATGCACTTTTGAACCCATACATTTAGTCAATCAACTGCTCACACATCTATGCACAGAGTCATACACCTCCCAGCCACCCACACACACACTCAGTCTCCCATACAAATGCTTGGGCAACCAATCAATAACCCATACAGTTAATCATATAGCTACTGATCAACACATGCAGCAGTTTACAGAACAACAGACATAATGATGCACAAATTAAGACAGTTTAGTCACTAACCCATGCACTCAGTGAGACACATTTAATCAGTCACTCATACAGTCAGTCATGCCCCTACTAAATCCTTCATCAAGACACTTATACATCCACTCATTCTTCAATATGTAAGACATATTTTAACTTTACACATTTATACAGTCATTGAATGTAGTCATCAGTGATGTCATCAGTGATGTCATTTGAGATGTCATCAGTGATGTCATCAGTGATGTCATTTGAGATGTCATCAGTGATGTCACTGACCATGTCATGAATGATGTAATATGTGACATCATCAGCAGTGGATTGCGGGTGCGCGATATATAGTTAGTACAACTAACTATATATGGAATTTCAATGGTTTTGTGTGAGTAAAATAAGGTTTTTTAAATGCTAATTCCTAACTATATATGGTCTATAACCTATGGTTTTTTCAGTGAATATATATATATATATATATATATATATATATATATATATATATATATATATATATATATATATATATATATATATATATATATATATATATATTACCTACTGGCGATAGCCATTAGGTATATATAGTTAGGATTGTTTTCCATAGGGAAATCGCAACATTCTATTGGGAATAACTTTGGCGCCGGTTGAGGAATCTTCCTGAAATTTTCCTTAACTTTGCCTCGCGGCGCTCCGGTCCTTCCCTGAAAGTTTGGGGGGGATTCGTCAAGCGGGGGCCGAGATAAAAGGGGGGGTCCCAAAACGTGTTTTCCCCCATGTTAATTTCCATAGGGCGGTTGGACTCTCTTTTAGCCAGAACGGCTGAATGGTTTTCCACCAAACTTGGCAAAATTGTAGGGACTGGTAGCCCGATGTGCCTTTGCTATGTCTCAAGATATGTGCTCCAATGGTTTTTACGAAAATTAACTTTGAAAAAATATATATTGGGCTACATTGGGCTATATATATGTTAGAGCCCAATGCAGACCAATGTAGCCCAATGTAGCCCAAAGATGGCCACCAGAGAGAAAAAAAACAAATGTAGGCCAAATATGAGCCAGATGTAGCCCAACTATAGCCCAATGACAGAATGTCCCAGAGTGTTCTAAAGAACAACTAGAGCGCTAACAGTCTTACTTATGACAAAAGTATGGCACACCAGAAGTCATCTTGATTGGAATAAAGTGTTAACACTTAAAACATTTAATTTGCAAAGGAACAAAATGAGGGGATTCATTTTGCCATAAAAATTATGATTAGTGCTGAAGAAAGAAAAATTAGGGCACATTTTGAGTGACTTCTCAAATCCTCTTATATTTCATTAAAAAAATTCTGATATTCAGTCTCCCAAGATGGCCACCAGAGACAAAAGAGCCTGTGCTTAAAAACTCTGTTAGCAAAGCAGGCATTTGAGATTTAAAAAAAGTTTTAATATATAAAAACGTTATCCGCTAATAGAATTAGCATTTAAAAAACCTTGCGAATTCACTGAAAAAACCATAGGTTTCAGGCCTTATATAGTTAGGAATTAGCATTTAAAAAACCTTTGAAATTCACTTGAAAAAACCATAGGTTTCAGGCCTTATATAGTTAGGAATTAGCATTTAAAAAAACCTTTGAAATTCACTGAAAAAACCATAGGTTTCAGGCCTTATATAGTTGGGGATTAGCATTTAAAAAACCTTGCAAATTCACTGAAAAAACCATAGGTTTCAGGCCTTATATAGTTAGGAATTAGCATTTAAAAAACCTTTGAAATTCACTGAAAAAACCATAGGTTTCAGGAGTTATATAGTTAGGAATTAGCTTTTAAAAAACCTTTGAAATTCACTCAAAAAACTATAAGTTTTAGTGGTGTTATAGTTAGCTGGACATTTTACTCATACAAAACCATTGAAATTGCTCCTATATAGTTAGTTGTACTAACTATATTTCGCGCACCCGCAATCCACTGCTGATGATGTCACATATTAGATCATTCATGACATGGTCAGTGACATCACTGATGACATCTCAAATGACATCACTGATGACATCATCCACGTGACAAGCACATACACCTTTTCATACACTATTACAATTTTTCATCACTCTTTGTAAAATACAGAGTATCATATTTAAATCCATTGTCACAGCAATACAAGTATCTAAAAATCCACTCAGTGATTCATAGATGTATACACACATCTAATCACTTACCTATGGATTCATTCATAAATGCTGTCAATGAACTATAGAACACTATCAAAAATACTTATACATCTATATCGACATTAAACAACAGCACGCATCCTATTCACCTATGAAGTCATCCTACTCACTTATGCAAACAATGGATCATACTTACATATTTACATACCAAAACACTTATACAAACACCACTTCTTCTATTCATTTAGATAGTAAGTCATACTCAGTGAATTATAAAATCATTATTACAAGTATACAGTTATCCATACAGTCACTCACACAATCATTGTGTCTTATGTATACTTATTTCTATACAACAACTGACACATACACTGCCTTTTATTTTTCTAGTTTGTTGGACCTGTACCATTGAGAAATATATTTGCTCATCACCACAACCATAAAGATATTCACTCACCCAAACAACTGTTAGAACATGTAGTTTTAACTTCATATATCTACTGAATCAACTATTCACACATCTTTGGACAGTCACCCCCCCCCACCGAACCACACACACTTTCACACTCCCATACAAATACTCAGTTAACTAATCAATAACTAATATAGACTTTCACATAGCTAGTAACCAACTGTAGAATCAGTTTACACAACAACTGACAAAGTGATACAGATATTCACACAGTTTAGTCACTATTCACTATATTTAGTGAGACATTATAAATTGGTCAAGTAAACAGTCAATTACACTGCTACTAAATCCTCCATCCAAATATTTATTTATATATATCCACTTATTCTTCAATGCAAATTGCTATATATATAATGCATATTTAAATAACGAAGTAAACCACATTCACTGGATGATGTCATCAGTGATGTCATCAGTGATGTCATTTGAGATGTCATCAGCGATGTCACTGACCATGTCATGAATGATCTAATATGTGACATCATCAGCAGTGGATTGCGGGTGCGCGAAATATAGTTAGTACAACTAACTATATAGGAGCAATTTCAATGGTTTTGTATGAGTAAAATGTCCAGCTAACTATAACACCACTAAAACTTATAGTTTTTTGAGTGAATTTCAAAGGTTTTTTAAAAGCTAATTCCTAACTATATAACTCCTGAAACCTATGGTTTTTTCAGTGAATTTCAAAGGTTTTTTAAATGCTAATTCCTAACTATATAAGGCCTGAAACCTATGGTTTTTTCAGTGAATATATATATATATATATATATATATATTCACTGAAAAAACCATAGGTTATAGACCATATATAGTTAGGAATTAGCATTTACAAAACCTTATTTTACTCACACAAAACCATTGAAATTCGCATATATAGTTAGTTGCACTAACTATATATCGCGCACCCGCAATCCACTGCTGATCATGTCACATATTACATCATTCATGACATGGTCAGTGACATCACTGATGACATCACTGATGACATCTCAAATGACATCACTGATGACACCTCAAATGACATCACTGATGACATCACTGATGACATCACTGATGACATCACTGATGACATCTCAAATGACATCACTGATGACATCACTGATGACATCTCATTTGACATTACTGATCACATCACTGATGACATCATTCATGTGATAATACGATGAACCTCTTCAGACTCTAATTTAACCTTAGATACACTCAGTGTAAACAGACACTCACAGACTGTCACTCATCCATGGAGTTACTCACACACCTTGTCAGTCATGCAAAGAATCAATCACACCTCCATTTCCTCAACTATACAGTTATACACACCTTACTTATTCAAACATATACTAACACATATTTACTCTCTTATACAATCCCTGATACAAGTTCACAATGATCCATACAGCCACTCACACATTCACTGGCTCTTATGCACAGTTATTTATATATGTCAACTCTCACATGTACTGTGTTGTACATATGTACTTACTTTGACATGTAGCACTGAGATATCCATTCACTCACCAATACACTCATGCACACAGTCAACCGCCCATACAGCTGTTTCCACATGCACTTTTGAACACATACATCTAGTGAATCAACTGCTCAGACATCTATGCACAGAGTCATACACCTCCCAGCCACCCACACACACACTCAGTCTCCCATACAAATACTTGGGCAACCAATCAATAACCCATATAGTTACTCATATAGCTACTGATCAACACATGCAGCAGTTTACAGAACAACAGACATAATGATGCACAAATTAAGACAGTTTAGTCACTAACCCATGCACTCAGTGAGACACATTTAATCACTCACTCATACAGTCAGTCATGCACCTACTAAATCCTTCATCCAGACACTTATACATCCACTCATTCTTCAATATGTAAGACATATTTTAACTTTACAGAAACATACAGTCACTGGATGTTGTCATCAGTGATGTCATCAGTGATGTCATTTGAGATGTCATCAGTGATGTCACTGACCATGTCATGAATGATGTAATATGTGACATGATCAGTAGGATTGCGGGTGCGCGATATATAGTTAGTGCAACTAACTATATATGCGAATTTCAATGGTTTTGTGTGAGTAAAATAAGGTTTTGTAAATGCTAATTCCTAACTATATATGGTCTATAACCTATGTTTTTTTCAGTGAATTTTCAAGGTTTTGTAAATGCTAATTCCTAACTATATATGGTCTATAACCTATGTTTTTTTCAGTGAATTTCAATGGTTTTTTAATAGCAAATATCAAAAGCTGTAAAATGTATTCTTCTTTTAAAGGAAAAATATATTTTATATGTATTTAATATAATTTTTTTATGTACATACATTTTTGAGGGAACGAATTTATCAACTATCATGCTGAAGAAGAGTGTGGGGAAAAAAAACCAAAGAGGAGGACTAAGAGGAAAGAACAATCAGTTCAAAAATACAATTGCTTTAAAGCATGAAGTGCTTTTCCACACATTTACATTTAAATAACCCATATTAGAACATACAAAATATCTACAGAGGAGACGGTGTACATTGAATTTTAGACTCTTCATTGGTACCTACATGTTGGTACTTACCTCACCCACACAACACAACAGCTCTATTCAGAGCTACCCTACCTCAAAGCACTCTAAAATATTATTTTAATATTTCCCTTTTTTTTACATATATGGGCCTCCTCAGCCACCCTCAGAAAACCTAGGGGGTCAGGATATGTCTCCCGTGCCCCCTTACACCCATTCCCAACATTATTTATCCTCCATCTTGTGACTAAATTCGTCCAAAACACAAGATGGCGGACTCCCGTTACGCTACCGGTGAGCTACCCGGTTCGCGTACCGGGTAGCGCTTCCACCGCGAAAAATCGAAAAAAAATGTATTTTATTTTTTGCCCCGCGGGGCCCTTTAATAGCCCCCACATCAATCCTAGGGGGTCAGGAGGGGTCTACCTTGCCCCCTTTCATTCATTTCCCCCTTCGTTTATTTCCACCTCTTGTCTCTCGATCCTACCGAGAGACAAGATGGCGGCCGCTCCGGACTGTTTAGAATGTTGACAGTCACCGGAGAGCCAATCCGCTTCTCCTCGCGAAGTTCCGTTACGCGTCTGGTACGCGAACCGGGGCGCTAACCGGGACGCTGTCACAGATATATATATTTTTTTTAACGTTAATTTCTCAAAATCCACTGGAGCACATATCTTGAGACCTAGCAAAGGCACAGCCGTTCGAGCTAAAAGTGAGTCCAACCGCCCTATGGAAAACTCAATGTTAAAAACACGTTTTGGGACCCCCCTTTTTTCTCGCTCAGAAACAAAATGTGCCATTTTCCTGAAAATTTCAGCCAATTCCGTCCATCAACGCCAAAGTTATTCCACATAGAATTTTCAGAAATCCCTATTCAAAAAAATCCTAACTATATATACCTACTGGCGACTGCCAGTAGGTAATATATATATATATATATTTATTTATATATACATATACTCACTGAAAAAAGCATAGGTTTCAGATAAGTTATAGTTAGGCATTAGCATTTAAAAAACCTTACAAATTCACTGTAAAAACCATAGGTTTTAGGAGTGTTATAGTTAGCTACACATTTCACTCGCATAAAACCATTGAAATTCCCCCGTTATAGTTAGTTGTATTAATTATAACTCGCAAGCCCGCAATCCACTACTGATGATGTCACATATTACATCATTCATGACATGGTCAGTGACATCACTGATGACATCTCAAATGACATCACCGATGACATCATCCATGTGACAAGCTGATACACCTGATCATACAGTAGCATAATCTTTTAACACTCATTATAAAATAAGAAGTACCATATTTGAAACCATTGACACACCAACACAAGATTCTAAAAACGCACTCAGTGATTGCTACATCTACACACACGTCTAAACACTTACCTATAGATTCACTCATACATGCTAACAAAGATCAATAGAACACTATTAAATATACTTATATACCTACATCAACGTTACACACCAGCACATATCCTATTCCTTTATGCAAACATCCTATTCCCTTACGTAAACAATTGATCATACTTATATTTACTAAGATACTCACACAAACACCACTTAATTTATTCATATAGATAGTAACTCATCTTAGTGTGTAATAAAATCAGTATTACAAGTATACAGTTATCCATACATCAATCATACAATCACAGAGTATTATGTATACTTATTTATAAACAATAACTGTTTATTGGACATATATCATTGAGAAATATATTTACTCATCACCACACTCATAAAGAGATTCACTCACCCAAACAACTGTTTCCACATACAGTCTTAACCTCATAGATCAGCACCGAAGACACCATCCACACGATGAACTCCATCCACTCCGGATCTCCGACCGACCCCTGCCCTCACCACATCTTCAACAAGGCCGACGCGGTCATCGCACCCCACCTGCGAGACATCATCAACACCTCCTTCGACACCGCCACCTTCCCGGAGAACTGGAAGCACGCCGAACTCAGCGCCCTACTAAAGAAACCAACGGCGGACCCCACCGAACTCAAGAATTACCGCCCCATCTCGCTCCTCCCGTTCCCAGCCAAAGTCATCGAGAAGACCGTCAACAAGCAACTGGCCGCCTTCCTCGAGACGAATGGATCCCTGGACCCCTCACAGTCTGGCTTCCGAGCCAACCACAGCACCGAGACCGCCCTCATCGCTGCCACCGATGACATCCGAACCCTGATGGACAACGGAGAAACAGCGGCCCTCATCCTCCTAGACCTCTCCGCGGCTTTCGACACGGTCTGCCACCGCACCCTAATGCAGCGCCTCAGCAACGTCGGAATCCAGGAGAAAGCACTGGAATGGATCATCTCCTTCCTCGGCGGAAGAACACAGAGAGTCCGCCTACCACCGTACAAATCAGAGGCCACCGAAGTAATCTGCGGCGTCCCTCAAGGATCATCGCTGAGCCCCACCCTCTTCAACGTCTACATGAGCCCCCTCGCAGCCATCGCACGCCAACACAACCTCAACATCATCTCCTACGCTGACGACACCCAGCTGATCCTCTCCCTGACCAACGACCCCGCCGCCGCCAAAGCCAACCTTCACGAAGGGATGAAAGACGTAGCCGAGTGGATGACGACCAGCCGCCTGAAACTGAACTCAGACAAGACGGAAGTCCTCATCCTGGGGTCCTCGCCGTCCGCCTGGGACGACTCCTGGTGGCCCCTCGCCCTGGGCACCGCACCCAAACCGACAGACCACGCACGCAACCTGGGATTCATCCTGGACTCCTCCCTCACCATGACCAGACAAGTCAACGCTGTCTCCTCGTCATGCTTCAACATCCTGCGCATGCTACGGAAGATCTTCCGGTGGATCCCCACCGAGACTAGGAAGACGGTCACCCAGGCCCTCGTCACCAGCCGACTGGACTACGGCAACGCCCTCTATGCCGGAACCACCGCCAAGCTCCAGAAGAGACTCCAGCGGATCCAGAACGCCTCAGCCAGACTCATCCTCGACATCCCACGACGCAGCCACATCTCCGGACATCTGAGAGACCTGCACTGGCTCCCCGTCAACAAAAGAATCACCTTCCGCCTCCTCACCCACGCACACAAAGCCCTACACGATCAAGGCCCCAGCTACCTCAACAACCGCATCAACTTCCACGTTCCCAAACGAGAGCTCCGATCAGCCAACCACGCCCTCGCCGCCGTCCCCCGCATCCGGAGATCGACAGCAGGAGGAAGGTCCTTCTCCCACCTGGCCGCCAAGAACTGGAACTCCCTTCCGACCGACCTGCGCCTGACCCAAGACCACCTCTCCTGCAGGAAGAAGCTCAAGACCTGGCTGTTCGAGCAGTAGCAGCACTCCCCCCCCCCCCTTAGCGCCTTGAGACCCTCCGGGTGAGTAGTGCGCTATATAAATGTCTGTGATTGTGATTGATTGATTGTGATATACTTACTAAATCAACTATTTAAACATCTTTCCACAGTCACACACGTCCCACCCAACCGCACACACATTCATTTACTATCCCATACAAATACTCATTTAACTAATTAATAACTAATGTAGACTTTCACATAAGTAGTAACCAACGTATGTAGTAGTTTACACAACAAGAGGTAGAGTGATACAGGTATTCATACAGTTTAATCACTATCCCATATATTTAGTAAGACACTTAAAATTCCTTACTTAGACAGTCAATCACATTGGTACTAAATCCTCCATTCACACACTTATACATCCACTCAGTCTTCAAGGCAGATTGCTTTATATATATAATACATATTTAAATAACGAATCAAACCACGTTCACTGGATGATGTCATCAGTGATGTCATCAGTGATGTCATTTGAGATGTCATCAGTGATGTCACTGACCATGTCATGAATGATGTAATATGTGACATCATCAGCAGAGGATTGCGGGCGTGCGAGTTATAGTTAGTACAACTAACTATAACGGGGGAATTTTAATGGTTTTATACGAGTGAAATGTGTAGCTAACTATAACACCCCTAAAACCTATGTTTTTTTCAGTTGATTTCAAAGTTTTTTTAAATGCTAATTCCTAACTATCACTTGTCTGAAACCTATGGTTTTTTTCAGTGAATTTCAAAGGTTTTTTTAATGCTAATTCCTAACTATAACATGCCTGAAACCTTTGTTTTTTTCAGTGAATTTCAAACATTTTTTAAAAGTTAATTTGTAATGTTTTTATTGTTTTTTTATATTTTCTAACTACATTTTTTAAATCTTTTTATGTTTAGATGTTATTTTTAAAATTACATTACACATTATTTTTTATTATTTTTTTACATAAAAATATTTTTGTTTAAAATATACTTACATTATTTTCATTATTTTTTTCTTTTTTTTGCACCCTACGAACACCCTGCTCATTGACTGCGCAAATTGTGTCCTCCATTTTAGGGTCGCTGTCTAGGATCCGCGAAGGGTGTGCGACGAGTACACCTTTTTCCACACGGTTGCTATGCTACTTGTGCACAATGCCTTGCGCATACGTGAGATTTACGTATAACGCGACGTGACGGACGTGCGGTAGCGCGTGACGTCATATACATATCAGACACGGTGTGTGCGCGACTTCCGTAATTTTTTCAATGTTGAAAAACTTATTTATATATATTTCATATAAATATTAAGACAAGAGATTATCTGAGATTATTATTTTTTTAATTTTCTTTAACTTTCTTAAAAAGTACCTCACAGTTATCCTATAGGAGGAAATTCACTTAGCAGGTAAATAGTGTTATTGTTACCTTTTGTTACTCAGTGGTGGATCCTGAATCCAGCACTGCTGCATCTCCTCTAAACAGTTGAAAGAATGCAAATTACCAAAGACGCGCAGAAGCCCACGTCTTTTTTTAAATATCGCTAAAATGCGCGAATCATACGCGCACCGTGTGATTTTTCCAAAAGGAAGAAAAAAAAATAGGGGCCCTAGGAGACCTTGTGGGACCCCCTGAGGAGACCTAGAGGATCAGGGTGTGTCTACCCTCCCCTTTTCATGTTTTAAACACACATTTCACACGCTTCTTCAGCCTCCCTTGTACTGACACATAAAATGGCTGCCAACAGTTTCTAGTTTCGAATGTTGACAACCAGTTGACAGCCAATTAGCCTTCAGCGCGTGAGCAGAAGGGTGCGCTTATGGTACGATGACAATAAGCGGAGTATACGTATTACATTTTTTTATGGGAAGTGGGCCACGTAGCCCCCCCCCCTCCCATGCCCAATTCCTTGCATGGCTAATTATATATTATTATTTTATGGAGGAGGGCTTCAAAAATCACCTCCTGAAGCCACTTCAAGACCGCGGGGACATCCGAACTCCATCTATGTATGTACCCCGTAGGAGTTGCCTTCACTTTGCACATGCATGTTTGTGGTAGCGCATTTGTGTTAATGTTACGCATGCGCACAATACGTCCCACCGTCTGGCTATGTACCCCTAATATATTTCTTTTTATTTGAGCATGCTCAATTACAACATTCCCAATCACAGCTCTCACACCCAGGGACATCATGCTCAACCAATCATCCTTCTGCAAAGCATTTGAAAGCTGCCAACCTTCTTGAACGTTTCCTATTCCGCAGTCACAGCCATTGAGAGTGTTTGTATCCACTTCTTCGTAGGTGAGCACTTTTTTTAGAGTAATTAAATTAATTAATCTGAACAATCATTAAATACTGTGTAAATGCAATTTTATGTTCGATTTGACAATATTGTTTTTAAGCACGCTTTCCTGCTTTTTCATATCGTTAAAGTTGACTTTGTAACTTTTGTTTGGGGGCAAATCATTTAATCCTGGTGCGTTTCTTTAATTTGCCAAGCACCACGTGGCCGCTCCTACAGCAGTGTGCTACGTGCTGTTCAAGTGAATGCGATGTAGTTTTTCTCGTGTAAATAGTGCGTCATGTGCCCCATGCATTGCAAAAGTAATGTATTCGCCAATAGTGTATTTTAGCACGATTTCAAGCTCTTAAACCTCAAATATTTTGCCTTAGTAGGCGATATTTCTGGCCAAATCACTTAATTCTGCCGCTTTTCATTATTTAAGTAGTGTGCCACGTGCTGCTTCCTCCCCATGCACTGCACATGTAATCGATTGGTCAAAGTTGTATTTTAGCACGATCTCCATATTTTTTAATAACGTTAAACTTCATTTGCCCCCTGTTCTATCTCATACAGATATCTCAACTGTGAGACATACTGCTCACCACAAGCTGTCCTGCCCATACACTATACCACCTGGTGGTGAACAATTCGACACACCAGATCCACTGACTGCTCTCCATATGTTATCAGCCGAAAATTGCAATGGACCTAATGGAGTTATCAGGTTTGTCTTCAACATTTCATGATCGAAAACCATTCTGAGATAAGCATTTGTGGATTTCATGTGATTTCAGATGGATAACTGTGTTATTGTTATGTTTTACTAGAATTCGTAGGCATTCTGAAATCAACCAAGCGTAAAAATAGCATGTCCTCCCGATTTTATTGCCCAAATATGTGATTTAAAATTGAACAATGTATGAGTTATAATTTTTCTAGCTTCTATAAATATTTTCATAAAATATAAATCTGCATTGTGATAGTCTTATTGACAGTTCTTTCTGAAACCCATTTCTCATTTAAATGCTCCTTTTTCAGCCTGTACTTCAGATACAAAGTAAAAATTTTGTTTTTTTAGTTTTTGGGGGGAAAACTTGTCTTTTAATTTTCCTTGCTATTTATTTCTGAATTTCTAGATCATTGAAGTCCAGAAAGGGTTCTATTAGATCAAGCCCAGGAATTTGTGAATGAAGTGAGTGGCCAATCTCGGCATTTGTATAATGCAATACTATTTCCTATATTGCTGTCCAAATATAACCTCTGATGATTACTTTTCATCCCCAATCCTATTGAGAACAATTGTTTTTATGATCATGAAAATTAAGCTTGGACATATGTACAACATATACATTTTTTACTTTTTTTCAGTTACCACAATGTTACATAAGTCAGCAGCAAGTTACCAACATTGAAGAAAGAATTTCCTCCTTCTCCAGTTCATTTCACCGATGTCTCAAATATGGCATGAACTAGTTATATGAAGCAAGAAAGATTCACAAACTTTTACCGGACAACTTTAAGGTAAATAATCACAATACGACTACTCGACGAAGTTAAAAAGTAACGGATATAAGTACTTGAGGGGTTTTCTGTGCAGATAATCTCCAATTCACACTTTTTCGGATGGGTCTGACACAGGATAGATCTGTGTATAACTAAAGGATGATTAGGCATTAGGATGGCATACAGAGCTCTCAACCTTCTTACTTTTTTTCTTAAAGGGTTCCAAATTGGGGAAAAATATTTGGCTGTGCACTAGAGGTTGTCGGTGTTGCTCCACTGGTACTTGGGCATCCTCATGAAGCAGTAGTAGACTCTTTCAATCTCCTTAACTCTTCCCTTGCAAAGTTGACCGGATTCTTAGTCTGCAACTGCTTCTGCATACTTGCAGTTCCACACCAGTCCTCTTTATTGGGGTCTCCTCTTGAAAGCAGTCTTGCATATGCGGCAAGTAACTTTTCTTGCATTCACCTTTTTTAAGACTTGTGAAAATCAATTACAAAACATTCAATAAATACGGTGTCACTATGCATTGTGTCAAATGCTTTATTAAAAATATGCAGAAAATTTTCCCTTTAATTGTTGTTAAGGTCTTTATAAGAGAATTTGAAAGGAGAAAGTAGGAGATGAATAACAGAGGTAGTACGTTATATATCAAACTGCAAAAATTTATAAAAAGGCTTGACCAAAGTCTGCATGTACAATGCCAGTGGAAGCGTTTCAGTCAGACTGCAAAGATTAAAAAAAATATAAATATCGTCAAGTGTTACTTTGACTTGTAATGTTTGACCTCATTTAGTCACATCAATCTAATTTTAAACACTAATTTTCTTTTTTGTTTTGCAGATGAACTACAATACTTCTTTTGGACTCCATATTATATGTTGTTTATTATATTGTTTTGTTTTGTTAGTTATAGTTCTAGTTATTTATTGTATTGTTATCTTTTAGTTATAGTTCCAGTTATTGTTTTAATAAAAGTTAATAAAAAAAACACATACGTCTGTTTTTTTTGAAGGGGTAGCAGTCATCAATAGAAATTATATTTTTAATTTGAAGTATAATTCTGAGGCTAACTCATTAGCAACATAGTGTTGTGAACTTTTAACCTCTGTGCTCACGTAAGTGTTCAATGAACTGTTACTATGGTAACAGGCAGAAAACCGTTTGGCGGTAGGGTTAAAAGTTACTGGCTGTACAAAAACCGTTATATTTACCCAGGATCTTCTACATCATAGAAAGGAAAACAAAGTATAACAAAACACTGTGTACCAGATTTACAACCCCCTGGCACCACTTTCGCATCCAAAACCCCCTACAACATTACAAGTATGTAGGCCTTAACGACTCCCCTCAAGCTCCGGGAACCACCACCCCCTGAAATGTGTGTATTACGGGAGGCAAACTGCGTGGCCTATGTTTATATTTATTCACATGGTACCTTGCGTGATGCACCAGTAGGATGCAGGAGGCCTTCAGCCCCAGGAGCCGCAGCGTTAACCTGACCGAGACCCGGGATAAAAGCTGAAAGATCAGAATCAGAGCCTAAATTTCCCAAACCCACTGTTCGGAGTGAAAAACCCGAAACTGCGCCGAGTCCAGAAACGCTCCGATGAAGAGGAGCTTCTGAGAGGGGCACAGGTGCGACTTCAGCACGTTGATGGACAACCCCAACAGGTGCAAGAGGTCGACCGTAGTCTGGAGGTGGGGGATGACTGTCTAGGGCAAGCCCGCCTTCAACAACCAGTCGTCGAGCTAGGAGAGGAGTGGAACACCTGACCTGCGCACATAAGTCAATAAACATATGAATAAATCTTTCTACTTTTCTACGAGACTATAGAATATTGTCCATATACCACAACAATCTGCGGTTCAATATGCATGGCATCTATTAAAGAGACAGTGTTCATTTTACAGATGAAGGCAACAGAGTCTTCCTCATGAACTCTGCATCGGTACTTGTAATTACTAAAATCTCTCAATAAACACTAGGGCTCTTTGTAGAACCATCCAACATCTATACACATAAGCTTGATATATATCTAAAAAATACACGCTTCATTTTTTTCAGCGACCAAATGCGCGTATAATGCGCGCATCACGTGACTTTTTTTGTAAAAATTAAATTCTTACTTTTTTTACTCTATGGGTCCCTGCGTCACACCCTGAGCAAGCCTAGGGGGTCACGGTGTGTCTAACCTGCCCCTGTTCACTTTTTGCCAACATATTTCACAGACTTCTTCACCCTCGCTTCTACTGAGGCACAAAATGGCTACCAACAGTTCCTGGTAAATGCGCGGATCCTACGCGCCTCTCACAACTTTTTTTGTAAAAAAAATGTCTTACTTTTTATGTTTTGGGACCCCCATTTTTTCTCGGCCCCCGTTTCACCAATACCCAAATTTTCGGGGAAGGAGCGGAACTAAGCTGACCAAAAGGTTGGAAAATTTCAAAAAGAGTCATCAATCGACGCCAAAGTTATTGGCAATAGAATGTTGCGGTTTTCCTATGGATAATAGGTCCTAACTATAACTATCTACTGGCGACCGCCAGTAGGTAATATATATATATATATATATATATATATATATATATATATATATATATTCACTGAAAAAACCATAGGTTATAGACCATATATAGTTAGGAATTAGCATTTAAAAAACCTTATTTTACTCACACAAAACCATTGAAATTCCATATATAGTTAGTTGCACTAACTATATATCGCGCACCCGCAATCCACTGCTGATCATGTCACATATTACATCATTCATGACATGGTCAGTGACATCACTGATGACATCACTGATGACATCTCAAATGACATCACTGATGATATCTCTTTTGACATCAATGGTCACATCAATGATGATATCATTAATGTGACAATACAATGCATCTCCTCACACTTTAATATAACCTCTGTTACACCCAGTGTTAAATACAGAGTATAATTTTTGAAACCATTGACACACCAATACTAGTTACTACATACGTACTCACTGATTCCTACGTCTACACACACATTCACTCATTCTACCATACAATCATTCATACATACAATCACTCATCTTTACAACACTATCATATGCACTCATACACCTATACAGACACTCAGACTCTGCCACTCATCCATGGAGTTACTCACACACCTAGTCAGTCCTGTAAAGAATCAATCACACTTCCATTTTCTTGTCTATACAGTTAAACATAGAGCACCTTACATTTTCAAACATATACTAACACATACTTACTTTCTTATACAATCATTGATACAAGTACACATTGATCTGCACAGAGTCACACACCTCCCAGCCAGCCACACACACACTCAGTCTCCCATACAAATACTTGGACAATCAATCAATAACCCATATAGTTAATCATATAGCTACTGATCAACACATGCAGCAGTTTACAGAACAACAGACATAATGATGCACAAATTAAGACAGTTTAGTCACTAACCCATGCACTCAGTGAGACACATTTAATCACTCACTCATACATTCAGTCATGCACCTACTAAATCCTTCGTCCAGACACTTATACATCTACTCATTCTTCAATATGTAAAACATATTTAAACTTTACAGAAACACACAGTCACTGGATGATGTCATCAGTGATCTCATCAGTGATGTCATTTGAGATGTCATCAGTGATGTCATCAGTGATGTCACTGACCATGTCATGAATGATGTAATATGTGACATGATCAGCAGTGGATTGCGGGTGCGCGATATATAGTTAGTGCAACTAACTATATATGGAATTTCAATGGTTTTGTGTGAGTAAAATAAGGTTTTTTAAATGCTAATTCCTAACTATATATGGTCTATAACCTATGTTTTTTTCAGTGAATTTTCAAGGTTTTGTAAATGCTAATTCCTAACTATATATGGTCTATAACCTATGGTTTTTTCAGTGAATTTCAATGGTTTTTTAATAGCAAATATCATAAGCTGTCGAATGTCAAGTACGTGGTAAGTGAAAACATTTTCGTGTTTATGCACACTGATCTGCTTTGAATGGTGCCGCCCCCCTCATTTCTATTAGGAGTACTCTCTCTTTGCACATAGTGAAGGGTAGTTAACGCAGGCCTTTGCCCCCGTTGTAATACGTCGTGCCTGCTTCTCTCTCCATTTGATTGATTGTTATCCAAGTATTTACTGTTTTAGAATTGGTTCTCTTTGGTTCATTCTCTATTTACAAACAAACACAGAGTCGCAATACTCTGTTTAGTCTTCGCAGATAACGAAAAATCGCGTAAAAAAAAAAGAAAAGGAATCGAGCAAAATCAGTAGGCCACTAATGGGATCTCTTTTTGACCTCGCTAAAATAGAAACATTAAGAACAACCCCTCATGACAAATACAAAACTAGTGAGATGAACTGAACTCCACACAATGATGGCTGCAAAACAGCTTGGCTCCGCCACCCACCCCGCCCAAAATAACGATAAAGAGCGGCTGCCATGATTGGTTGCGGAATGGCCACGACGGAGCTACGAAATGGTGCTGCTCTCATGCTAACCCCAGCTTCAGTCTGAATATCCAGAAACACTGTAGACTACCAATTCGATCAGTTCCGGTAGCGCCCCAATGTAACCCGGTAGAGAAGAACTAGCCCTCCCCTCTTTGACTGATGGTTCTTGTTGCCTGTCCCTTCTGTTGTCATTTAACAGAACTATTTAGCCTGCTGAAAGGGGTTGTGTTCCAACCGCTGGTTGGTGGAGACATTTTGACTATATTCTGGACCTGCGTTGTCGCGTAATGCGTCATATGACGCGCCGCGTTAGCGCATCCGGAAGTCATCCGGGGCGCGCAGCGCGTAACGTAAGCATAACAAGTCATGTGACTTGTTAATAAAACTTTTCATTGGTTCATTTTACTTTTCTTATTCTAATGATGAAAGGCTTGGTCATATGACCTAAAAATTACGCTTTTTATTACTTCCGAACATTATTTTTTCTTAAATATATGTTATAATGTTCCAGGCTAATGTACTTTCCCGGAAAATTTACAACTGTCCTGCAAGTAAAATATATTCTTTTTTCGAGAAAAAGAGCGTTTCTTCGTCCCATGACGGAGCCGTTGAGCAAAAGAGGGTCGACCTGCTGTCTTAGTCGCCGATGCGCCTGAATATGAGATTCTTATCGATCACTTTATGTTGCAGGAGTAGAAAACACAACAGCCCTTGACCATTTATCTTTACTGCGTTCCTTCGAATTATACCTTTTACCCTTCATGTAATTGGTCTGCTTTATTTCACTTGCCTTTTACTGATTCTAAAACAGTGACTATTATTAAAAACTTTACCAATGTATATACTACTACCATGTTTTCTTTTAAAAACCTTTATTGTGAAAATTTCATTATACAAATACGAGCCTATAACCACGTGGTCCGGCCACGGAGCAAACTGTAATCGTATATGATGAGTAGACATTTACACTGTAGAGGAACGTAACGGGCGGGCCATTAAGTTGCAAGAACTAAGGTGTCTAACAGTTACGGAATCGGTGGACGTACATTTTATAATTAAAATACGACAGGGCCAGTTACAATAAAATTATCTAGATATACATTTGCGGGCAAGTACCATCGGTGACGTTAATTCGAACTTTCAATAGTACAGTAATCAATAACACATCAGAACTTAATATCAATAGGGATGTCGAAATATTCAATCAATTCTCGTCCCCGCCCGCCATGTGCTTCAAAACTGCATACGTATCTCGTGATTTCAAGGTTCTGCAACCAGTACACAACAAGGAGTTACGAGTCCCATTTATTCCGGCGCCATTTTGGGCGAGGACGGGCAGGTCCAGGATATAGTCAAAATGTCTCTACCAACCATCGACTATGATGATGTTCATATGCTGTATTTATTAGAGTAACACTCATCTGTCCACATGAAATTAATTTGCCACAATCTAAACATGTCATTTTAATCTTTCCAAAGTTCTTCTAAATATTTGGGACCGTTTCCCTTGCCTCTGATGCTGTCAGTGCCACTTCTTTGATGAATGTACTAGCAGGTCAAGGGTTCTCCTCCAAATCTCTCTTTTATGCAGCACTATAATTAATTGGTGCCACCTCTCCATATGACGATGCATGGTATAGTTACCATAACTATATTTTTTTTCGGTTCCTCTGGAGAGTTCATCGTGGCAGATGAAGCGTGTAACGTACCGGGCATTTACCTTTTTTTGCATGTACAGGAAAGGAAAAAAAAAATCGAGCGTCCGAGTTCTAAGGTGTCCCAGGGCCATTTTAGTGGACCAGGCCCAAATCCAAAGAACAGGCCGCCATTTTGAGAGTCCTGTTGCAGCCGCCTGTCGCTGTAGCATCAAGAGCAGCCGAAACTCAGCTGAATGGCAACTGAAACAGTAAAGGGGCGCCCCACTACAGCAGACGAGCCTCTACCTAGGAAGGCCCGTTCACGCCGCCTCCCCCCCCCCCCTTCGGGCACCCCACGCCGTTATTCGGAGCAGTATTGTAGGATGGCCACACCAGTGCGGCAACTTGCTAGACATCACCTCGGTGGTAACCGAATCTCAACGCCTTGTGGTGTCTTCTATTCAGAAAACATTGTTATTCTGCCTTCGACCTATTCGCCGCAAGTGCGCACACAACTCAACTGCATAGCTTCCTAGACACCACCTCGGTGCCATCCGGATCTTGGAATCTCAGCGCCTTTTGGTGTCTTCTCTTCAGAAAATATTGTTGCGCTGCCTTTGGCCCCATTCGCACATCGGTCCGCTACTGACGCCATCTCACAGGCTAATGGGGCGCCCCACGCCGACTTTCAGCATTGTAGGATGACCACACCAGTACAGCAACTTGCTAGACATCACCTCGGTGCCATCCGGATCTCGGCGCCCCACTGCAGATGAAGTGCCTCTCAACTATGAAACCACCACGGTGACATCCGGATCTTGGCGCGTTGTGCTGCCTTCGGCCTATTCGCACATCGGTCCGCTACTGACGCCATCTCACAGGCTAATGGGGCGCCCCACGCCGACTTTCAGCATTGTAGGATGACCACACCAGTACAGCAACTTGCTAGACATCACCTCGGTGCCATCCGGATCTTGGCATCTCAACGCCTAGTGGTATCTTCCATACAGAAAATATTGTTGCGCTGCCTTTGACCCCATTCGCACATCGGTCCGCAACTTAGACATCACCTCGGTGCCATCCGGATCTTGGCATCTCAGCGCCTTGTGGTGTCAGTTAGAAAATATTGTTGCGCTGCTTTTGGCCCCATTCGCACATCAGTCCGCTACTGACACCATTTCACAGGCCAACAGGGCGCCCCACGCCGACTTTTACCATTGTAGGATGGCCACACCAGTGCCACAACTTGCTAGACACCACCTCGGTGCCATCCGGATCTTGGCATCTCAGCGCCTTGTGGTGTCTTCTATTCCGAAAATATTGTTGCGCTGCCTTTGGCCCCATTCGCACATCGGTCCGCTACTGCCGCCATCTCACAGGCCAACGGGGCGCCCCACGCCGACTTTCAACATTGTAGGATGGCCACACCAGTGTGGCAACTTACTAGACACCACCTCGGTGCCATCCGGATCTTGGCGCGTTGTGCTGCCTTCGGCCTATTCGCACATCGGTCCGCTACTGACGCAAACTCACAGGCCAACGGGGCGCCCCACGCCGACTTTCAGCATTGTAGGATGGCCACACCAGTGCTGCAACTTGCTGGACACCACCTCGGTGCCATCCGGATCTTGGCGCGTTGTATTGCCTTCGGCCTATTCGCACATCGGTCCGCTACTGACGCCGCCTCACGTGCCAACGTATTTTCTCCGCATTTTATACCCTATGCCGCATAACAGGTCATGTGACTTGTTTATAAAACTTTTCATTGGTTCATTTTACTTTTGGTTTCCTAATGATGGAAGGCTTGATCATATGACCTAAAAACAACACTTTTCATTGGATGAAAACTTTTTTTTTTCCCCAAACGATGAAAGCCCCACCTTGTTTCTGGATGTTTCAGACTGAAGCTGGCTTCAGCATGAGAGCACCACCATCTCGTAGCTCCGTCGTGGTCATTCCGCGAGCAATCATGGCAACCGCTCCCCACCAGAAGCCTACAGGAGTCGGGGGCCCCCAAAACTTTTGATAAATCCTCAAGGCGGAAGGGATGCTTTCGAGAATGGGGTCCAAGACCTAGCAGACAAGCGTCCGATTTCCAAGGTGTCCCAGGGCCATTTCAGTGGACCAGGCCCAAAAAGGAAACAGCCTGCCGCCATTTTGAGAGTCCTGTGACAGCCGCCTATCGCTGCACCGCAAGAGTGGGCGCAACTCAGCTGAATTGCGGCTTTTGACACAGTGGACCAAAAACGGACGGAATGGCAACTGAAACGGTAAAGGGGCGCCCCACTACAACAGATGACACTCCACCTGGAGAGGCCCGTTCACGCCGCCTCCCCCGGGGCGCCCCACGCCGTTATTCGGAGCAGCATTGTAGAATACCAAAACCAGTGCGGCAACTTACTGGAATCACCTTGGTGCCATCGTTCTGCTGCCTTGGAACTATTCGCACAACAGTTTGCTACTGATGACCCACCCCCCGCGACACCCCACGCCAGAAATCTGGACGTTGTGCTGCGTTGGGACTATTCGCACAGCCGACCGCTACTTCGTTGTTTTTCCCTAAAAATGTTTATATGTTATTACTGTTTTTGTTTTCTTGTATATATTTATAAGTTATTAAAGTTTTATAATCTTACTACTTTGTTGGAGTGCTATATATTTTTAATGTGACACATAATTGTAAAAACTTTGATGTACAAAGAGTCATCCCTGGAATCTTCCGCTTCAGGCTCGGTCCCCTCCCCAATCACAATACAGGATGGTTTTCAGATAATAGGAACGCGTCTGCTGTGACGGATCTCATCGAGTGTGGGCCTTGATCTACTATAACTCCTTTGAAGAGGGGTGATTCTTTACAGCTGGGGCCATAAACTACATCTGCAGGGCTAGCTGATACCCTAGGACCGGCCTGGACAATCGGACACAGAGGAAAAGGAGTGTCAGAGGGTGCGGTAGTGAATAGGGTGAAAGGGAGGTGTCGGGCGGGCACAGGGTGTGATTCTCAGGGAAGAGCAGCGCAGATGGGGGGTGGTTTATTACCCATGCATAAGACAGAGAGCGGGGGTGACCACTGCCTGGGGGAGATGCTTGCGAGGGTGGGGAGTCATGCTAAGGATCGACAGCGTGCACAGAGTGGGTCTGGTCAAGGCATCTAAAATGACTGCCGTGCACGACAAAAGTGTGGCATTTGAAAAAAGGCAAGATGGCGCAGACAATGTTTTTCAACACTTCCTGATTTCCTTCGAATCGAACGTTAACAGACGTTGGGGCATATTACCAAAGTTAAGCGATATTTATCCCTAACGATGCTTAGCAACGATTTTTTTACCGCTAAGCATCGTCAGAAATTATCGCAGATAAACCTTGCTATTATCAAGGTTTATCGCAAATACGATAAAAAACGACCGCAATGCATTAATATCGCTGAAAACTCAGCGATATTCATGCATTACCGAGCTAATGCTCTTAGCCATGTTATCCACCTCCCATTGGATAACATGCCTTAGAACTGCTCAGGGCAGGTGCTAGCTTTTGGAGATATTCGCGCTTATCGCGAATATTTCCAAAAGTTGATAATAGGAGATAGCGATGTTAGCGACTGTTTCCAGTCGCTAACATCTTGGCATGCCCACTTTGCATGTCATTAGTGATAAATATCACTCACATGCAAAGTGGGGCCCAAGATGGTCGCTATCTCCTACTAGCCGTCGCTAACTGGTGTTAGCAACAGCTAGGTAATACAGATATAATTTTATCTCCGCAAAGCGGAGCGCTGTTACAGATATATATCTTTTTTTGAACGTTAATTTCTCAAAATCCACTGGAGCACATATATTGAGACCTAGCAAAGGCACATCGGACTACCAGTCCCTACAATTTTGCCAAGTTTCGTGCAAATACATTCAGCCGTTCGATTATTATTATTTTATTTTTTTTTGCCTCGCGGGGCCCTTTTAAAACCTCCACATCAAACCTAAGAGGTCAAGGAGGATCTACTATGCCCCCTTATGGTCATTTGCCCCTTCGCTTTGGCCTCCTCTTGTCTCTCGATCCTACCGAGAGACAAGATGGCGGCCGCTACGGACTGTTTGGAATGTTTACAGACGCCGGAGAACCAATCAGCTTCGCAAACCTCCGTTACGCGAAGCGGAGCGCTGTTACAGATATATATCTTTTTTTGAACGTTAATTTCTCAAAATCCACTGGAGCACATATATTGAGACCTAGCAAAGGCACATCGGGCTACCAGTCCCTAATATTTTACCAAGTTTCGTGCAAATCCATTCAGCCGTTCGATTATTATTATTATTATTTTTTTTTTGCCCCGCGGGGCCCTTTTAAAACCTCCACATCAAACCTAGGGGGTCAGCGAGGATCTACTATGCCCCCTTATGGTCATTTGCCCCTTCGCTTTGGCCTCCTCTTGTCTCTCGATCCTACCGAGAGACAAGATGGCGGCCGCTACGGACTGTTTGGAATGTTTACAGACGCCGGAGAACCAATCAGCTTCGCTTCACAAAGCTCCGTTGCGCGAAAAGTACGCGAACTGGAGCGCTGCCCGGTCCGCTGTTACAGATATATATCTTTTTTTAAACGTTAATTTCTCAAAATCCACTGAAGCACATATATTGAGACCTACAAAAGGCACATCGGGCTACCAGTCCCTACAATTTTGCCAAGTTTCGTGCAAATCCATTCAGCCGTTCGGGCTAAAAGTGAGGCCAACCGCCCTATGGAAAACTCAATGTTAAAAACACGTTTTGGGACCCCCCTTTTTTCTCCGCCCCCCCTTGACGAACCCCCCCCCCAAATTTTCAAGGGCTGCTCAGAAACAAAATGTGCCATTTTCCTGAAAATTTCAGCCAATTCCGTCCACAAACGCCAAAGTTATTAGACATAGAATTTTCAAAAATCCTATAGAGAAAAAATCCTAACTATATATACCTACTGGCGACCGCCAGTAGGTAATATATATATATATATATATATATTCACTGAAAAAACCATAGGTTATAGACCATATATAGTTAGGAATTAGCATTTAGAAAACCTTATTTTACTCACACAAAACCATTGAAATTCCATATATAGTTAGTTGCACTAACTATATATCGCGCACCCGCAATCCACTGCTGATGATGTCACATATTACATCATTCATGACATGGTCAGTGACATCACTGATGACATCACTGATGACATCTCAAATGACATCACTGATGACATCACTGATGACATCTCAAATGACATCACTGATGACATCATGACACACCAATACCAGTTACTACATACGCACTCACTGATTCCTACGTCTACACACACATTCACTCATTCACCCATACAATCACTCATACATACAGTCACTCATTATTACAACACTATCATATGCACTCATACACCTATGCAGACAGTCACACACTGCCACTCATCCATGGAGTTACTCACACACCAAGTCAGTCCTGTAAAGAATCAATCACACTTCCATTTCTTCATCTATACAGTTAAACACAGAACACCATACTTCAGTGACATCACTGATGACATCACTAATGACATCTGAAATGACATCACTGATGACATCTCAAATGACATCACTGATGACATCATGACACACCAATACCAGTTACTACATACGCACTCACTGATTCGTACGTCTACACACACATTCACTCATTCACCCATACAATTACTCATACATACAGTCAGTTATTATTAGAACACTATCATATGCACTCATACACCTAGTCAGTCCTGTGAAGAATCAATCACACTTCGATTTCCTCATCTATAGTTAAACACAGAACACCATACTTTTCACACATATACTAACACATACTTACTCTCTTATACAATCACTGATACAAGTACACATTGATATGCACAGAGTCACACACCTCCCAGCCAGCCACACACACACTCAGTCTTCCATACATCCACTCATTCTTCAATATGTAAAACGTATTTAAACTTTACAAAAACACACAGACACTAGATGATGTCATCAGTGATGTCATTTGAGATGTCATCAGTGATGTCATCAGTGATGTCACTGACCATGTCATGAATGATGTAATATGTGACATCATCAGCAGTGGATTGCGGGTGCGCGATATATAGTTAGTGCAACTAACTATATATGGAATTTCAATGGTTTTGTGTGAGTAAAATAAGGTTTTCTAAATGCTAATTCCTAACTATATATGGTCTATAACCTATGGTTTTTTCAGTGAATTTTCAAGGTTTTGTAAATGCTAATTCCTAACTATATATGGTCTATAACCTATGGTTTTTTCTGTGAATTTCATTGGTTTTTTAACAGCTAATATCTGTAGCTGTAAAATGTATTCTTCTTTAAATCCAAAAATATATTTTATATGTTTATGAATAATTTTTTTTTAAAATATTTTTTTTTCTTCGTTCCCGCTTCGCGAATCGGGAAGCTTCCCGTTAGATGACCTTGATGCCGCGAAATAGACCGCGAGCCGGTAAACGTTTCTTTACCGCAAGTGCCGCGTTAGAAAACAACATCGTGACGCCTCCCGTCCGCATGACGTTTCACGTTGTCGCGTGATACGTCATATGACGTGCTACGTTAGCGAACTGGTACGCGAAGCGAGTCGCAAAGCGCAGGTTTCTGGAAGCAAACCGGGAGGCCCTGCAAAGCGCTTAACGTAAACACAGCAAGTCATGTGACTTGGTAATAACACTTTTCATTGGTTCATTTCACTTTTGGTTTCCTAATGATGTAAGACTAGGTCATATAATCTAAAATGAACACTTTTGATTGGTTGAGAACTCTTGTTTTTCCCAAATGATGAAAATCCCTCCTTCTTTCCTCACTCTGACTTTCATCATTGTGAGAGAAAGACCCTTTGTGATCACTGAGCAATGGCTTCTTTAGTAGCTTCAGCTGGTGCTTCCCCACCACCTCCACCACATCCAAGGAAGAGTGGACCACCTGCTCAAGTTATAATTCAACAAGAAGAGGAAGACGAGGAACAGGACGACGAGCACGAAGAGAGGCAGTTTTTGCCTGAGCAGCCCAGGACGTCTCACCGGAAAGAAAACTTCATTTGGCAATTTTTTAAAATTCCCAAAGGTCAGAAAAAAGTAAATGCAAGATACGTAACTTGCCTTATATGTCAAGATAGACTGTCCAGAGGAACCGAGAAAAAATACAGTTTCGGAAACTACACAATGCATCGCCATATGACTAGGTGGCATCCTAACAACTACAGTGCTGCACAGTTTCGGAACGACCTAGATAATCTCCCTATTATGGCCAGAAGATCTGTTGTACCGGAAGTAACGGGACCAGAGGGCAGGGAGATGGTGCCAAATATACAAATGAAATTTGGTGAAGTAAAACACATCTGCGTATTTTGCGATGGATTCATTTCCTACGGAGAAAGAAGCATCACTCTGATCAACAGAGCTATTGACTATCATATGCAAGTTTGTACGAAATGCCCAAAATAATAAATACTTCTTTTTTTGTTTTGTTGCTCCTGTTGAGCCCTTTACAATGAATCGTTTTCATTGCCCCCTCCAAGAAAAACCCCAAAAAATATAAAACTGTTCAGAAAAATTCCAAAAAAGTAAAAAAATGTTCCGAAAAATAATAAAAAAAATATAAAACAACAAAAACAATAAAAAAAAAAGTTCTTTTCAGAACTACCTCCCCGTTATTAAAAAATTGGTACAATATTTGGAACTGTGCCAACCTCTATTTCTCTTAGTTCGCTTCCCAGTTCGCTCGCCGGTACGCGAACCGGAAGCGAACCAAAAACAGTAAGTATAAGGGAAGGAAACAGACACTTATGTTAAAAGAAAGACAGCTATAGGGGAGTAAACTAGAGATACTATTACCCGTAATCCACTGCTGATGATGTCACATATTACATCATTCATGACATGCTCAGTGACATCATCAGCAGAGGATTGCGGGTTTTTTGGCAACGTGCCTTATCCACGGTTTAATAACGCTGCCTTTTGCTTTATATAAGTTTTCAAATTGTATGAAATATATATCAATAGGTCGTTATGAACCTTTAGGTAGTGCTTTTCTTCATGAGGTCTGGTCGCTTCCATACACATACAGATGTTTCAAAGATGATCAAGAAGTTTATCTGAATGGAGAGGAATGCACTGAGACGCCAGATCATTCACTAATGTGTAGGCACATACAGTTACACGGTTCATGCAACAAACACCGACCAAATATGCCTTGCGTGTTGCAAGGCACGCCAGTTCCTGCTATCATCCCCACGTTCAAGTTGTTGGAAAATGGTAGTTATTTGATGCTCAATAATGAAGATTGTTCTGAGTTAATTAAAAGTATTCCTTTTATCGTAACAGTAAGTGAACGGGTTATTTGCTGCAGAAATGTTCTATTTCCTCCCACACATGAACATAGGGAGTTTTCAATCTGGCCACAAATACCAACCTTGGGACAGATTTCAACGGCATGGCAAGAATAAGAGCTCTTTTGTCTCAGAGAGAGGTGGCCTTGAGTTCGGCCCGTGAAACTTTCGTGCTTCACATAGCGAACACCCGTACAGAGGTGCAGACCCTTTTCAATTCAGATTTGCCTTTCAATTTCAGCAAGATGGTTCCGACTATCTTTAACGCATCCTCCACAAAAGCCCTGGCGCACTTTTTTAAAGTTGTTACCAGTGGTCTCGTGACTTCATTTGAGAAAATCTTTGGAGTCATCCCTGCTTCCTTTCATTCTATTTTCTCCAATCTGGTTCGTGGATTGGCATTTTTACTTGCATTACCAGCGGACGCTCTTGTGCTTTTTTACATTTTTAAATATGGATGTCCCTCCTATGCAACCTCCCACCCTGCAGCTGCTGACACTGTTCCGCAATCGCATGCTAGAATATTATGGCACAATGCCGTTGGCGATATTAAGCACGGCATATGGATTATCTTTTCGATTCTCCTACTTCACCTGTGTCCAGCCTGTATTTCACTGCCTGACCTGTGATTTCGATTGGGCCATTGATTTGTGTCTCTGCGGACCGGTTTCTCCTGACGTCGACTTTAATCAGCTGATGACTCCTATCATTACTCACGAGTTGGTTTGTCCTGGCGAAAGGATTATGGCTGTGGCATTGATGCATGGACTACTTGGTCCCTGGAATTTACTGGCGGGAGCACAGTCTTTCTTGGAACAGAGCTTTCTTGAAAACCCACCGAGCTGTCCTCTGATGGTGATAGAGGATCCGGTGCTGGGAGAGCACGTATGTTCTTTTCCGCTTTTAAATTGGATGGCTGAACTGTTTTCGGATGAAGACGGTGACTTCCTATTGGAGGCTGTTGCAGCTTATTTTGCATACACAGTTATGTCATAAACCTTTTTCATGTTTGATATGCTGAGTACTAGCATTTCATTGACAATTCATTGACTTATTTGTCAAGTTTTTATTATTTACCTTGCCTATTGGCTTAAGACTCGATAAAGTACTTGGCTGTTTTATTTTTCTTTAGCATTAAATTTTCCTAGTTTTTAATGCTTTACCTTGCGGACCGTCCACATATAAACTTGCAATCTGCTCTCATGAGATGGCACTTCTATTATCTTATTCAGTTCGTTTCCGGATCATGGGGAGGTGTCATCTAGGTCCTGGATATCTTTACACCGTGTTAAGTTAGCATGGGCTCATTACCGGTTTAAACGCCATTTTTTCTTTTTTGCAACTTCTGCACACGACACTTAGTTGTTGCTTTAGCTTTCCACCTAGTAGTTCATCGTGGTTTACATGAGAATAATATGTTATTGCTCTACTATCTGCTTTGCTTGTTAAACTATATCTGTACAGCGAGTGCTAAAGTTTCAAGAACAACACGATACAGAATTGTTATGAGGTCTGATCTCCACGACTTCATACTCATAACATAAGTGCAACTTCTGCCAATTCTGGGCATGAGGCGGGTTTTATATTGCTTTGCCGAACACACATACACAACAGTTGATGCGGTTCACATGAAGAGAGAGCTGGTGTATGCTGATGTGATTCCTTCAAATCTAAGACACTAAAGTATGGGCACGCCCTAAACCAACACAAAGAGACCTTCTTAGCAAATAATATAATATGTGTATTAGGGAGGGTGAGATATAAGCAGCCGCGGGCCGTGGAGGGAGTTACGGTGAGGCAGGGAGGCGGGGAGGGGGAGAAGCAGGGTGGAGCCCTCTCTACCTTGCCCCTCCCCCTCCCCGCCTCCCTGCCCCACCGTAACTCCCTCCACGGCCCGCGGCTGCTTATAAGTGTTGCTAACTCTTATTCATTTACAGCATGTTAACATACTGTCACCATTCGCTTTTTATGTACTAGTAACTATGCTGGTAATTTTGCTACTGATAATATGTGTACTTGTATTCTCCACCCTGCTTCTCCCCCTCCCCGCCTCCCTGCCTCACCGTAACTCCCTCCACGGCCCGCGGCTGCTTATAAGTGTTGCTAACTCTTATTCATTTACAGCATGTTAACATACTATCACCATTCGCTTTTTATGTACTAGTAACTATGCTGGTAATTTTGCTACTGATAATATGTGTACTTGTATTATCTAAGATACTACGCCTGAGAAGACGGCATTAGTAAATAAACATTTCAAATACACATGTGTTCTTCTTAACTCCATGTTCTGGTTTCTAAGAAATATATAACGACCGACTGTTCATGAGTTCCACGTATCCTGAGGTACTATAAGTTCATATTCTGGATTGTCTAAACATTGAGAGTTTGTTATATCCAATGTGACACTGTACCTAGCTTGCTAAGGAGTTTTTGATTACTAACGTGAGTTTTGGGACACCCTAATTCGCCGAGGTTCCAATCCTCTGTCCACAGTTCTGTGTGAGAACAGAAACCCTGCGACAGGGGCACCCCCGACCCTTGCTGGAGCTTCATCACACTTGCGATACAACTCCAGCAATGCGCCACCTTTACGGCACAGATACATCACGCATCTGTGCTGTTTTTGCCCCATGATGCGCCGCATTGTAAATGCAGCACACCATAGGTGACGGAACAGCGGCACAGAATGACTAACACATCCCTGGTGATGCGCCAGTCATCATAAATGTATCCCTATGCTTCTTATCTTGTTAGAGATGAACCGCCATATGTATCATCAAAGTTTTTTGCATTTCCTAAATAGCGAACTTTAAGGAATAAATAGCGATTCTTTACCATTCCTAGTTTGCGATTAGCTATTTGCTAATTACAAATTACCCATTCATTTCCTTCATTTCCATAGGACGGTTGGACTCACTTTTAGCTCGAACGGCTGAATGGATTTCCACGAAACTTGGCAAAATTGTAGGGACTGGTAGCCCGATGTGCCTTTGCTATGTCTCAAGATATATGCTCCAGTGGTTTTTACGAAAATTAACTTTGAAAAATATATATTGGGCTACATTGGCCTATATATATGTTGGAGCCCAAATGTAGCCCAATGTAGCCCAATGAAGCCCAATGTAGCCCAATGTAGCCCAAAGATGGCCGCCAGACACACAAAAAAACAAATGTAGCCCAAATATCAGCCAGATGTAGCCCAACTATAGCCCAGTGACAGAATGACCAATCAGCTTCGCAAACCTCCGTTACGCGAAGCGGAGCGCTGTTACAGATATATATCTTTTTTTGAACGTTAATTTCTCAAAATCCACTGGAGCACATATATTGAGACCTAGCAAAGGCACATCGGGCTACCAGTCCCTAATATTTTGCCAAGTTTCGTGCAAATCCATTCAGCCGTTCGATTATTATTATTATTATTTTTTTTTGCCCCGCGGGGCCCTTTTAAAACCTCCACATCAAACCTAGGGGGTCAGCGAGGATCTACTATGCCCCCTTATAGTTATTTCCCCCTTTGTTTTGACCTCCTCTTGTCTCTCGATCCTACCGAGAGACAAGATGGCGGCCGCTACGGACTTTTTGGAATGTTGACAGACGCCGGAGAACCAATCAGCTTCGCTTCACAAAGCTCCGTTGCGCGAAAAGTACGCGTCCTGAGACGCTGCCAGGTCCGCTGTTACAGATATATATCTTTTTTTAAACGTTAATTTCTCAAAATCCACTGGAGCACATATATTGAGACCTACAAAAGGCACATCGGGCTACCAGTCCCTACAATTTTGCCAAGTTTCGTGCAAATCCATTCAGCCGTTCGGGCTAAAAGTGAGGCCAACCGCCCTATGGAAAACTCAATGTTAAAAACACGTTTTGGGACCCCCCTTTTTTCTCGGCCCCCCCTTGACGAACCCCCCCCAAATTTTCAAGGGCTGCTCAGAAACAAACTGTGCCATTTTCCTGAAAATTTCAGCCAATTCCGTCCACAAACGCCAAAGTTATTAGACATAGAATTTTCAAAAATCCCATAGAGAAAAAATCCTAACTATATATACCTACTGGCGACCGCCAGTAGGTAATATATATATATATAAATATATTTTTATATATATATATATATATATATATATATATATATATATATATATATATATATATATATATACATATATATATATTACCTACTGGCGGTCGCCAGTAGGTATATATAGTTAGGATTTTTTCTCTATGGGATTTTTGAAAATTCTATGTCTAATAACTTTGGCGTTTGTGGACGGAATTGGCTGAAATTTTCAGGAAAATTGAACAGTTTGTTTCTGAGCAGCCCCTGAAAATTTGGGGGGGTTTCGTCAAGGGGGGCCGAGAAAAAAGGGGGGTCCCAAAACGCGTTTTTCCCATGTTAATTTCCGTAGGGCGGTTGGCCTCACTTTTAGCTCGAACGGCTGAATGGATTTGCACGAAACTTGGCAAAATTGTAGGGACTGGTAGCCCGATGTGCCTTTGCTAGGTCTCAATATATGTGCTCCAGTGGATTTTGATAAATTAACGTTCAAAAAAATATATATATCTGTAAAAGCGCTCCGGGTAGCGCTCCGGTTCGCGTACTTGACGCGTAACGGAACTTCGCGAAGCGAAGCTGATTGGCTCTCCGGTGTCTGTCAACATTCTAAACAGTCCGGAGCGGCCGCCATCTTGTCTCTCGGTAGGATGGAGAGACAAGAGGAGGCCAAAACAAAGGGGGAAATGACCATAAGGGGGCATAGTAGATCCTCCTTGACCCCCTAGGTTTGATGTGGAGGCTTTAAAAGGGCCCCGCGGGGGAAAAAAAAATAATAATAATAATTTCCGGACGCCATCTTGTCTCTCGGTAGGATCGAGAGACAAGAGGAGGCCAAAATAAAGGGGGAAATGACTATAAGGGGGCATAGTAGATCCTCCCTGACCCCCTAGGTTTGATGTGGAGGCTTTAAAAGGGCCCCGCGGGGCCAAAAAAACAAACAAAAAAAAACATTTTTTTTGCGTGGGGTGCGCCCGGTACACTCACCGGAAAGCGGTCCGGGGAGCGTACTATGAGGAAAAAAGAATGATACTTTTCAAATATTGTATGTTTAATGATTGTTCGTTTTGTTGTTTTTTTTTGTTTTTTTTTATTGATTGTTCGTTTTTTTTTTTTAATTTATTTATTTATTTTGGTTGTACTTAATGAATTAGATATAAAAATGAATAATGTCTCAAACAATTTTTAATTAATAAATAAAAATTTATTGGTCAGAATTTTCATAGTTCAATAAAACTTCCAGCATTACATCATCTGGAATCTCCTCAAACATGCATGTTTCTATGTCTTGTAAGCATTCAATAAATTGTTCATCCAAAGACTGATCCATAAAATCTTCATCCAAAAATTCTTCATTTAAAATCTCCTCAGATGTAATCTCGAAGGAAACATTGATATTTTCGTGCTCCCCATCCATTTTTTTGCTGCAAATAGCATAAAAAATAACTATATCAGAAGAGTTAGGGCACTGTTGGGTTTAAGTTCAGACAAGTAATTCTAATTTTTTAACAGTGAAGTTAACTTTGGGTAGTGTATGGTAACAGGCAGGAAGTAGAAATATAAAAAAGTGCCTGTGAAGAAGTGTAAGTAAATTCATAATTATAGCAGAGAAGCCTAAGTCAATCTATGAATATAAAAGAGGAGCCTATCTGTATCTATAACTATAGCAGGGGGACAGTAAATAATTATCAAAAACCGTTTTTACAAATTAACTTAAAGTGCTCCTTACAAATTATCAACTTACTTTACAGAGAGGTTAAAAATGCTATTGAAATGTACTTCAGGAAGTAGTAGTCAAAATGGCTGTGTTTCTCTCTCTTTCTTTATATATATTCAGGTACATAACCATTCAAATGTCAGGTAAAAAAAGTAGAAAATGAAAGTAACATTTTAATTGGTTGTCAATTCCAACACTTCAGATGTGTTTTGTGAAGTCATTTACCTCAGGGAATTTAGAGAGGTCTGCAGGCTAAATGGTTAAATGGAATTCCAACCAAATTTGTCAAAATGGTAGGGATTGGTATGTAGTATGAGCTAATCTATATTTGGTGAAAGTGTCTCCAGTGGTTTTTCTGTAAATTACTTTCCCACCTTTTTTATGCGATCGCTTCTCACTGCGCGCCCCGGTACGCGAACCGGCAGTGTTACGGGAGTCCTCCATTTTGTGTTTCAGTAGAATTGAGATACAAGATGGAGGGCAAATAATGTTCAGAATGGGTAGAAGGGGGCATGGTAGACGTATCCTGACCCCCTAGGTTTTCTGAGGGTGGCTGAGGAGGCCCATATGTGCGGAAAAAATACATTTTTTTTCAAATTTTCGCACGGTTTGCGTCCGGTGCGCGTACCGGGTAGCGATCCGGAAAGCGTAAATTGTGAAAATTTGTGAAAAAAATTAACATTTAAAATTTGTTTATAGTGATCATAGTTAGGGTAGCTCTGAGAAGAGCTTTTGGGTCTGTGGTACATTTAGGTACTTATAAGTAGGTACCAATACATAGTCTTAAATTCAGGATGAAAACTCTGTTCCCCTCATCTGAGAAGTGAACTCCATCTCCTCTGTAGATATCTTGCATGTAGTAACGCAAGTTATTGTTGTAGATGCAGCCCATTCCATGGTCTCTAATGTAAGCTGAAACAGACTTATTTACATGCTTCCTCGATTTCTCAATTTGTGGACAAAATTGGTTCGACCACCTCCATTTCTGTCTTTGGCATATATTTGAATATACCAAGGCAGTTTGAGGAAAAAGTGCCATCAATTGGTCAAAGGTGTCCTTTAAAAGCATTTCCAGACCTACCCCAGTCAAAGTGCCCAAGTCATTTCCTCCACAGTGCACAATTAACAGGTCAGGTATTGGCAAATGCAAAAAGGTTTTCACCAATGGTATCAATTGGTGACATTTTAATCCTCTGTGGCCAATCCACTTGATTTCCACATTTTGTAAATTGAGGTTAGGTAAATTTCTGTTATCAGCATACCTTTGAGCCCAGTAGATGTAACTATGTCCAACAATCCAGACAGAAAACATGGTGAGAGAAGGTTCTGCTGCAGTTAGATGAAGTGTGGGAATGAAATGGCAGTTGAAAAAATAAGAGTTTATAATGAAAAAAACTGTGGAGTTTCTGTGCTAATGATTCAGTAGCAGTGATTGGTGGATTTTGATTGCTGAAAACAGAAAGTTAGGGAGCATGGATGAGTTTTTTGAAAGATGTAATTTGAATGGTCAAGAAAAAATCATTTTATGAAAGATTGCACTGGATACGCAGGTGCACTGAGAGTTCAGAGTTCAATTGAAACATTGTTGTGTGAACTTTCAAACACCAGAGGTCTTTCAGGAGGTGGTTGCTATGGAAAAAAGGCAAAAAGGGCAGAAGGGGGAAGGGTGTTGATTTGAAAAAAGTGAGGGAAGAGTTTTGATTGGGTGACATTAGAGATATGTGTGATGAATTACAGCATTTCTGTGCCATTGTTGGTTGCAATCTCTGGAGTGCATACCCTTTGCTCTTCTGAAGACAAATTGGTGTGTGTCTGAGACTGTTTTCAAACTCAAAAAGTATTTGCTAAGGTGAGAAAAGATTCATTTAATTTAAATAGAGAATAGTATGCTTTAGGGAGAAAATTAAGAAGAAAGTTGTGTATTTAAAATGTTGCTTTGTGTCAAGTGTTTTACAAATAGATTTTGATTCTTTGAGTTACATAGCCATGTTAAAAGTAACGTAAAAATGGTGCAAGGGCCTTAAAAAAACGCTTTCATGTGTCTTAGGGGTCCCAGTAAGATGGACGTCTAAACAAAATTAAATAAAACAATTGAAACGTAAATACATCTATAATGTTTAATTCACATTATAGGGAAAAGGTAAGCAATTACACAAATTACAGTTGTATTGGTGCCCCTGTTGGGTGAGGAGGGAACGTGCAAGTGTGAGGATAGTGTGGAAGGGATAGTGATATTAAAACCACGTATAATTCAAACATTTGTATCAATTCAATGTCAAACAGACATTAGTAGAGCCACAAATCAACCAAAGAGTTCACAATACACATGCCACAATGTCCATACTGAGCATGAATTATGGGTTGGAGGAGGCTGTGTTTCAGGGTGAGGAAGTCGACGTTTCGACCCAGGAGGCGCAGGAATGATTAAAAGTCCTTGCTAGTGGGTCTTCATCAGGACGAGAACAGGGGTGGGGCAGACAACCTGGTTAGGTCAGTGCTCGTCATTAATAATTATGAAGAAATTAAAAGTGGATAGTCAATCTTGGGAAATAAAGCCCAATATCCCAATGGGGTATGGCGAAGTGATCCAATCGCTGGCAACCGGGTGGTGGGGGGGAACCACTCAGCGTATCGACTAGCGTGAAGTGTGTGCTCTGCCCCCGGCGCATCAGGTAAAAGAAGAAGCCGTCCGACTAAATCAGATTCCGGTATGTTGGCTCAGTGGTAATGAAGCGTCTCTCTCGGCTGCCTCGAGGAGAACCGAGAGAGACTATTAATTTCTTCATAATTATTAATGACGAGCACTGACCTAACCAGGTTGTCTGCCCCACCCCTGTTCTCGTCCTGATGAAGACCCACTAGCAAGGACTTTTAATCATTCCTGCGCCTCCTGGGTCGAAACGTCGACTTCCTCACCCTGAAACACAGCCTCCTCCAACCCATAATTCATGCTCAGTATGGACATTGTGGCATGTGTATTGTGAACTCTTTGGTTGATTTGTGGCTCTACTAATGTCTGTTTGACATTGAATTGATACAAATGTTTGAATTATACGTGGTTTTAATATCACTATCCCTTCCACACTATCCTCACACTTGCACGTTCCCTCCTCACCCAACAGGGGCACCAATACAACTGTAATTTGTGTAATTGCTTACCTTTTCCCTATAATGTGAATTAAACATTATAGATGTATTTACGTTTCAATTGTTTTATTTAATTTTGTTTAGACGTCCATCTTACTGGGAACCCTTCTCTTTAATGCCAGATACCCAGGTCCCAGTGACTTTATTGGGTTAACCCTTCTTTTGTACAGTTCATGTGTCTTAGGGCATTTTAAGTCACTTTCCATGAATATGGTTGAATAATTGTTTTACATGATGGGTTTAAAAACGTTTTTTGAAATCAATTAGGTTTCTTAATATGTACTGCTAGAGTTTCATAGGTTGCTTGGGATATATTAACAAGCAATTGAGGGCCCGATGTAGGTCGGTCGGTAACGGCCGAAAATCGGTATTTTCGGCCGTTACCGACCGGTATTTGAGCTTTGGTATGTAGGGACACATATTTCACAGAATCGGTTTATTTACCGATTGGTAAATTTACCAATTCTGTAAAATACCGAATCGGTATTTCTACCGATTAGGTAAATTTGGTATGTAGGTGGGACTCTTCTGAGTCCCACAAGCCTTATCGATTCGGTATTTTAGCATCAAATTGAATTTGATGTTAAAATACCGATTCAGGTGTGCATGCATATGTGTGCATGCACACCTGTGCCATATGACTTAAGACCATAAGGCTTCAAAGCCCATAGGAATGAATGGAGCATTACCGGTCGGTATTTACCGAATCGGTAAATACAGATATTTACCGATTCGGTAAATGGAACATCTGGATGTTCCTACATACCCCCCCTTCTTATTTAGCGATTCTTAATTACCGAATCGGTAAAATTCGATAATTAAAAATCGGTAAATAAGTCCTACCTACATCGGGCCCCAGGTGGCATGCACATGTGTGCATGCACACCTGTGCCATATGACTGGCAGACCTGCCCTTGGGGCAGGTATGCCTGCCACATGGCACCCGAACCTTTTTTGGGGGTGCTAGAGGGTGTCAAAGTGACACCCCCTGCACCCTTGTCAAAATCTGTATTTACCGATTCGGTAAATACCGACCGGTAATGCCCCATTCATTCCTATGGGCTTCAAAGCCCATAGGAATGAATGGAGCATTACCGGTCGGTATTTACCGAATCGGTAAATACAGATATTTACTGATTCGGTAAATGGAACATCTGGATGTTCCTACATACCCCCCCTTCTTATTTAGCGATTCTTAATTACCAAATCGGTAAAATTCGGTAATTAAAAATCGGTAAATAAGTCCTACCTACATCGGGCCCTCGAGTCCCTTTGATGTTATTTTTCCCATTTTAATTTAAGACATTTCCCCGTGGTGCAAGGTCCTTGTAAATACGCCCCCATGTGTGCTTGGCAAATTTAGATTTTGATTGTTTGAGTTACATAGCCATGTTAAAAGTGATGGAAAAAAAGGTGCAAGGGCCTAAAAAAACGCTTTCTTGTGTGTTAGGGCATTTTAAGTCAGTTCCCCATGAATGTAGGAATATAATTGTTTTACATGATAGATTTAAAAACGTTTTTTAAAATCAATTAGGTTTCTTGATATGTACTGCTAGAGTTTCATAGGTTGCTTGGGGCATATTTACAAGGTCTTTGAGTCCCTTTGATGTTATTTTTCCCATTTTAATTTTAGACAATTCCTCGTGGTGCAAGGTCGTTGTAAATACGCCCCCATGTGTGCTTGGCTAATTTAAGTACTGATAGGGTGTGCTTCTACATAGGACCTGTGTTGTGTATTCAAATTTAGACCAGAAAATCACATTTTTGAGAAGGTCATATTGGTGTCTGCTTCTTCAAATAAATATTGAACTGAGAAATATTAAACTGAGGCTAAATTTCATGTGCAACCCTGAGTAGGCCTCACCTCAAACAAACCTGTAGATAGTCCACACCTTATCGTCATCTTGAATCAATCATTTAAAGTGTTAGGTGCAGATTTATGATGGCCGTGCGCCTCTTTTGTGCTGCTGTTCCGTCACTTTTATAATGCAGCAGTGATTTACAAGATGTACCATGTTGCAAGATAGGCCTCACTTCATTGGTAGGCCTGCACATGTATTATCTCCTCTATATTCTTCAACAAGCCTAAATTTCATCAGCAACCCTGAGTAGGCCTCACCTCAAACTTTTGTGACGCAGCGGCGGACAAAAGATGCGCTATGTTGTGACATATTTATAACTTGAAGCATCAAGGAAGATGTGTCATGCTGTAAAGTCCTGCCCCACATGAAACGTGCGTTAGGTTTCATGTGGGCGTTTTGTTGCAGGGTGGGCAGTCATTTGCATGAAAGCCCTGTAAAACTAACACAGTAAAATTAAGAAGATTTCACTGAGTCACCTTTATGGCATTGCTGAATCAAATCTTTACGCCTGTTTGAAACAGGCATAAGGAGAGATGCACCATGCAATGTGTGGCTTGCCCCTGTGAATTGCAGTAGATATGTCGCGTTTATGACGTGATTCCTGCAATGCGCCGTTTTTGTGGAACAGATGCGTGATGCATCTGTGCTGTTTTTGCTGAATGGTGCTCTGCATTGTAAATGCGGTACATCATGGGTGGCAGAGCAGTGGCGCACGTTAACTGGTGCATCCCTGGGGATGCGCCATTTAACATAAATCTGCTCCTTTAAATTTAAGTATTAGCAGGGGACACAGTGTTGGTGAGGTTATCCAAGGTTAAGAAGAGATGAGTCTTGTTCACTGAAAACTTGGATATAGGCCTCATCTCCTCAGCATCGCTGGACATGGTTAAATAATATCTGCAAAATGTTACTCTTGGTAAACAATTTTACTATTATAGTGTCTGATATTTGTCTCTTACTCTGCAACATCTCATTGTTGTTCTCTTTCTTTAAAGATAACGACAACATCAAGCATGAGTGATAATGAGCAATCTGTTGATCTCGATCTTATCATTGAACTTGTCATTGAAACGTCAGTGGAAGTAGATCCCTTGGATGATTTATATCCTGTGGATGATGAAGTAGTTGATGAGGATGCTGATTTGTCAGAATTGTATGACATAGGGTGGGCATCTGACCTGCTCGAGCCTATTAACCTATAAAGACTTTTAAAAATAAATTTAAGTTACTCGAAATGAAAAGTAACCATGTAAACTGTTTTATTAAAAATTAAATACAACTTCAAAAACAAATTGTGTGAAGTGTCTTTAATGAAATAGTAAAATATACTAAGAAAATTAGTTCAGATTCACATATAAAAGATCACAGGTCAAATGTAGAAGCATTCCATTTCTTTGCAACTATTTGTGAGTTTTAATTTTCATAATGCACTAAAAATTATTGTATGTAGAATTTATAACTAGTATGTAAATTTTTTGACGACTGTGATTGATTTACTGTTTGGTAATAGTGGTTAATAACATTTTTTATTATATTTTACTACAAATTCAACTGTAGATCATTTCGAAATTAGACAATGCCGTCTAAGGATAGAATCCGAAAGGTTACAAAACGTCAAAGACAGCAAATTAATAAATGTTTACAAAAGTCCTCTACAATACAATCTCGTCAAGTCACCAAGAAAGCTCCGGGTAAGAGAACAAAATCATTCCTTAGAAACATTTGTAGAAACAAAAGTATACCTACAGAACAAGTTTTAGTCCAGAAGAAGAGAGCCAATTTAAACGGAAAGGAAAGGCCAAACAAAAATGTTACTGGTAGAGCAGGAGATAACTCTGTGCATGGTAGTAGAAGGAAAAATCAGTTTAGGGACATTCGTAGACGAATGTTCCGCAACAGGATAATTGGTAATTTGTTAAAAAATATTAAGAAAGGTCAACAGAAAGTGGTTTTTTATAAGAGAAAAAAAAAAGTTGAGAAAATTATTGATCAGGCTTTTGAAATTAAGCAAAAGTTATTTATTTTGATAATCAATAGAATTAGGAAACTAAACAAGGTAATTTATGATTTAAAAACAAATAGTAGATGGAAGAGAACAGTTAATCATAGTAATTTTTTTGAAGTTTTTTCAGGAGAATGGATGCATAGTTCAAGTTCTGAGGCATTTTTTAATGAGGAGAGTTACTTTCAGGATAATGATTTGGTGCATGCAGTTGACACCAGTGGTCGAGCTTATGAGGTGAAAGATGGTAGTCCGGTTGAAAAAGAAAAACTTGTGACAACAGAGGCAGAAGAGGTGTTAGGTAATGAGGTTTTAGGAAGACGTCCTAAGGGACCAGTGTATACCTGGAAGTGTAGTAGTATTTGCAGTGTGCGACAGGATTCCATCAATTTGCTTTGTGATTTTATACGGACATTTAATAAGAAAAGTTTGAAACAGAAAATGAAGATGTTGCAAGAATTAGATCCTTGCAGAGTGAGGGAAGTGACAGGTTTGCATGGTCATTCACTGGCTTGTCTTTCCAGGAGAGTATGCCTGAGTGTTTTTCATAATTTCAGGATGCTAGCAGTGCATCATAATAAAGTGAGGAAATTAGTTAGAATGTTGTATTATGCTAAGAAGTCCAGCAATTATGCTTAAACAATTATGCACTGCTCTTTTGCATGGTTCTGAAGTAGATGTGAAGAATATTTGTGAAGAAATTGAGTTTTGTTACTTTACAAGTAAAGAGGAGAATGTTGAAATTGACCCAGAAGAAGAGGGTAATGTGGAAGATAGTGTACAGGTTTCCAGTACAGATAATTTTCAGAAGGAAATTGCCACGTTTCAGGTGAAATCAAGTGAGAGGCCTAATTTCACTTGTGTGTGTTGTCGACGCACTTATTATAAGAATCAGACTAAGTTAGTGGATTTATGTGCGAAAAGTGAAAGGGAAAATAATAGTGAATGGAAGGATTTTGCAACATACTTGATGGTAGAAAATTCTTTTGATTTGGGATTGGATCAACGTGTGTGTACTTATTGTTGTAACAAATTAAATCAAAACCGGATGCCTGCCAGAGCGGTTCATAATAATCTGGAATTGGTTGAGATTCCTTCTGAATTGAAGGATTTAAATACTTATGAATCTATTTTGATTCAAAGTATCCATCCCTTTCAGGCTATTGTAAGAATGGAGCCAAAGACAGGGAAATTGCCTCCATCAGATTTACAGAGAGGATTAAAGGGGAGAGTTGTTTATTTGCCTCTAGATTTGAAGAAAAACATTAATACAATTGGAGTAGAGAACGTGGAAGAGGAACCTCTGGTTATCTTAGTTAATGGCGTTCCGACAAAGAGTAAGAAAATATGGCAAGATTTAGTAGATGTTAGGAAAGTCAAAAAGGCAACATTGTATTTGAAGAAAAACAATAAGTACTACAAGAATGTATATGTTGCAGAACAGGAAGTAAGTGAAGAAGAGGATAGCGATTTGTGTGCTGGTCAAATTGAGAAAGTAGAACCCTCTAAAAATGAAGAAATATATGAACATTATAGTGTTCATCCTTTGCATTCCAAGGAACTCATGGGGAATGCTATTGAGTTGTTTCAAATGAAACAAGCCAAAGGGAGTCCCGTTAGTGTTTGGGAGGAAAGTTTGGAAGCTCGGTGTTTCCCACAGCTATTTCCAACAGGTCAAGGAGGAAGATATGATGAGCGACCTGATCAAATTCCTGCTTCTGAATACCGGACTTTACGATTGTATGCAGAAGATCCTAGGTTTCGTCAATGCATTCCCTATTTGTTTCATCTCCTGTTTGAAAGCGATCTGTCTGGACTGTCATTTGCAGTGAACCATATCTTGAAAAGTGGTGTACACATGCAAAACATCTCGGCAAGTGACTTTATGGATAAAGTCAATGTGCAAGACAGTATTTTGGATTCTCACCTGATTAATCTCATGGCGTGTCAGCGTGGTACTAATGAGTACTGGTACCGGCGTCATGGTGATTTAAAATGTATGCTGAGGAACTTAGGAACTCCCACATGGTTCCTCACTCTCAGCTGTGCCGAGTATGGCTGGGAAGACTTACTTGAATTTCTACGAGAGGCAAATGGAAACATTGAAAATATCGAATTCAAGACACCCGGAGAACTGTGCTCTTTGGATCCAGTGAATGTATGCAGGTACTTCAATCATAGATTTGAAGCTACGATGTCTTTCATCATGAACAAGAAAAATCCACCTCTTGAGAGGTGTTGGATTTCTTCTGGAGGAAGGAGTACCAAGCAAGAGGTGCTCCTCATATACATATGCTGCTGTGGATCAAAGATGCACCCAAATTTGGAACAGACCCAGATGACTTAGTGATGAGTTTCATAGAACAGTATTCTACATGTGCTGTTCCAAAGGCAAAGGAAGACAAAAGCCTAAGAGAACAAGTTTTACGCTTCCAAAGCCATCGTTGCGGAAAATACTGTCGTCGTAAATTCAGAAACAAGGACAAGTTCTACACCAAATGTCGTTTCGCCTTTCCAGGACCGGTGATTTCTAAAGGAAGAGTGAACAGTTTGATGTCTTCGCTGCGACATAATGTGATGAAGAAATCACCCAAAAATACATACAATTTGAAAAGGAGCGAAGAGTCCAAGTACATCAACGACTACAACCCAGTGATTTTGTCCATGTGGAATGCTAACATGGATATACAGTTTGTGGCTGGTAACTGTATGGCTGTGGCTCGGTATGTGACATCTTACATCACCAAAAAAGAAAAGACAGAATTGAAGGATATGTGGGAGGACATTTCCCATGAAAAGAGCCTCAGTAAGAAGTTGTACAGTTTCAGTTTGAAGATGTTGTCGCATCGAGAAATCGGAGCTTATGAATGTTCTGACCGGTTGTCTTCAGCAAGTCTCTATGCCAAATCAAGGAGTATCGTTTGGGCGAGTCTTGGTCTTGCTGCAACGCGTAATCGAGTTCTGAAACCTGTACGGGAAATTGAGTATTTGGCGGAAAAGGAGCCAAACAGTACAGATATTTTGAAGACCAACATGTTGGATACATATTATCCAAATAGAAGCAGTCACCTCGAGAATGTTTGTCTGTATGAGGTTCTGCAAAATTACATATTCAAGAGGAACATCAAAGAAGATATTGATAAAGGAGTGTATGCTGTAATTGGAAGTGAGGGATGTCTGGTCAAGCAAAGAAAATGTCAATTGGTAAATCATCGAAAATTGAGTGGTGAATCTCCTGAAAGAAAAGAGTTTTTCTATTTAGCTCTTTTGCAACTTTTCAAGCCTTGGCGTGCAGAAGAGGAACTGCTTGGAGATTTCCTCTCTTACGAAGACTCTTTCAATGCCGCCAAAGAGACCATAGAATGTCCTGTTTTTCCCAAATATCTAGAAATGTTGAATGCGGAAATCGAGCAGGAAGCAACGATTGCAGCCGAGATTGCTAGAGACAGTTCTCAGGACAGTCAGAGTTCTGTTTCATTGAGTCAGGATCCACTAGGAGGACCAGTTATCGAAAATGAAGCTGCCACTGCCATGATTGAAGTGGAAAGAGCCATGGCACATGCTCAGGAGGATGCGGTTAACTTAGAAGACTAGGAAAGACAACTGAACGTTGAGCAGAAGAAAATATATGACGAAGTTACCAACCAAATTGATCATGGATTAAGTCATGAGAAGAAAGAGTGCTCATGTACGTCATTGAAGCCTGTCCGACTGTACGTGAGTGGAGAAGCGGGAACTGGAAAAAGTTTCCTCATTAAAGCAATTTCATGTTATTTGCAGAAAAGGACTGAGTCATCGCTGTCTTGTGTTGTCACCGCTCCAACTGGACTGGCAGCACATAACATTAAAGGTATTACTTTGCATCGTCTACTGATGCTGCCAGTGGTGCATGATAACAAATTACAATATCACAAGTTATCTGGAGATGCTTGTTGTGAAGTTTCAAGAGTCTTGAGGAAAATGAAACTTCTTATCATTGACGAAGTAAACATGGTTTCCAATGTCATGCTTGCCTTTGTGCATTTGAGAATGCAAGAAGTTCTCAAAACAGAGTATGATGTGTTATTTGGTGGCAAACACATCATTGTTTTCGGTGATCTTCTGCAGCTGACACCAGTGAAAGGACAACCTGTGTTCAAAATGCTCACGCATGAAGATACCAGGAAGTGCCTAGGGAGCATTGGCAACGTCAATATATGGTTAAACTTCAATTATGCTGAACTGCGTGAAAATATGCGTCAGGCGAAGGATGAAGATTACAAGAATATTCTACAAGATGTTAGAATCGGAAAAGTGACCGAGCATGGGAAAGAAGCTTTACATGCACGATTATTGTCAAATTTGTATCCAGAACAAGACGTTGTGCCTGAGAATATTTTTCAGAAAATTACTGAGAAGAAATCTGGAATATGTTTGATGCCAACTCTTGCAGAATGTGCCATCTTCAACAACAAAATGTTGCATTTAGAAAACCAAGAGATTGTGAAACTGGAAGGTATTGACAGAGTAGAGCATATGGGATCAACAATTATTTTGTCTGAGAATTTGAAATCAAAATTGGATTCATTAGAGAAGACTATATCGAAAACTGCAGGTTTTGAAAAGACTCTGAATGTGTGCTTAAATTGCCGTATAATTTTAAGAAGGAATTTACATGTTGAAAGAGGTCTGGTAAATGGATCAATGGGTAATGTTGTTGATTTTGTGAAATAGAGATGGAATTGAATTTTTAAAAATTAAATTTGATGGCATTGAGGAAGTACAGCTAATTGGTTGTTGCTCTGCTAGGTTTTTGCTTGTAAAAGACTTATATGTTCGCCGTAAGCAGTTTCCTGTTTGCTTGGCATATGCGGTGACAATCCATAAATCGCAAGGTTTAAGTGTAGACAGTGCATTGGTGAATATTGGCAGTTCTGTGTTCAAGGAGGGTATGGCATATGTGGCATTGTCACGAGTCAGAACTTTATCGGGATTGTACTTGATTGAGTGTGATGTCACAAACATTTGTGCGGATCTAGATTGTGTTAAGGAATGCAATAGGTTAAGAAGAGAGTATGCGCCACATTTGCCTCAATATCCTTTGTTTGAGAAACGTGTGGTAGGCCGGAAACGAAGAAATGTGACCAATAGTAGGGAGGTTCTAGCAAAAAGATGAAAAGTCGATGAACCTGAAATTATAAGCAGAAAGAAAAATGATTCTGTTGAAGATGTTGTTGGTTTTCAATTTGAAAATAGTTCTGGTGTCAACTGCTATGCTAATGTAGTGGTTATTGTTGTCTTTTCTCTAGAAACTTTAAAACAACAGATTGTGATCAATTCGGATCAAAGTTTTTGCTGCTTGCTGAATTCTGTGTTAGAGAAATGTAGCACTGATAGAACAAAATTAGAAAGTGTGTCTGAAATTCGAAATCTGTTAGACAAATGTTCAGGTCAAACGCAATTCTCTCAAAATATTCAGCAAGATTGTCAGGAGTTTTTAATGTATATGCTTGATGTATTGCAAGATGAAGGTGTAGATGTAGATCACCTGTTTGGCCTTTCTTATCAATGGCAGCATGACTGCGAGAATTGTAGTGTATCAAGTACTAGTAGTGTAGACTCAGAAAGATTTATATATTTAACTTTGCCAGACAGTAAATCAGTGTCCTTTAATAAGCTAGTAAAATCAGCCGATCACAACATGGAGTGTAGCCAATGTAAGTCAGCAATGCTGTCCACATTATTTATACAAACATATGGCCAGTATGTCATTTTAATGTTCCAACGATGTAGGCCTGATGGAACAAAATTGACAACTTTAATTAAAAATTTTGTGGCTTCGCAGTTGTCAATATCAGGAAGGACTTTTGTAACTGCAGCAATTATATATCATGACGGTCCTTCAACAACATCAGGACATTACACAGCTTATTTAAAGTCTAGAAACGGCTGGTCATTCTGCAATGAGTCTCTTTTAACTTTAAAAAAAAAATTGCCTTTTGACCTTAAAAATTCTTACCTGGTATTTTTACAACCAAAACTTTAGGGATAGAATCTCGGGATGTGCTCTGAGGAAATTCAAGAGGTTCTAATGGCTCCTATACTATTTGGCCTTGAGGATAAGTGTAGTACAGAGTCAAAAGTTAAATGTGGAAATGTGGAACATGAGTGAGCAAGAAGGGTGAGATATTACTAGTACAGGATTGTGAAAGTGATCTTGAACGTTTTCTTTCTAAAAGCTGCGGAAAAAGAAAATGACGGGATTTGCTTAGAAGAATTCCAAGTGTTATAAATGGCTCTTACATGATTTGGCCTTGAGGAAATGTGCGGTAGAGAGCGAGAAGTCATTTATTTTATGTAACATATTTGTCAAAATGATGGAGCTTTTCTTTCAGAAAGTGGTGGGCAGAAAATAATAGCAGCACAACAGAGTATAAGCTGTTCATAGGACATCCTTCGACGTCATGGAAAGTAAGTTACTTTTGAGGAGTTCTGATTTCTGATTGGATATGTTATATGGGTTTTTTAAACACAATCATTTTGATTGTGTTTTTTTTTCCCCGCTGTTATATGATGAATACCTTCAACTCACTGTTTTTAGTGAAATTTGATACATTCTGAGAACAGCAAAAATAAACTATTTAACATGTATAATATTTCTGTACCTTTTTGTATTTATGATATTCATTTAGAACTGTGTAGGAGGCATGGAGAAACTGAGGCTTCTGTAAGTGTCAAGGGAGGTGAGTAATGTACATTGCTCTGTTGCATACAGTCCTCACCTTCTCCATACTCTTGGATATGCTAGACTAAACCTGCACAATGACATACCTAAGCTGAGGAAATACAGGTGATGTGATTGTGAAATGAGCAAAAAAAATTGCACGTTTTTCAATTACATTACCTGTGTTTCCTAACATTATGAATCACATTGTGCAGATGAGGTTTAGGCCTGTCTAGGGATACAGAAGAGGTCTGGCCTTTGTTCAAGAGTGCAGTGGACATGACTCACTTCATTGGTAGGCTTGCACATGTATTATCACCTCTGTACTCTTCAACAAGCTTAAATTTCATTTGCAACCCTGAGTAGGCCTCACCTCAAACAAAGCTCTAGATAGTCCACACCTTATCGTCATCCTGAATCAATCATTTAAAGTGTTAGGGGCAGATTTATGATGGCCGTGCGCCTCTTTTGTGCTCCTGTTCCGTCACTTTTATAATGCAGCAGTGATTTACAAGATGTACTATGTTGCAAGATAGGCCTCACTTCATCTGCAACAAGATACCGTCAGTTTAAAATGTATATATTTAGGACTGTGTAGGGGGCATGGAAAAGCTGAGGCTTCTGTAAGTGTCCAAGTTGTTGCATACAATACTCACCTTTTGCGTAGTCTTTCATATGCTAGACTACATCTGTACAATGAGATACCTAAGCAAAGGAAAAACACAAGTGATGCGATTGTGGAATGAGCAAAAAAAATTGCACGTTTTTCAATTACATTACCTGTGTTTCATAACATTACGAATCACATTGTGTAGATGAGATTTAGGCCTGTTCAAGGAGATAGAGGAGGTCTGATGTTTGTTCAAGAGTGCATTGGACATGACTCACTTCGTTGGTAGGCCTGCTCATGTATTATCTCCTCTGTACTCTTCAATAACTTAAATTTCATCTGTAAATCTGAGTTGGACTCACCTGAAACAAATCTGTGGATAGGCCACAACTTATCAGCACTTAGAAACAATCATTTAAAATGTTAGGGGTAGTTTTATGATGGCCGTGCGCCTCTTTTGCGTTGCTGTTCCGTCACTTTTGTGACGCAGCAGCAGTGCAAAAAATACACCATGTTGCAAGAAAGGCCTCACTTCATCTTCAACAATATACCCTCAGTTTAAACTGTATACATTTAGGACTGTGTAGGGGGCATGGAGAAGCGGAGGCCTCTAACTTTATTTCTTTGTAAAATTGGATGATTGTCAATCTTTTCCCTTGTCTTTTTTAATTTTTAAATACATGTTTTAATATTTTTCAAATTTTTGTTCTTTCTTTCACAGATTGAAAGTATAAAAATAACAAGTGACTAAGTTAACGAAAATTATAAGGTAAATGTTTTGTACTCTATTCGTTACGTTTCTATCACATTTAACTTCTATTAGTTCCACTGCTTCATTTCTTTAACCCTCAGTTTTCTGCATTTGCTACTTCCCTCATTCCTTTCTCTATTACTTACTTACTCTACTCCTTCCACTCCTTTTCTCAGTCCCTCTGTTCTCATAGTTACTCAGTCTTGTTCACTCACTCCGTTTCTATTTCTCTCACTGTCTCTGACTCATCACTCTTTCACTACTTCTTCATTATGCTTTCTCCCTGTAGTTCAAGCATACTAAGGGGCATATTATCAACACAGGCAAAAAAAATATCGCTGCTTTTATCGACAGAAAACTGCCGCAAAAGCAGCTTTAGCGGCAGTTTTCTGCCGCAAAAGCGGATTTAGCGGCAGATTTCTGCCGATAAAAGCAGCGATAATTTTATCGCCTATGTTGATAATATGCCCCTATGTTATTTACATTTCTTTGCTGTTTCAATCATTCCTTTTCTGTTACTTCTTCTTTTCTGCTTTCTGTTTTTTCTCTATGTTATTCCACATGTTTTAATCTTATTTTGAACATTCACTCACATTCCCAAAAAACTCTTGTTTATTATTCTTCTCCTCTCCTTTTTTTCTTTCATTTCCTTATCTATTTTGTTTTTCACAATTATACCCTCTTCCATCTTTTCTTTGGTAAATAGATCTATTAAACAGTATCTCTGTGTTACTCCCTCTAGCTGTCTTTCTTTTAACATTACTCTCTGTTGCCTTCCATTATACTTACTCTTCTTTTTAAAAAAAAAAAAATGTTTGGTTCGCTTCCGGTTCGCGTACCGGCGAGCGAACCGGGAAGCGAACCAAAAGAAATAGAGGTTGCCAGAGTGCTAAACATTCTAGCAATTTTTTTTATAAACGGGAGGTAGTTCTGAAAAGAACTTTTTTATTTATTATTTTTGTTGTTTTATATTTTTTTATTATTTTTCTGAACATTTTTTTACTTTTTTTGTATTTTTTGAACGGTTTTATATATTTATTTTTTTTGGGGGGGGGGACGAAAACAATTCATTGTAAAGGGCTCAACAGGAGCAACAAAAAAAAACCAGATAATTTATTTTCTGGGGCGTTTTGGACAATCATGATTGTCAATTGCTAAGTTGATTAAAGTGATGCTACTTTCTCTGTAGCAAATCAACTGACCGCAACCCACGCACACTTGTTTGACTTCCCCGAACCTCATCTGTATATTTGGGACCATGTCCCTCGCCTCTGGTCCCGTCACTTCCTGTACATTTGATCTACTGGCCACAGGAGGAGGGTTATCCTGCAGGTGACGTACCTGCGCAGCACTGTAGTTGATAGGGTGCCACCTGTCCATATGGCGATGCATTGTATAATTGCCATAATTGTATTTTTTATCTGTCCCTCTGGACAGATCTTTCTTGCAGATAAGGCAAGTTACATACCGGGCATTCACTTTTCTTTGGCCCGGGGATATTTAAAAAATTGCCAAATATAATTTTCTTTGACATGACACCTCCTGGGCTCCTCAGGCAAAAACTGCCTCTCTTGCTGCTCTTCCTCTTCTTCCTCTTCTTCCTCCTCTTGCTGAATGATAACTTCAGCAGGTGTTCCTCTCTTCCTAGGAGGTGGTGGTGGTGGTGGGGGTGCACTAGCTGAAGCTACAACACTTGCCATTGCTAAGTGATGAAAAAAGGTCTTCCTATCACAAAGATGAAAGTCAGAGTGAGGAAACAAGGAGGGGTTTTCATCATTTGGGAAAAAAAAATAGTTCTAAACCAATGAAAAGTGATATTTTTAGGTCACATGACCCAGCCTTACATCATTAGGAAACCAAAAGTGAAATGAACCAATAAAAAGTGTTATTAACAAGTCACATGACCTGTTATGCTTACATTACGCGCTCCGCGCCGCGGCCCAAATTGCTTCCGGAAGCTGCGCTTCGCGCCTCGCTTCGCGTACCGGAGCACTTCCGGGTGCGCTAACGCGTCGCGTCAAATCACGCATTACGCGACAACGCGATACGTCGCGCTTACGCGACGCGTCACGATGTTGTTTTCTAACGCGACAGTTGCGCAAACGGAACGTTTACTGGTTCGCGGACCGGGTCGCGGCAGCAATTTGAGCTAACGGAAAGCTAACCAGTTCGCGGACTGGGAGCGAAACAAAAAAAAAAATAAAAAAAAAATGTATTAATAAACATATAAAATATATTTTTCCTTTAAAAGAATAATACATTTTACAGCTTTTGATATTTGCTATTAAAAAACCATTGAAATTCACTGAAAAAACCATAGGTTATAGACCATATATAGTTAGGAATTAGCATTTACAAAACCTTGAAAATTCACTGAAAAAACCATAGGTTATAGACCATATGTAGGGCCCGATTCACAGAACTAACTTAAGACAAAATCCTAAACTTACTACTTTTGGTATTCACAGAAGTTAGGATTTTGTCTTAAGTTTGTCTTAAGACAGACTTAAGACAGACTTGAGACAAAATCCTAACTTAAGTCTGTCTTAAGTCTGTCTTAAGACAAACGTAAGACAAAATCCTAACTTCTGTGAATACCAAAAGTAGTAAGTTTAGGATTTTGTCTTAAGTTAGTTCTGTGAATCGGGCCCATAGTTAGGAATTAGCATTTACAAAAACTTATTTGACTCACACAAAACCATTGAAATTCCATATATAGTTAGTTGCACTAACTATATATCGCGCACCAGCAATCCACTGCTGATGATGTCACATATTACATCATTCATGACATGGTCAGTGACATCACTGATGACATCTCAAATGACATCACTGATGACATCACTGATGACATCTGAAATGACATCACTGATGACATCACTGATGACATCTCAAATGACATCACTGATGACATCACTGATGACATCTCATTTCACATTACTGATCACATCACTGATTACATCATTCATGTGATGATACGATGAACCTCTTCAGACTCTAATATAACCTTAGATACACTCAGTGTAAACAGACACTCACAGACTGTCACTCATCCATGGAGTTACTCACACACCTAGTCAGTCTTGCAAAGAATCAATCACACCTCCATTTCCTCAACTATATAGTTATACACACCTTACTTATTCAAACATATACTAACACATATTTACTCTCTTATACAATCCCTGATACAAGTTCACAATGATCCATACAGCCACTCACACATTCACTGGCTCTTTTGCACAGTTATTTATATATGTCAACTCTCACATGTACTGTGTTTTACATATGTACTTACTTTGACATGTGGCACTGAGATATCCAATCACTCACCAATACACTCATGCACACAGTCAACCGCCCATACAGCTGTTTCCACATGCACTTTTGAACCCATACATCTAGTGAATCAACTGCTCACACATCCATGCACAGAGTCATACACCTCCCAGCCACCCACAAACACACTCAGTCTCCCATACAAATACTTGGGCAACCAATCAATAACCCATATAGTTAGTCATATAGCTACTGATCAACACATGCAGCAGTTTACAGAACAACAGACATAATGATGCACAAATTAAAACAGTTTAGTCACTAACCCATGCACTCAGTGAGACACATTTAATTACTCACTCATACAGTCAGTCATGCACCTACTAAATCCTTCATCCAGACACTTATACATCCACTCATTCTTCAATATGTAAGACACATTTTAACTTTACAGAAACATACAGTCACTGGATGTTGTCATCAGTGATGTCATCAGTGATGTCATTTGAGATGTCATCAGTGATGTCATCAGTGATGTCACTGACCATGTCATGAATGATGTAATATGTGACATCATCAGCAGTGGATTGCGGGTGCGCGATATATAGTTAGTGCAACTAACTATATATGGAATTTCAATGGTTTTGAGTGAGTAAAATACGTTTTTGTAAATGCTAATTCCTAACTATGGGGCTCATTAGGATGGCGGACGGACTTGCGTCCGTCCGCCACCCTAGAGTAGGAGGGACCGTCCGCATGGGCTGCGGCGGTCCCTCCGTGCAAATTAGGATGTGACCGCCACCCTGGCGGTCACATCCTGGATATTTAACATTGCGGCGGGTGCAGCTTCAAGCTGCACCCGCCGCAATGTTAAAAAAGCATACATTGCATATGTATGCAGCAAGCAGCAGGCACCGCGCGGTGCCTGCCGCTTGCTGCATACATATGCAGGGGGGTACCATAGGTACCCCCCATGTGCACCCCCCACCCCCCTTCACCCAGGGGGCCCGCAACGGGCCCCCGCAGTGAAGCACCGTATGCTAATATGGTGGACGGTGTCTGAGAGACACTGTCACCATATTACAGCTTTTCCGCCGCGGTTGTAAGCCAACCGCGGCGGAAAAGCCGCGGACGGAAACCAGGACCCACTTGCCATCCTAATGTGGCGGTGGATCTTTGGTGGGTCCGCTGCGGTTTTTCTGCATCCTCCGGGCCGGCGGTGGATTCCGCCGGCCCAGAGGATGCGGAAAAACCGCAATCCTAATGAGCCCCTATATATGGTCTATAACCTATGGTTTTTTCAGTGAATTTTCAAGGTTTTGTAAATGCTAATTCCTAACTATATATGGTCTATAACCTATGGTTTTTTCAGTAAATTATATATATATATATATATATATATATATATATATATATATTACCTACTGGCGGTCGCCAGTAGGTATATATAGTTAGGATTTTTTCTCTATGGGATTTTTGAAAATTCTATGTCTAATAACTTTGGCGTTTGTGGACGGAATTGGCTGAAATTTTCAGGAAAATGGCACATTTTGTTTCTGAGCAGCCCCTGAAAATTGGGGGGGGGTTCGTCCAGGGGGGGTCATGAAAAAAGGGGGGTCCCAAAACGTGTTTTTAACATTGAGTTTTCCATAGGGCGGTTGGCCTCACTTTTAGCCCGAACGGCTGAATGGATTTGCACGAAACTTGGCAAAATTGTAGGGACTGGTAGCCCGATGTGCCTTTTGTAGGTCTCAATATATGTGCTCCAGTGGATTTTGAGAAATTAACGTTTAAAAAAAGATATATATCTGTAACAGCGGACCGGGCAGCGCTCCGGTTCGCGTACTTTTCGCGCAACGGAGCTTTGTGAAGCGAAGCTGATTGGTTCTCCGGCGTCTGTCAACATTCCAAACAGTCCGTAGCGGCCGCCATCTTGTCTCTCGGTAGGATCGAGAGACAAGCGGAGGCCAAACCGAAGGGGCAAATGACCATAAGGGGGCATAGTAGATCCTCCCTGACCCTCTAGGTTTGATGTGGAGGTTTTAAAAGGGCCCCGCGGGGCAAAAAAAAAAAATAATAATAATGGAACGGCTGACTGGATTTGCACGAAATTGGCAAAATTGTAGGGACTGGTAGCCCGATGTGCCTTTGCTAGGTCTCAATATATGTGCTCCAGTGGATTTTGAGAAATTAATGTTCAAAAAAAGATATATATCTGTAACAGCGCTCCGCTTCGCGTACTTTTCGCGTTACGGAGCTTTGCGAAGCTGATTGGTTCTTCGGCGTCTGTAAACATTCCAAACAGTCCGTAGCGGCCGCCATCTTGTCTCTCGGTAGGATCGAGAGACAAGAGGAGGCCAAAGCAAAGGGGCAAATGACCATAAGGGGGCATAGTAGATCCTCCCTGACCCCCTAGGTTTGATGTGGAGGCTTTAAAAGGGTCTCGCAGGGCAAAAAAAAACATATATCTTTTTTTTAGTTTTTTTGCTTGGAGTGCGCCCGGTTCGCGAACCGGGAAGCGTTCTGGGGAGCGTACTTTCTTGAAAATTAGTGAAAAAAGTTAGAGTAAAATAATAATTGTGAGTGATCAGATGTAGGGTAGCTCTGAGAAGAGCTTTTGGGTTTATGGTACATTTAGGTACTTATAAGTAGGTACCAATGCACAGTCTTAAATTCAGAGTGAAAATTCTGTTGCCCTCATCTGAGAAGTGAACTCCATCTCCTCTGTAGATATCTTGCATGTAGTAACGCAAGTTATTGTTGTACAGGGAGCCCATTCCATGGTCTCTCATGTAAGCTGAAACAGATTTGTTTACATGCTTCCTCGATTTCTCAATTTGTGGACAAAATTGGTTCGACCACCTCCATTTCTGTCTTTGGCATATATTTGAATATACCAAGGCAGTCTGAGGAAAAAGTGCCATCAATTGCTCAAAGGTGTCCTTTAAAAGCATTTCCAGACCTACCCCAGTCAAAGTGCCCAAATCATTACCTCCACAGTGCACAATTAACAGGCCAGGTTTTGGCAAATGCATAAAGGTTTTCACCAATGGTATCAATTGGTGATATTTTAATCCTCTGTGGCCAAACCACCTAATTTCCACATCTTGTAAATTGAGGTTAGGTAAATTCCTGTTTTCAGCGTACCTCTGAGCCCAATAGATGTAACTATGTCCAACAATCCAGACAGAAAACATGGCGAGAGAAGGTTCTCCTGCAGTCAGATGAAGTGTGGCAATGAAATGGCAGTTGAAAAAATGAGAGTGTAAAATGAAAAAAACTGAGGAGTTTCTGTGTTAATGAAGCAGTAAGAGTGATTGGTGGATTTTGATTGCTGAAAACAGAAAGTTAGGGTGCATGGATGAGTTCGTTGAAAGATGTATTTTGAGTGGCGAAGAAAAAATCATTAAATGAAAGATTGCACTGGATATGCAGGTGCACTGAGAGTTCAGAGTTCAATTGCAACATTGTTGTGTGAACTTGGAAACACCAGAGGTCTTGCAAGAGGTGGTTGCTATGCAGAAAAAGCAGAGAGGGGGCAGAGGGGGGAAGGGTTTTGATTTGAAAAAAAGTGAGGAAAGAGTTTTGATTGGGTGACATGAGAGATATGTGTGAAGAATTACAGCATTTCTGTGCTTTTGATAGCTGCAGACTCTGGAGTGCATACCTTTTGCTCTGCTGAAGACAAATTGGTGTGTTTCTGAGACTGTTTTGAAACTCAAAGTATTTGCTAAGGTGGGAAAAGATTTCTTTAATTTAGATAGAAAATAGTGTGCTTTAAGGAGAAAATTATGAAGAAAGTTGTGTTTTTCAAATGTTGCTTTGTCTCAAGTGTTTTACAAATAGATTTTGTTTCTTTGAGAAATTGTAATTGGAGAAAATGTGAAGTATTAGTACTGACAGGGTTTTTATGTGCATAGGAGCTGTGGAGTGTTTTCAAATTATGACTTGTAAATCGTTTTTGAGAAAAAGCAATGGTTTTAATATTGATGACAGGACATAATGGTGTCTGCTTCTTTATAAGGTAATTGAGAGTCTCTGATGTTATTTTTCCCATTTCAATGTAAGAAGTTTGTCTGTGGAGCAAATTGCTTGTAAATATGCTCCCACCTGTGCATGGCAAATTTAGATTTTGAATGTTTGCGTTACATAGGCATGTTAAAGGTGACTGAAACATGCTGCAAAGGCAATCAAAAAAGGCTTTTATGTGTCTTAAGGACATTTTAAGTCATTTCCCCATGTGCAGTGTTTTCAAATTATGAGTTGAAAATCGTTTTTGAGGTAAAGGAATGTTTTCAAAATTTATGTGCGCCATATGCCCCCAAATTTCTTTTTCAGGGGTGCAGCAGGGTGTTCTTGAGACACCCCTGCACCCTCGGAAAAATTCGTAATTTGCGATGAGGTAATTGCTAATCGCAAATTGCACCTTCATTCCTATGGGCCTCCTGCTGCATGGAAATGAATGGGTAATTTGTAATTAGCAAATAGCTCATCGCAAACTAGGAATGGTAAAGAATCGCTATTTATTCCTTGAAGTTCGCTATTTAGGAAATGCAAAAAACTTTGATGATACATATGGCGGTTCATCTCTAACAAGATAAGAAGCATAGGGATAGATTTATGATGACTGGCGCATCACCAGGGATGTGTTAGTCATTCTGTGCCGCTGTTCCGTCACCTATGGTGTGCTGCATTTACAATGCGGCGCATCATGGGGCAAAAACAGCACAGATGCGTGACGTATCTGTGCCGTAAAGGTGGCGCATTGCTGGAGTTGTATCGCAAGTGTGATGAAGCTCCAGCAAGGCTCAGGGGTGCCCCTGTCGCAGGGTTTCTGTTCTTACACAGAACTGTGGACAGAGGATTGGAACCTCGGCGAATTAGGGTGCCCCAAAACTCACCTTAGTAATCAAAAACCCCTTAGCAAGCTAGGTACAGTGTCACATTGGATATAACAAACTCTCAATGTTTAGACAATCCAGAATATGAACTTATAGTACCTCAGGATACGTGGAACTCATGAACAGTCGGTCGTTATATATTTCTTAGAAACCAGAACATGGAGTTAAGAAGAACACATGTGTATTTGAAATGTTTATTTACTAATGCCGTCTTCTCAGGCGTAGTATCTTAGATAATACAAGTACACATATTATCAGTAGCAAAATTACCAGCATAGTTACTAGTACATAAAAAGCGAATGGTGACAGTATGTTAACATGCTGTAAATGAATAAGAGTTAGCAACACTTATAAGCAGCCGCGGGCCGTGGAGGGAGTTACGGTGGGGCAGGGAGGCGGGGAGGGGGAGGGGCAGGGTGTTGAGGGCTCCACCCTGCCCCTCCCCCTCCCCGCCTCCCTGCCCCACCGTAACTCCCTCCACAGCCCGCGGCTGCTTATATCTCACCCTCCCTAATACACATATTATATTATTTGCTAAGAAGGTCTCTTTGTGTTGGTTTAGGGCGTGCCCATACTTTAGTGTCTTAGATTTGAAGGAATCACATCAGCATACACCAGCTCTCTCTTCATGTGAACCGCATCAAGTGTTGTGTATGTGTGTTCGGCAAAGCAATATAAAACCCGCCTCATGCCCAGAATTGGCAGAAGCTGCACTTATGTTATGAGTATGAAGTCGTGGAGATCAGACCTCATAACAATTCTGTATCGTGTTGTTCTTGAAACTTCAGCACTCGCTGTACAGATATAGTTGAACAAGTAAAGCAGATAGTAGAGCAATAACATATTATTCTCATGTAAATCACGATGAACTATTAGGTTGAAAGCTAAAGCAACAACTAAGTGTTGTGTGCAGAAGTTGCAAAAAAGGAAAAATGGCGTTTAAACCGGTAATGAGCCCATGCTAACTTAACACGGTGTAAAGATATCCAGGATCTAGATGACACCTCCCCATGATCCGGAAACGAACTGAATAAGATAATAGAAGTGCCATCTCATGAGAGCAGATTGCAACTTTATATGTGGACGGTCCGCAAGGTAAAACATTAAAAACTAGGAAAATTTAATGCTAAAGAAAAATAAAACAGCCAACTACTTTATCGAGGCTTAAGCCAATAGGCAAGCTAAATAATAAAAACTTGACAAATAAGTCAATGAATTGTCAATGAAATGCTAGTATTCAGCATATCAAACATGAAAAAGGTCTATGACATAACTGTGTATGCAAAATAAGCTGCAACAGCCTCTAATAGGAAGTCACCGTCTTCATCCAAAAAGAGTTCAGCCATCCAATTTAAAAGCGGAAAAGAACATACGTGCTCTCCCAGCACCGGATCCTCTATCACCATCAGAGGACAGCTCGGTGGGTTTTCAAGAAAGCTCTGTTCCAAGAAAGACTGTGTTGCCGCCAGTAAATTCCAGGGACCAATTAGTCCATGCATCAATGCCACAGCCATAATCCTTTCGCCAGGACAAACCAACTCGTGAATAATGATAGGAGTCATCAGCTGATTAAAGTCGACGTCAGGAGAAACCGGTCCGCAGAGACACAAATCAATGGCCCAATCGAAATCACAGGTCAGGCAGTGAAATACAGGCTGGACACAGGTGAAGTAGGAGAATCGAAAAGATAATCCATATGCCGTGCTTAATATCGCCAACGGCATTGTGCCATAATATTCAAGCATGCGATTGCGGAACAGCGTCAGCAGCTGCAGGGCGGGAGCTTGCACAGGAGGGACATCCATATTTAAAAATGTAAAAAAGCACAAGAGCGTCCGTTGGTAATGCAAGTAAAAATGGGAATCCACCAAGCACAGTGGAAAAAATAGAATGAAAGAAAGCAGGGATGACTCCAAAGATTTTCTCAAATGAAGTCACGAGACCACTGGTAACAACTTTAAAAAAGTGCGCCAGGCCCTTTGTGGAGGACGCGTTAAAGATAGTCCGAACCATGTCGCTGAAATGCAAAGGCGAATCAGTATTTAAAAGGGTCTGCACCTCTGTACGGGTGTTCGCTATGTGAAGCACGAAAGTTTCAAGGGCCGAACTCAAGGCCACCTCTCTCTGAGACAAAAGAGCTCTTATTCTTGCCATGCCGTTGAAATGTGCTCCCAAGGTTGGTATTTGTGGCCAGATTGAAAACTCCCTATGTTCATGTGTGGGAGGAAATAGAACATTTCTGCAGCAAATAACCCGTTCACTTATTGTTACGATAAAAGGAATACTTTTAATTAACCCAGAACAATCTTCATTATTGAGCATCAAATAACTACCATTTTCCAACAACTTGAACGTGGGGATGATAGCAGGAACTGGCGTGCCTTGCAACACGCAAGCCATATTTGGTCGGTGTTTGTTGCATGAACCGTGTAACTGTATGTGCCTACACATTAGTGAATGATCTGGCGTCTCAGTGCATTCCTCTCCATTCAGATAAACTTCTTGATCATCTTTGAAAATCTGTATGTGTATGGAAGCGACCAGACCTCATGAAGAAAACCACTACCTAAAGGTTCATAACGACCTATTGGTATATATTTCATACAATTTGAAAACTTATATAAAGCAAAAGGCAGCGTTATTAAACCGTGGATAAGGCACGTTGCCAAAGCAGCCAACCTTTTGGATTTATACTGGAAATGTTAAAGGAAGAATTACGGAGTAGGGCCTGTAAATCTTTAATGGACAACCGAGTAAAATTACTCCAACCATCATATTCCTCTAACTCCGGGATAGTAGGGGTGTTTAATTTTTTAGAAGTAGCCAATCCAAAGCATTTGGTCTGGGAAATTGTTTCATTCACAAACAACATATGATTTGGGATGAGACATGCACGGTGCAAAGCCTCAGTGCCTTGTACCTGCCAGGTTCGTGAACCCCAAACTGATGTAGATCCTGGATATCTTTACACTGTGTTAAGTTAGCATGGGCTCATTACTGGTTTAAACGCCATTTTTCCTTTTTTGCAACTTCTGCACACGACACTTAGTTGTTGCTTTAGCTTTCAGCCTACCTGCGTCAAGATCTATGCCTGCTTCAAGCAGGCGCAGGGTTTTGATGCAGCTTTGTCCTATCTGATGGTAAATGCGGCACACCGTGGGTGGCAGAGCAGCGGTGCACGTTAACTGGTGCATCCCTGGGGATGTGCTAGTTAATATAAATCTGCCCCTTTACATTTAATTATGTGCAGGGGACACAGAGTCGGTGAGGTTTATCCAAGGTTAAGAAGAGATGAGTCCTGTTCAGTGAAAAATTGGAGATAGGCTTCACCTCCTCACAGCCGCGGGCCGTGGAGGGAGTTACGGTGGGGCAGGGAGGCGGGAAGGGGGAGGGGCAGGGTGGAGGGACCTAAAAACTGGCATATGGATAATTGCAGGTAAGTACACAATTTAATTATTTAAACGAAATTCGTAGCGCGCACAGCATCGCATTTTGCGATGCTGTGCGCGCTACGAAATTCGTTTGAATAATTAAATTGTGTACTTACCTGCAATTATTCATATGCCAGTTTTTAAGTCCCTCCACCCTGCCCCTCCCCCTCCCCGCCTCCCTGCCCCACCGTAACTCCCTCCACGGCCCGCGGCTGCCTCCTCAGCATCGTTGGACATGGTTAAATAATAGCTGCAAAATGTTACTCTTGTTAAACAATTTTACTATTATAATCTCTGAGATTTGTCTCTTACTGTGCAACATCTCATTGTTGTTATCTTTCTTTAAAGATAAAGACAACATCAACATGAGCGACAATCAGCAATCAGTTGATTTCGACCTCATCATTGAACTCGTAATTGAAACATCAGTGGATGTTGATCCCTTGGATGATTTCAATCCTGAGGATGAAGAAGAACGTGATGAGGATGCAGATTTGTCAGAATTGTATGACATAGGATGGGAAGCTGACGTGCTTGAGCCTATGGAACTATAAACATTTATTTTATAAATTTATAATAAATAAAAAGTAAATATTTAAACCGTTTAATTTAAAAATAAAGACACCTTCAAAAACAGGTTATGTGTAGTGTCTTCAATAAAATATTAAAATATGGTCATAAAATTAGATCAGATTCATATATAAAACAGCACAGGTAAAATGAATATAAATTCCATTTCTTTTCTGCTATTTCTGTATTCTAAATTTGCCATGTACAAAAAAATGTTCTATGTAAAAATGTTAAGTAATGTGTTAAGTTTTTGATGACTGTTATTAATTTACTGTTGGGTAATAGTGGTTAATAAAATTTTTTATTATATTTTACCACATATTCAACTGCAGATTATTTCAAGATTTTAGGATGCCAAGCAAAGAAAGAGTGAGAAAGGCTGCAAAACGTCAAAGACAGCAGGTGAATGAAAAAAAGCAGCAGTCCTCTAACAAAAAGATTTGTCAAGTCACCAAGAAAGCACCGGGTAAGAGTACAAAAACATTCATAAGAAATATCTGTAGTAAAAAAAATATTACTACAGAAAATGTTTCAGTCCAGAAAAGGAGAAGCAATTCAAACGGTAAGGAAAGGCCAATGAAAAATGTTACTGCTAGAGTAAGAGATAACTCTATGCATGAAAGTAGAAGGAAACAACAGTTTAGGGACATTCGTAAACGAATGTTCCGTAACAGGATAATTGGCAATTTGTTAAAAAATATTAAGAAAGGTCAACAGAAAGTGTTTTTTTATAAGAGAAAAAAAATAGTTGAGAAAGTTATTGATCAGGCATTTGAAATTAAACGTAAGTTATTTATTTTGACAATCAATAGAATTAGGAAGCTAAACAAGGCAATTTATGATTTCAAAAGAAATAGTAGATGGAAGAGAATAGTTAATCGTAGTAATTTTTGTGAAGTTTTTTCTGGAGAATGGATGCATAGTTCAAGCTCTGAGGCATTTTTTAATGAGGAGAGTTATTTCCAGGATAATGATTTGGTGCATGCAGTTGACACCAGTGGTCGAGCTTATGAACTGAAAGATGGTTGTCCAGTGGAAAAAGAAAAACTTGTGACAACAGAGATAGAAGAGGTGTTAGGTAATGAGGTTTTAGGGAGACGTCCTAAGGGTCCTGTGTACACCTGGAAGTGTAGTAGTATTTGCAGTGTACGACAGGATTCCATCAATTTGCTTTGTGATTTTATACGGTCATTTAATAAGAAAAGTTTGAAGCAGAAAATGAAGTTGTTGCAAGAATTAGATCCTTGCAGAGTGAGAGAAGTGATAGGTTTGCATGGTCATTCACTGGCTTGTCTTTCCAGGAGAGTATGTCAGAGTGTTTTTCATCATTTCAGGATGCTAGCAGTGCATCATAAAAAAGTGAGGAAATTAGTTAGAATGTTGTATTATGCTAAGAGTCCAGCAATTATGCTTAAACAATTATGCGCTGCTCTTTTGCATGGTTCTGAAATAGATGTGAAGAATATATGTGAAGAAATTGAGTTTTGTTACTTTGGAAGTAAAGAGGAGAATGTTGAAATTGACCAAGAAGAAGAGAGTAATGTGGAAGATAGTGTACAGGTTTCCAGTACAGATAATTTCCAGAGGGAAATTGCGACGTTTGAGGTGAAATCAAGTGAGAGGCAAAATTTCACTTGTGTGTGTTGTCGACGCACTTATTATAAGAATCAGACTAAGTTAGTGGATTTATATGGAAAAAGTGAAAGGGAAAATAATAGTGAATGGAAGGATTTTACAACATACTTGATGGTAGAAATTTTTTTGATTTGGGATTGGATCAACGTGTGTGTACTTATTGTTGTAACAAATTAAATCAAAACCAGATGCCTGCTAGAGCAGTTCATAATAATCTGGAATTGGTTGAGATTCCTTCTGAATTGAAGGATTTAAATACTTATGAATCTATTTTGATTCAAAGTATCCATCCCTTTCAGGCTATTGTAAGAATGGAGCCAAAGACAGGGAAATTGCCTCCATCAGATTTACAGAGAGGATTAAAGGGAAGAGTTGTTTATTTGCCTCTAGATTTGAAGAAAAACATTAACACAATTGGAGTAGAAAAAGTGGAAGAGGAACCTCTTGTTATCTTAGTTAATGGGGTTCCGACAAAGAATAAGAAAATATGGCAAGATTTAGTAGATGTTAGGAAAGTCAAAAGGGCAACATTGTATTTGAAAAAATATAATAAATACTATAAAAATGTATATGTTGCAGAAGAGGAAGTAAGTGAGGAAGAGGATAGCGATTTGTGTGCTGGTCAAATTGAGAAAGTAGAACCCTGTACTAGTGAAGAAATATATGAACATTATAGTGTTCATCCTTTGCATTCCAAGGAAGTCATGGGGAATGCTATTGAGTTGTTTCAAATGAAACAAGCGAAAGGGAGTCCCATTAGTGTTTGGGAGGAAAGTTTGGAAGCTCGGTGTTTCCCACAGCTTTTTCCAACAGGTCAGGGAGGAAGATATGATGAGCGACCTCATCAAATTCCTGCTTCTGAATACCGGACTTTGCGATTGTATGCAGGAGATCCTAGGTTTCGACAATGCATTCCTTATTTGTTTCATCTCCTGTTTGAAAGCGATCTGTCTGGACTGTCATATGCAGTGAACCACATCTTGAAAAGTGGTATACACATGCAAAACATCTCGGCAAGTGACTTTATGGATAAAGTCAATGTCCAAGACAGTATTTTGGATTCTCACCTGATTAATCTCATGGCGTGTCAGCGTGGTACTAATGAGTACTGGTACCGTCGTCATGGTGATTTAAAATGTATGCTGAGGAACTTAGGAACTCCCACATGGTTCCTCACTTTGAGCTGTGCTGAGTATGGCTGGGAAGACTTACTTGAATTTCTACGAGAGGCAAATGCTAACGTAGAAAACATCGAATTCAAGACACCCGGAGAACTGTGCTCTTTGGATCCAGTCAATGTATGTAGGTACTTCAATCATAGATTTGAAGGTATGATGTCTTTCATCATGAATAAGAAGAATCCACCTCTTGGAGAGGTGTTGGATTTCTTCTGGAGGAAGGAGTACCAAGCAAGAGGTGCTCCTCATATACATATGTTGCTGTGGATCAAGGATGCACCTAAATTTGGAACGGATGCAGAAGACTCAGTGATGAGTTTCATAGAACAGTATTCTACGTGTGCTGTTCCAAACGCAAAGGAGAAAAAAAGCCTAAGAGAAAAAGTTCTACGTTTCCAAAGCCATCGATGTGGAAAGTACTGTCGTCGTAAATTCCGGAACAAAGACAAGTTCTACACCAAATGTCGTTTCGGCTTTCCACGACCGGTAATTTCTAAAGGAAGAGTGAACAGTTTGATGTCTTCGCTGCGACATAATGTGATGAAGAAATCACCTAAAAACACATACAATTTGAAGAGGAACGAAGAGTCTAAGTACATCAACGACTACAACCCGGTGATTTTGTCCATGTGGAATGCTAACATGGATATACAGTTTGTGGCTGATAACTGTATGGCTGTGGCTCGGTATGTGACATCTTACATCACCAAAAAAGAGAAGACAGAATTGAAGGATATGTGGGAGGACATTATCCATGAAAAGAGCCTCAGCAAGAAGTTGTACAGTTTCAGTCTGAAGATGTTGTCGCATCGAGAAATTGGAGCTTACGAATGTTCTGACCGGTTGTCTTCAGCAAGTCTCTATGCCAAGTCCAGGAGTATCGTTTGGGCGAGTGTTGGTCTTGCTGCAACGCGTAATCGAGTTCTCAAACCTGTGCGGGAAATTGAGTATTTGGCGGAAAAGGAGCCAAACAGTACCGACATTTTGAAGAGCAACATGTTGGATACATATTATCCAAATCGAAGCAGTCACCTCGAGAATGTTTGTCTGTATGAGGTTCTGCAAAATTACATATTCAAGAGGAACATGAAAGAAGATACTGAGAAAGGAGTGTATGCTGTAATAGGAAGTGAGGGATGTCTGGTCAAGCAAAGAAAATGCCACTTGATAAACCATCGAAAATTGAGTGGCGAATCTCCTGAAAAAAAGGAGTTTTTCTATTTAGCACTTTTGCAACTTTTTAAGCCTTGGCGTGCAGAAGAGGAACTGCTTGGAGATTTCCTTTGTTACGAAGACTCATTCAATGCTGCCAAGGAGACCATAGAATGTCCTGCTTTTCCCAAATATGTAGAAATGTTGAATGTGGAAATCGAGCAGGAAGCAACGATTGCAGCCGAGATTGCCAGAGACAGTTCTCAGGACAGTCAGAGTTCTGCTTCATTGAGTCAGGATCCACTAGGAGGACCTCTTATCGAAAATGAAGCTGCCACTGCTATGAATGAAGTGGAAAGAGCCATGGCACATGCTCAGGAGGATGCGGTTAACTTAGAAGAGTTGGAAAGACAACTCAACGTTGAGCAGAGGAAAATATATGACGAACTTACCATGCAAATTGATCATGGATTAAGTCATGACAAGAAAGAGTGCTCATGTACGTCGTTGAAGCCTGTCCGACTGTACGTGAGTGGAGAAGCGGGAACTGGAAAAAGTTTCCTTATTAAAGCAATTTCATGTTATTTGCAGGAAAGGACAGAGTCATCGCTGTCTTGTGTTGTCACCGCTCCAACTGGACTGGCAGCACATAACATTAAAGGGATTACTTTACATCATTTACTGATGCTGCCAGTGGAGCATGACAACAAATTAGAATATCACAAGCTATCTGGAGATGCTTGTTTTGAAGTTTCAAGAGTCTTGAGGAAAATGAAACTTCTTATCATTGACGAAGTAAGCATGGTTTCCAATGTCATGCTTGCCTTTGTGCATTTAAGAATGCAAGAAGTTCTCAAAACAGAGTATGATGTGTTATTTGGTGGCAAACACATCATTGTTTTCGGAGATCTTCTGCAGCTGACACCAGTGAAAGGGCAACCTGTGTTCAAAATGCTCACGCATGAAGATACCAGGAAGTGCTTAGGGAGCATTGGCAACGTCAATATATGGTTAAACTTCAATTATGCTGAACTGCATGAAAATATGCGTCAGGCAAAGGATGAAGTTTACAAGACTATTCTACAAGATGTTAGAATTGGAAAAGTGACCGAGCATGGGAAAGAAGCTTTACATGCACGATTACTGACAAATTTATATCCAGACGAAGATGTTGTGCCTGAGAATATTTTTCAGAAAGTTACTGAGAAAAAATCTGGAATATGTTTGATGCCAACTCTTGCAGAATGTGCCAAATTCAACAACAAAATGTTGCATTTAGAAAAGCAAGAGATTGTGAAACTGGAAGCTATTGACAGAGTAGAGCATATGGGATCAACAATTATTTTGTCTGGGAATCTGAAAACAAAATTGGATTCATTAGAGAAGAGTATATCTAAAACTGCGGGTTTTGAAAAGACTCTGAATGTGTGCTTGAACTGCCGTATAATTTTAAGAAGGAATTTACATGTTGAAAGAGGTCTGGTAAATGGATCAATGGGTAATGTTGTTGATTTTGTGAAATATAGAAATAGAGATAGAAATAGAGATGGAATTGAATTTTTAAAAATTAAATTTGATGGCATTGAGGAAGTACAGCTAATTGGTCGTTGTTCTGCTAGATTTTTGCTTGTAAAAGACTTATATGTTCGTCGTAAGCAGTTTCCTGTTTGCTTGGCATATGCGGTGACAATCCATAAATCGCAAGGTTTAAGTGTAGACTGTGCATTGGTGAATATTGGCAGTTCTGTGTTCAAGGAGGGTATGGCATATGTGGCATTGTCACGAGTTAGAACTTTATCGGGATTGTACTTGATTGAGTGTGATGTCACAAACATTTGTGCGGATCTAGATTGTGTTAAGGAATACAATAGGTTAAGAAGAGCGTATGCGCCACATTTGCCTCAGTATCCTTTGTTTGAGAAACGTGTGGTAGGCTGGAAACGAAGAAATGTGACCAATACTGGGGAGGTTGTAGCAAAAAGACGAAAAGTCGATGAACCTGAAATTATAAGCCGAAACAAAAAGGATTCTGTTGAAGATGTTGTTGGTTTTCAATTTGAAAACAGTTCTGGTGTCAACTGCTATGCTAATGTAGTGGTTAATGTTTTGTTTTCTCTAGAAAATGTAAAAGAAGGGATTGTGGTCAATTCTGATCAAAGATTTTGCAGTTTGTTAAATTCTGTGTTAGAGAAATGTAGCACTGATAGAAGAAACATAGAAAGTGTGTCTGAAATTCGAAATCTGTTAGACAGATGTTCAGGCCAAACACAATTCTCTCAAAATAGTCAGCAAGATTGTCAGGAGTTTTTAATGTATATGCTTGATGTATTGCATGATGAAGGTGTAGATGTAGATCACCTGTTTGGGCTTTCTTATCAATGGCAGCATGACTGCGAGAACTGTAGGGTATCAAGTAGTACTAGTGTAGACTCAGAAAGATTTATATATTTAACTTTGCCAGACAGTAAACCAGTCTCTTTTAATAAGCTAGTAAAAGCAGCTGATCACAACATGGAGTGTAGCCAATGTAAATCTGAAATGATGTCCACATTATTTATACGAACATATGGCCAGTATGTCATTTTAATGTTCCAACGATGTAGGCCTGATGGAACAAAATTGACAACTTTAATTAAAAATTTTGTGGCTTCACAGTTGTCAATATCAGGAAGGACTTTTGTAACTGTAGCAATTATATATCATGATGGTCCTTCAATAACATCAGGACATTATACAGCTTATTTAAAGTGTAGAAATGGCTGGTCATTCTGCAATGATTCTGTTTTAATTTTCAAAAAAAAATTGCCGTATGACCTTAAAAACTCTTACCTGGTGTTTTTAAAACCAAAATTTTAGGGAAAGAATCTCGGGATGTGCTCTGAGGAATTTCAAGAAGTTCTAATGGCTCCTACACGATTTGGCCTTGAGGATAAGTGTAGTACAGAGACATAACTTCTTACCATAACACTGGACGTCATGGAGAAATACGTGCACTTTGAATGAGTTCAGAAAAACTGTTTCTTTTTATAAGCTAATTGAAGCAGCCAATGAAAACATGGAGTAGAGGGAATGTAAGTCTGCAATGCTGTCTACTGTTTTACATTGCTTTGTGATTAAAAGTGATGTAGAGAATTAAATAATTGTACTAGTCATAAAGGTAGTGTAAGTCTGCTTCATAGTAAGCAGTATCAGTGTGATAGGAAATGTAGAACATGATTGAGCAAGAAGGGGAAGATATTAGTAGTCCAGGATTGTGAAAATGATCTTCAACATTTTAATTGTGAAAGTTGCGGAAATACAACATGACGGGATTGGCTTAAAAGAATTCTAAGAGTTATAAATGGCTCAGACACGATTTGGCCTTGTGGAAACGTGTGGTAGAGAGCGAGAAGTCATTTATTGTATGTAACATGTTTTTGAAAACGATGGAGGTTTTCTTTCAGAAAGTGGCGGGTTGAAAGTAATAACAGCACAACAGAGTGTAAGCTGTTCATAGGACATCCTTGGCCGTCATGGAAAGTAAGTTAACTTTAAGGAGTTCTGAATTCTGATTTGTTATGTTGTATGGGTTTTTTAAACACAATCATTTTGATTGTGTTTTTTTTCCCCGCTGTTATATGATGAATACCTTCAAGTCACTGTTTTAGTGAAATTTGATACATTCTGAGAACAGCAAAAATAAACCATTTAACATGTATAATTAATTCTGTTCTGTTTGCATTTATGATGTACATGTAGAACTGTGTAGGAGGCATGGAGAAGGTGAGGCTTCTGTAAGTGTCAAAGTTGTTGCATACAGTGCTCATATTCTACGTAGTCTTTTATATTTCATTACTTTCACTGTTTCTGACTGATCTAAACATTTTTTTTTTAAAAAGACCAGTAAGTATAAGGGAAGGAAACAGACAGTTATGTTAAAAGAAAGACAGCTATAGGGAATAAACTAGGGATACTGTTACCCGCAATCCTCTGTTGATGATGTCACTGAGCATGTCATGAATGATGTAATATGTGACATCATCAGCAGTGGATTACGGGTAATAGTATCTCTAGTTTACTCCCCTATAGCTGTCTTTCTTTTAACATAACTGTCTGTTTCCTTCCCTTATACTTACTGTTCTTTTTTTTTAAAAAAAAATTTTGGTTCGCTTCCGGTTCGCGTACCGGGGAGCGAACTGGGAAGCGAACTAAGAGAAATAGAGGTTGGCACAGTTCCAAATATTGTACCAATTTTTTAATAACGGGGAGGTAGTTCTGAAAAGAACTTTTTTTTTATTGTTTTTGTTGTTTTATATTTTTTTTATTATTTTTCTGAACATTTTTTTACTTTTTTTGAATTTTTCTGAACAGTTTTATATTTTTTGGGGGTTTTTTTCGGAGGGGGCAACGAAAACGATTCATTGTAAAGGGCTCAACAGGAGCAACAAAACAAAAAAAATGAATTTATTATTTGGGGCGTTTCGTACAAACTTGCATATGATAGTCAATAGCTCTGTTGATCAGAGTGATGCTACTTTCTCCGTAGCAAATGAATCCACTGCAATGTACGCAGACTTGTTTTACTTCACGAAATCTCGTTTGTATATTTGGCACCATCTCCCTGCCCTCTGGTCCCGTTACTTCCGGTACAACAAATCTTCTGGCCATAATAGGGAGATTATCTAGGTCGTTACGAAACTGTGCAGCACTGTAGTTGTTAGGATGCCACCTAGTCATATGGCGATGCATTGTGTAGTTTCCGAAACTGTATTTTTTGTCGGTCCCTCTGGACAGTCTATCTTGACATATAAGGCAAGTTACGTATCTTGCATTTACTTTTTTCTGACCTTTGGGAATTTTAAAAAATTGCCAAATTAAGTTTTCTTTCCGGTGAGACGTCCTGGGATCCTCAGGCAAAAAGTGCCTCTCTTCGTGCTCTTCGTCCTGTTCCTCTTCTTCCTCTTCTTGCTGAATTATAACTTCAGCAGGTGGTCCACTCTTCCTTGGATGTGGTGGAGGTGGTGGGGAAGCACCAGCTGAAGCTACTAAAGAAGCCATTGCTCACTGGTAACAAAGGGTCTTTCTCTCACAATGATGAAAGTCAGAGTGAGGAAAGATGGAGGGATTTTCATCATTTGGGAAAAACAATAGTTCTCAACCAATGAAAAGTGTTCATTTTAGATTATATGACCTAGTCTTACATCATTAGGAAACCAAAAGTGAAATGAACCAATGAAAAGTGTTATTACCAAGTCACATGACCTGCTGTGTTTACGTTACTCGCTTTGCAGGGCCTCCCGGTTTGCTTCCATAAACCTGCGCTTTGCGCCTCGGTAAGCGTACCAGTTCGCTAACGTAGCACGTCATATGACGTATCACGCGACAACGCGAAACGTCATGCGGACGGGAGGCGTCACGATGTTGTTTTCTAACGCGGCAGTTGCGGTAAAGGAACGTTTACCGGCTTGCGGTCTATTTCGCGGCATCAAGGTCAGCTAACGGGAAGCTTCCCGATTCGCGAAGCGGGAACGAAGAAAAAAAAATATTTAAAAAAAAAATTATTAATAAACATATAAAATATATTTTTGGATTTAAAGAAGAATACATTTTACAGCTACAGATATTAGCTGTTAAAAAACCAATGAAATTCACTGAAAAAACCATAGGTTATAGACCATATATAGTTAGGAATTAGCATTTACAAAACCTTGAAAATTCACTGAAAAAACCATAGGTTATAGACCATATATAGTTAGGAATTAGCATTTAAAAAACCTTATTTTACTCACACAAAACCATTGAAATTCCATATATAGTTAGTTGCACTAACTATATATCGCGCACCCGCAATCCACTGCTGATGATGTCACATATTACATCATTCATGACATGGTCAGTGACATCACTGATGACATCACTGATGACATCTCAAATGACATCACTGATAACATCTCAAATGACATCACTGATGACATCTCAAATGACATCACTGATGACATCATCTAGTGTCTGTGTGTTTTTGTAAAGTTTAAATACGTTTTACATATTGAAGAATGAGTGGATGTATGGAAGACTGAGTGTGTGTGTGGCTGGCTTGGAGGTGTGTGACTCTGTGCATATCAATGTGTACTTGTATCAGTGATTGTATAAGAGAGTAAGTATGTGTTAGTATATGTGTGAAAAGTATGGTGTTCTGTGTTTAACTATAGATGAGGAAATCGAAGTGTGATTGATTCTTCACAGGACTGACTAGGTGTATGAGTGCATATGATAGTGTTGTAATAATGAGTGACTGTATGTATGAGTGATTGTATGGGTGAATGAGTGAATGTGTGTGTAGACGTAGGAATCAGTGAGTGCGTATGTAGTAACTGGTATTGGTGTGTCATGATGTCATCAGTGATGTCATTTGAGATGTCATCAGTGATGTCATTTGAGATGTCATTAGTGATGTCATCAGTGATGTCACTGAAGTATGGTGTTCTGTGTTTAACTGTATAGATGAGGAAATGGAAGTGTGATTGATTCTTTACAGGACTGACTTGGTGTGTGAGTAACTCCATGGATGAGTGGCAGTGTGTGACTGTCTGCATAGGTGTATGAGTGCATATGATAGTGTTGTAATAATGAGTGACTGTATGTATGAGTGATTGTATGGGTGAATGAGTGAATGTGTGTGTAGACATTGGAATCAGTGAGTGCGTATGTAGTAACTGGTATTGGTGTGTCATGATGTCATCAGTGATGTCATTTGAGATGTCATCAGTGATGTCATCAGTGATGTCATTTGAGATGTCATCAGTGATGTCATCAGTGATGTCACTGACCATGTCATGAATGATGTAATATGTGACATCATCAGCAGTGGATTGCGGGTGCGCGATATATAGTTAGTGCAACTAACTATATATGGAATTTCAATGGTTTTGTGTGAGTAAAATAAGGTTTTTTAAATGCTAATTCCTAACTATATATGGTCTATAACCTATGGTTTTTTCAGTGAAAAAAAATATATATATATATATATGTATATATATATATATATATATATATATATATATATATATATATATATATATATATATATATACATATATATATATATATATATATGAAACGAAGGATCCCAACCGCTTCTTGCAGCGGTTTAAGCAGGCGCAGACTTCCTCTCCAGAGAACAGGTATCAGATGTTAAATCACCAGACAAGCCATCACACTAATCAAAGTGCCAGCAGTGCATATTTATTTTGCAAAAGAGTGTCAGAGCAAGTGCCCTCCCTGTATATATATATATATATATATATATATATATATTCACTGAAAAAACCATAGGTTATAGACCATATATAGTTAGGAATTAGCATTTACAAAACCTTGAAAATTCACTGAAAAAACCATAGGTTATAGACCATATATAGTTAGGAATTAGCATTTAAAAAACCTTATTTTACTCACACAAAACCATTGAAATTCCATATATAGTTAGTTGCACTAACTATATATTGCGCACCCGCAATCCACTGCTGATGATGTCACATATTACATCATTCATGACATGGTCAGTGACATCACTGATGACATCACTGATGACATCTCAAATGACATCACTGATGACATCACTGATGACAACATCCAGTGACTATGTTTCTGTAAAGTTAAAATATGTCTTACATATTGAAGAATGAGTGGATGTATAAGTGTCTGGACGAAGGATTTAGTAGGTGCATGACTGAATGTATGAGTGAGTGATTAAATGTGTCTCACTGAGTGCATGGGTTAGTGACTAAACTGTCTTAATTTGTGCATCATTATGTCTGTTGTTCTGTAAACTGCTGCATGTGTTGATCAGTAGCTATATGAGTAACTATATGGGTTATTGATTGATTGCCCAAGTATTTGCATGGGAGACTGAGTGTGTGTGTGGCTGGATGGGAGGTGTGTGACTCTGTACAGATCAATGTGTACTTGTATCAATGATTGTATAAGAGAGTAAGTATGTGTTAGTATATGGTTGAAAACGTAAGGTGCTCTATGTTTAACTGTATAGAGTAGAAAATGGAAGTGTGATTGATTCTTTACAGGACTGACTAGGTGTGTGAGTAACTCCATGGATGAGTGGCAGAGTGTGAGTGTCTGTATAGGTGTATGAGTGCATATGATTGTGTTGTAAACATGAGTGATTGTATGTATGAATGATTGTATGGGTGAATGAGTGAATGTGTGTGTAGACGTAGGAATCAGTGAGTACGTATGTAGTAACTAGTATTGGTGTGTCAATGGTTTCAAAAATTATACTCTGTTTTTAACACTGGGTGAAACAGAGGTTATATTAAAATGTGAGGAGATGCATTGTATTGTCACATGAATGATATCATCAGTGATGTGATCATTGATGTCAAGTGAGATGTCATCAGTGATGTCATTTGAGATGTCATCAGTGATGTCATCAGTGATGTCACTGACCATGTCATGAATGATGTAATATGTGACATCATCAGCAGTGGATTGCGGGTGCGCAATATATAGTTAGTGCAACTAACTATATATGGAATTTCAATGGTTTTGTGTGAGTAAAATAAGGTTTTTTAAATGCTAATTCCTAACTATATATGGTCTATAACCTATGGTTTTTTCAGTGAATTTTCAAGGTTTTGTAAATGCTAATTCCTAACTATATATGGTCTATAACCTATGGTTTTTTCAGTGAATTTCAATGGTTTTTTAATAGCAAATATCATAAGCTGTCGAATGTCAAGTACGTGGTAAGAATTTTTTTTTTCGTGTTTATGCACACTGATCTGCTTTGATTGCTGCCCCCCACCCCTCATTTCTATTAGGAGTACTCTCTCTTTGCAGATAGTGAAGGGTAGTTAACGCAGCCCTTTCCCCCTTTGTAATCCGTCGTGCCTGCTTCTCTCTCCATTTGATTGATTGTTCTCTTTGGTTCATTCTCTATTTACAAACAAGCACAGAGTCGCAATACTCTGTTTAGTCTTTGCAGATAGCGAAAAATCGTGTAAAAAAACAAAAGGAATCGAGCAAAATCAGTAGGCCACTAATGGGATCTCTTTTGACCTCGCTAAAATAGAAACATTAGGAACAACCTGTTGAAAATAGCAATGCGTATGTATATAAGCGGCGTTCATTTGTGTTCACAGTACCCCTTGTTGATTGTTTCAATCGAGCATTGAATTGTTCGAAGTTAATTCTCTTAACGATCTTCTCTACCTGCAAACGAGGAAGAATAGGAATATTCTATCTCCCTTTGCAGATAGTGAAGGGTAGGTAACGCAAGCCTTTAACACGTCGTACCTATTTCATTCCTCATTGATTGATTGATTGTCCGAACATTGACTGTTTGGGAATTAGTTCTTTTTGGAGGTATTCCCTGTTTGCAAATAAACGTAGGAAAATCTTTGCAAGTAGTGAAAGGGTACGTAATGCGGACCGTTCTCCCCCGTTGTAATCTGTCATGCCTATCTACTCCCCACTGATTGATGCACCTTTTTCACCCGGACCATTTACTAGAGATACGTCATCTGGCCCGACCAGAGAGCACCCCTAGTGAAAAGGACATATGCAATAATAACGAAGTGATCACTGTATCCTGTCAACAGAAACTTTACCATGAAACAACCTGGAAAGAAAAAAATAGGAAAACGAAAATCAGTAGGCCACTGATGAACATGAACTTTTATTAAACAACGAACAAAGAAACGATAACATAACGTAATGATAAAACCTATTAATGTCCTAGAAACAAGAAAACGTTAAAATATGCCAGTGGTGAGAGACCAGAAAAACAGTAAGAGAAACCAAATCACCCCTCGCTGTCCCACCGCCTGCCACGCCAAAAAAATCGATAGACTAGGGAAAATGCAAGTCAGTAGAACATCCACCCCCACTCTGGAAACTTCCAAGGTGGGGCAGGGTTCCGGCTACGCCCAGCCGGGAGCAGCCCATATAAGGCAGGTCCTGCTGCCACGCCTCGGCCAGGAGATCCTAACGTAGGGTGTAGCCGGAGGAGAGGCCGAGACCAGCGGGACCCGGCCAGGGGATTGCCTTTACAACGCTGAACAGTTGCAGGGGGGGGGAATGTCTCCTCGACCCTCCCCTCTCTCTCCCAGTCCGGCCGCGGTGGCCCTTGAGAGTTGCAGGTAGTCCCGCCACATGCTCTTCCGGTCCGACCACCAACGGTCGGGGGGCCGAGGCCGACGGGATCCGGCTGCAGCCGATAAACCAAGAAACCCGTTCATGGGGCCAGAGCCAGGGGCGTCCGGCCGACATCCACCGGAAGCCCGGCCCGAAGACGGACGGGACACTTCTTTCTTTTATAATGGCTGCGACAACACTGGAGGGGGATGTCTTGCACATGCCTCCGACCCCCCCCTCGTCCTCATCGCCTGGTCCGGCCATAACAAATCTCAAGCGAGACGCCGTGGGGTGCACTGGGAGGGAGAGACGGTGCGAACAGGCCTCTCCCGCCTCCCCAGGTGGAGGCTTCCCAGCTGCACCCTCAGCGCTCCAGGCGGTGGCATCCTAACAACTACAGTGCTGCACAGTTTCGGAACGACCTAGATAACGGTTCTTCCACTGTGGCCATGCTGCAACGTCTCGCCCGGCAGGGTGGAGCCCGTCCGCTCATGTGACCCCGCGATCGCCAGTAGCTGCCGAACTCTCAAAATGGCGGTCGACCTGGCAAGAGCGGGCCCAACATAAAGAAATGGCCCGGTCACTGGTTGACTCCACCACCGTAGTCCTCCACGACCTTGAAGATTCTAGAGGAGCCGCGGGAGTCTCCGACCCCCGATGGGGAATGACTGCCATGATCGCCCGTGGAGTGACGAAACTGTATCCGCGGGACGTCGGCGCTCCCATGCTGGCGCCAGCCTCACTTTGAATTACTACAATCCTGCAGACCTTACTTCCGGTGAAAGCACAGTGTGACCCGGTAGGAAAAATTATTGCACCCCCTCCCCTTTTTGACTGATAGTTCAAACCACCGATCCTTTCCTTTGCCCTTTTAACGGAACTTTGGACTGCCTCCCCCTCTTTTACATTTTCTAGAGAAAACAAAACATTAACCACTACATTAGCATAGCAGTTGACACCAGAACTGTTTTCAAATTGAAAACCAACAACATCTTCAACAGAATCCTTTTTGTTTCTGCTGTGACCCTGCTACAGCACAGGCATTGTCCCCAGCAGTAATTCTGCAATGCCGGTAAGAATAGCTGTGGTGCCTACTGGACTCACTCACCCCCGCGGCGCCCCACGCCGTTTTTTGCTGGGCGGCAACTTACTAGACATCACTTTCGTGCCATCTAGATTTCAGCGCGTTCTGCTGCCTTGGAACTATTCGCACAACAGACCGCTACTGACAAGAATATTTCATTATTGGTGCTGTCAATTTCAATAAATCTATTGGATAATTAAAAAGAAATTGCCACGGTCTCTTCGTTGTTTAAATGTTTTTACTGTTTTTGTTTTGTTGTATATATTTATATGTTATTAAAGTTTTATATTCCTACTACTTTGTTGGAGTGCTATATATTTTTAATGTGACACATAATTGTAAAAACTTTGATGTACAAAGAGTCATTCCTGGAATCTTCCGCTTCAGGCTCGGTCCCCTCCCCAATCACAATACAGGATGGTTTTCAGATAGTAGGAACGCGTGTGCTGTGACGGATCACATCGGGTGTGGGCCTTGATCTACTATAACTCCTTTGAAGAGGGGTGATTCTTTACAGCTGGGGCCATAAACTACATCTGCAGGGCTAGCTGATAGCCTAGGACCGGCCTGGACATTCGGACACAGAGGAAGAGGAGTGTCAGAGGGTGCGGTAGTAAATAGGGCGAAAGGGAGGTGTCGGGCGGGCACAGAGTGTGATTCTCAGGGAAGAGCAGCGCAGATGGGGGAAGGTTTATTGCCCATGCATAAGACAGAGAGCGGTGGTGACCAGTGCCTGGGGGAGATGCTTACGAGGGTGAGGAGCCATGCTACGAATCGACAGCGTGCAGAGAGTGGGTCTGGTCAAGACATCTAAAATGGCTGCCGTGCACGACAAAAGTGTGGCATTTCAAAAAAGGCAAGATGGCGCAGACAATGTTTTTCAACACTTCCTCATTTCCTTCGAATCGAACGTTAACAGACGTTGGGGCATATTACCAAAGTTAAGCGATATTTATCGCTAACGATGCTTACCAACCAATTTTTTACCACTAAGCATCGTCAGAAATTATCGAAGATAAACCTTACTATTATCAAGGTTTATCGCAAATGCGATAATAAACGGCCGCAATGCATGAATATCGCTAAAAACTCAGCGATATTCATGCATTACCGAGCTAATACTCTTAGCCATGTTATCCACCTCCCATTGGATAACATGGCTAAGAACTGCTCAGGGCAGGTGTTACTTTTTGGAGATATTCGCGCTTAGCGCGAATATCTCCAAAAGTTGGTAATAGGAGATAGATATCTTTCATGTTGTAATGCAAGTTATTGTGGTATATGGAACTCATACCATAATCTCTCAGGAAAGCAGAAACTGATCCTTTTGGGACCGCCTAAAAAGGCCTAGGGGGTGAGGAGTACTCTACTTTGCCCCCTTTTCACGTTCCGAACTATTTTATTTTACTCTCTTCTGTAATTACACAAAATACCAGCGATAAGATGCATCGGAGACACACAGTGAGAGAAAGGAGGCCGGAGATGAAGAAGACATGTCAAATACACATTGGAGATAATATAGTGGCAGAAGGGAAGTAAATATGAGTAAACTTACCATGTAACATAAAAATGTTGCACTCTATACTATAAGTCTCATTTTATACTACAATCACTTCGCTACAACCTCATAAATTAAAAATAAAAATAAATAATGTCTCAAACAATTTTTGATTTCTAAATATAAATTTATTCTTCAGAATTTTCTAAATTTGAAACAACTAGTAACATGTCCTCATCAGTAATTTCCTCTTCAATCATCTCATCTGGAATCTCCTCATTAAAAGTCTGCAATGATGATTCTTGTAACTCTATGGTCTCCAAACACTCGATAAATTCGCCATCAAGAGATTGATCAAAAAAATCATTCAAGTCATCTCCTCCTTCTGACAATATTTCATTATTGGTGCTGTCCATTTCAATCAATGTAGTGGAATCATTCAAGTCATCTCCTCGTGACAATATTTCATTATTGGTGCTCTCAATTTCAATCAATGTAGTGGAATCATTCAAGTCATCTCCTCCTTGTGACAATATTTCATTATTGGTGCTGTCCATTTCAATCAATCTAATGGAATCATACAAGCCATCTCCTCCTTGTGACAATATTTCATTATTGGTGCTCTCAATTTCAATCAATGTAGTGGAATCATTCAAGTCATCTCCTTGTGACAATATTTCATTCTTGGTGCTGTCCATTTCAATCAATCTAATGGAATCATACAAGTCATGTCCTCCTTGTGACAATATTTCATTATTGGTGCTCTCAATTTCAATCAATGTAGTGGACAATTCAAAAGAAATTGCCACGGTCTCTTCATTGTGAGCCATTTTATTTTGAAATTGCTTGCTGTAAATTGCAGAAAAAAATAATCACTTTCATTTATCGTTTTTAGTAATACATAATATAAAACTAACTTCATCAAGTATTTAGTATAACAGAAGGACTGCAAATAAATAACAGAAAACATTTTTCAAATTATCTTCAAGTGTACAACATAGTTCCCCTTACAAATTAACAACTCACCTTTTTAAAAGTAGCAGAAGTGTTAGTACTGTGTAAATCAAACACCAGAAATTCACCACCAAAAATTCCTCACAAATGTACCTCAGACAGTAGTATCACAAAATGGCTGTGGTTTCCTCTCATTTGACATATATACATAACCAATTAACTTTCATCACACACAAATACAAAACCAAAGTAACATTTTAATTGGTTCTAAATTTCAACACTTTCAAATGTGTTTTCCCCATGCAATTTTCCATAGGACATTTACATACGTCTACAGCCTGAATGGCTGAACGGAATTACACCAAACTTGGCAAAATGGTACATCAAACCTAAGAGGTCAGGAAGGATCTACTATGCCCCCTTATGGTCATTTCCCCCTTCGCTTTGGCCTCCTCTTGTCTCTCAATCCTACCGAGGGACAAGATGGCGGCCGCTACGGACTGTTTGGAATGTTGACAGACGCCGGAGAACCAATCAGCTTCGCAAAGCTCCGTAACGCGAAAAGTACGCGAAGCGGAGCGCTGTTACAGATATATATCTTTTTTTCAACGTTAATTTCTCAAAATCCACTGGAGCACATATATTGAGACCTAGCAAAGGCACATCGGGCTACCAGTCCCTAATATTTTGCCAAGTTTCGTGCAAATCCATTCAGCCGTTCGATTATTATTATTTTGTTTTTTTTTTGCCCCGCGGGGCCCTTTTAAAACCTCCACATCAAACCTAGGGGGTCAGCGAGGATCTACTATGCCCCCTTATAGTTATTTCCCCCTTTGTTTTGACCTCCTCTTGTCTCTCGATCCTACCGAGAGACAAGATGGCGGCCGCTACGGACTGTTTGGAATGTTGACAGACGCCGGAGAACCAATCAGCTTCGCTTCACAAAGCTCCGTTGCGCGAAAAGTCCGCGAACCAGAGCGCTAACCGGTCCGCTGTTACAGATATATATCTTTTTTTAAACGTTAATTTCTCAAAATCCACTGGAGCACATATATTGAGACCTACAAAAGGCACATCGGGCTACCAGTCCCTACAATTTTGCCAAGTTTCGTGCAAATCCATTCAGCCGTTCGGGCTAAAAGTGAGGCCAACCGCCCTATGGAAAACTCAATGTTAAAAACACGTTTTGGGACCCCCCTTTTTTCTCGGCCCCCACTGGACGAACCCCCCCCAAATTTTCAAGGGCTGCTCAGAAACAAAATGTGCCATTTTCCTGAAAATTTCAGCCGATTCCGTCCACAAACGCCAAAGTTATTAGACATAGAATTTTCAAAAAACCCATAGAGAAAAAATCCTAACTATATATACCTACTGGCGACCGCCAGTAGGTAATATATATATATATATATATTCACTGAAAAAACCATAGGTTATACACCATATATAGTTAGGAATTAGCATTTAAAAAACCTTATTTTACTCACACAAAACCATTGAAATTCCATATATAGTTAGTTGCACTAACTATATATCGCGCACCCGCAATCCACTGCTGATCATGTCACATATTACATCATTCATGACATGGTCAGTGACATCACTGATGACATCACTGATGACATCTCAAATGACATCACTGATGAGATCACTGATGACATCTCATTTGACATCAATGACCACATCACTGATGATATCATTCATGTGACAATACAATGCATCTCCTCACGTTTTAATATAACCTCTGTTTCACCCAGTGTTAAATACAGAGTATAATTTTTGAAACCATTGACACACCAATACTAGTTACTACATACGTACTCACTGATTCCTACGTCTACACACACATTCACTCATTCACCCATACAATCATTCATACATACAATCACTCATCTTTACAACACTATCATATGCACTCATACACCTATACAGACACTTACACTCTGCCACTCATCCATGGAGTTACTCACACACCTAGTCAGTCCTGTAAAGAATCAATCACACTTCCATTTTCTTGTCTATACAGTTAAACATAGAGCACCTTACATTTTCAAACATATACTAACACATACTTACTTTCTTATACAATCATTGATACAAGTACACATTGATCTGCACAGAGTCACACACCTCCCAGCCAGCCACACACACACTCAGTCTCCTATACAAATACTTGGACAATCAATCAATAACCCATATAGTTAATCATATAGCTACTGATCAACACATGCAGCAGTTTACAGAACAACAGACATAATGATGCACAAATTAAGACAGTTTAGTCACTAACCCATGCACTCAGTGAGACACATTTAATCACTCACTCATACATTCAGTCATGCACCTACTAAATCCTTCGTCCAGACACTTATACATCTACTCATTCTTCAATATGTAAAACATATTTAAACTTTACAGAAACACACAGTCACTGGATGATGTCATCAGTGATCTCATCAGTGATGTCATTTGAGATGTCATCAGTGATGTCATCAGTGATGTCACTGACCATGTCATGAATGATGTAATATGTGACATGATCAGCAGTGGATTGCGGGTGCGCGATATATAGTTAGTGCAACTAACTATATATGGAATTTCAATGGTTTTGTGTGAGTAAAATAAGGTTTTTTAAATGCTAATTCCTAACTATATATGGTGTATAACCTATGGTTTTTTCAGTGAATTTTCAAGGTTTTGTAAATGCTAATTCCTAACTATATATGGTCTATAACCTATGGTTTTTTCAGTGAATTTCAATGGTTTTTTAATAGCAAATATCATAAGCTGTCGAATGTCAAGTACGTGGTAAGTAAAAACATTTTCGTGTTTATGCACACTGATCTGCTTTGAATGCTGCCCCCCACCCCTCATTTCTATTAGGAGTACTCTCTCTTTGCAGATAGTGAAGGGTAGTTAACGCAGCCCTTTGCCCCCTTTGTAATCCGTCGTGCCTGCTTCTCTCTCCATTTGATTGATTGTTCTCTTTGGTTCATTCTCTATTTACAAACAAGCACAGAGTCGCAATACTCTGTTTAGTCTTTGCAGATAGCGAAAAATCGTGTAAAAAAACAAAAGGAATCGAGCAAAATCAGTAGGCCACTAATGGGATCTCTTTTTGACCTCGCTAAAATAGAAACATTAGGAACAACCTGTTGAAAATAGCAATGCGTATGTATATAAGCGGCGTTCATTTGTGTTCACAGTACCCCTTGTTGATTGTTTCAATCGAGCATTGAATTGTTCGAAGTTAATTCTCTTAAGGATCTTCTCTACCTGCAAACGAGGAAGAATAGGAATATTCTCTCTCCCTTTGCAGATAGTGAAGGGTAGGTAACGCAAGCCTTTAACACGTCGTACCTATTTCATTCCTCATTGATTGATTGATTGTCCGAACATTGACTGTTTGGGAATTAGTTCTTTTTGGAGGTATTCCCTGTTTGCAAATAAACGTAGGAAAATCTTTGCAAGTAGTGAAAGGGTACGTAATGCAGGCCGTTCTCCCCCGTTGTAATCTGTCATGCCTATCTACTCCCCACTGATTGATGCACCTTTTTCACCCGGACCATTTACTAGAGATACGTCATCTGGCCCGACCAGAGAGCACCCCTAGTGAAAAGGACATATGCAATAATAACGAAGTGATCACTGTATCCTGTTAACAGAAACTTTACCATGAAACAACCTGGAAAGAAAAAAATAGGAAAACGAAAATCAGTAGGCCACTGATGAACATGAACTTTTATTAAACAACGAACAAAGAAACGATAACATAACGTAATGATAAAACCTATTAATGTCCTAGAAACAAGAAAACGTTAAAATATGCCAGTGGTGAGAGACCAGAAAAACAGTTAGAGAAACCAAATCACCCCTCGCTGTCCCACCGCCTGCCACGCCAAAAAAATCGATAGACTAGGGAAAATGCAAGTCAGTAGAACATCCACCCCCACTCTGGAAACTTCCAAGGTGGGCAGGGTTCCGGCTACGCCCAGCCGGGAGCAGCCCATATAAGGCAGGTCCTGCTGCCACGCCTCGGCCAGGAGATCCTAACGTAGGGTGTAGCCGGAGGAGAGGCCGAGGCCAGCGGGACCCGGCCAGGGGATTGCCTTTACAACGCTGAACAGTTGCAGGGGGGGGGAATGTCTCCTCGACCCTCCCCTCTCTCTCCCAGTCCGGCCGCGGTGGCCCTTGAGAGTTGCAGGTAGTCCCGCCACATGCTCTTCCGGTCCGACCACCAACGGTCGGGGGGCCGAGGCCGACGGGATCCGGCTGCAGCCGATAAACCAAGAAACCCGTTCATGGGGCCAGAGCCAGGGGCGTCCGGCCGACATCCACCGGAAGCCCGGCCCGAAGACGGACGGGACACTTCTTTCTTTTATAATGGCTGCGACAACACTGGGGGGGGATGTCTTGCACATGCCTCCGACCCCCCCCCCCTCGTCCTCATCGCCTGGTCCGGCCATAACAAATCTCAAGCGAGACGCCGTGGGGTGCACTGGGAGGGAGAGACGGTGCGAACAGGCCTCTCCCGCCTCCCCAGGTGGAGGCTTCCCAGCTGCACCCTCAGCGCTCCAGGCGCCCGGAAAAGGGTTCTTCCACTGTGGCCATGCTGCAACGTCTCGCCCGGCAGGGTGGAGCCCGTCCGCTCATGTGACCCCGCGATCGCCGGTAGCTGCCGAACTCTCAAAATGGCGGTCGACCTGGCAAGAGCGGGCCCAGCATAAAGAAATGGCCCGGTCACTGGTTGACTCCACCACCGTAGTCCTCCACGACCTTGAAGATTCTAGAGGAGCCGCGGGAGTCTCCGACCCCCGATGGGGAATGACTGCCATGATCGCCCGTGGAGTGACGAAACTGTATCCGCGGGACTTCGGCGCTCCCATGCTGGCGCCAGCCTCACTTTGAATTACTAGAATCCTGCAGACCTCACTTCCGGTGAAAGCACAGAGTGACCCGGTAGGAAAAATTATTGCACCCCCTCCCCTTTTTGACTGATAGTTCAAACCACCGATCCTTTCCTTTGCCCTTTTAACGGAACTTTGGACTGCCTCCCCCTCTTTTACATTTTCTAGAGAAAACAAAACATTAACCACTACATTAGCATAGCAGTTGACACCAGAACTGTTTTCAAATTGAAAACCAACAACATCTTCAACAGAATCCTTTTTGTTTCTGCTGTGACCCTGCTACAGCACAGGCATTGTCCCCAGCAGTAATTCTGCAATGCCGGTAAGAATAGCTGTGGTGCCTACTGGACTCACTCACCCCCGCGGCGCCCCACGCCGTTTTTTGCTGGGCGGCAACTTACTAGACATCACTTTCGTGCCATCTAGATTTCAGCGCGTTCTGCTGCCTTGGAACTATTCGCACAACAGACCGCTACTGACAAGAATATTTCATTATTGGTGCTGTCAATTTCAATAAATCTATTGGATAATTCAAAAGAAATTGCCACGGTCTCTTCGTTGTTTAAATGTTTTTACTGTTTTTGTTTTCTTGTATATATTTATATGTTATTAAAGTTTTATATTCCTACTACTTTGTTGGAGTGCTATATATTTTTAATGTGACACTTAATTGTAAAATCTTTGATGTACAAAGAGTCATTCCTGGAATCTTCCGCTTCAGGCTCGGTCCCCTCCCCAATCACAATACAGGATGGTTTTCAGATAGTAGGAACACGTGTGGTGTGACGGATCTCATCCGGTGTGGGCCTTGATCTACTATAACTCCTTTGAAGAGGGGTGATTCTTTACAGCTGGGGCCATAAACTACATCTGCAGGGCTAGCTGATAGCCTGGACAATCGGACACAGAGAAAGAGGAGTGTCAGAGGGTGCGGTAGTGAATAGGGCGAAAGGGAGGTGTCGGGCGGGCACAGAGTGTGATTCTCAGGGAAGAGCAGCGCAGATGGGGGGAGGTTTATTGCCCATGCATAAGACAGAGAGCGGTGGTGACCAGTGCCTAGGGAAGATGCTTGCGTGGGTGAGGAGCCATGCTACGAATCGACAGCGTGCAGAGAGTGGGTCTGGTCAAGACATCTAAAATGGCTGCCGTGCACGACAAAAGTGTGGCATTTCAAAAAAGGCAAGATGGCGCAGACAATGTTTTTCAACACTTCCTCATTTCCTTCGAATCAAACGTTAACAGACGTGGGGGCATATTACCAAAGTTAAGCGATATTTATCGCTAACGATGCTTACCAACCAATTTTTTACCACTAAGCATCGTCAGAAATTATCGAAGATAAACCTTGCTATTATCAAGGTTTATCGCAAATGCGATAATAAACGGCCGCAATGCATGAATATCGCTAAAAACTCAGCGATATTCATGCATTACCGAGCTAATGCTCTTAGCCATGTTATCCACCTCCCATTGGATAACATGGCTAAGAACTGCTCAGGGCAGGTGTTACTTTTTGGAGATATTCGCGCTTAGCGCGAATATCTCCAAAAGTTGGTAATAGGAGATAGATATCTTGCATGTTGTAATGCAAGTTATTGTGGTATATGGAACTCATACCATAATCTCTCAGGAAAGCAGAAACTGATCCTTTTGGGACCGCCTAAAAAGGCCTAGGGGGTGAGGAGTACTCTACTTTGCCCCCTTTTCACGTTCCGAACTATTTTATTTTACTCTCTTCTGTAATTACACAAAATAGCAGCGATAAGATGCATCGGAGACACACAGTGAGAGAAAGGAGGCCGGAGATGAAGAAGAGATGTCAAATACACATTGGAGATAATATAGTGGCAGAAGGGAAGTAAATATGAGTAAACTTACCATGTAACATAAAAATGTTGCACTCTATACTATAAGTCTCATTTTATACTACAATCACTTCGCTACAACCTCATAAATTAAAAATAAAAATGAATAATGTCTCAAACAATTTTTGATTTCTAAATATAAATTTATTCTTCAGAATTTTCTAAATTTGAAAGAACTAGTAACATGTCCTCATCAGCAATGTCCTCATTAAAAGTCTCCAATGATGATTCTTGTAACTCTATGGTCTCCAAACACTCGATAAATTCGCCATCAAGAGATTGATCAAAAAAATCATTCAAGTCATCTCCTCCTTGTGACAATATTTCATTATTGGTGCTGTCAATTTCAATCAATGTAGTGGAATCATTCAAGTCATCTCCTCGTGACAATATTTCATTATTGGTGCTCTCAATTTCAATCAATGTAGTGGAATCATTCAAGTCATCTCCTCCTTGTGACAATATTTCATTATTGGTGCTGTCCATTTCAATCAATCTAATGGAATCATACAAGTCATCTCCTCCTTGTGACAATATTTCATTATTGGTGCTCTCAATTTCAATCAATGTAGTGGAATCATTCAAGTCATCTCCTTGTGACAATATTTCATTCTTGGTGCTGTCCATTTCAATCAATCTAATGGAATCATACAAGTCATGTCCTCCTTGTGACAATATTTCATTATTGGTGCTCTCAATTTCAATCAATGTAGTGGACAATTCAAAAGAAATTGCCACGGTCTCTTCATTGTGAGCCATTTTATTTTGAAATTGCTTGCTGTAAATTGCAGAAAAAAATAATCACTTTCATTTATCGTTTTTAGTAATACATAATATAAAACTAACTTTATCTAGTATTTAGTATAACAGAAGGACTGCAAATAAATAACAGAAAACATTTTTCAAATTATCTTCAAGTGTACAACATAGTTCCCCTTACAAATTAACAACTCACCTTTTTAAAAGTAGCAGAAGTGTTAGTACTGTGTAAATCAAACACCAGAAATTCACCACCAAAAATTCCTCACAAATGTACCTCAGACAGTAGTATCACAAAATGGCTGTGGTTTCCTCTCATTTGACATATATACATAACCAATTAACTTTCATCACACACAAATACAAAACCAAAGTAACATTTTAATTGGTTCTAAATTTCAACACTTTCAAATGTGTTTTCCCCATGCAATTTTCCATAGGACATTTACATACGTCTACAGCCTGAATGGCTGAACGGAATTACACCAAACTTGGCAAAATGGTACATCAAACCTAAGAGGTCAGGAAGGATCTACTATGCCCCCTTATGGTAATTTCCCCCTTCGCTTTGGCCTCCTCTTGTCTCTCAATCCTACCGAGAGACAAGATGGCGGCCGCTACGGACTGTTTGGAATGTTGACAGACGCCGGAGAACCAATCAGCTTCGCAAAGCTCCGTAACGCGAAAAGTACGCGAAGCGGAGCGCTGTTACAGATATCTATCTTTTTTTGAACGTTAATTTCTCAAAATCCACTGGAGCACATATATTGAGACCTAGCAAAGGCACATCGGGCTACCAGTCCCTAATATTTTGCCAAGTTTCGTGCAAATCCATTCAGCCGTTCGATTATTATTATTTTTTTTTTTTTTTGCCCCGCGGGGCCCTTTTAAAACCTCCACATCAAACCTAGGGGGTCAGCGAGGATCTACTATGCCCCCTTATAGTTATTTCCCCCTTTGTTTTGACCTCCTCTTGTCTCTCGATCCTACCGAGAGACAAGATGGCGGCCGCTACGGACTTTTTGGAATGTTGACAGACGCCGGAGAACCAATCAGCTTCGCTTCACATAGCTCCGTTGCGCGAAAAGTACGCGTCCTGGGACGCTGCCAGGTCCGCTGTTACAGATATATATCTTTTTTTAAACGTTAATTTCTCAAAATCCACTGGAGCACATATATTGAGACCTACAAAAGGCACATCGGGCTACCAGTCCCTACAATTTTGCCAAGTTTCGTGCAAATCCATTCAGCCGTTCGGGCTAAAAGTGAGGCCAACCGCCCTATGGAAAACTCAATGTTAAAAACACGTTTTGGGACCCCCCTTTTTTCTCGGCCCCCCCTTGACGAACCCCCCCCCAAATTTTCAAGGGCTGCTCAGAAACAAAATGTGCAATTTTCCTGAAAATTTCAGCCAATTCCGTCCACAAACGCCAAAGTTATTAGACATAGAATTTTCAAAAATCCCATAGAGAAAAAATCCTAACTATATATACCTACTGGCGACCGCCAGTAGGTAATACACACACATATTATATATATATATATATTCACTGAAAAAACCATAGGTTATAGACCATATATAGTTAGGAATTAGCATTTAAAAAACCTTATTTTACTCACACAAAACCATTGAAATTCCATATATAGTTAGTTGCACTAACTATATATCGCGCACCCGCAATCCACTGCTGATGATGTCACATATTACATCATTCATGACATGGTCAGTGACATCACTGATGACATCACTGATGACATCTCAAATGACATCACTGATGACATCACTGATGACATCTCAAATGACATCACTGATAACATCTCAAATGACATCACTGATGACATCTCAAATGACATCACTGATGACATCACTGATGACATCTCATTTGACATCAATGACCACATCACTGATGATATCATTCATGTGACAATACAATGCATCTCCTCACACTTTAATATAACCTCTGTTACACCCAGTGTTAAATACAGAGTATAATTTTTGAAACCATTGACACACCAATACTAGTTACTACATACGCACTCAGTGATTCCTATGTTTACACACACATTCACTCATTTACCCATACAATCATTCATACATACAATCACTCATCTTTACAACACTATCATATGCACTCATACACCTATACAGACTCTCACACTTTGTCACTCATCCATGGAGTTACTCACACACCTAGTCAGTCCTGTAAAGAATCAATCACACTTCCATTTTCTAATCTATACAGTTAAACATAGAGCACCTTACATTTTGAAACATATACTAACACATACTTACTCTCTTATACAATCATTGATACAAGTACACATTGATTTGCACAGAGTCACACACCTCCCAGCCAGCCACACACACACTCAGTCTCCCATACAAATACTTGGGCAATCAATCAATAACCCATATAGTTACTCATATAGCTACTGACCAACACATGCAGCAGTTTACAGAACAACAGACATAATGATGCACAAATTAAGACAGTTTAGTCACTAACCCATGCACTCAGTGAGACACATTTAATCACTCACTCATACAGTCAGTCACGCACCTACTAAATCCTTCATCCAGACACTTCTACATCTACTCATTCTTCAATATGTAAAACATATTTAAACTTTTCAGAAACACACAGTCACTGGATGATGTCATCAGTGATATCATTTGAGATGTCATCAGTGATATCATCAGTGATGTCACTGACCATGTCATGAATGATGTAATATGTGACATCATCAGCAGTGGATTGCGGGTGCGCGATATATAGTTAGTGCAACTAACTATATATGGAATTTCAATGGTTTTGTGTGAGTAAAATGAGGTTTTTTAAATGCTAATTCCTAACTATATATGGTCTATAACCTATGGTTTTTTCAGTGAATTTTCAAGGTTTTGTAAATGCTAATTCCTAACTATATATGGTCTATAACCTATGGTTTTTTCAGTGAATTTAATTGGTTTTTTAACAGCTAATATCTGTAGCTGTAAAATGTATTCTTCTTTAAATCCAAAAATATATTTTATATGTTTATCAATAACTTTTTTTTAAAATATTTTTTTTTCTTCGTTCCCGCTTCGCGAATCGGGAAGCTTCCCGTTAGCTGACCTTGATGCCGCGAAATAGACCGCGAGCCGGTAAACGTTTCTTTACCGCAACTGCCGCGTTAGAAAACAACATCGTGACGCCTCCCGTCCGCATGACGTTTCGCGTTGTCGCGTGATACGTCATATGACGTGCTACGTTAGCGAACTGGTACGCTTACCGAGTCGCAAAGCACAGGTTTCTGGAAGCAAACCGGGAGGCCCTGCAAAGCGCGTAACGTAAACACAGCAGGTCATGTGACTTGGTAATAACACTTTTCATTGGTTCATTTCACTTTTGGTTTCCTAATGATGTAAGACTAGGTCATATAATCTAAAATGAAAACTTTTCATTGGTTGAGAACTATTGTTTTTCCCAAATGATGAAAATCCCTCCTTCTTTCCTCACTCTGACTTTCATCATTGTGAGAGAAAGACCCTTTGTTACCAGTGAGCAATGGCTTCTTTAGTAGCTTCAGCTGGTGCTTCCCCACCACCTCCACCACATCCAAGGAAGAGTGGACCACCTGCTGAAGTTATAATTCAGCAAGAAGAGGAAGAAGAGGAACAGGACGACGAGCACGAAGAGAGGCACTTTTTGCCTGAGGAGCCCAGGACGTCTCACCGGAAAGAAAACTTAATTTGGCAATTTTTTAAAATTCCCAAAGGTCAGAAAAAAGTAAATGCAAGATACGTAACTTGCCTTATATGTCAAGATAGACTGTCCAGAGGGACCGACCAAAAATACAGTTTCGGAAACTACACAATGCATCGCCATATGACTAGGTGGCATCCTAACAACTACAGTGCTGCACAGTTTCGTAACGACCTAGATAATCTCCCTATTATGGCCAGAAGATCTGTTGTACCGGAAGTAAAGGGACCAGAGGGCAGGGAGATGGTGCCAAATATACAAACGAGATTTTGTGAAGTAAAACAAGTCTGCGTACATTGCAGTGGATTCATTTGCTACGGAGAAAGTAGCATCACTCTGATCAACAGAGCTATTGACTATCATATGCAAGTTTGTACGAAACGCCCCAAATAATAAATTCTTTTTTTTTGTTTTGTTGCTCCTGTTGAGCCCTTTACAATGAATCGTTTTCGTTGCCCCCTCCGAAAAAAAAACAAAAAAAATATAAAACTGTTCAGAAAAATTCAAAAAAGTAAAAAAATGTTCAGAAAAATAATAAAAAAAATATAAAACAACAAAAACATTAAAAAAAAGTTCTTTTCAGAACTACCTCCCCGTTATTAAAAAATTGGTACAATATTTGGAACTGTGCCAACCTCTATTTCTCTTAGTTCGCTTCCCAGTTCGCTCCCCGGTACGCGAACCGGAAGCGAACCAAAATTTTTTTTTTTTTAAAAAGAACAGTAAGTATAAGGGAAGGAAACAGACAGTTATGTTAAAAGAAAGACAGCTATAGGGGAGTAAACTAGAGATACTATTACCCGTAATCCACTGCTGATGATGTCACATATTACATCATTCATGACATGCTCAGTGACATCATCAGCAGAGGATTGCGGGTAACAGTATCCCTAGTTTATTCCCTATAGCTGTGTTTCTTTTAACATAACTGTCTGTTTCCTTCCCTTATACTTACTGTTCTTTTAAAAAAAATATTTTTTAGATCAGTCAGAAACAGTGAAAGTAATGAAATATAAAAGACTACGTAGAATATGAGCACTGTATGCAACAACTTTGACACTTACAGAAGCCTCACCTTCTCCATGCCTCCTACACAGTTCTACATGTACATCATAAATGCAAACAGAACAGAATTAATTATACATGTTAAATGGTTTATTTTTGCTGTTCTCAGAATGTATCAAATTTCACTAAAACAGTGACTTGAAGGTATTCATCATATAACAGCGGGGGAAAAAAACACAATCAAAATGATTGTGTTTAAAAAAAAACATACAACATAACAAATCAGAATTCAGAACTCCTTAAAGTTAACTTACTTTCCATGACGGCCAAGGATGTCCTATGAACAGCTTACACTCTGTTGTGCTGTTATTACTTTCAACCCGCCACTTTCTGAAAGAAAACCTCCATCGTTTTCAAAAACATGTTACATACAATAAATGACTTCTCGCTCTCTACCACACGTTTCCACAAGGCCAAATCGTGTCTGAGCCATTTATAACTCTTAGAATTCTTTTAAGCCAATCCCGTCATGTTGTATTTCCGCAACTTTCACAATTAAAATGTTGAAGATCATTTTCACAATCCTGGACTAGTAATATCTTCCCCTTCTTGCTCAATCATGTTCTACATTTCCTATCACACTGATACTGCTTACTATGAAGCAGACTTACACTACCTTTATGACTAGTACAATTATTTAATTCTCTACATCACTTTTAATCACAAAGCAATGTAAAACAGTAGACAGCATTGCAGACTTACATTCCCTCTACTCCATGTTTTGATTGGCTGCTTCAATTAGCTTATAAAAAGAAACAGTTTTTCTGAACTCATTCAAAGTGCACGTATTTCTCCATGACGTCCAGTGTTATGGTAAGAAGTTATGTCTCTGTACTACACTTATCCTCAAGGCAAAATCGTGTAGGAGCCATTAGAACTTCTTGAAATTCCTCAGAGCACATCCCGAGATCCTTTCCCTAAAATTTTGGTTTTAAAAACACCAGGTAAGAGTTTTTAAGGTCATACGGCAATTTCTTTTTGAAAATTAAAACAGAATCATTGCAGAATGACCAGCCATTTCTACACTTTAAATAAGCTGTATAATGTCCTGATGTTATTGAAGGACCATCATGATATATAATTGCTACAGTTACAAAAGTCCTTCCTGATATTGACAACTGTGAAGCCACAACATTTTTAATTAAAGTTGTCAATTTTGTTCCATCAGGCCTACATCGTTGGAACATTAAAATGACATACTGGCCATATGTTCGTATAAATAATGTGGACATCATTTCAGATTTACATTGGCTACACTCCATGTTGTGATCAGCTGCTTTTACTAGCTTATTAAAAGAGACTGATTTACTGTCTGGCAAAGTTAAATATATAAATCTTTCTGAGTCTACACTAGTAGTACTTGATACCCTACAGTTCTCGCAGTCATGCTGCCATTGATAAGAAAGCCCAAACAGGTGATCTACATCTACACCTTCATCATGCAATACATCAAGCATATACATTAAAAACTCCTGACAATCTTGCTGACTATTTTGAGAGAATTGTGTTTGGCCTGAACATCTGTCTAACAGATTTCGAATTTCAGACACACTTTCTATGTTTGTTCTATCAGTGCTACATTTCTCTAACACAGAATTTAACAAACTGCAAAATCTTTGATCAGAATTGACCACAATCTCTTCTTTTACATTTTCTAGAGAAAACAAAACATTAACCACTACATTAGCATAGCAGTTGACACCAGAACTGTTTTCAAATTGAAAACCAACAACATCTTCAACAGAATCCTTTTTGTTTCTGCTTATAATTTCAGGTTCATCGACTTTTCATCTTTTTGCTACAACCTCCCCAGTATTGGTTACATTTCTTCGTTTCCGGCCTACCACACGTTTCTCAAACAAAGGATACTGAGGCAAATGTGGCGCATACTCTCTTCTTAACCTATTGTATTCCTTAACACAATCTAGATCCGCACAAATGTTTGTGACATCACACTCAATCAAGTACAATCCCGATAAAGTTCTAACTCGTGACAATGCCACATATGCCATACCCTCCTTGAACACAGAACTGCCAATATTCACCAATGCACAGTCTACACTTAAACCTTGCGATTTATGGATTGTCACCGCATATGCCAAGCAAACAGGAAACTGCTTACGACGAACATATAAGTCTTTTACAAGCAAAAATCTAGCAGAACAACGAGCAATTAGCTGTACTTCCTCAATGCCATCAAATTTAATTTTTAAAAATTCAATTCCATCTCTATTTCTGTATTTCACAAAATCAACAACATTACCCATTGATCCATTTACCAGACCTCTTTCAACATGTAAATTCCTTCTTACAATTATACGGCAGTTCAAGCACACATTCAGAGTCTTTTCAAAACCCGCAGTTTTAGATATACTCTTCTCTAATGAATCCAATTTTGTTTTCAGATTCTCAGACAAAATAATTGTTGATCCCATATGCTCTACTCTGTCAATAGCTTCCAGTTTCACAATCTCTTGCTTTTCTAAATGCAACATTTTGTTGTTGAATTTGGCACATTCTGCAAGAGTTGGCATCAAACATATTCCAGATTTTTTCTCAGTAACTTTCTGAAAAATATTCTCAGGCACAACATCTTCGTCTGGATATAAATTTGTCAGTAATCGTGCATGTAAAGCTTCTTTCCCATGCTCGGTCACTTTTCCAATTCTAACATCTTGTAGAATAGTCTTGTAAACTTCATCCTTTGCCTGGCGCATATTTTCATGCAGTTCAGCATAATTGAAGTTTAACCATATATTGACGTTGCCAATGCTCCCTAAGCACTTCCTGGTATCTTCATGCGTGAGCATTTTGAACACAGGTTGCCCTTTCACTGGTGTCAGCTGCAGAAGATCTCCGAAAACAATGATGTGTTTGCCACCAAATAACACATCATACTCTGTTTTGAGAACTTCTTGCATTCTCAAATGCACAAAGGCAAGCATGACATTGGAAACCATGCTTACTTCGTCAATGATAAGAAGTTTCATTTTCCTCAAGACTCTTGAAACTTCAAAACAAGCATCTCCAGATAGCTTGTGATATTCTAATTTGTTCTCATGCTCCACTGGCAGCATCAGTAAATGATGTAAAGTAATCCCTTTAATGTTATGTGCTGCCAGTCCAGTTGGAGCGGTGACAACACAAGACAGCGATGACTCTGTCCTTTCCTGCAAATAACATGAAATTGCTTTAATAAGGAAACTTTTTCCAGTTCCCGCTTCTCCACTCACGTACAGTCGGACAGGCTTCAACGACGTACATGAGCACTCTTTCTTCTCATGACTTAATCCATGATCAATTTGCATGGTAAGTTCGTCATATATTTTCCTCTGCTCAACGTTAAGTTGTCTTTCCAACTCTTCTAAGTTAACCGCATCCTCCTGAGCATGTGCCATGGCTCTTTCCACTTCATTCATAGCAGTGGCAGCTTCATTTTCGATAAGAGGTCCTCCTAGTGGATCCTGACTCAATGAAGCAGAACTCTGACTGTCCTGAGAACTGTCTCTGGCAATCTCGGCTGCAATCGTTGCTTCCTGCTCAATTTCCACATTCAACATTTCTACATATTTGGGAAAAGCAGGACATTCTATGGTCTCCTTGGCAGCATTGAATGAGTCTTCATAACAAAGGAAATCTCCAAGCAGTTCCTCTTCTGCACGCCAAGGCTTAAAAAGTTGCAAAAGTGCTAAATAGAAAAACTCCTTTTTTTCAGGAGATTCGCCACTCAATTTTCGATGGTTTATCAAGTGGCATTTTCTTTGCTTGACCAGACATCCCTCACTCCCTATTACAGCATACACTCCTTTCTCAGTATCTTCTTTGATGTTCCTCTTGAATATGTAATTTTGCAGAACCTCATACAGACAAACATTCTCGAGGTGACTGCTTCGATTTGGATAATATGTATCCAACATGTTGCTCTTCAAAATGTCGGTACTGTTTGGCTCCTTTTCCGCCAAATACTCAATTTCCCGCACAGGTTTCAGAACTCGATTACGCGTTGCAGCAAGACCAACACTCGCCCAAACGATACTCCTGGACTTGGCATAGAGACTTGCTGAAGACAACCGGTCAGAACATTCGTAAGCTCCGATTTCTCGATGCGACAACATCTTCAGACTGAAACTGTACAACTTCTTGCTGAGGCTCTTTTCATGGGAAATGTCCTCCCACATATCCTTCAATTCGGTCTTCTCTTTTTTGGTGATGTAAGATGTCACATACCGAGCCACAGCCATACAGTTATCAGCCACAAACTGTATATCATGTTAGCATTCCACATGGACAAAATCACCGGGTTGTAGTCGTTGATGTACTTAGACTCTTCGTTCCTCTTCAAATTGTATGTGTTTTTAGGTGATTTCTTCATCACATTATGTCGCAGCGAAGACATCAAACTGTTCACTCTTCCTTTAGAAATCACCGGTCGTGGAAAGCCGAAACGACATTTGGTGTAGAACTTGTCTTTGTTCCGGAATTTACGACGACAGTACTTTCCACATCGATGGCTTTGGAAACGTAGAACTTTTTCTCTTAAGCTTTTTTTCTCCTTTGCGTTTGGAACAGCACACGTAGAATACTGTTCTATGAAACTCATCACTGAGTCTTCTGCATCCGTTCCAAATTTAGGTGCATCCTTGATCCACAGCAACATATGTATATGAGGAGCACCTCTTGCTTGGTACTCCTTCCTCCAGAAGAAATCCAACACCTCTCCAAGAGGTGGATTCTTCTTATTCATGATGAAAGACATCATACCTTCAAATCTATGATTGAAGTACCTACATACATTGACTGGATCCAAAGAGCACAGTTCTCCGGGTGTCTTGAATTCAATGTTTTCTACGTTAGCATTTGCCTCTCGTAGAAATTCAAGTAAGTCTTCCCAGCCATACTCAGCACAGCTCAAAGTGAGGAACCATGTGGGAGTTCCTAAGTTCCTCAGCATACATTTTAAATCACCATGACGACGGTACCAGTACTCATTAGTACCACGCTGACACGCCATGAGATTAATCAGGTGAGAATCCAAAATACTGTCTTGGACATTGACTTTATCCATAAAGTCACTTGCCGAGATGTTTTGCATGTGTATACCACTTTTCAAGATGTGGTTCACTGCATATGACAGTCCAGACAGATCGCTTTCAAACAGGAGATGAAACAAATAAGGAATGCATTGTCGAAACCTAGGATCTCCTGCATACAATCGCAAAGTCCGGTATTCAGAAGCAGGAATTTGATGAGGTCGCTCATCATATCTTCCTCCCTGACCTGTTGGAAAAAGCTGTGGGAAACACCGAGCTTCCAAACTTTCCTCCCAAACACTAATCGGACTCCCTTTCGCTTGTTTCATTTGAAACAACTCAATAGCATTCCCCATGACTTCCTTGGAATGCAAAGGATGAACACTATAATGTTCATATATTTCTTCACTAGTACAGGGTTCTACTTTCTCAATTTGACCAGCACACAAATCGCTATCCTCTTCCTCACTTACTTCCTCTTCTGCAACATATACATTTTTATAGTATTTATTATATTTTTTCAAATACAATGTTGCCCTTTTGACTTTCCTAACATCTACTAAATCTTGCCATATTTTCTTATTCTTTGTCGGAACCCCATTAACTAAGATAACAAGAGGTTCCTCTTCCACTTTTTCTACTCCAATTGTGTTAATGTTTTTCTTCAAATCTAGAGGCAAATAAACAACTCTTCCCTTTAATCCTCTCTGTAAATCTGATGGAGGCAATTTCCCTGTCTTTGGCTCCATTCTTACAATAGCCTGAAAGGGATGGATACTTTGAATCAAAATAGATTCATAAGTATTTAAATCCTTCAATTCAGAAGGAATCTCAACCAATTCCAGATTATTATGAACTGCTCTAGCAGGCATCTGGTTTTGATTTAATTTGTTACAACAATAAGTACACACACGTTGATCCAATCCCAAATCAAAACAATTTTCTACCATCAAGTATGTTGTAAAATCCTTCCATTCACTATTATTTTCCCTTTCACTTTTTCCATATAAATCCACTAACTTAGTCTGATTCTTATAATAAGTGCGTCGACAACACACACAAGTGAAATTTGGCCTCTCACTTGATTTCACCTCAAACGTCGCAATTTCCCTCTGGAAATTATCTGTACTGGAAACCTGTACACTATCTTCCACATTACTCTCTTCTTCTTGGTCAATTTCAACATTCTCCTCTTTACTTCCAAAGTAACAAAACTCAATTTCTTCACATATATTCTTCACATCTATTTCAGAACCATGCAAAAGAGCAGCGCATAATTGTTTAAGCATAATTGCTGGACTCTTAGCATAATACAACATTCTAACTAATTTCCTCACTTTATTATGATGCACTGCTAGCATCCTGAAATGATGAAAAACACTGTGGCATACTCTCCTGGAAAGACAAGCCAGTGAATGACCATGCAAACCTATCACTTCTCTCACTCTGCAAGGATCTAATTCTTGCAACAACTTCATTTTCTGCTTCAAACTTTTCTTATTAAATGACCGTATAAAATCACAAAGCAAATTGATGGAATCCTGTCGTACACTGCAAATACTACTACACTTCCAGGTGTACACAGGACCCTTAGGACGTCTCCCTAAAACCTCATTACCTAACACCTCTTCTATCTCTGTTGTCACAAGTTTTTCTTTTTCAACTGGACAACCATCTTTCACTTCATAAGCTCGACCACTGGTGTCAACTGCATGCACCAAATCATTATCCTGGAAATAACTCTCCTCATTAAAAAATGCCTCAGAGCTTGAACTATGCATCCATTCTCCAGAAAAAACTTCACAAAAATTACTACGATTAACTATTCTCTTCCATCTACTATTTCTTTTGAAATCATAAATTGCCTTGTTTAGCTTCCTAATTCTATTGATTGTCAAAATAAATAACTTACGTTTAATTTCAAATGCCTGATCAATAACTTTCTCAACTATTTTTTTTATCTTATAAAAAACCACTTTCTGTTGACCTTTCTTAATATTTTTTAACAAATTGCCAATTATCCTGTTGCGGAACATTCGTTTACGAATGTCCCTAAACTGTTGTTTCCTTCTACTTTTATGCATAGAGTTATCTCTTACTCTAGCAGTAACATTTCTCATTGGCCTTTCCTTACCGTTTGAATTGCTTCTCCTTTTCTGGACTGAAACATTTTCTGTAGTAATATTTTTTTTACTACAGATATTTCTTATGAATGTTTTTGTACTCTTACCCGGTGCTTTCTTGGTGACTTGACAAATCTTTTTGTTAGAGGACTGCTGCTTTTTTTCATTCACCTGCTGTCTTTGACGTTTTGCAGCCTTTCTCACTCTTTCTTTGCTTGGCATCCTAAAATCTTGAAATAATCTGCAGTTGAATCTGTGGTAAAATATAATAAAAAATGTTATTAACCACTATTACCCAACAGTAAATTAATAACAGTCATCAAAAACTTAACACACTACTTAACATTTTTACATAGAAGAATTTTTTGTACATGGCAAATTTAGAATACAGAAATAGCAGAAAAGAAATGGAATTTATATTCATTTTACCTGTGCTGTTTTATATATGAATCTGATCTAATTTTATGACCATATTTTAATATTTTATTGAAGACACTACACATAACCTGTTTTTGAAGGTGTCTTTATTTTCAAATTAAACGGTTTACATATTTACTTTTTATTTATTATAAATGTATAAAATAAATGTTTATAGTTCCATAGGCTCAAGCACGTCAGCTTCCCATCCTATGTCATACAATTCTGACAAATCTGCATCCTCATCACGTTCTTCTTCATCCTCAGGATTGAAATCATCCAAGGGATCAACATCCACTGATGTTTCAATTACGAGTTCAATGATGAGGTCGAAATCAACTGATTGCTGATTGTCGCTCATGTTGATGTTGTCTTTATCTTTAAAGAAAGATAACAACAATGAGATGTTGCACAGTAAGAGACAAATCTCAGAGATTATAATAGTAAAATTGTTTAACAAGAGTAACATTTTGCAGCTATTATTTAACCATGTCCAACGATGCTGAGGAGCAGAGGAGGTGAAGCCTATCTCCAATTTTTCACTGAACAGGACTCATCTCTTCTTAACCTTGGATAAACCTCACCGACTCTGTGTCCCCTGCACATAATTAAATGTAATGGGGCAGATTTATATTGACTAGCACATCCCCAGGGATGCACCAGTTAACGTGCACCGCTGCTCTGCCACCCACGGTGTGCCGCATTTACAATCAGATAGGACAAAGCTGCATCAAAACCCTGCGCCTGCTTGAAGCAGGCATAGATCTTGACGCAGGTAGGCTGAAAGCTAAAGCAACAACTAAGTGTCGTGTGCAGAAGTTGCAAAAAAGGAAAAATGGCGTTTAAACCAGTAATGAGCCCATGCTAACTTAACACAGTGTAAAGATATCCAGGATCTACATCAGTTTGGGGTTCACGAACCTGGCAGGTACAAGGCACTGAGGCTTTGCACCGTGCATGTCTCATCCCAAATCATATGTTGTTTGTGAATGAAACAATTTCCCAGACCAAATGCTTTGGATTGGCTACTTCTAAAAAATTAAACACCCCTACTATCCCTGAGTTAGAGGAATATGATGGTTGGAGTAATTTTACTCAGTTGTCCATTAAAGATTTACAGGCCCTACTCCGTAATTCTTCCTTTAACATTTCCAGTATGAATCCAAAAGGTTGGCTGCTTTGGCAACATGCCTTATCCACGGTTTAATAACGCTGCCTTTTGCTTTATATAAGTTTTCAAATTGTATGAAATATATACCAATAGGTCGTTATGAACCTTTAGGTAGTGGTTTTCTTCATGAGGTCTGGTCGCTTCCATACACATACAGATTTTCAAAGATGATCAAGAAGTTTATCTGAATGGAGAGGAATGCACTGAGACGCCAGATCATTCACTAATGTGTAGGCACATACAGTTACACGGTTCATGCAACAAACACCGACCAAATATGGCTTGGGTGTTGCAAGGCACGCCAGTTCCTGCTATCATCCCCACGTTCAAGTTGTTGGAAAATGGTAGTTATTTGATGCTCAATAATGAAGATTGTTCTGGGTTAATTAAAAGTATTCCTTTTATCGTAACAGTAAGTGAACGGGTTATTTGCTGCAGAAATGTTCTATTTCCTCCCACACATGAACATAGGGAGTTTTCAATCTGGCCACAAATACGAACCTTGGGAGCACATTTCAACGGCATGGCAAGAATAAGAGCTCTTTTGTCTCAGAGAGAGGTGGCCTTGAGTTCGGCCCGTGAAACTTTCGTGCTTCACATAGCGAACACCCGTACAGAGGTGCAGACCCTTTTAAATACTGATTCGCCTTTGCATTTCAGCGACATGGTTCGGACTATCTTTAACGCGTCCTCCACAAAGGCCTGGCGCACTTTTTTAAAGTTGTTACCAGTGGTCTCGTGACTTCATTTGAGAAAATCTTTCGAGTCATCCCTGCTTTCTTTCATTCTATTTTTTCCACTGTGCTTGGTGGATTCCCATTTTTACTTGCATTACCAACGGACGCTCTTGTGCTTTTTTACATTTTTGAATATGGATGTCCCTCCTGTGCAAGCTCCCGCCCTGCAGCTGCTGACGCTGTTCCGCAATCGCATGCTTGAATATTATGGCACAATGCCGTTGGCGATATTAAGCACGGCATATGGATTATCTTTTCGATTCTCCTACTTCACCTGTGTCCAGCCTGTATTTCACTGCCTGACCTGTGATTTCGATTGGGCCATTGATTTGTGTCTCTGCGGACCGGTTTCTCCTGACGTCGACTTTAATCAGCTGATGACTCCTATCATTACTCACGAGTTGGTTTGTCCTGGCGAAAGGATTATGGCTGTGGCATTGATGCATGGACTAATTGGTCCCTGGAATTTACTGGCGGCAACACAGTCTTTCTTGGAACAGAGCTTTCTTGAAAACCCACCGAGCTGTCCTCTGATGGTGATAGAGGATCCGGTGCTGGGAGAGCACGTATGTTCTTTTCCGCTTTTAAATTGGATGGCTGAACTCTTTTCGGATGAAGACGGTGACTTCCTATTAGAGGCTGTTGCAGCTTATTTTGCATACACAGTTATGTCATAGACCTTTTTCATGTTTGATATGCTGAGTACTAGCATTTCATTGACAATTCATTGACTTATTTGTCAAGTTTTTATTATTTAGCTTGCCTATTGGCTTAAGCCTCGATAAAGTAGTTGGCTGTTTTATTTTTCTTTAGCATTAAATTTTCCTAGTTTTTAATGTTTTACCTTGCGGACCGTCCACATATAAAGTTGCAATCTGCTCTCATGAGATGGCACTTCTATTATCTTATTCAGTTCGTTTCCGGATCATGGGGAGGTGTCATCTAGATCCTGGATATCTTTACATCGTGTTAAGTTAGCATGGTCTCATTACCGGTTTAAACGCCATTTTTCCTTTTTTGCAACTTCTGCACACGACACTTAGTTGTTGCTTTAGCTTTCAACCTAATAGTTCATCGTGATTTACATGAGAATAATATGTTATTGCTCTACTATCTGCTTTACTTGTTAAACTATATCTGTACAGCGAGTGCTGAAGTTTCAAGAACAACACGATACAGAATTGTTATGAGGTCTGATCTCCACGACTTCATACTCATAACATAAGTGCAGCTTCTGCCAATTCTGGGCATGAGGCGGGTTTTATATTGCTTTGCCGAACACACATACACAACACTTGATGCGGTTCACATGAAGAGAGAGCTGGTGTATGCTGATGTGATTCCTTCAAATCTAAGACACTAAAGTATGGGCACGCCCTAAACCAACACAAAGAGACCTTCTTAGCAAATAATATAATATGTGTATTAGGGAGGGTGAGATATAAGCAGCCGCGGGCCGTGGAGGGAGTTACGGTGGGGCAGGGAGGCGGGGAGGGGGAGGGGCAGGGTAGAGCCCTCTCCACCCTGCCCCTCCCCCTCCCCGCCTCCCTGCCCCACCGTAACTCCCTCCACGGCCCGCGGCTGCTTATAAGTGTTGCTAACTCTTATTCAATTACAGCATGTTAACATACTGTCACCATTCGCTTTTTATGTACTAGTAACTATGCTGGTAATTTTGCTACTGATAATATGTGTACTTGTATTATCTAAGATACTACGCCTGAGAAGACGGCATTAGTAAATAAACATTTCAAATACACATGTGTTCTTCTTAACTCCATGTTCTGGTTTCTAAGAAATATATAACGACCGACTGTTCATGAGTTCCACGTATCCTGAGGTACTATAAGTTCATATTCTGGATTGTCTAAACATTGAGAGTTTGTTATATCCAATGTGACACTGTACCTAGCTTGCTAAGGGGTTTTTGATTACTAAGGTGAGTTTTGGGGCACCCTAATTCGCCGAGGTTCCAATCCTCTGTCCACAGTTCTGTGTGAGAACAGAAACCCTGCGACAGGGGCACCCCTGAGCCTTGCTGGAGCTTCATCACACTTGCGATACAACTCCAGCAATGCGCCACCTTTACGGCACAGATACGTCACGCATCTGTGCTGTTTTTGCCCCATGATGCGCCGCATTGTAAATGCAGCACACCATAGGTGACGGAACAGCGGCACAGAATGACTAACACATCCCTGGTGATGCGCCAGTCATCATAAATCTATCCCTATGCTTCTTATCTTGTTAGAGATGAACCGCCATATGTATCATCAAAGTTTTTTGCATTTCCTAAATAGCGAACTTTAAGGAATAAATAGCGATTCTTTACCATTCCTAGTTTGCGATGAGCTATTTGCTAATTACAAATTACCCATTCATTTCCATGCAGCAGGAGGCCCATAGGAATGAAGGTGCAATTTGCGATTAGCAATTACCTCATCGCAAATTACGAATTTTTCCGAGGGTGCAGGGGTGTCTCAAGAACACCCTGCTGCACCCCTGAAAAAGAAATTTAGGGGCATATGGCGCACATAAATTTTGAAAACATTCCTTTACCTCAAAAACGATTTTCAACTCATAATTTGAAAACACTGCACATGGGGAAATGACTTAAAATGTCCTTAAGACACATAAAAGCGTTTTTTGATTGCCTTTGCAGCATGTTTCAGTCACCTTTAACATGCCTATGTAACGCAAACATTCAAAATCTAAATTTGCCATGCACAGGTGGGAGCATATTTACAAGCAATTTGCTCCACAGACAAACTTCTTACATTGAAATGGGAAAAATAACATCAGAGACTCTCAATTACCTTATAAAGAAGCAGACACCATTATGTCCTTGTCATCAATATTAAAACCATTGCTTTTTCTCAAAAACGATTTACAAGTCATAATTTGAAAACACTCCACAGCTCCTATGCACATAAAAACCCTGTCAGTACTAATACTTCACATTTTCTCCAATTACAATTTCTCAAAGAAACAAAATCTATTTGTAAAACACTTGAGACAAAGCAACATTTGAAAAACACAACTTTCTTCATAATTTTCTCCTTAAAGCACACTATTTTCTATCTAAATTAAAGAAATCTTTTCTCACCTTAGCAAATACTTTGAGTTTCAAAACAGTCTCAGAAACACACCAATTTGTCTTCAGCAGAGCAAAAGGTATGCACTCCAGAGTCTGCAGCTATCAAAAGCACAGAAATGCTGTAATTCTTCACACATATCTCTCATGTCACCCAATCAAAACTCTTCCCTCACTTTTTTTCAAATCAAAACCCTTCCCCCCTCTGCCCCCTCTCTGCTTTTTCTGCATAGCAACCACCTCTTGCAAGACCTCTGGTGTTTCCAAGTTCACACAACAATGTTGCAATTGAACTCTGAACTCTCACTGCACCTCATATCCAGTGCATTCTTTCATTTAATGATTTTTTCTTGACCACTCAAAATACATCTTTTAAACAACTCATCCATGCACCCTAACTTTCTGTTTTCAGCAATCAAAATCCACCAATCACTCTTACTGCTTCATTAACACAGAAACTCCTCAGTTTTTTTCATTTTACACTCTCATTTTTTCAACTGCCATTTCATTGCCACACTTCATCTGACTGCAGGAGAACCTTCTCTCGCCATGTTTTCTGTCTGGATTGTTGGACATAGTTACATCTATTGGGCTCAGAGGTACGCTGAAAACAGGAATTTACCTAACCTCAATTTACAAGATGTGGAAATTAAGTGGTTTGGCCACAGAGGATTAAAATGTCACCAATTGATACCATTGGTGAAAACCTTTATGCATTTGCCAAAACCTGACCTGTTAATTGTGCACTGTGGAGGTAATGATTTGGGCACTTTGACTGGGGTAGGTCTGGAAATGCTTTTAAAGGACACCTTTGAGCAATTGATGGCACTTTTTCCTCAGACTGCCTTGGTATATTCAAATATATGCCAAAGACAAAAATGGAGGTGGTCGAACCAATTTTGTCCACAAATTGAGAAATCGAGGAAGCATGTAAACAAATCTGTTTCAGCTTACATGAGAGACCATGGAATGGGCTCCCTGTACAACAATAACTTGCGTTACTACATGCAAGATATCTACAGAGGAGATGGAGTTCACTTCTCAGATGAGGGCAACAGAATTTTCACTCTGAATTTAAGACTGTGCATTGGTACCTACTTATAAGTACCTAAATGTACCATAAACCCAAAAGCTCTTCTCAGAGCTACCCTACATCTGATCACTCACAATTATTATTTTACTCTAACTTTTTTCACTAATTTTCAAGAAAGTACGCTCCCCAGAACGCTTCCCGGTTCGCGAACCGGGCGCACTCCACGCAAAAAAACTAAAAAAACGATATATGTTTTTTTTTGCCCTGCGAGACCCTTTTAAAGCCTCCACATCAAACCTAGGGGGTCAGGGAGGATCTACTATGCCCCCTTATGGTCATTTGCCCCTTCGCTTTGGCCTCCTCTTGTCTCTCGATCCTACCGAGAGACAAGATGGCGGCCGCTACGGACTGTTTGGAATGTTTACAGACGCCGAAGAACCAATCAGCTTCGCTTCACAAAGCTCCGTTGCGCGAAAAGTACGCGAACTGGAGCGCTGCCCGGTCCACTGTTACAGATATATATCTTTTTTTAAACGTTAATTTCTCAAAATCCACTGGAGCACATATATTGAGACCTACAAAAGGCACATCGGGCTACCAGTCCCTACAATTTTGCCAAGTTTCGTGCAAATCCATTCAGCCGTTCGGGCTAAAAGTGAGGCCAACCGCCCTATGGAAAACTCAATGTTAAAAACATGTTTTGGGACCCCCCTTTTTTCTCGACCCCCCCTGGACGAACCCCCCCCCCAATTTTCAGGGGCTGCTCAGAAACAAAATGTGCCATTTTCCTGAAAATTTCAGCCAATTCCGTCCACAAACGCCAAAGTTATTAGACATAGAATTTTCAAAAATCCCATAGAGAAAAAATCCTAACTATATATACCTACTGGCGACCGCAAGTAGGTAATATATATATATATATATATATATATATATATATATATATATATATATATATATGCGCAAAAAAGAAGGAGAGAACTCTGGGTAGGTCTCAGTTTAGGTGGAAAGCAGCTCCTGTTAGAGCACTCTCAACACCAGCGACACTCTAGATCTGCTCACCTCAAATGTCTGTTTTTCTATCAAAGTTTTTAAGCATAGGATTAGACAGTGCTATCCATGCCGAGATAGAAAATGACAAAGTCTTTCGCCATTTAAACAGCAAAGTCTTTAAGCATAGGACTAGTACAGTGCAGTCCTTGCCGAGCTGTCAAATAACAAAAGCCATTTATCACTCCAGGCACAATATTACAGCTTTGAATTGGTAAAATACCAACTCAAGCCATCCTGAAATAAATAAAAGCAACCCCTGACACAGTGTTTCGCTCTAATTAGAGCTCTTCAGAGAGGTATAGCTTTGTCCAGACACAAGGGAGCACCCAGTATTAAGTCAAAACAAAACCCTTTCAGGCATAGAGTGACGCACAAATTATGCAAAAAAGAAGGAGAGAACTCTGGGTAGGTCTCAGTTTAGGTGGAAAGCAGCTCCTGTTAGAGCACTCTCAACACCAGCGACACTCTAGATCTGCTCACCTCAAATGTCTGTTTTTCTATCAAAGTTTTTAAGCATAGGATTAGACAGTGCTATCCATGCCGAGATAGAAAATGACAAAGTCTTTCGCCATTTAAACAGCAAAGTCTTTAAGCATAGGACTAGTACAGTGCAGTCCTTGCCGAGCTGTCAAATAACAAAAGCCAATTATCACTCCAGGCACAATATTACAGCTTTGAATTGGTAAAATACCAACTCAAGCCAACCTGAAATGAATAAAAGCAACCCCTGACACAGTGGTTCGCTCTAATTAGAGCTCTTCAGAGAGGTATAGCTTTGTCCATATATATATATTCACTGAAAAAACCATAGGTTTCACACCAGTTATAGTTAGGAATTAGCATTATAAAAACCTATTAAATTCACTGAAAAAACCATAGGTTTCACACCAGTTATAGTTAGCTGGAAATTTTACTTGCATAAAACCATTGAAAATCCCACGTTATAGTTAGTTGGACTCACTATAACTCAATATAACTTGCGCGTGCGATGCACTGCTGATGACGTCACATATTACATCACTCATGACATGGTCAGTGACAGTGGGTGGGTCAGGTTGTATTCTCTCCGGCTTGTCTCAAAAAAGGAGGGGTTGCTATTTTATTTCATAAGGCTCTGAATGTACAGATTATATCTTCTCAACATGATGATGAGGGACGTTGGGCAATGGCTAAGGTTGTTATCCATAATAAGACACTGGTTTTGCTCAATATTTATGGCCCGGTACGTCCTGACCCTAGGTTTTGGAATACTATTAAATCCCTGATTTCTTCTATAGATTGCCCTGATTTTATTATTGCAGGTGATTTGAACCAATGGTTGGACCCATTCTCTGACAGACTATCCTCCAGTAAATTTCAGCCCGACAAAACCCATAAAAGTTTCCAATCTGCCATTGCTGCACGTCCTTTATATGATTCATGGAAGTTATGTAACCCAGATGTTTTGGAATATACTTTTTTCTCCCCTGTGCATCACACTCGCTCTAGAATTGATTACATTTTGATAAGTAAATCCTTATTACCCTCTATTCAAAAATCTACCATAGGTTCCATTTTCATCTCTGACCATGCCCCTGTATCTACCTCCCTTGATTTGTCCCTTATATCCTCTAAATTTAGTCGCTGGAAATGTAATGCCTTTCTTTTATCTGATGCTGTTTTTCTGAAGGAAAGTGCTGAATTTTTCACAGAATTTTTTTCCTTTAACGATCATTCTGATACCTCCATTCCTAATAACTGGGATGCTTTTAAAGCTGCGTTCCGAGCATTTACCATATCCTATGTTGCTAAAAAAAAGAAATTGAATAGGGAAAAGTACGATGCCCAACTTCATAAGATTAAACACTTAGAGCATTTATATTTCTCCTCTAAGTCCCCCTCCTCCCTTCATGATTTGATTCTAGCTAAAACAGACATTAATAAGATTGTTACCAATGAGGCTTGTAACACCCTTCTCAAAATAAAATCCAAATTCCATGGTGGCCAAAATAAAGCGGGGAAAATGCTGGCAAACTATTTGAAAATTAAATCTGAACGTAAGAATATTGGCCTCATCTTCAATGATTCTCTAAACAAATTGGTTACAGCTGATGAGGATATCGCTGATGTATTCCATTCCTATTATCACTCCCTATATACTGATGACACCCGTCCCTCTGATGCAAATCTTTCTTCCTTTTTTGAGAGCCTACCCCCTACCCCATCCCTCCCTGAGGAGTTTGCACTCCTGGAGGAAGAAATTTCACTTCAGGAGGTTACCCGAGCCATTCACTCCCTCAAACGCTCAAAAGCTCCTGGCCCAGATGGCCTGCCTGTAGAATTTTATTCTTCCTTTCATACCTTTTTTGCCCCTAAACTTCTCCAACTCTTCAACTCCTTTATTAGTAATTCAAAGGCTTCGGGGTCGTTTTTGGATGCCCTAATTATCATCATTCCCAAACCTGATAAAGATCACACCCAATGCCAAAACTATCGCCCTATCTCCCTAATAAATTATGATTGCAAAATTTTTTTCTAAAATACTTGCTTCTCGCCTTGATTCCCTTATCCCCGCCTTATAAAGACGGATCAGGTGGGTTTTGTGAAGGGGAGACTTGCTGCGGACAATGCTCGTTTGTTCTCTAATGTCATTGCACACAGCAAACATCTCAGGGTTCTTTTAGCAGCACTGTCCTTAGATGCCGAGAAGGCTTTTGACCGCATCAATTGGCAATATCTCATACGCACCTTACATTGGTTTGGTTTCGGTCCTTTTTTTATTTCCATGGTTAAACTCCTTTATTCCTCTCCTCGTGCCACTATTTTTGTCAATAACCACTTTTCCAAATCATTCTCCTTGTCTAGAGGTACTCGTCAGGGATGTCCCCTTTCTCCCTTGTTATTTATTCTATGTCTTGAGCCCTTCTTAGAGAGAATTCGCTCTAATCCTAATATCACTGGTTGTAAATTGGCTTCTACTGAAACTAAATTGTCCGCTTATGCAGATGATGTGCTGGTGTACATGTCTAATCCTGAAACCTCCCTTCCGCCGTTCTTGGATGAGGTTCGTTTGTATTCCTCTGTTTTGGGATATAAATTGAATCTATCCAAAACTGAAGTCCTCCCACTTAATTCACTTTGCTACCAATACATGTTTAATAATACTGACTTTGCTTGGTGTCCCTCTAAACTTAAATACCTTGGCATTTGGTTCGCTCCCTCCTTGAAGGATACCCTTAAATTTACGTTTAATTCTCTTATAAAGAAAATCTCCTCCCTTCTTCAGCTCTGGTCCCCATTATTTCTTTCCTGGTGGGGCAGACTAGACACAATTAAAATGATGATTACTCCTCATGTTCTTTATACGGTGTCTATGCTTCCCTTCAAAATTCCTATGTCCTATTTTTCCCGTATAAACTCTATTTGTACTAAATTTTTGTGGAATGATAAGCATCCTCGAATAGCGCTACAGAAACTGATTTGTCCTTAATCTGAAGGTGGAGTTCGATTTCCTAATTATAAAATGTACCACTCTGCTTTCCTGATTAGACAATCCTTTTCCTTAGCCTATGATTTTGTTGACACTCCTGTACCTACCTGGGTCCTTCTAGAACGTTCTCTGTTGAAGGACCTTTCATTTCAACATGTTGTATTTATGTCCAACTGTTCTTTTTTGACTAAATACCCTATCTTAAAGTTTTCCCAAACAGTATTACACAGTATATTCTCCTCTAATATTTCTCCGTTTCATAGTTTTCTACTATCTGCTGTATGGTATAACAAATTTCTTCGTTATAAAGGTAAATCATTTTATTTTAAACATTGGAAAGAGAAGAATGTTATGTTTGTTCATCAGTTTTTTGATAATAATTCTCTCATTCCTTTTTCGAAATTACAAAGTTTGTTTGATTTACCCTCATCATATCTCTCTGATTATACCATTATTACGTCTGCTATTCAGTCGCACTTAGCCTCTCTTACACTGCCTGATGTCTTCCCATCTTTAGTTCCTTCCTCTGCACTTTATCCCTTATTTTCCTCCCAACAACCTAAGGCTGCCCTCGTTTATACTCTATTACTGTCACCTAGTTCAGAACATTCTAAATCAGCTGTTGAGATTGCATGGGAAACGGACCTTAATATGTCCCTCTCTATTTTGATGTGGGATCGTGTATGGTCCAAATTGTTTAAAGTTTCTCCTGCTGCTCGTATTACCCAATCGTTGTTGTTCATTTATCATAGAGTCCTTATTACTCCTGTAACTGTTCATAAATTCTCCCCTACTTCCTCTTTACTGTGTTGGTCCTGTGCTAAAGAAAATGGGTCGCTTAAACATTTATTGTTTAAATGTTCTCATGTTTTGTCATTTTGGCAGAAAATTTGGAAGACATGTATGCTAGTATTTAATTGTTCTACCCAGTTATCTTTACAGACTATTTTCCTAGGATCATTGTCATCAGATATAGATATTATCTCCTCTTCTGCGAGATTGCTGGACCTGTTTATTTCTCTTGCATTTAAAGTTATCTTGTCATGTTGGAAAGATAATTCCAAACTTTCTACTCACACCTGGTGGAACTTTGTTTGTGATGAGCATAGGATTGCTATCGCTTCGTCCTTTTCTGTCCCATTGAAAATTAAATCTGATCTCCTTTGGCTCCCCTTTACCACTTATCTTTCCTCCAATTCTCTTCTTCACTGATTCTTAGTTTTCCCACTTCCCTTTCCCTTCTCCTCCTTCTCTCTTCCCTTCCCTTCTCTTGCCCTTTTCTTTCCTTTTGTTCTTTCCTTTATCCTCTTTTCTTTTCTTCTTGTTTCTCCCTTTTCTTCTTTCTGTCTTCTTTCTCGGATCATTTCCTTCTTTATTTTTATTATTCATTGCATATGTTTTAGTACTTCTTTTTGTTATTCTCTTGTTTCAAATTTCTTATGACATATGTATTGTATCCATTTTAAAATGCTAATAAAAATTTCTTAAACAAAAGAAAAAAACCTTAGATAATGACAAATGACAAATGTAGGCTAATCTTTGATTGACTTACTTTTCCATGAGGCCAAATACTGTATCATGGTGGTCATTTTCTCGTTGGAAAGTACTTTGCTGTTCACTTAAAAATCCATTTCATCGACTTTCTATAAGAAAAGCTCCAAGAACATCTGAAATATTTTCAATATTTTCATATACTCCTTTTTTTCAGTCATGACTCTTTACTCATTCCTGCACCTTTCCATTTGGCCAAATAGTGTCAGATGTATGAGTATATGTTCAAATTAATTCTAAGGCACTCTGAAATGACCTTTTTCCCGACGTTCTGAAAGAAAGGCTCTACAACATTTTCACAATATTTAAGTATTTGTAAAACCATCTCTGACTCACTCATGTTCATCATTTTGTATAGTACTAACATCACTTACTATGAGATCCACTTACCGCACCTATATGACAAGTCAATTTTTTATATTGCCTGGATCACTTTTACTCAGAATATATTTTTAAACAGCAAAATAACCTTTATTAACTGCTCCCGTCTTCATTAGCCAATTACTTTTACCTAAATTTTGGCTGTAAAAACACTAGGGGGTCCATTAGGATAACGGGCAAACTTTGTCCGCCCGTCATCCTACCGGTGTTTGGGACCACCCGCCATAAGGGCGGGGGTCCCGTGCCACACATTATGATGCGCCCGCCACAGTGGCAGGCGCTTCCCGCATTTGTAGCATTGCGGCGGGCGGGGACACTGGGTTGTAGTCGTTGATGTACTTGGACTATTCGTTTCTTTTTAAATTGTATGTATTTTTGGGTGATTTCCTCGTCACAGTATGTCGCAGAGAAGACATCAAATTATTTACTCTTCCTTTAGAAATCACTGGTCGTGGAAAGCCGAAACGACATTTTGTGTAGAACTTGTCCTTGTTTATGAATTTTCGACGACAGTACTTTCCACAACGATGGGATTGAAAGCGTAAAACTTGTTGCCTTAAACTGTTTTCTTCGGTAGTTTTCGGAACAGCACATGTTGAATACTCTTCAATTGATAGGTTTCATTTCCCCATGCCCCGCCCACTGCATACATTATGCTTATGAGTTAGCAGAATGTGTCTAACTACTGATATATTCATTTATGCATTTACGTTTATATGCTTCTATTAGTTATTCATTTATGCGTGTGACATTATTACAGTTATCCTTAGCTTAGCTTGTGTGCCACCATTTTGAAGCATCTCCCTTTCTGCGCGAGTTACACTTGCTCACCCCCTCCCGTAGGAATAAGAATATTCCTCATGTCAGCAATTTTGCCTTTCGGCCCACTGTGACTAAAACTACTAGCGAAACCCCTTATCTCGTTCTCATGTGCTGGGGATGGTAAGACACGGCTACGTGTCCTTGGGATGAGATAGGAGAATGTTGCAATCCCAGGTGCAGATGCCTACTGTATGAGACCATTGTTCACCATCTCAGGGGTCCAGTACTTTTCCACAAATGGGCGTGCCTTATTCTGCTTTTGTATTATAATGTGTTACTGTGATGATGTGAGTCAGTCCATCTCGGCGCACTCTTAGGGGTGAGGTCGATATAGGGCCCTTTCATATGGGAGTTTGTGGCCTAATAAATTGTTTTGTTATTCTTCTCCACTGTCCGGCTGACTTATTATTGGGTAACTATAGGTGAGTGCGGTAAGTCACTCGGGTGGAATTGAGCCACGCTTACCAGATGGCGCCCGAACAGGGACTCCGCGAATAGGGTCTTTCTCACCCGTAAGAGGGTAGCAGAAGGCCGGAGACCCTCTGGTCGGCACGGTGGGTGTGGGTACCCATTTGATGCCGAGCTTGGTTCTCGCAGCGCTGCCCCACCCTGCTGATCAGAAGAGGTCTCGGTTCATGATCCTACGCCGGAGTCCGGAAGGAGGAACTTTGGAGCTGACCGTGTTGGTCCTGACAGCCGGAGGTGGAGAACGGTAGAGGTCGATACCGCGCATAGAAGGTGAGTGGTCCGACTGTTGCTTGGAGGAGCCGGAGTGCTCCGTGAGACCGGTGTGTCTCTGGTGATTGGAGGAGCCGGTGCGCTCCTGGGGCTAGTGCGCTCCGGGGAACTCAGAGTGCAAGTGGCGCTCTGACAGACTTGACGGAGACTGGGTGAACGGTGGTTTGTTGTCATGCGACTGGATAATACTGCGATCGGCGGACGGCTTGCTACGGGAGGATCTCAGACCTCACCCGAACACCTAGGGTGGTGGTTCACGGGAAAGAGCGCAGAGTCTCGTGTGGTGTCGGGCATGCCGATATGTAGTGTTGTCCAGGAGGCGGATGTGTTCCCCAGTCTCGGAATAGCGGGTGTGCGCTGTTCGGTCTGCGGTAGGGTCCAGGTTCCCCAGGACTTGGTTGATGGGCCTTGTCCCATTTTGGTAACACGTGTCTTGGTACGGATTTCATGTAGCGTGCATTGAAGTTGTGAGTGTGATTTACCAGTAAGCGAGTAAGTGTGTAAGTGTGAATCTGTGTTTTAGTGTGTGATTGTGTGAGAGCAAGATGCTGTGTTTCAGTAAATTGCGGTGTTTGGGGTGCTGTGGTGAGGTTTCAGACGTTAGACTGGCCGAGAGCCAACCTGCACCAACGGAGGTCTCTCCAAATTTTGAAATGTACGTAAAGCACGGCTTACCCCCGATCTTGTTTTCTACTTTGTGGCATAAGTATACAAAAGATAATGTGGATTTGCAGTGGCCTTTGCTTGGTTCTTTTGATGGAGCAAAATTAGATTATTTACAAGACAGATTGTTTGCTAGGCGCAGCCGCCAGAGCATGTTCGATTCTTTGCGGACGTGGCAGAAGGAGGTACGAGAACGGCAAATGAGGGAGGAGAAAGTGGCTCAGAAGAGAGTGGCGCAGACTATGGCGCAGAAGGCCAGGGAACATACTAAGAAAGAGAATGAGCTGCGTATTGAGCGCGAAGATAGACATTTTAGGCTATTGGATAATAAGAGTTATGTAGTGAGAGAAGATGACCAAGATGAGATGGAGGACATTTTGAACACTCGACCCCCTCCCCCAGATGCACCGCAGCCCTTGTACCCCGTGCTGGTGGATTCCGCCTCTCAGGCAGTAGTTTCAGTTCCCCAAGTCAGTGCCCCACCCTCGTCCGGTACACCTGCTTCCTCCGTGGTTGGACGAACTTCCCCCTCTGCAACTGCACCCCTGCTCTCCTTCTCTGCAACAAGCCCAATTGCGTCTGCTGTGCTCTCCCCGGCGCTCTCCGCCTGCCCCGCTATCCCCACTGTTTCTGCCAGTACTACCCCTCAGAGCGCGTTGCTAACTCCCACTAGAGGAGCGGGAGGTGGACTATTTACCCAGGTACGGAAGTTACTCACGCGTTCTAATGTTGGGTTAGATGAGAAGACAATGGTAGCTAATCAAGCTTGTCAATGGGCCAGGAATAACATTTATTCATTAGAAGACATTTGGTCAACCATGAAAGACTATGAGCCTTTGATGCAACAGCATGCTTTGTGGCACATGTCGACGACATTGATAGCGTTGTGGGAACAGGGATATGGTGGGGAAGCGCCGGCGATTCTCCGTGATATCAAGAATAATGCTTATAGGGCTAACACTGGAATAAAAGAGGTGTTCCGTAGCCTGAGGTACTTGTTGGAATACAGAAATGAGTTACCAGCAGCGGGAGAACCCCATTTCCCTGGGATACATCCGATGCGTGAAGTACACCCTGTGTTTCACCCTGAGGTACCTGAAATAATAGACCCGACAACACAGGTTGTGACCCGAGCTCGTATCGACGCTCATTTCCAGGAACAGTGGGTGTATACGCCCTGGAAACGGAGCGAGGTATTAGCTTTGAAGGCTCAGTTGCCTGACTCGAGAAAAAATCCAACGGCTTATTACAAAGAATTAACAGGGGCAGCTTCCTCGACGGTTATGACTTTAGCAGATATTGAATTATTTTTCGGATTATTGGTTCCTGTGGACGTGTGGAGACAGGTGAGGGGTTCAGATCATAGAGAGGAGCTGGGTGGTACTTGGGAAGAATTCAAGGATTGGGATAAGGAGCGAAAGCCAGGTGAGAAGCCGAAGGCGGAGATACTAGCACTGCCAGGGCGCATAATAAAATACATGCACTCACTCATCCCGCCAAAGAAAGTAGACTGGGATAAGTTGACGGCATGCAGACAGAAGAAGGATGAGGCTGTTTCAGATTTCTTCACCCGTTTTGAGGAAACGTTCATGGATTTTAGCGGGCAGGATATATCTCAAGATGGAGGGCTGCGCCTTTTTGTTAACAGATTCGTAACGAACCTGTTGCCAGAAATATCAGCCCGATTGCAAGCGTCAGAGAGTACATGGACGACATCCACTCCCTCTGGGATTTTGAGTATGGCCCAGTATTATGAGCATAGAGAAAATGAGAATAAGGACAGGCAAAAAAAGAAGGCGAAGGATTTGAAGACGAAAGTATTGTTGCAGCAAGTGGCGAAGGGTCGGGGACGTGGAGCCCCGCCCATGACGGTTGGTCGAGGAACAAGTAGCTACGGAAGGGGAGAGAAAAGATAGCATTTGGGACCGAACGAGTGCGCCAACTGCAAGCAGGAGGGGCACTGGTGGAAAGACTGTCCACTGCTTCGGTCCCCTACTGGACCTGGCAGAGGGCGGGGACGGGGAGATGCGCACAAGGATGTTAGACAGTCTGAAGAAGGCAGGAGACCGGGAGGGAATTACTTTGATGGAGGAAGAGATAGGCAACACTTTCAGAAGGAGGGTGACGATTGCAGAGATCGACAGTTTTACAGCGATGCATATGCAATGGATGACTTGACAGGATTCTCTTATAACTACGACAGCGTAGGGCAGAGAGCGGGACCTGTTTCTGTGGATGTTGATGTTGGCGCGAATCAATCACAAAACGATAGACATCAGGTGTACCCTCACCAGCATCACATGAGGGCCTCTTAAGGATCGGGAGAATGGGACTATTACAAGTGTTAGAATCTGTTTCCTCGACTACCCCAGACCGAATCAAATCCTGTATTATTTGCAACAGAGCCCTCTCCCCATCCCTATATATTTTGTATTGGGGTATCCGGGGCAGCTTCGCTCCCACCTTAACCTTTATAGACACTGGAGCAATGTCCATTTTGCCCACATCAGTATCGCTGCTGGCCCACAAACTCGCAGGAACACCCTCCAACTCGACTTGGAGGGGCTCATCTTTTGAGAAACACTCCTGCGCATGCGCGACAGAAGGACCCAACGTTAGGTACACACCATCTGGAGAACAGTAAATTGTAGCATTCAGTCTTTTCAACAAGTCCAAACCAAGCGAATTCTCACCACAATTTGAAGTTAAAAGGAAAGGAGAGTCAACAGTAAAAGGGCCAATCGTAAGTGCAAGGGGCTTAGAGATGGGGCTAACCACTGGGGTACCGGAGAACCCACGGAAATATTAGTCTTGCCAGACAGAGCCGCCCCTGGGACCTGGGAACGTGCCACAGAACTTTTCGTAGCACCTGTATCCACTAAAAATTTCTGAGGGGATCCCGACAAGTCTGCCGTTACATAAGGCCCACGTTGATCAACATCCACAGAAACAGGTCCCGCGCTCTGCCCTACGCTGTCCTAGTTATAAGAGAATCCTGTCAAGTCATCCATTGCATATGCATCGCTGTAAAACTGTCGATCTCTGCAATCGTCACCCTGCTTCTGAAAGTGTTGCCTATCTCTTCCTCCATCAAAGTAATTCCCTCCCGGTCTCCTGCCTTCTTCAGACTGTCTAACATCCTTGTGCGCATCTCCCCGTCCCCGCCCTCTGCCAGGTCCAGTAGCGGACCGAAGCAGTGGACAGTCTTTCCACCAGTGCCCCTCCTGCTTGCAGTTGGCGCACTGGTTCGGTCCCAAACGCTCTCTTTTCTCCCCCCTTCCGTAGCTACTTCCTCCTCGACCAACCGTCACGGGCGGGGCTCCATGTCCCCGACCCTTCGCCACTTGCTGCAACAATACTTTCATCTTCAAATCCTTCGCCTTCTTTTCTTGCCTGTCCTTATTCTCATTTTCTCTATGCTCATAATACTGGGCCATACTCAAAATCCCAGAGGGAGTGGATGTCGTCCATGTACTCTCTGACGCTTGCAGTCGGGCTGATATTTCTGGCAACAGGTTCGTTACGAATCTGTTAACAAAAAGGCGCCCTCCATCTTGAGATATATCCTGCCCGCTAAAATCCATGAACGTTTCCTCAAAACGGGTGAAGAAATCTGAAACAGCCTCATCCTTCTTCTGTCTACATGCCGTCAACTTATCCCAGTCTACTTTCTTTGGCGGGATGAGTGAGTGCATGTATTTTATTATGCGCCCTGGCAGTGCTAGTATCTCCGCCTTCGGCTTCTCACCTGGCTTTCGCTCCTTATCCCAATCCTTGAATTCTTCCCAAGTACCACCCAGCTCCTCTCTACGATCTGAACCCTTCACCTGTCTCCACACGTCCACAGGAACCAATAATCCGAAAAATAATTCAATATCTGCTAAAGTCATAACCGTTGAGGAAGCTGCCTCTGTTAATTCTTTGTAATAAGCCGTTGGATTTTTTCTCGAGTCAGGCAACTGAGCCTTCAAAGCTGATACCTCGCTCCGTTTCCAGGGCGTATACACCCACTGTTCCTGGAAATGAGCGTCGATACGAGCTCGAGTCACAACCTGTGTTGTCGGGTCTATTATTTCAGGTACCTCAGGGTGAAACACAGGGTGTACTTCACGCATCGGATGTATCCCAGGGAAATGGGGTTCTCCCAAGGCTGGTAACACATTTCTGTATTTTAACAAGTACCTCAGGCTACGGAACCCCTCTTTTATTCCAGTGTTAGCCCTATAAGCATTATTCTTGATATCACAGAGAATCGCCGGCGCTTCCCCACCATATCCCTGTTCCCACAACGCTATCAATGTCGTCGACATGTGCCACAAAGCATGCTGTTGCATCAAAGGCTCATACAGCCTGATTCATGTACATGCCGTTTTGCGTGGCCCTAATAGCGAATCATAGCGACTCGCTATTGAGGACACGCAAAACGGCATTCATGTAGGAATTGCTAATAAAATAGCGATTCCTACATGTTCTTTATTTGCGAGTAGCAAATTGCTACTCGCAAAAACTCCCCATTCATTCCTATGGGCCAAGAGGCCCATAGGAATGAATGGGGAGTATCCCTCATTTGCGAGTAGCAATTTGCTACTCGCAAATAAGATAGCGATTTTAAGGGTGCCAGGGGTGTCCAAAGGACGCCCTGTAGCACCCCTAAAATGCACATTTGAACAGGTGTTGCGCACACACATGTCCAAAGGACATGTGTGTGTGCAACATGCAACTTAGAAAAATGCTTTTAAAAGCATTTTTCTGAGTTTTTGCTATTTACCGACAGGTCTGACCTCTCGGTAAATAGCGGCCCCAAAAGTCCAAAATCGCTATTTTGTTTTGTGTCATGAATAGCATTTGAGGAATCTCTATTAGAGATTCCTTAAATGCCATTCCACGCAAATATGCGAATTCTTACATAGCGATTTTTGCATTTGGTATCATGAATACCAAATGCAAAAATTGCACTCGCAAAGGGCCAGATTCTGAGAATCTGGCCCTTTGCGAGTGCAATTTACCTACATGAATCAGGCTGATAGTCTTTCATGGTTGACCAAATGTCTTCTAATAAATAAATGTTATTCCTGGCCCATTGACAAGCTTGATTAGCTACCATTGTCTTCTCATCTAACCCAACATTAGAACGCGTGAGTAACTTCCGTACCTGGGTAAATAGTCCACCTCCCGCTCCTCTAGTGGGAGTTAGCAACGCGCTCTGAGGGGTAGTACTGGCAGAAACAGGGGGGATAGCGGGGCCAGCGGAGAGCGCCGGGGAGAGCACAGCAGACGCAATTGGGCTCGTCGCAGAGAAGGAGAGCAGGGGTGCAGTTGCAGAGGGGGAAGTTCGTCCAACCACGGAGGAAGCAGGTGTACCGGACGAGGGTGGGGCACTGACTTGGGGAACTGAAACTACTGCCTGAGAGGCGGAATCCACCAGCACGGGGTACAAGGGCTGCGGTGCATATGGGGGAGGGGGTCGAGTGTTCAAAATGTCCTCCATCTCATCTTGGTCATCTTCTCTCACTACATAACTCTTATTATCCAATAGCCTAAAACGTCTATCTGCGCGCTCAATACGCAGCTCATTCTCTTTCTTAGTATGTTCCCTGGCCTTCTGCGTCATAGTCTGCGCCGCTCTCTTCTGAGCCACTTTTTCCTCCCTCATTTGCCGTTCTCGTACCTCCTTCTGCCACATCCGCAAAAAATCGAACATGCTCTGGCGGCTGCGCCTAGCAAACAATCTGTCTTGTAAATAATCTAATTTTGCTCCATCAAAAGAACCAAGCAAAGGCCACTGCAAATCCACATTATCTTTTGTATACTTATGCCACAAAGTAGAAAACAAGATCGGGGGTAAGCCGTGCTTTACGTACATTTCAAAATTTGGAGAGCCCTCCGTTGGTGCAGGTTGGCTCTCGGCCAGTCTAACGTCTGAAACCTCACCACAGCACCCCAAACACCACAATTTACTGAAACACGGGATCTTGCTCTCATACAATCACACACTAAAACACAGATTCACACTTACACACTTACTCGCTTACCGGTAAATCACACTCACAACTTCAATGCACGCTACATGAAATCCGTACCAAGACACGTGTTACCAAAATGGGACAAGGCCCGTCGACCAAGTCCTGGGGAACCTGGACCCTACCGCAGACCGAACAGCGCACACCCGCTATTCCGAGACTGGGGAACACATCCGCCTCCTGGACAACACTACATATCGGCATGCGCTACACCACACGAGACTCAGCGCTCTTTCCCGTGAACCACCACCCTAGGTGTTCGGGTGAGCTCCGAGATCTTCCCGTAGCAAGCCGTCCGCCGACCGCAGTATTATCCAGTCGGATGACAACAAACCACCGTTCACCCAGTCTCCGTCAAGTCTGTCAGAGCGCCACTTGCACTCTGAGTTCCCCGGAGCGCACTAGCCCCAGGAGCGCACCGGCTCCTCCAATCACCAGAGACACACCGGTCTCACGGAGCACTCCGGCTCCTCCAAGCAACAGTCGGACCACTCACCTTCTATGCGCGGTACCGACCTCTACCGTTCTCCACCTCCGGCTGTCAGGACCAACACGGTCAGCTCCAAAGTTCCGCCTTCCGGACTCCGGCGTAGGATCATGGACCGAGACCTCTTCCGATCAGCAGGGTGGGGCAGCGCTGCGAGAACCAAGCTCGGCATCAAATGGGTACCCACACCCACCTTGCCAACCAGAGGGTCTCCGGCCTTCTGCTACCCACTTACGGGTGAGAAAGGTCCTAATCGCGGAGTTCCTGTTCGGGCGCCATCTGATAAGCGTGGCTCAATTCCACCCGAGTGACTTACGGCACTCACCTATAGTTACCCAATAATAAGTCAGCCGGACAGTGGAGAAGAATAACAAAACAATTTATTAGGCCACAAACTCCCATATGAGAGGGCCCTATATCGACCTCACCCCTAAGAGTGCGCCGAGAAGGACTGACTCACATCATCACAGTAACACATTATAATACAAAAGCAGAATAAAGCACGCCCATTTGTGGAAAAGTACTGGACCCCTGAGATGGTGAACAATGGTCTCATACAGTAGGCATCTGCACCTGGGATTGCAACATTCTCCTATCTCATCCCAAGGACACGGAGCCGAGTCTTACCATCCCCAGCACATGAGAACCAGATAAGGGGTTTCGCTAGTAGTTTCAGTCACAGTGGGCCGAAAGGCAAAATTGCTGACATGAGGAATATTCTTATTCCTACGGGAGGGGGTGAGCAAGTGTAACTCGCGCAGAAAGGGAGATGCTTCAAAATGGTGGCACACAAGCTAAGCTAAGGATAACTGTAATAATGTCACACGCATAAATGAATAACTAATAGAAGCATATAAACGTAAATGCATAAATGAATATATCAGTAGTTAGACACATTCTGCTAACTCATAAGCATAATGTATGCAGTGGGCGGGGCATGGGGAAATTAAACCTATAAGACCCTCCTTTTAGCAGACTGTGGCTAACTTTATTAACTAAAATGAGAGCCTTTACAGCAAATTCTAAGGGCCAATATAGCATGTTAATCAAGAACATCATCATCAATAAACATCAGCCAGCGGGGATCATAAAGTTCAAGAACATTGGAAGCAAGGCATTGTTTTGTCCGTCTTTTAGGTACTCGTATGTTACTGGCACATATAGAACAGCAAGGAGGAAGGCAATACACACAAAGGCAACATGCTAAAAGGACACCAACTACCCCCACTAAACCCATCAATATTTTCCAACCCCAGGAGGAGAAGATACCCCATAGCCATGTCTGCAAGGACGATGTACCTGTGTCCTGATGGAGTTCAGCCGCTAACCTATGAAGCTTCTGGACAGCTAAATTGACTGTCGGGGCGGAGTCAGGGATGTACACGCAGCAAGAGGTCCCGATGACGCGACAAGCTCCACCCCTATCTTCTAGGATGACGTCAAGCACCATCCTGTTCTGGATCGTAAATAATCTCATAGCCTGCATCTCAAGAGACATATTGGCTGCAATATCGGCCTCTGTTGTTACTACTTTTTCCATGACCCTCGACAAACGTCTAATGGCTCTACTATTAAAGATAGGACCCCAGAATGGTAATAAACCCTTCGAGAAGTCAGTGAACTGCTGTCCCGCAGTGTCAGTCTGATCTACGTCCTCAACCTGGAGGTCCCTCCTTTTGCGCTGTCCTCGTCTGTGTGTTTTATGATAATCGGAAGGTGACACATAAACAGGTGGAAGTAAGTACGCTAAGTAACAAGTCCCACCCCAACCCTCAGGCAACCATAAATACCCATTATTTCCACATACGAAATAGATATTCGGTGGTGTAACCAGTGAAGGACTAAGGGGCAGTCGAATCGAGGCAGTCACATTGCAAAGGCTGTCGCCCACTTTAATCGGACCCTTGCCCTGAATACAAAAATAAGGTGAAGGCCGTACTGTCGCTAAAGGTACCAGAGAATGACCAGTACTATTGTCTGCAGGGGGGTGTCTGTAGGCCAGGGAAGAGTTCAACTGTAGGAAACTCTCTCGTACTTTATCAGTGTCATTAGGCATCATAAATCGTTCAACCCTTTTCGAGCAAGTCTCTAAGAATGTTTGGTCAAAACGTCCATCAGTAAATAACCGTCCAAGGGATGAAGGGGGCAGAGGGCGTACTCGCATTGTCAGTGTTGACCCACTTCCAGGGAGTCGTGGGGTCAGAGAATCAGGCTGTTGAAAGAACTTTACCATGCCTATTAGGGTGTACCAGCCCACACAGCTATTCACAGGAGTCAATTGAAGTGCCAGTAACCTGTCCTTTTTATATGCAGCAGAAGGAAGCAACGCACAGACCCAGCAGTCTGTCACATTATACACAGCATGCGCATGGTGTAAAGTTTTTATGAAAACATTATCACGATATCCCTTTCTCATACATTGTTCACCATAATCAACGGTAATCATATTATGCTCTGGCAAGGGAGAGGGAGTAGGGATCAGTTTGTGTACAGGGTAAGCTTCATCCAGAAAGAACAGTATTCCAAGTATTATCAGAAATATAATAATGAACACCACAATAACCACAATTTTGCCTTTTCGTGGAAGAGCATGCCATGGGGAATCGGGTTCAGATCTGCGAGGAGCAGCAAAAGGCTGTTCCTCCTCGGGGATAGGACGACCAAAGGGATACATTTCACCTAATGAACGGACCAAGGGATATCCTAAAAGTTCCAAACACTAGGGGCTCTACTAAAAAGTTCCAGACACTCCAAAACCGGCCAGAGGGGTGCTTCACCCTTCAAAAGGGCTCTTCTCCCTATGTCCGTTAAAGCCTCATAGGTAGGCTTACAATCTCGCAACCCTAATCCCTCGACGGAGTCGCACAACTGCAGCAACTCAGGAGCACTGAACTTGGGCCCACACACAACTCTAATGTTCCGTTCAGCAGTGTCTCAAAAGTGCACCAGGGCTCTTTCAGCAGTCCATCCCTATTACTAGGCTAACCTGTTGAATATAGTCCACTCCTAATCCCTATCTCAGCCCTTCTTCCAGTGCTCAGTTCTTTCGCCTCTCTTTCCTGGGCCGCAAGTTATAGCGAGTGCTCCCTCGCACTTCGGGGTCTGAAAACAGAATGGGGGGATCACTTTGAAAGGAGGTGGCTTCCGTCGTTTGAGCACTGTGACCAACAGAAGCCTCGCTACTTGTACTCAGGGCTGGCTTCCTCGCGTTCTCGTTGTTTTCCTCCCCAATCAGTAAAGCATCAGAGAAGGGGAGGTGTCGAGGCACGCATTCCGTTTCGTGCTCTGCGACGCCACCTCGGACCCACGCATCATAGGGTAGAGGAAGAGGTACTCTCTTGACATGGGAAGCGTGCGTCCACGCCTTCCGACCCTCCACTCGAAGTGCGGTGCGGGTGGTGCGGAGCGCCAACCGTGGTTCAGACCATCTAGGCTCCAAGCAGGACTTCCGCTGGTATTTCTTCACCACAACCCAGTCCCCTGGGTTAATGCCGTGGCCGGGCCCCTCAGGCAGCGGCTTCAGTGTGTCTGCTACCTGCTGATGAATAGAACGAAGATCTTTAGTCAAAGTATACAGGTAATCTGTCAACAAAGGATATTCTATCTCTGAGAAACATTTAGGTCTAGGAACACCCCACACATTGGCGGGCCTGCCAAATACAACTTCATGGGGGGGAAACTCCTGTCTTAGAATTCACTGTTACTCTTGTGGACAGTAGAACAAGGGGGAGCGCATCTGGCCAACGTAGCCCTGTACTCTCCTGTATCTTGGCCATCTTTAGTTTCAGTGTGCCATTAAATCTTTCAACCAAACCCGCAGCCTGTGGATGTTGGGCTGCATGGAATTTTTGAGAGATTTGTAATCCCTTACAGATCTGTTTCATCAGTTCAGCATTGAAGGACGTGCCGTTATCGCTCCAGATCACTCTAGGTAAACCATAGCTACTAAAATACTCCTTGATCAGCATCTTAGCTGTCGACCTGGCTGTACAGTCTTTTGTTGGAAAAGCCTCCACCCACCTACTGAATGAGCACACCACCACAAGGACATATTTGAGGTTATTCACCCTTTCCATTTCAATGGATTTAAAATCCAACCGCTTGAGCCCAATAGAGCCAAAAAAAACAGAAAGCCGGCCAAGCTCTGTAGGCTCTGGAAGGATTTGGATGGCAAAGCATTGGAGGACTACTTGTTAGCCTCCACTTTCTTGCCACCTACAGATATAAATGAAGCAGCTGAAAGCTATACAAATTGGTTAGATCAAGCCTGTACCTCCCTAGTCCAGTCCAAACTCTGCCGCCCAACGCGTATAATACCTTCTGCCCCTTGGTTCACCGAGGAACTACGCGATTATAAGGTGTCGTGTAAAAAATTAGAGCGCCAATGGCGCACAAAATATTCAAAGGCAGACAAAATGATACTTAATGCCAGACTTAAGACATACAAAGGAATGATTAAAAAGGCAAAAAGCGTATATTTTTCCGCAAAAATTGAGATCGCGAAGAATTCCTCTCAAGAACTTTTTAAAACTGTGACTAATCTAAGTACTTTGAAATCAGTCACTATTCCCCCTAGTCTGGAGCTATGCGAGACTCTTGCAAAATTCTTCTTGGGAAAGGTAGAGCAAATATTCACCGCCCTGGAACATCAAGTGAGGCTCACTCTCAGTGAGAGAACCCATAAGTTCATGCAAAAGAACTCACAGCCCCCGGAATTCGTGGAGTTCAGCCCAGTAAAAGTAGAAGAAACTATAAAGTTATTACTAAAAACTAAATCAGGCTCACCCCACGATCCCTGTCCAGCTGCTGTGGCCCAACTTGCAGCCACTCCCATCTCAGTTATGCTGACTGAAGTTTTTAACATGATGTTTAAAGGAGGAGAATATCCATTGTGTTGGAAGCAGGTCTCCATCGCACCTTTGCTTAAAAAAGCTACTTTAGACATCTCAGATCCCAATAGTTACCGGCCCATAGCTAGACTCCCATTGCCGGCCAAGCTTATTGAGAGGGCCATGAATGCTCAGCTCTGTGATTTCCTCAGATCCTCTCGGGGGCTTGACATGGCGCAACATGGATTTAGGGAGGGCCACAGCACTGAGACTGCCCTCATTAAGTCCACGGAAGAAATTAGGAAGGTGATGGATGTGGGCGGACGGGCGGTCTTGGTGCTTCTCGATCTGTCCGCGGCCTTCGATACGGTCCACCATAGTATTTTGGTGGACCGCCTTGAGGGCTGCGGAGTACGGGGAGTCGCGCTGAGCTTGCTGAAATCTTTCCTCTCGGACAGGGTTCAGGTGGTTGCCCTGGGAGATTTTGAATCCACTCCTTTTACACTCCCAGGAGGGGTTCCTCAGGGCTCCTCCCTGAGCCCCACCCTCTTTAATATATACATCTCCTCCCTCGCCCCGGTGATTCGGTCATTTGGCTTTGAACTTACATCTTATGCAGATGATACACAAATTGTGGTATCTCTGCTCCCGGGTCGAGAGGAGGGAACAGCAGCAAGATTTCAGGACTGTATGACCGCAGTAAGCTCATGGATGGCTAGGAATTGCCTTAAATTGAACTCCTCGAAGACAGAGGTTCTTCTCTTTGGCAATGAGACCAACTTATGGACCCCCAACTGGTGGCCTCAAGAAATGGGAGATCCTCCCATACCCGCCACGACAGTAAAAAATCTAGGGATACTCATTGACAAACAACTTACTTTTAAGGCACAAGTCAATGCCCTCTCATCCTCGGTCCACTGGATAATAAAAACAATAAGGAAAATTCTCCCCTTTCTCTCCATTAGCAGTAGGAAAACTGTCGTGACAGCATTAGTGCTGTCACGCCTCGATTACTGCAATAGTCTGTATTTACAAGCACAGCAAGGGATCTTGAACAAGCTACAGACGCTGCAAAATGCTGCTGTCCGCTTAATTACGGGTCTACCCAAGTTTGCCTCCGTCTCTGGGGAACTGAGCAAATTGCACTGGCTCCCAGTACGGAAACGTATGATGTTCAAAGCACTGTGCATAGTGTTCAAGGCAGTGAATGGACTAGGTCCGTCTTTCCTTCAACAACACTTCCAGCTGTACAAGCCAGGTCGACATTTAAGATCATCCAATAAATGGCTTGTCAAGACTGATCGTATTAGGAAAGTTCGATGGGGAGGTCGCAGTTTTATCTCCGGAGCAGCTGGTATCTGGAATAAAATGCCCCTCCCCCTAAAACAAAGCACTGACCTAATGACATTTAGGAAGAACATTAAAACATGGCTTTTCAATCTATAGGGACTAACATCGCATGGAGAAAGCACATCATTTCAGCGCCAGGACACCCGCCCGGTAACAGTGCGCTTAATAAATGGTAAAAATAAAATAAATAAATAAATGTAATCCATCTGTATCACTTCAAAGGGGTAGGATGGGGGTGCGAAATTACCTACAGGGACAGGTGTTCCCTTCCCAGGATTATGTCTTATGCAAACCATGCACTGTTGTACCAAATGTGTCGCCACCCTGGAAATATTTTTTTACTTCACACCGGGTCTAACAGTTTGCATATGCCCTTTGCGCTTATATGGGCTGGTCCATGAGCCATTGTCACTACTGGGAGGACATACGCATTCGGAAGCAACCATCGTCTTTTATCTGACACATCCGTCCAACATTCATCCGAGTCCAACCGCCCCCCTCCATCCTTCCATCTTTTCAACTCCTCCTCAGTTGCTTTCTCTTGTATGTTCCGTACACTCTGTACCGTGTCTGCAAACATGTTAACGTCTGGTACCCACCTAGCTGGCCCTGCCACAAACATTCGTGGAAGTCTTGTCCTAGCAGTTTCTTTAGCTGTTTGGTCTGCAAATGCATTTCCTCGTCCTACATCATCCACCACTGCTTTATGTGCACTACACTTAATCACAGCTAATCGTTTGGGAAGTGTCAGGGCTGTCAATAGTCGTAATATCATTGGGCCATTTTGAATTTTCTGTCCATGCGATGTCAAAAATCCCCTCTCTGCCCACAGTCTCCCATAACTATGAGCCACGCAAAAGGCGTATTGGCTGTCAGTGTAAATGTTCACATCCAATCCTTCACTCAACTCACACGCACGCATCAATGCTATTATCTCGGCAGCTTGAGCTGAGTTGTACGGGACTCTAGAAGTCTCCACCACTGTTTTCAAAGTTGTGACGGCATATGCTGCTGTTGTGGTATCATCTGCTAATTTAGAACAGGACCCATCAACATACAGCTCCCCATCAGGATCATCAAGGGGCTTATCCGTTAAATCTACTCTTCCTTTTGTTTCCTCCTCTGTCCGAAACAAGCAATCGTGGATCTCATCGTCTTTTTCATCTGAAGGGAGGTAATAGCGGCATCACTGTCTCATCCGAATCTGTTCCAAATTTGGGTGCATCTTTAATCCATAACAACATATGTATGTGAGGAGCACCTCTCGCTTGATACTCCTTTCTCCAAAAGAAATCCAAAACCTCTCCAAGGGGAGGATTTTCTTTGTTGGTAATAAAAGACATCATAGCTTCAAATCTATGATTGAAATATCTGCATACATTCACTGGATCCAAAGAACACAGTTCTCCAGGTGTTTTGAATTCTATATTTTGTATATTTGCATTTGCCTCTCGTAGAAATTGAAGTAAGTCCTCCCATGCATACTCGGCACAGCTAAGAGTGAGGAACCATGTAGGAGTTCCTAAGTTTCTTAGCATACATTTCAATTCCCCATGACGACGGTACCAATACTCGTTTGTACCACGCTGACATGCCATGAGATTGATTAGATGAGATTCTAAAATATTATCTTGCAGATTCACTTTCTCCATAAAGTCCCTCGCCGAAACATTTGGCAGATGTGCTCCACTTTTCAGTATATGGTTTACTGCATAAGAAAGCCCAGACAAGTCACTTTCATACAGTAGATGAAACAAATAGGGAATGCATTAACGAAACCTTGGATCTTCAGCATATAATCTTACAGTTCGATATTCAGATGCAGGAGTTTGAAGTGGTCGATCGTCATATCGTCCACCTCGACCTGTTGGAAATAGCTGTGGAAAACAACGAGCTTCCAAACTTTATTCCCATACACTAATGGGACTTCCTTTTGCTGCTTTCATTTGAAACAATTCAATTGCATTCCCCATTACTTCTTTGGAATGCAAAGGATGAACAGTACAATGTTCATATATTTCTTCACTTCTAGACACATCAACTTTTTCAATTTGGCCGCCTGAACAATCACTGTCTTCATCTGCAGCTGTTTCCTCTGCTGCAACACATACATCTTTGTAATACTCATTGTTTTTGACTAAATACAATGTTGCCTTTTTGACTTTCCTAACATCCACTAAATCTTGCCAGATTTTTTTACTCTTTGTCGGAACCCCATTAACTAGAATAACTAAAGGTTCCTCTTCTACTTCTTCTATACCAATTGTATCAATATTTTTTTTAAATCTAGGGGCAAATAAACAACTCTTCCCTTTAATCCTCTCTGCAAATCTGTAGGAGGCAATTTCCCGTTTAAATGGAGACAAGACAGAGGTTCTGGTAGTAGGAAGAGATGTCTCTGTATGGTCTCATGCATGGTGGCCCAGCGAACTAGGGGAGTTGCCTACTCCTGTGGAGACGGTGAAAAATCTAGGCGTTATGCTTGACGCTTACCTCTCTGGCAAAACCCATGTAAATAAAGTGACAGGCAAATGCTTCGGCATATTAAAAGTGCTTCGCAAGGTACTTGATCTCCTGCCCACCAAAGCCAGAAAAACCATAGTCCATGCTTTAATAACACCTCATTTGGACTATGGTAATGCTCTCCTGCTAGGTCTGAATCAGAAGGGACTGCACCAATTACAATGTGTTCAGAATTCAGCTGCGCGGCTGGTGCTCGGTCTCCCAAGAAAAACTTCCATCAAAAATGCACTATCCAAACTCCATTGGCTCCCAATTAAAGAGAGAATTATATTTAAAACTCTCTACTATGCCCACCGTATTGCCCAGAACAGAGGTCCCGACTACCTGAAAAGTCTCATCACCATCCACCGCCCGACGAGAGATTTAAGATCGTCAGGCACGATGCTATTTAAAATCCCTCGCATCACAAAAGCTAAAATGGGAGGAAGATCTTTCCGCTATTTGGCCACTAAACACTGGAACGCACTCCCGCTCCACTTGCGGATGGAGCCCTCCGAAATGAGATTCAGGGCAAAATTAAAAACTTACCTGTTCCCTAAATAGTCATATTCTCTGTTGAGTTTCCTGACTCTTTTCCTCTGGATTATTTTGTACTAGCAGTTAGCGCGGGGATACACAGCTTTGTGCAGCCAGGCGCTTAATAAATGTTTTATTATTATTATTTTTCCCAATCTTAGGCTCCATGCGAACAATTGCCTGAAAAGGATGGGCACATTGAATCAAAGTAGACTCATATGTATTTAAATCCATCAATTCACGGGGAATGTCTACCAACCCCAGATTATTATGAACAGCTCTAGCAGGCATTCTGTTTTGATTTAATTTATCATAACAATATTTACAAATACGCTGATCAGAACTCAAATCAAAACAATTCTCCACCCACAAATAAGTTGCAAAATCTTTCCACTCATAATTATTCATCTTTTCACTTTTTACATATAAATCAACTAATCTAGTTTGATGCTTATAATGACTTCGTCGACAACACACACAAGTAAAATTCGGCCTTTCACTTGATTTCACCTTAAACCTGGTAGTTTCCTGCTCAAACTTTTCTGTATTTGAAATCTGTACATTGTCTTCCACATTACCTTGAATTGCTGTCTCAATTTCTACACTGTCCTCTTTTTCACCAAAATAACAAATCTCAATTTCTTCACAAATCTTCTTCACATCTAATTCAGTTCCATGCAAAAGAGCACTGTTTAATTGTTTAAGCTTAAGTGCTGGACTTTTTGCATAATACAACATTCTCACTAATTTCCTCATTTTGATATGATGCACTGCTAACATCCTAAAATGATGAAAAACACTCTGACAGACTTTTCTAGAAAGACAAGCCAGTGAATGCCCTTGCAAACCTGTGTTTTCTCTCACTCTGCAAGGATCTTTTCTTACTATATGTACGTAAAAAATTACAAAACAAATCAATTGATTCCTGTCGCACACTACAAATACTACTACACTTCCAAGTGTACACTGGACCCTTAGTACGTCTCCCTAAAACTTCACCAGTTAACACCTATTCTAGTTCTCTAGGCACAAGTTTCTCTTTTTCAATTGGACAACCGTCTTTCACTTCATACGCTCGACCACTGGTGTCAACTGCATGCACTAAATCATTATCCTGGAAGTAACTCTCCTCATTAAAAAATGGCTCACAACTTGAACTGTGCATCCATTCTCCCGAAAAAACTTTACAAAAATTAGTCCGATTAATTACTCTTTTCCATCTACTGTTTGATTTGAAAGCATCAATTGTCTTGTTAAGTGTCCTAATTCTATTGATTACTAAAATAAATAATTTTTTCTTACCTTCAAAAGCCTGATCAACAATCTTCTCTACACTTTTCTTTTTCTTATAAAAAGCAGCTCTCTGTTTACCTTTCCTAATGTTTTTTAACAAATTTAAAACCACCCTATTGCGAAACATTCGTTTACGAATGTCTCTAAACTGATTCTGCCTTCTATTCCTATACATATTATTCTCTCCTGCTCCAGTTGTACGATTCTTTGAGGTTCTCTCCTTCCTTTTCAAATTTACTCTCTCATTCTCTGTTTCTACATGCTGTCCATCATTTTTTTTTAAAAGTACATATGTTCCATATAAAAGACTTAGTTGTCTTACCAGGAGCTGGTTCCTGTTTTTTGAAGTATTTGTTGTGGAAGAGTGCTGTAATTCCATTGCTGTTTTTGATTTTTGGCGGTTACATTCTTTTCATTTCCTTTCCCTTGTGGGCATGTTTGCTTACTCTTGAAATCTTGATTTCAATCTGTGTTAAAGAAAAAAATAGCACATTATAGACCACTATTACCAAACAACAAAGCAATGACAAAAAACAAACGATCTATTCAGGGTTACAGATCAGGTGAGGATTCTCCAGGGGTGCACAAAAGGTGAGGCCTGTATTGAAGAGTATAGTGGAAGACAGCTCTGTCCACAGGTACAAAGAAGATGAGACCTGTGTCTAAGTCCACTGCACTCTTATACACAGGCTTCACCACCTAGGCCTCTCTCCCACTACAGTCTTGATCATAAACCTCATCTCCTCTGTCCCTCTGGACATGTCTCACCTCATCTGCACAATCTACTTCCTAATCTGAGGTAACACAGATGACATAATTGATCCTCATTTATAAAGCCATGCGTCAGTTTTGCGCTACTGATGCGTCACTTTTTGTGACGCATTGGCGTCATAAAACATGTGCCTTGTTGCACCATATTTAAAAAGTGACGCATGTAGGTAGATGCATCATTTTTTAAACATTTTGCACCACATTATACCTCTGTCAAGTGTAATGTACAGAGAGGGGTCATTTCTCCGCAAAAAGCCTCGTAATAATGACACAGTGAAATCTATGAGATTTCACTGCATCACTTTTAGGACACTGTTATGTCAAAATCTTGCACCTGCCTCACAGCAGGGTTAAGACTGAGGCAAATGCTTTCACATGGGGCTTTCCCCATGTGATACGATTCTCACACCTAAGCAGGAGTGCAGATGAGATGAAGACTGTCCAGGGGAGCACAAAACGTGAGGCTTGTGTCCAAGAGTGCAGTGGACATGACTAAACTGGAGTAGTGTGCAATAAAAAGATGAGCCTCATTTATAAAGTCATGCGTCAGTTTTGCGCTACTGATGCGTCACTTTTTGTGACGCATTGGCAGCATAAAACATGTGCCTTATTGCACCATATTTAAAAAGTGATGCATGTAGTTAGATGCGTCATTTTTTAAACCTCTACACCACATTATACCTCTGTCAAGTGTATTGTACACAGAGGGGTCATTTCTCCGCAAAAAGCCTCGTAATAATGACGCAGTAAAATCTATGAGATTTCACTGCGTCACTTTTAGGACACTGTTACATCAAAATCTTGCACCTGCCTGACAGCAGGGATAAGACTGAGGCAAACGCTTTCACATGGAGCTTCACAATTTTACAAAATACAATTCCTCTATGCAAACAAACTCAATATGCTTCCTACACTGAGTTAACACAGGTAACATCATTGTAAAGAGTCAAATTGACACCTGTGTCTAAGAATGCAGATGGGGATAGGCTTCATGAAGCCTAGTCCACTGCACTCTTAGATACAAACCTCACCACCTACGCTCCCCATGAAAGCCCAAACATGTACCTTTTTGCGCCATATTTAAAAAGTGACGCATGTAGGTAGATGCGTCACTTTTTAAACCTCTGCGCCACATTATACTCAAAAATGTAAAAGCCATTCATTTTCCCCAAAATCGTTTTTGACATCACATTTAGGAAACACAGCACAGATCCTATGTACAAGCATCTGCCTCACAGCAGGGATAAGACTGAGGCAAACACTTTCACATGGAGCTTTCCCCATGTGATAGGATTCTGACACCTAAGAAGGAGTGCAGATGAGATGAAGACTGTCCAGGGGAGCAGAAAAGGTGAGGCTTGTGTCCAAGAGTGCAGTGGAGAGGACTAAACTGGAGTAGTGTGCAAAAAAAAAAGAACCTCATTTATGAGGCCCTGCGTCAGTTTTGCACTCCTGATGCGTCACTTTTTGTGACGCATCGGCGGCATAAAACATGTACCTTTTTGCGCCATATTTAAAAAGTGACGCATGTAGGCAGATGCGTCACTTTTTAAACCTCTGTGCCACATTTTCTTCAAAAATGTAAAAGCCATTCATTTTCCCCAAAATCGTTTTTGACATCACATTTAGGAAACACAGCACAGTTCCTATGTACAAGCATTCCATGTCATTACTGAAACCTCACTATTTTACAAAATACAATTAATTTATAAAGCCATGCGTCAGTTTTGCGCTACTGATGCGTCACTTTTTGTGACGCATTGGCAGCATAAAACATGTGCCTTGTTGCACCATATTTAAAAAGTGATGCATGTAGTTAGATGCGTCATTTTTTAAACCTCTACACCACATTATACCTCTGTCAAGTGTAATGTACACAGATGGGTCATTTCTCCGCAAAAAGCCTCGTAATAATGACGCAGTAAAATCTATGAGATTTCACTGCGTCACTTTTAGGACACTGTTACATCAAAATCTTGCACCTGCCTCACAGCAGGGATAAGACTGAGGCAAACGCTTTCACATGGAGCTTCACAATTTTACAAAATACAATTCCTCTATGCAAACAAACTCAATATGCTTCCTACACTGAGTTAACACAGGTAACATCATTGTAAAGAGTCAAATTGACACCTGTGTCTAAGAATGCAGACGGGGATAGGCTTCATGAAGCCTAGCCCACTGCACTCTTAGATACAAGCCTCACCACCTACGCTCCCTAGGAAAGCCCAAACATGTACCTTTTTGCGCCATATTTAAAAAGTGACGCATGTAGGTAGATGCATCACTTTTTATGTTTAAAGAATTTTTATTGGAAAAATACAGCTGCGTGGCAAAATAAACATATAGACTTGCAATGCTAGCGGCAGGATGCATTTCAGGATTACAAGTCTTCCGACCCAGCTTTAGCGGCCGCCGCAGTGTCCCGCTCCGTTTTTGGAGACATGCAAAGGAACAAAAGGAGCAGTTTCGTACAGTCCTGTACCCTTCCGTAAGTAAACAAGAACCCCCAACTACCCTCCCCTCCCCACCACCCGCCCTGCCCAGTGTATCGCAGTGCAAAAATCAGTTATCCACATAGCACACTATCTTGGTCTCACTTGTACTCGTTGGGTCGTTCCCCTTTCCCGCCACCCGAACATTGCTTCACAGTGGGGGCGTAAGCCTCAGTAGTCTTAAGTACCTAGGGCACGTGATTTCCTTAAATTCTGTGGCCAATAGTGAGTGAAAGGGCTGCCACAGCTCCTCAAAACCGGTGACATCTCCCGCTAACGTAAGGGACAGTTTTTCCATCCCTAGAACATGCCACAACCTATGGAGCCAACGCGTGTGAGATGGAGTGGTGGGTGTGCGCCAGTGTATCAGTATGTTTTGTACTGCCGAGCCCAACATGATAGCAATCTGCCTTCCCTTTTTAGATTTCAGCGGGTACATTAAGCCATTTGGGAGTCCCAGCAGAGTATACGCTGGGAAGCGGGGCAGTTCGATCTCAAAGCATGCATCAACGTCATCTATCACCTCCGACCAATATGCTTGTAGTACAGGGCAGTCCCAGAGGATGTGTGTCAGTGTACCAATGTGCCCACACTCGCGCCAGCACTTGTCACTAAGGTGCCTGTTCATTTCGTGCAATCGTTCCGGGGTATAATACCAGTATGTGGAAACCTTAGTAAAGGTTTCCGTAAGGCCCACATGGTAGGCCGAATGCCTCGCTCTGTGTGAAATTTGGTCCCATTCTTTATGGCTAAGCTGTCGCCCTAGTTCTTTATTCCAACGTTCCCTACCAGGAATGTGGAAGTGGGAGGGTGGGAGCTGGAGCATCTTGTATAGATCCGTTATGAGTTTGGCATCTGAAGTGCGTGTGACTAACCACTTTTCATAGGGCAATAGCTTCCTATCTGCTGAGGTTCTGACACTCGGCTGTAAGGCCCAATGTCGAACCTGCCAGTACCTCATGCGGTCGTTTTCGGTCATCTGGTACTCGTCCTTAAAGTCCTGGAAGGTTATCACCCCTTCATCAGTATAAATGTGGAAGAGTGCTCTGCAGCCCCTGTCTCTCCAGTGGGAGAAGGCTCCTGGATTGTCAGGATTGTCTATGATCGGTGTGAATGGTGATGGAAATGAGGTGAAGTCAAAAGCGCGGCAGGTAGCGTCCCACACTCTCAACGGTACTCGTGTGATGTAAGAAGCGTAGAGATTGGGGGGGCGGTGCGGCCTTCGGAGGAATGGAATTTCCTGTAGGGGGCGTCCGGCCACAGCTTGGTCCTGGAAGAGCCAGTGTTTATCGGATTCCCACCTACTCCACTCCACCAAGTATCGAAGTTGTGACGCTTGGAAATATTTGCGGAGATCCGGAATTCCTAGCCCCCCGGCTTCTGGTGCTAAGGTCGTGAGGATGCGGCGCATTCGGGGCTTACGCCCCTGCCACACAAAGCGGGACACTTCAGTTTGCATCTGTTGAATCCAACCCTTGGGGGGTTGTAGAGGCAGAGCTCGAAACAAGTACAAGATTTGGGGTAAGACAGTCATTTTGACCGCTGCCACTCTACCAAGCATGGAGATCATCCCTTTATTCCATCTCCCAAGTTCCTCCCTCACCTTCACACCCACCGCGTCATAGTTAATGGAAACCATGGCTTGCAGCGTCGGGGCTAACGCAATCCCTAGATATTGCACTTGATCTCTCGACCAACGAAGGGGAAAGAGCCTCTGCAGATCGTTCATTGTCGTCGATGGCAGGGAGACACCTAAAGCCGTGGACTTTTCAACATTCATTCGGAAGCCTGCCACAGTCTCAAAGGCCTTAAGTTCAGCCATACATGCAGGTAGTGCTCGCCTCGGATTTTCCAATGTGAAGAGTACATCATCCGCATAAAGGCTTATTGCGTGAGTGAAACCACCCATTCTCACCCCAGTCACCGCCTCATTGTGTCGGACCCGCTGAGCGAAGGGCTCCATGTAGAGCGCGAAGAGAAGGGGGGAAAGGGGGCATCCCTGTCTCGTTCCGCGCTCGACCTCAAACCGCCGGGAACTACAGCCATTCACTCGCACAGTCGCCGAAGGGTATTTATAGCAGTTAAACACCATGGTCCGGAATTTCTCCCCCATGCCGAACCGCGCCATCACCCGTTCAAGGTAGGGCCAGTGCACCCGGTCAAACGCTTTCTCTGCATCGACCGAGAGCAGCATCCTCTCCCCTGGGATACGCGAAGCTTTTTCTAAGATGTGTGTTATTCTCTTAGTGTTGTCCACAGTCTGGCGCCCGGGTACAAAGCCCGCCTGATCTGGTTCAATCAGGCCAGGAAGGTGCAGTGCCAGTCTCATGGCTAGGATCCCTGTGTAGATTTTCAGGTCTACATTTAACAAGGAGATCGGCCTATATGAGCCGCATAGTTTCCTGTCTTTTCCCGGTTTAGGAATCACTGACACTGTCGCCTGTAAGAGGTCAGGGTTGATAGCTCCTGGGTCAGAGAAGGAGTTAAACAGTTTGGTCAGGACCGGGGCCAGTGTCGAGCTGAACGTTTTATAGAAGAGGGCGGTGTAACCGTCTGGGCCCGGGGCCTTCCCCAACTTGAGCTTAGCGATCGCGGCGATCACCTCCTCAATTCTAATGTCTCTCTCCAGATAGTTTGCTTGGTCAGGCGACAGGGAATCCAAGGTAACTGAGTCAAGATAAGCATCTGGGTCGTCCATGTGTGCGGTCTCCGCTGCATACAGGTCAGAGTAAAATCGGCGAAAGGTCTCGGCAATTTCTTCGTCGCCCGAGATCTCCTGTCCCGCACTCCCCACCAGCCCCTTCACCTGGCGATTCTGATGTGCCACCCTAAGTTTGGCTGCTAGGAGGCGGCCACAGCGATCCCCTCCTGTATAGTAAGCGTGTTTTAGACGCAATGCGGCATATTCTGCCCTATCCATGTCCAATGAGGACAAAAGTTTCCTAGCCACTTTCAACTGTTTCCAAACCCTCGGTGCCCCAGTGCGACGATGCACTTGCTCCAGCTCCCTAACCTTCTGGGTGAGCTCATCGCGTTTTATCTTCCTCTCGCGGTTGTCCGCAGCGGAGATTGCTATGAACTCCCCCCGTATTACCGCCTTGAGGGCCCCCCATTGAGTCGATAGTGAAGTATCATCGTTAGAGTTGTGTTGTTGGAAATCCTTCACTACTTCTATAATACTCTGCACCACCGCTTTTTTATGTAGGAGTGTGTCTCTAAGTCGCCAGACTCCCCTCCGGGGAGAGCCCCGTGAAAGAAGGAAGGTCCCCGAGACTGGTGCATGGTCTGAGAGAGAAATGACTCCCATGTCTGAGGCGGTAGCCAAGTTGCGGACCGGCCCGGAGACCAGCAGGTGATCTAGCCTAGCGTATGTTTTGTGTGCGTGTGAGTAATAGGAAAAATCCCTGTCGGTGGGGTGGAGCTCGCGCCAGAGATCGTGTAGGTCGGAATCAATTAATTGCGCTTTCACCGCTTGCGAAAGTTCCCCAGTTTGCGGGGATCGCTGAATTGATCTATCCCTCGAAGAGTCAAAGACCAGGTTGATGTCCCCTCCCAATATGATATGAATGTCCGGTGATGCCGTGATATCTTCTAGTGCTGTGCGTAAAAACCTATCTTGGTGTTCATTCGGGCCATAAACTGTGCCTACCGTGAATATCAACTTTCCCAGTTTAAGTCTGTAGGCCAGGAGCCTCCCCTTCTGTTCCACCAATTTGTGCAGAACTTCCCCCCTGAATGTTTTCGATAGAAGGATGGCCACCCCAGCCGTCTTAGTTGTGTTGGAAGAAAAGAATTGTGTGGGAAAATGGCGGGACCTCAATCTATGACAATCGCTGACCAGTAAGTGGGTCTCCTGAAGCAGACAGACGTCCGTCTGGGAGTGTTCTAATAGTGACAGTACAGCTCTCCTCTTCGTGGGATTGTTCAGCCCTTTAACATTCAGGGTGACTATTTTTAACTCTTCCATGGATAATCGGAACCACTGTGGCTATGTATGCAAATTAGAATGTGTGGTAGCTCGGTGAACGCCAAGTGAACGTGCGTGTCAGGACCACTACCTGTAGATACCGTAAAAACACTGGACAGGGCAGCCCCTGACTCTCCCCCTGCAACATTCCCCAAACTTAACCCCCAGTAGACCTCCCCCCTCCCGCCCCACAACTCACCCCGAAACTTCTGACCAAACATTCTCCCCCCCTTCAGTCTCTCAGTACTCTTCCGTCCCCCCCAACACCTACTCAGTCCAAACCCCTAACAATCTCTGAAGAAAAGGTGCCTGGAAAGGCTCAACCTCCCAATCTACCCTGGTTTGTAGTCCAAATAGTCCCAGGCCTGCCCCTACCGGACAAGCCCGTGGTGAATTACCTTCGTGGGCGACTTGCCACTAGCACTCCTCCCTTGCCCCCTGGCGCCCACCCTCCCCCCAGAGCCAGCTCCAACAGTAATGCATTGTCAATCTCCCCCCGGAGCCATGTTACGCGGTTAGCGCCACTCCGGCCTCAACCGCTGTGGTCTCGGTCGCAGTTCGGATTGCTTCTGCCATCTCCTCTCTGATCGTAGGTGAACTCGGTCTCTGTGGAGCATTCGGGGTCCTGCGCCTCGAGACCCTTCGCCAACCTCCATTAGTTGAGTTCCTCCTCCTCGGCGTGGAGGATTCCTCTTCCTCTGCTGTGATCCCAAGTACTTCACAAACGTCCAGAAGAGACCGCAGCTGGTGTGACTCACCATTCCATCGAAATATGAGGCGAAAAGGGTGCCCCCATGAGTAGGGCGTATCGTGTTGTCTCAGGAAGTCTGTTGCAATCTTAAACGCTTTGCGCTTCTGGAGCGTGGTCGCGGCTAGGTCCTGATATAGCGCAACTTGATGGCCTCTAAACGATATTGTCTGTTTTCTCCGTGCTTCGGACATGATCCGCTCCTTCAGCGGAAAGTCGGGAAGGAAAGCCAATACATCCGGTGGGGGCCCTGTTGCGCGCCGCTGCGGGCCCACTCTGTGAGCTCTGTCTATCTTAACGGGGAAGTCTGCAGGTTCGCTAAGGATGGTGCGGAACAATTCCTGGAGATAGGCTACTATGCCGGAGTTCTCTTCCGTGGGCGGCACCCCTCGGACCCTAATGTTGTTTCTCCTCGATCTGTTTTCCAAATCTTCATTGTGTAGCTGAAGATCTATGTGTTGGTCCCTGAGACGGAGTACCTCCTGTTGCAAGTGCGTAATCTCCTCTTCCTGTCGATGCGTGGAGCTTTCAACTGTGTCCACCCTCTCACCAAGTCCATCCACCTCTCTGCGTAGTTCCCGCACCTCCCCCGCCACTTCCTTTTTTAACTCCTGAAAGTCTTCCCTCAATGTCCCGAAAAGTGATTCCAAAAAGGATCTAGTGACTGGGGGTTCTCCGTTACTCCCTCCTTGAGAACCGCTTGCGCCTCCCGATGGCGGTGAGGCCTTGTCTCCCTTACCGGTTGGTTTATTGAGCATTTCCGTGAGCGTGCGGTTACTTCCCTTGCCGCCCTTCTGTCCGGCCATCTTCCCTACCGCCTCGCAGCTCGTGTGTGGTCTGCAGGAGGCCCCAGCCAATTGCGCCGCTGGGCCGGGTCGGAATCCCCGGTTGAGTCCCCTGGAGTCACGTCGCCTAGTCCCAGGTGGTTACTATGACACAGGGCCGAATCCTCAAAAGGCCCCAACCGGCCACGTGTCAGGTGTGATGCAGTCCCAGCATTAAGTGCTCCGATTGCTCCCGATGTGAGTAGCAGCACGGCCCGGGCCCGACCGCCGCGTGGGAGCACCACCGTATCAGTAGTCGCTGCCGCTATTTCCCGCTCAGTGAGCGTTTCCACTTCTCAAACGAGGCGTAAAGCCTCAGCTGCTCAAGATCGGACTGCTACTGCCTGAACGCATGCCATACTGTTCAAGGTGTCTCCCCTCCCCTCCAATGTCCGTTCTCACAGGGGGTGCTCTACTCCACTCCGTTTCTGTTCTCAGGCTACGTCTCCTCCCTGGCAGTGCGTTGATTGCTAGGTGGCGCGCTGCCTTCGACACCGGTCCGGTGCAATATTTTGCCAACGTTCGCTCTACTCAGGCAATTCGTCACTCCTCCGGGGGCTACGCATCCCAACACAGTCACCCAGCCCGCACCTCACCTCTTCCGCGGATGTCGTAGGGGGAGGGGGAAGCTCCGTCCAGGGCCCAGCACCAGGCAGCTCGTCCCCGATGTTCCAGTCTGCTCTACCCCGGTCCCCAGGTGCAAACTACAGGGCGCCAAGGGATCTCCCCCACGGTAACTGACCACTCCAGGGGAGTCCTTCCCAGCCTCGGTTCTGTTCCCCGGGGTAGCCCTCCCGGTCAGGCCGCGCCTCACAGGTCCGTTGCTCCCGCAGTGCCAGCCCTACCCTGGGTCCGCGTTCCGTGGGCTCCGACTCTTCTGCCGGCCGATCCGCAATGTTCCTGGGCGCTCTACTTCTTCTCTGACACCCCGTCAGAATGCGCCACTCCTCCGGCGTCGTCTCTCCGGCGCACTCAGCCTCCGGCCAGCTCCGCTTAGGCCGCAGCCGCGGCCTCGCGTAGTCCCCGGGGCGGGACCAGATCACATCCGCCACCCGGAAGCCGGTCAGCGGTCCTTGCTTCCAAGCTCAACGTGCCGGCGGCCGCCAGCGTTCCTCCGCTCCTCCCGGGACCCTCCGCCAATGCTCGCCACCGCACCAGTGCTGCCTCGCCGACGTGCCGGGCCTGTGTCCTTTCCTGTCTCGGCCGCAGCCGCGGTCTCGAGTAGTTTCGGGGGCGGACCCGGGGTTCACCTCATCGCCCAAAGTTCGATCAGCACACTCTGATCACCAGCCGCTGGCTTCGCGGGTTCGTCCTCGGGTGCCTTAGCCTCGGCAGATCGTCTTACGTGGTCCACAGGGCCTGTGCCACCGCTAGTCAGACCTCCAGGCGGCCCTGCTCCACCGCCGCCGCCCAGGGTTCCAGCGGTCTGGCTCGCTTCTCCCGACACTGCGGCTGGCGGGGAGACCGGAGCTCAATACAGCTATGTCCGGAGGATCTCCTGACCACACTCGGCCTTCGGGGCCAATTGGGGGGGAGAAAAGCGAGAATTCAGGGCTCTGGGCCTTGGCGGGCGCGGGAGCTCGGGAGGAACACGTCCGTTCACTCCGCCATCTTGGCCACGCCCCCCGATGCATCACTTTTTAAACCTCTGCGCCACATTATACTCAAAAATGTAAAAGCCTTTCATTTTCCCCAAAATCGTTTTTGACATCACATGTAGGAAACACAGCACAGAACCTATGTACAAGCATCAGCTTCACAGCAGGGATAAGACTGAGGCAAACGCTTTCACATGGAGCTTTCCCCATGTGATAGGATTCTGACACCTAAGCAGGAGTGCAGATGAATTGAAGACTGTCCAGGGGAGCACAAAAGGTGAGGCTTGTGTCCAAGAGTGCAGTGGAGAGGACTAAACTGGAGTAGTGTGCAAAAAAAAAAGAACCTCATTTATGAGGCCCTGCGTCAGTTTTGCACTGCTGATGCGTCACTTTTTGTGACGCATCGGCGGCATAAAACATGTACCTTTTTGCGCCATACTTAAAAAGTGACGCATGTAGGTAGATGCGTCACTTTTTAAATCTCTGCGCAACATTATACTCAAAAATGTAAAAGACATTAATTTTCCCCAAAATGTTTTTTGACATCACATTTAGGAAACACAGCACAGTTCCTATGTACAAGCATTCCATGTCATTACTGAAACCTCACTATTTTACAAAATACAATTCCTCTATGCAAACAAACTCAATATGCTTCCTACACTGAGTTAACACAGGTAACAACATTGTAAAGAGTCAAATTGACACCTGTGTCTAAGAGTGCAGTCGGGGATAGGCTTCATGAAGCCTAGTCCACTGCACTCTTAGACACAAGCCTCACCACCTACGTTCCCCAGGAAAGCCCAAACATGTACCTTTTGCGCCATATTTAAAAAGTGACGCATGTAGGTAGATGCGTCACTTTTTAAACCTCTGCGCCACATTATACTCAAAAATGTAAAAGCCATTCATTTTCCCCAAAATCGTTTTTGACATCACATTTAGGAAACACAGCACATTTCCTATGTACAAGCATTCCATGTCATTATTGAAACCTCACTATTTTACAAAATACAATTCCTCTATGCAAACAAACTCAATATGCTTCCTACACTGAGTTAACACAGGTAACATCATTGTAAAGAGTCAAATTTATTTCTTTAAACATGCACACATTCTTTATTCCTTTTAAAAAATGTAAATGCCATTCATTTTTCCCAAAATCGTTTTTGACATCACATTTAAAAAACACAGCACAGGTCCTATGTACAAGCATTCCATGTCACTACTAAAACTTCACAATTTTACAAAATACAATTCCTCTATGCAGTAAAAACTTTTTACGAAGCATTATCAAAAAGCATGACACAAACCAACATTAAAAAACCACAATTTGCTTCCAAATCTTCTCCATAGAGTATACAAGTATCTATGTATATTAAATGCATCATAACTCACCTTTACAAATGCTTTAGGAGATTCAGAACAGTGTCAGATACACACATCAATATTTCTTTAGCAGAGCAAAAGGTATGTTCTCCAGGCACTGCAAACCTTAATGGCACAGAAAACCTCTAATTCTACACACATATTGCTCATGGTAACCAATCAAAACTCTTCCCTCTGTATTTTCAAACCAACACCCTTCCCCCCCTCAGCCCTTTCTACCTGTTACCATAGCAACTCCCTCCTCACTAACCTCTCAGGTTTAAAAGTTTATTCTACAATGTTGCAAATCACCTCAGCAAGGATGTTTGACCTGCGAATACACCAGCTTATCTGGTGCAAGGTTTCTTTAAATGACTTTTTTTAACCATTCAAAATACTTCTTACACAGAACACAACCATGCACCCTAACTTTCAGTTTTCAACTATCTCATTCTACCAATCATTGCTTCTGATTCAAGAGCACTGAAAGTCTACATTTTTTTTTTTGCAAACTCCTATTGTTCCAACTGCCATTTCTTTACCACACTTCATCTGACAGCACCAGAATCTCCTCTCACCATGTATTCTGTCTGGATTATTGGACATAGCTATATCCACTGGGCTCAAAGGTATGCAGCTACCAGAAATGTTCACAACCTTGATTTATCAAATGTGAACATCAAATGGATTGGCCAGAGTGGATTAAGATGTCACCAATTGATTCCATTGGTGAAAACCTTTTTGCATTTGCCACACCCTGACCTCTTAATTGTGCACTGTGGAGGAAATAACTTGGGCACTTTGACTGGGGTAGGTCTGGAAATGCTTTTAAAGGACACCTTTGATCATTTGATGTCACTTTTTCCACAAACTGCCTTGGTATATTCCAATATATGCCAAAGACAGAAATGGAAGTGGTCCAACCAATTTTGTCCACAATTTGAGAAAGCACGGAAACATGTGAATAAATCTGTTTCTGCTTACATGAGAGACTATGGAATGGGTTCAATATACAACAATAACTTGCGTTACAGCATGCAAGATATTTACAGAGAAGATGGTGTGCACTTCTCAGATGAAGGGAATAGAATTTTCCTCCTAAATTTAAGACTGTGCATTGGTACCTACTTGTAGATACCTAAATCAGCCACAGAACCCAAAAGCTCTTTTCAGGGCTACCCTCCCTCTGATCACTCCAAATGATTATCTTTTTCTAACTTTTTTCACTATTTTTCACTATTTTTCACCAAAGTACGCTCCCCGGTACGCTCCCCGGTACGTGTACCGGGCACTCTCCCCGCGAAAATAATTTATTTTATTTTTTTTGGCCTATATGGGCCTCCCAAGCCCCCCTCAGAAAACCTAGAGTGTCAGGGAGTGCCTACCGTGCCCCCTTATACCCATTCCCAACGTTGTTTGTCCGCCATTTTCGGACTCAAATCGACCGAAACACAAAATGGAGGACTCCCGTAGCGCTCCCGGTACGCGTACCGGGGCGTGCACCGGGAAGCGCTCCAAAAAATGATAAAAGTTAATTTACATAAAAACCACTGGAGACACTTTCACCAAATATAGAATAGCCAATACTACATACCAGTCCCTACCATTTTCCCAAATTTGGTGGAATTCCATTGAGCCATTTGAGCTGTAGCACTGTCTAAATATCCTGAGGTAAATTACATGACAAAAACACATCTGAAGTGTTAGAATTTACAACCAATTAAAATGTTACTTTCATTTTCTACTTTTTTTTCCTGACATTTGATTGGTTATGTACATGAATATAAATGAAAAATGAGATGGAAACACGGCCATTTTGACTACAACTACCTGAGGTACATCTTGAAAGGATTTTCACATTTTTTCTTCTCCACCTCTCTGTAAAGTAAGTTGATAATTTGTAAGGGGCACTTTAAGTTAATTTGTAAAAACGTTTTCTGATAATTATTTACTGTCCCTCTGCTATAGTTATAGATAGAGATAGGCTCCTCTGTTATATTTATTGATTTACTTAGGCTTCTCTGCTATAATTATGAATTTACTTATGCTTCTTCACAGGCACTTTTTTATATTTCTACTTCCTGCCTGTTACCATACACTACCCAAACTTAACTTAAATGTTAAAAAATCAGAACTACCTGTCTGAACTTAAACCCAACAGTGCCCTAACTCTACTGATATAGTTATTTTGTATGCAATTTACAGCAAAAAAATGGAAGGGGAGCAAGAAAATATCAATATTTCCTTCGAGATTACATCTGAGGAGATTCTAAATGAAGATTTTTGGGATGAAGATTTTATGGATCAGTCTTTGGATGAACAACTTATTGAATGTTTACAAGACATAGAAACATGCATGTTTGAGGAGATTCCAGATGATGTAATGCTGGAAGTTTTATTGAACTATGAAAATTCTGACCAATACATTTTTATTTAATAATTAAAAATTGTTTGAGACATTATTCATTTTTATATCTAATTCATGAAGTACTACCAAAATAATTATGTTTATATTATAGTATAAAGTGAAACTTACAGTATACTGTGAAATTTTAAAACATCATAAGGGAGCAGAGAAGACTACCCATGATCCCGTAGGTCTTCTCAGGGAGTACTTAAAGGATCTGTTTCTGCTTTCCTGACAGACTATGGTATGGATTCCATATACCACAATAACTTCTATAACAACATGCTAGATATCTACATAAAAAAAGGTGTACATTGAATTTAAAACTCTACATTGGTACCTACATGTTGGTACTTAAATCACCCACACAACACAACAACTCTATTCAGAGCTACCCTACCTCTAAGCACTTTTTAATTATTATTTTACTGTTTCACTTGGTTGTCCCCATGATACGCTCCCCGGTACGCTCCCCTGTGCGCGTACCGGGCGCTCCCCCCGTGAAAATCGAAAAAAAATTAAAAACATTTTTTGTCCTGCGGGACCCCACATCAAACCTAGGGGGTCAGGGGGGTGTACCCTGCCCCCTTTTGGTCATTTCCCCCTTTGATTTTTGCCACCTCTTGTGTCTCAATCCTACCGAGACACAAGATGGCGGCCGCTCCAGACTGTTTCAAATGTTTACAGACACCCGAGAACCAATCAGCTTCCAGTGCGCAAGTCGCGTGGCGCGCCCGGAACGCTCCCCGGTACGCGTACCGGGGCGCGGCTATAGATAAATAAATGTTTTTGAACCTAAATTACTCAAAATCCTCTGGAGCACATATCTTGACACATAGCAAAGGCACATCGGGCTACCAGTCCCTACAATTTGCCAAGTTTGGTGAAAATCCATTCAGCCGTTCGAGCTAAAAGTGCGACCGACCACCCTATGGAAATTAACATGGGGAAAACACGTTTTGGGACCCCCCTTTTATCTCGGCCCCTGCTTGACGAATCGCCCTCAGGGAAGGACCGGAGCGGCGCGAGGCAAAGTTAAGGAAAATTTCAGGAAGATTCCTCATTTACATAATCAATATGAATCACATAATGAAATAAAAAATTACTAATTAATAATTACATAAATACCTTCCCATCCTACCCCCCTCCAAACCCAATGACCCAATACAACACAACCAATCAGTATTACAATGTAATCAAAAATTCTCAAGCATTTAAGAGTACAAGCTGTACGTAAAAAAATAATAATAATGGCAACAATAGTAACACATAAAATTAATATATAAACTAAAACACATTAAAATAATTTAAAGACAATATTTTTTACAACTAGTTTACTGAAATCGATATTAAAAACGATATACTTAAAACTATATTACTTACCTAAAAAAAGGTATTCTTGACAAAGATATGTTTGCCTCACAATTGTTCTGCATCATGATATTTTATTTCTGATATTTCTGCCTTTTGACAGCTCAATATTTTATCCAAACACTGCAAGTCAAAGGTTGACAGACAGGGCTGCGGTCTAAGTTCCCCATCCTTCCTCATGTGATGGCAGTGGACCAAGAGGGATATGCTTCAGGATAAGCTACACCTTAGATTGGAAGATTTCCCACTGGACCTTTAATAGCTGGACTTCCTGGTTGATCGCGGACTCTGGGAAAGGATGGGATGGAGATGATGAACTATATGCAGGCAGCATTCAAAGAGAGCAGGTGCCTATGAAACCCTTCCACTACAGATGTGGTTAGCCAAACTTCCATGCTTGGGGTTTATTTTTCAGCTCCAACATTCAACAATAAACCCTAATGTGACTGACTACAATTTACTCTAAGTTTGTTTAACAAGACTATTTGTATTGTTCTATGAATTACTCCACAGATTAATCTTACAGTACACTTAGAGCAGAATATAGCTTGTCCCCAATGCATCTGAGACCGTAATTGATTACCATGGGAGCCCAACAGCACAACAGCAGTAATACAACTTCTTTCAGAACAGTTAGACAGCAGCTCCTACAGACAATTCAGCACAGAGGTACCATATACTTGGGTGTTAACTTGCTCACAACTGCACTGCCCACCAAATTCACAACACTCACTACCACACAAAAATGCATATTAAGATAAAACTCAGAACATCCACCCAAAACACCCTGCACATGCAATTAACCAGCTAGCTGGGTATCCAACAGCAGTAGTTACTGCCAGCTACTTAACTTACCACACATATAACTTGCTTGTCGACTGGGCACACAGTGACCAAAGAAATGCATATGCACTTTGTAACAGTGATCTCATCAAACTACCAAAAACTATACCTTTTTAAAACTAACAAACTCCCTCTATACTTTCAGAAAACCGAATAGCACTCCAGTCTGGTGGGAAAAAGATGGAAAAGCTAGTGCTGCTAATTGTCTTGCCAATTGTACTGACCTTGAGTCTATCTGCTACTCTTAACGGTCCAGGGAGACCGCAACAATCCTCCTGCCCACCCCCGCTGCTGTGGCCTCCTCGCCTCTTTTTCCACCGCAACGAGGGGAAACTACAACACCCAGAACTCCCTCCAGGGCGCACGACCACACACGCAAGTAGGAAGCGCCAGGAGGTGCTTCAAAAGGCGGTCGCGGGCTTCTGCTCCTTGGGTCCCGCTAGTGCTGCTAACTGTCTTGCCAATTGTACTGATCTTGAGTCTATCTGCTCCTCTTAACGGTCCAGGGAGACCGCAATGATCCTCCTGCCCACACCCGCTGCTGTGGCCTGCTTGCCTCTTTTTCCACTGCAATGAGGGGAAACTACAAAACCCAGAATTCACTCCAGGGCGCATGGCCATGCAAGGAAGTAGGAAGCACCAGGAGGTGCTTCAAAAGATGGCCGCGGGCTCCGGCTCCTTGGGTCCCGCTAGTGCTGCTAACTGTCTTGCCAATTGTACTGACCTTGAGTCTATCTGCTTCTCTTAACGGTCCAGGGAGACCGCAACGATCCTCCTGCCCACACCCGCTGCTGTGGCCACCTCACCTCTTTTTCCACCACAACAAGGGGAAACTACAACACCCAGAATTCCATCCGGGGGCACGGCCACGCACGCAAGTAGGAAGCGCCAGGAGGTGCTTCAAAAGGTGGTGCGGGCTCTCGCAGCACGGGACGCATGCGGGCGTGCCCATGCCGTGCCCAGGCAAAGCCCAGGCCAGGGGCAGCCTGTCTGTGCCAGTCAGAGCCCAGAGGAGGCCGGGCAGGGCCACACCATTGACAATTGAACTGTAAGCTTGTGTTGTTTATATTCTGCTTATGTGGTGTAGATAAGTAATATTTGTGTATCCATTCAGGCTGTGGTTCTGCAAACATGAGCAAACGTAAGTTGGGTGGTGGGGGTGTAGGTACCCTTGATGCTTTTTTTAAGTAGAGCTAAATCTGCTTTAATGCATGAAATTCAGTTGACGGAGCGAAGGCTTTCACTTGACCTTGTGTTATCATTAGGTAGCTGCAGTTCCACAGTGCAGTCTTCCCAACATTCCATAGGAAGTGCAATTGATTCTGAAACACACAGCATTCAGTCTCATACGACCAACATCCATCCAGTGTCCATAACCCCAGGCATCCCACAAGGACAAGAAAGCCCATTAATTACATCAATGGTCACCACAAGGGGAAAGAAGGTTAATGGGGGCACATGTGGAGAACCACCACTAAAAACAGGAAAGGCCGTAGTCCAGCAAAGCCCAACCCAACCAGCCCCTAGAACCGACAAACGTAAAGTAGCCACTGTCGGGAAAACGGGTGGTCTCCAACCTGTAGCAAACTATACCAACAGTACTGCAGAGCAAGCCACAAGCTCAGACCTTTTAGCTCACGCATCTCCTCAGTACAATCTAGACGAGCTATGCTCTCTAATAGGAGTGAAAATCTCAGCTATGATCGACCCCCTACATAAAAGATTTATCTCGGTCGATGACAGATTAAAGAAGATCCAACAGGGTATCTTCGGTACTAACAGAACAAACCCTGTCCAATCCAATGTAAAGGAGAGCGGGGGGTAACTAACCACCAGGTGGGGGCTTCAGATATAGCGCAAAAGGGAATTCCGGTTAATGTTTGCAATAGCTCTGCTTTGATTGAAACAGCCACATGTACTGAGCCCAACCACTCTGTTAATATTACGAATGGTATTTCTATGAAGATGAAGCCGCAGCAAGGGGAAATTGCACTGGTAGGCCTCTAGCATGCCAAATGAACCCACATGCCTCTCTGCATCTCTCACCAGAGGCCACTCCGTACACAGTGGTACTCGCTAACGTCCCTAAGCTCCCACCCTGTGCTCGGGAATATTGGTCGACGCTTTAAATTAAGGCTTTTCATTTGTTGGGCAATAGGACAGGTATAAGAGACCATCTGTTTTTGGAGTTCAAAATGGTTCGTAGAATCAATTGGATTGGAAAGTCACGTAAGTCCCTGCTAGGTGACTGTGTGGTCCTTAGTTTTAGATCCCCAATGCTGGTCCAGCACATATTGGAACCAGCTGGACAACCCCTTACTGAAGCAGAGGACATAAAAATTCTTCCTCTAGGTTTTTTTTATAAACCGCAGAATATATTTAGGCTTAATGAGTGGCGGGGACCCAGTCGAACACACAATCAATTCGACTTTCCAGTCCACACAAGTAATCGATTTGAAATTCTTTCTTCTCTAGAAGAAGTTGATTGACTGGGAACATTAAACATCCCCCCACCACCTGTTTTAAAGGAACATATGGGTGAAGTTGAGGTCAATAGGAGCTTGGGTTCTTCCACTTCTGTTGAGTTGACTAAACTGGAGGATGCCTTCCTGGGTAAACTGGTCTGCAGTTCAAGTAGTGTAGGTGTGGGGTGCTCTCCCCCACTGAAAATAAGTCCTAGTGGTATGGTGAATATAATCTCGCCAAGATCAGTAGCTTGTTCCCACAACATAACTAGTATTCCTAGTGACAGCTCACTGGAACATGACAAGGCACATGATGTTGAGGAAACTGGTAGACATGAGAATTTTAGTAATGATCTTTTAAAAACCCATATGACCATAGCTTCCTGGAACATCGCAGGATTATCATCTAAAATCATTTATTGTTGGCTTTGATGTCTGGATATTCCAGGAGACCTGGTCCTTGGACAGAGTCTATCTTCCAGGTTTTTTTAACTTTTCAAAGGCTGCAATAGGAGGACAGAGAGGAAGACCGATTGGTGGGTTGACCTGCTGGGTTAGACAGCATGAGGGAATAAGGGTGGAAGAAATATCAGTAGACAGCCCAGATATTATGGCCATACGAGTTAGATTGTCTAAAGGCCTTGATATAACAATTATTAATGTTTATTCACAAGGGCAGCCGGGAGGCAGGGATTCCAGTGTGGCTATTTGGACAATGCTCGGGGTATCTGTAATTTGATCACAGCTGCAGACTTCAATTGTAGCTTTGAGCCCCTGGATCAGGAGGATGGAAAGCTTAGCGAAGACGAGGATGCACAATGGAATATCCCCCAACTAGAATTAAGACCTATTAAAAAATGGACTGAGGCCACATTACAACTAAAGGGCTTTTGTTTGGAAAGGGGAATGAGGGCAGCAAACGGGAGGACGCAGTCAGATAGGCTGGGTGCAAACACTTTTGACAACTGATTAAGAAGTAGTCGGATAGACTATATCCGTATTAAGGTAGAATTCTGGTCATCTATCTTGGATATGGAGGTCCAGAGGTGGACCGAAAGTGACCACAACCCATTGGTTTTAAAACTAAATGATGTACGTTTTTCTTGTGCAAATACTAGGAAAGCTGAGTACAGCACAGAAGAGGTCACATCAACCAATGACTTGAGGAGAGTTCAGTGGGGAAGGATTGCAAGTAATGAAGGAGAATTGGCTCAGATGAGGGACCTGGTAATGGGTTCAATGTCCAAACTTCTTGATTGTGACTCACAGGAGGATGCTAATCTCATTATTCTCCAAGTCGATGAAAAGTTATTTAAGAACCTATAAAAGTTCTTTATTAAAAGTAGTATCACCAGGAAGATTCGGACTGTGAAGGCAGGGTCCTGGTATAACAGCTCTTGTAGAAATGCTTATAAATCCTTATTGAGGGCCATTAGATCCAAGGATCAGGGAAATATCAGAAATACCAGAGCAAATTATAAGAAAGTGCAGTTGCAGGCGAAGAAGGAATGGGACGAAGACCGATGGCAGGAATTGCTGTTGGCATGCAAAGGGACGAACATGACCCAATTCTGGCAGCTAGTTAAATGGGGTAGTGGTGAACTGAAGCAGGTACCGAATAACCATGCCGCCCCAGTACAGTGGGTTGCACACTTTGAGGTGCAGTTCCAGACCACAAACTGTAATGAAGAGATCCACCAGTGGCATTTACTAAACAAACCCCTGTGTTTTACTAGTGTAGAGGTTGAGTCTGTGCTTAAATTAATTCTGAGAGGGAGGGCCCCTGGCCCAGATTGCATACCTGCAGATCTGTTCATAAAGGAAAAAGAGCTCTGGGTACCCTATATAAAGTTTCTGGCGAATGCCATAGCTAATGGTGCCCCAATTCCAGACACCTGGTCTGACGTGGAAATTCTGCCGATATATAAGAAGGGCAACCGCTCAGAACCGGGGAATTACAGACCAATTGGCCTGATAGACTCTGTCCAAATGATTGTAGCCAGATTAGTGCTTGACAGAATCCAGGCTTGGATAATTGAAATAGATATTTTAACACCCCTACAGGCAGGGTTTTGGCCACACACAAGTACCCTTGACCAGGTTTTCAGGTTTGTGCTAATATACTGGCGGGTAGTTATCATAGGAGGGGGCACAGTTTACACCGCTTTCGTGGATCTATAATCGGCATTCAACCTTGTTCCCCGCGTGAAAATGGTGAATGCTTTGTTGGAAATGGGGATGCCCCCAGAAATGGTGGCCATCTTAGTAAAATTACATGACTCAACATATGTGCAGGTTCGCTGGGGTAAACCAGGGGGAACCTACAAAAAGGTTTCCAGTGTCCAAGGGGATATGACAGGGGTGTGTCCTAGCCCCTACCCTGTTTTCTTTATTCATAAGCAGGGTAGTCCAGTATTTTATAAACCACCCCTCTGATGCTCCAACATTAGCCGGTATGAAAATACCCTTGCTCATGTTCACGGACGACACCTTGATAATATCCAAGACAAGACAGGGGTTGCAGGACGCCCTGTCACTGTTTGAGGTGTTCTGCCGCGAACATGAGCTAAGGGTTAACGTGGAGAAAACAAAGTTAATGGTGCTCCAGAAATCCAAAACCATCAAAGAGAGAGTATACATGAATGATGTATCCTTAGACCAGACTGATGTGTTTACCTATCTGGGTATCACATTAAGTAAAAAGCTAAGTTGGAAGCCCCAAGTTGACATGCTGGCACTAAAGCATAAGCAATAAGCAGGTGCCTTGGTCAAGGAGCACAGGCTCTCACAAACTAAGCCCATTGCCCCTGTTCTGCAAATATACAATACTAAATGCAGTCCAGCAATATTATATGGTGCAGAATTATGGGGCTTTGACAATCTAACTCCCCTTGCAATAGCACAAAACAAGTTTGTCAGATCATTAGTTGGCCTTCCGCAATCCTCCCCTCTCATACCTCTTTATTTAGATCCGGGTTGTCATAACATTGAGGATGTAGCGCGTTTTAGTCCGCTGGCCTTTTGGAGGCGACTTTGGATTACTCCTGAGCTCTCCCTGTATGCCAAGGCTTTACTAGAAGTAAGGAGGTTGGGTCGACTACATGCGTCCCATGCTTGTACAACATTAGAATTATGTTGTCCAGGGCCGGACTGGGAACCAAAACCGGCCCTGGCAAAGTGCTCGGCCGGCCCCTCCCCCTCTCCCCCGATTTTGTTACAGGGCCGTTTTTGCTGCAAAAACGGCACTGTAACAAAAACGGCCCCCAGGGGCCCAAAACCGGCCCCCACCCATGTGGCCCACCGGGGGATTGCCCGGTGCCCGCAATGGCCAGTCCGGGCCTGATGTTGTCCGACATGGGGATAGGCATTTTGTGGGAGAACCACGACGCTACAGTATTTCCCCGCAAGAAGATCTACAAAGCAGCTTGCTGGGATATGGTTAAAATTAAGAAGTTTTCCTCCCTTACAAGGCCAACATTGTCTAGGGAATTCCTAGAAGTAAAAGATGAGGTCAAACTGGAAGCTTATTGGGACCTCATTTCCAGGCCAACTGACTGGAAACTCTACCACCAATTCTGAATAGGCTCCCTACCAACAAGATCTTTCACAAGTAAATGGATCTCATCAGTGTGTGATAAATGTATCTTTTGCCATGTCCACAGTGAGACCATAGCCCACATCTTATTTGTCTGTCCAGCTTACCATCTTCCAAGGACAAAATGGCTCAAACCTGTTTGTATGGTCTTGGGTATAGGGACCGTGAAGGAAGCTATAAGGATCCTGAGGTCAGACACCACTGACTTTATTGTAATTGGTATGGCAACATTTTTGAGGTGGGCCATTCGAGCCAAGAAAATGGGGGTACAGCAATCTTTATTGCAAAGAGGGACAAAAAACCAGTGTAAGAAATTGACTTCCAGATGATTAAGGCTTTTGCATAAATGGTGGTATCTTGGTTTCTAGCTTATTTGATATGTTAATTGTTGAACGTCATTCCTATACAAAATGTAATCTTTTTTTAATAGGTATAACCAAGTTTTAAAAAGTGGACAAATATTTATTAATTATTCTATGAAGAATTATGACTATTGTAGTTATCATTGAAGAATGTTTTAAGGGAATTTGTTATGAGATGAAACATTTGTATATATATTTTAATATTGAATGATCTTGTCTTTTATGATTGAACAATCAAAATAAAGACTATATTGAATTGAATTGAATTGATAATCAAGACTAACAAAGGTGCTGCGATGCCATAATAATGGCAGATTGACAATAACACCTATATAAACATATTATTTGAAAGCCCATTCACACTCCATCACTGTTAACTAGCTGTTAGCTGTAACAACATTACACCCTTTGCTACCCTGGTTACAGTAGGTCTATTCCGACCACTATTTCTTAATGTTTTTAATGGTGCTCTCAGGTGGCCAAAAGTCGCATGATGGTCCCCCCCAAACAACAAAATAAAAAAACTCTACATTTAAATAATAAATAAAGGACTGTATGAAAGAAGCTGCTAAACATTGAAATTTCGATGGGCTCCCTTAAGAACACCACGCCTGAGAACATGAGCATACTTGGAAATAGGATTCGGTGGTTCAGTTTTGTGTCTATGTTTAAGTAGCCTTGAAATACAGACTGCACTTTCTTCATGCCTGTGTGGCCTATAAAGCATGTGCTCAATAGCTGAGCTTGACAGTGAGCACAGGTCCTGAAGACAGAGGGCCAGATGTAAGGAGCATGTTACCGTTTGCAAATGGCGGGCCATTTGTCACGGGTAAAATGCTTTTTGGTATGCACCAACCCTATTTTGCGATACATTAACCTATTACCGAGTCACAAAATAGACTTTGCGAGTCATTACTAGGAAGTGGCATGTTAAGGGCTTCCCTTCCGAATAGCGAGTCGCCATGGTATGTAAGATTGTTATGCAATCGGGAATGCGGGCGCAAAACATTTGCAGTTACCACCAACTTCAAGTTGATGGTAACCCATTTGCAAACAGAAAGGGGTCCCTGAAGGACCCCTTACCCTTTGTGAATGTGGACGCCAATTTTTTTTTTAAAGCAGACAGTGGTCCCACTGCATACTCTAAAAAATGAAAAGGTAGCTTTTCATTTTTATTTTTTAAATGCATCCCATTTTCCATAAAGGAAAACGGGATGCATCACAAAAAGAAAAATTGCTTTATTTAAAAAGCAATCACAGACATGGTGGTCTGCTGACCCTGCAGGCCACCATCCCTATGATTGTAGTCATTCACAATGGGTCGCAAATTGTGACCAGCCTCATGAACATTTTCATGAGGTAGGTCCATTTTTGACCCACTGTAAATTGTTTACAGTGTCAAGCACACTGTTGGACATCGCAGTTTGCGATTCCCTAACAGTGAATCACTAAAATTTGCTATTGGGAAATTGCTAACATGAGATTTTGTACAACTGAATGATTTCACTGTTCTGTGTATTGCGCCTTACCCCCAGGCAGGTAGCTTAACCTACAGGATGGATATTTTAGCACACTGCCAGTGGCTCGATATATGTATTATATGCTGCCTGTAATTGAAATGTATTGCAACTCATTATATCAACATGTAATCAGGTGTTTAGTTTTAAAAATTAGGGGACAGAGGTAGAAAAATATGGTCACAAAAATTGGTCACAATTTGTGCACTGACTTTTTGTGACTACTAAATAATTTTGTGAACCAACTGATGTATGAATAAGTTAATTCACAAAATAATGGTGACCCTCCGCGCTATTTTGGATCCTGTGGGGATACTCTGCCTGTTTGCCTGCCCTGACTCTCACCTTCACTTCTCGCCGCTCCCGCTGCGCGGGAGCCGCTTCGTGGGAGGACTGCCCAACCAATGCTGTAAGCTGCTGGCTCAACCGAGCCTGAGGAACATCTACGGTGCAGAGAGGCTGCGGGGGAGTAGCGCGGCCGGGACTCACTTTCCCAGGAGTCCCTGCCTGACCAAGCAACATCCGGTCAGCGCCCCCTGCGTGCCCCACCCACAAACCCCCTTTCATCAATATCACCAAGAGAAGTGCCGCTTTGCGGGACGCAAGCGGGACGCCCGGGGCGAAGCCCGGGCAAAGGGCGGGCCGTCTGGGGCCGTCCGGGGGCGCAGGGGCCGGGACGGGCCACCCCTCTAAGATTTGCACCAGGTAAAATACATACCCTTTATTGATACAATATCTGTACACTCTGCTGATATTTATTCATGGCTAGTCACACACCTATGTCTACTCGCTCCGGAAGATGTATGAGGCGAGGGGGAAACTCTACAATAGGCACTATGGACCAGTTCATAACTCGTGCAGTTTCTGTTGTGGAGAAGGAAATTATCCTAGCTGAACGAAGACTATCACAGGAATATCTTGCACATAAGCGCTCCTCCTTGGGAGCATTGGCACGGGCAACATCTCCTACTAACATTCATCCAGTAGGTCCCCTATTTATTACAACACCAGGTAATATGCAACCTTGTATAGACAAACCAGGAGAAGATAATGGTAACCCTGATACTTTCCCTGACTTCGAGATAGCAAACAGGAGCCCATGTAGTGCTGTTGTGGCATTGATTGACTCAAATACTCAAATAGCAGACTCGCCTACCCTGCCCATGATACTGAGCCATGAAGCACCTACAGGACAAGATTCAGTGGCCTCTCCTGCTAAAGCAAGCTGTGTAGCAACCAAAAGGAAAAGATTAGTCACCCCACGCAAAGGCTATAGCTCAAAAGCCTTTAAAAAAATACGTAGAAATTATAAGAATGGGGTGCTGCTTGCAAATCTACAGGGTTTGTGACCAAGAAATTAGGTGCAGGAGTAGGTGTCCTACAAGTAGAGGATCCCATAAATCTGTCAACTAGTCACCTATCAAATATTACTTTGGACAATTCTCTAAAGGAACCACCTGCAGACAATTCTTTGATTGAACAGATCCACTGTTTAATGTCAACTTTGATCTCACCTGTGATCGAAAGACTGAAAGGGCTCACGGACCGTTTAGACAAATTTGAACAAACATCATTAGATAATTTTTTTGCATTGAAATCATTAGTTAAACTACACTCAAAAATCGGAGCAGATATACCAAGGGGAGAATCAAGCTCGCCAATCCCCAAATCACCTGATCAAAGCCGACTATCGAGAAAAGATAAGATGGCTAAGAATAAGGACAGCACTGCACAGGGGGTACTGAAACCAGCCCCTTCTGGGACTTTGCCACATAATGTGGGAATACAATCTGTTGTTCCCCCAAAACCAGCGCCTCGTAAAGGAAAACAGGTCGTACCAATAACCAAGACAGTATCTATCACTACTGGAACAATAGGGCCACAGAGAACCGATGAAGGCACTTCCATCTGCACTACAAATTGTCCTACTAATGTTATAGATCCAGCGCCCTACTGTAACCCAGGTCAAACAGTGCCAAAACAAGCCGCAAATGCAGACCTCCCTCCGGGATGCCAACCGTACGTGGTAGTTCTCACAGGGGTCCCTCCTTTGAAACCTGATAGGAGGGAGTCCTACGATGATCTTAAAAACAAGACTCTGTACTGGTTGAGAGAAAATAGGCCCCTCCATCACACCATCAACTGTCAGGTTATACATGTCAGAAGAGTTAATTGGTTGGGCACCAGACCAAAGGATATAAGAGGGGACTGCATTTTGGTGAACTTCAAAGACCCATCGGTAGCGCCCCTTGTGTATGGACAAAATCAACAGAGAGGATCCACAGGAATTGGAACTTGTGACCTTAGCTACTTTTACCCAAAGCAAATTACATTAAGTAGCAGAGGTCTTTCCCGCGTGGACACTATGAGTAACAGGTATTCGTTCTTCGATCACCCGACCCCAGGGGGTGGAATACCAACACAGAGCATGGTCGTAGATACAAACTGGTCATGGTGGGGCCGCTGACAAGCGGGAGAGTCCGAAGTTGGGGATGATTTCCCTCCTTCGCTTAGTGAAGCTCCACGGGACAGTAGTGTAAGATCGTGTATAATGCCTCCTGAAACCGAATTAGCTAAATTCCACCTGGTTGGTCCACTGTCTGTTATCAATTCTGATGAACGCTCAAAGAGGGCACCTGTAGACGCTCCTACTGTTTTGGATAAAAATGTGTCATTATTAGCACGCACGGAAGTCCAAGAGTTAGTGTCTAGCAATGGGCCATTGGTCGGACTAAATAGGGGGGAAATACCAAATGTACACACGATCACGAATGTCTCCTCTAGTAACTCAGTACAATGCAAAATAATGTGCGAAACAAAACTTTTGTCATGGAACATCGCAGGGGTAACTAGAAATCTCTGTGATAGGGTTTGGAGTTCTTTCTTGGAAGAGCATGATATCATACTCTTACAAGAAACTTGGGCAATTGACATGATTCATAGACTTGGGTATAAAGCCTTTCATTGTGGGGCAATTGCGTCTAAAAGAGGTAGACCGTCTGGGGGTTTAATAATTTGGATAAGTATAACCCTAGACGTTGTTGTTTCACCCCTCTATCTTTGTTCTAATGATCTGCTTGGGGTAAAAGTAACCTCGAAGGAAATGGGGGCCGTATACATTATAAATATTTACAATAGGCCCAATCCTCACAATAAGGAATTCGTGGTGGTAGAACAGTCGAGTTCGTATCTGGGTACACTAGAATCAAATCCTCAAGTCATCGTAGGTGGTGACTTTAACTGCCAATTCGAACCTGTATTGGGGCTTGAAAAGTTATTTGAAAGCGAAGACAGGGCTTGTGACATCCCCACTCTAGATAGTGTAAAATCAGTCAAAAGCTCAGTGGCTGCTATACAGATCCTTGAATTAACTATGTCTAATGACCTAAGGGCCTGTAATGGTCGTTTTATCTCCGACAAACCTGCAAATTTTACATATAGCAAGGGGATTTCCAAATCACTCATTGATTTCATGCTGGTTACCACCAACTTGTGGCACTTATTGTTGGATTTCAGAGTTGTAAATAGGTCTGAAAGTGATCACCTTCCTTTACAATTGGGGTTATCTACTAATTTATTTATGACACCGCTTGCGGATACAGAGCTTACAAGGGAGGTGGGAGAGATCGAAGTTTCTAACAACAGAAGAGCCATAAAATGGCCGTACATCCTAGCAAAAAAAGACATACTAGCTGGTATTTATAACACCTTTTCAACTACGATCTCATTATATAATAACCTGTGCCTGGGTTCCCAGGAAGTTCTTAACATGCATTACCATTTGGTAGAACTATTAACCCCCCTTGTGAGTAAAATATGTAGCAATGACAAAAACAATATAAGCAGGCAACTAGAATTATAAACCCCATGGTATAACAAACAGTGTCGCCTAGCGAAAAGTAACTTAATTAAAGCAGTCAAGACTAAAGACCATAGGATGATAAGTGATTGTAGACAAGAGTACAAAACACTCCTTTCTCGTGCAAAAAAGGAATGGGACAATTCGGTTTGGGAAGACCTCTTAATTGCAGCCAGGAAGCATGACCAAAGTACCTTCTGGAACCTGATATCAAAAAATTATAAAACAGGTCACTCCAACAGGGACTTTTTCCTTGATGAGAAAATATGGTATGACCATTTCCTTGAGTTGTACGATTCGGTAGATGTGGACCTAGGCCTAAGCGATCCAGGACTTGAATTATCCTCATGTACTAGCTTACATCAATTTAGCGAGGAGGAGACTCTACGTGCAATAAATACAATCAAGGCGGGTAAGGAACCAGGCCCTGATAAATTGCCTGGGGACCTATTTACCCATAACACAGAAGTATGGTGCCCATATATAAATTTATTGTGCAACTCAATACTGGCAGGGACTCCAATCCCCGAAACATGGAAGGGGGCGGAAGTAATAACTATTTTTAAAAAAGGGGATCGTTATAACCCAGCCAATTACAGACCGATTAGTTTAATCGATATTTTACAGAAAATCTTTGCCAGGCATATTTTAAATCGACTTTTAGATTGGATGGAAGAATCCAAAATTCTCTCCAAATATCAAGCGGGGTTTAGAATCAAGACAAGCACTGTGGACCAAGTGTTTAGGTTTATGGGCATCTGTTGGAAATATGTACAAATAAAGAAGGGTAGTCTCTACGTAGCATTTATGGATCTACGCGCGGCGTTTGATCTTGTTCCACGCTCCCTCCTTTGGGACACTTTGAGGAAAATGGGTGTTCCAGCCGAATTGCTAATACTCCTCATAAAGTTACACACAGATAACTTTGTGAAAGTGAGGTGGGGAAGAAATGGTGAATTGACCAAGGCCATTCCAGTGAAAAGGGGAGTGCGGCAAGGGTGTGTGCTGGCCCCCACCCTTTTTTCTTTATATGTAAATGACATCCCTCCCTACCTGGCACAATGTAATCATGATTCCCCGAAACTAGTCAATGAGGCAATTACATCATTGCTATTTGCCGATGACACCATTTTAGTTTCCCAAACCCCGAAGGGACTTCAAAATTTAGTAAACCAATTCTATAATTATTGCGAAGAAAAGGGATTAGAAATTAATTCATCAAAAACCAAGTATATGGCCATTAATCCTCCGAAAACATTTAAGAAGAATTTAGCCTTAAAAAATGAAAAATTAGAATACGTGGAGGCTTTTGACTACTTGGGCATTAGGTTAGACAGTAAACTGTCCTGGAAAAACCAATTGGAAAAAAGCAGGCTGACTTTTAAACATAGTTCACTTCCTATCCTAAAGATCCATGGAGGGAGTGCTTCCAAAGCCATAACTCCGGCGATGGAAGTACTTAAAGCCAAAGCTCAATCAGCTGCTCTTTATGGGGCAGAGATATGGGGGCCACATTCAAATAAGACCTTTGACATCGACGAGAATGTGTTTTTCAGGCGTTTATTGAGAATACCTTTAAGAACGCCCCTAGTGCCTGTTTACCTGGACATTAACATAAAACATACAGATTTATTATGTTCCCTAAGGCCACTTCTCTACTGGGTAAGATTATGGTCTACCCCGGAACTCGTTGATTATAGACTTGGAGTACTAGAAATCATGGAATTGGACACATTCAAGTCAATTAAATGGCTGAAACACATATCTACTTGGTTCACTAAAATTGGTCTGTCACACTTTTGGAGTAATCCACATGCATTGTCAGCTAACTGCAAAGAACAAGTTAAAGCTGCTTTTTGGTCCTATGTTAATAATGCATACTTACATGAACGTGGTACCGGCTCCTTAACTCTACAGTTTCTACTATTTAAAGACATACCTATGTTTGAGCAGTTCTTGGATGAAATTGAGCCACCCTTGGCCAAATCAGTCTATCTGCAATATAGGTATGGTGTCTTACAAATTAATGCAAATACCGGCAGATGGGGGAAAAGTATGGGAAATGAGTTGTACAACTGCATATTGTGCGAACTCAAACACAAAGAAGATGAGGCCCATATTCTCTTTTTTTGTCCGGTGTATAAATATCCACGTATGAAATGGATTAAACCTCTTTGTAAAAACTTGGGTATAAGATCTTACAAAGAGGCAGAGAGGATATTTAAATCCACAACCTCTCAGTCCGTAGTTTTTGGAGTTAGTAGGTACCTCCTTAGTGTTTGCTTGACAAGGAAGAAACTTGGGGTCAAAACATAGGGTATACTATCCAACAGCCCGGTTTCCCACAAGGAATCTTCTAAACTCATAGCCAAACAAAAAATATGTTTTTTTTTTTTACTTACTGGCATTTTAATTATTTATATAATGCAAATAGGCTTTTAAATTTGGTTCTGTAACTGACTATTAAATTGTTTTAAATTGGATTTTGTATGTAAATAATCATAATGATCTAGTAATGTATTTCAACATAAATCGTTTATATCGCCCCATGATGTTGTTCTTGTGCACCATAGAGGTAGTTATTGTACTTTGGAAACTATGTTTTAAATGGATGTATTGTATAAAATGTTTTATGGCTTTATGACTAAAATGTCGAAATAAAAGCTTTACAAACAAACAAATAAGTTAATTCACAAAATAATGGATTACAATGGGGTGCAATCTGACCTACCTCAATAATTTTCATGAGGTAGATCACAAATCGCTACTCATTCCAATTGGTGGCATTTAAAGGGGTGCTCGCTTGACAGGGGTAGCAGAACACCATATCTTGGATCGTTTTTAATAGAATCAACTTTTTGTTTAAATACAACCTGGTTAACTTACTTACTTACTTAGGAAGAAGGCTGCATTTAAAAGAAAGGGTAACTTTGTTTGTAAAGTTTGAGTTGGCAGTGTCCCCCGGACCACTGCCTCATTTAAGAAAAAAAGATTTAACATTCATAAAGGGGAAGATGTCCCATGGACACCCTTTGGACCCCATTAGGATGATGGGCGGACTTTGCCCGCCCACCATCCTCGTGGAAAACGGGACCGCCCGCGAGCTGAGCGGCGGATCCCGCCTTGCATATTATGATGCACCCGCCACAGTGGCGGGCGCATCATGCATTTATAACATTGCGTCGGGTGGTGTTTACACCATCACCCGCCGCAATGCTATGAATGCATGGCATGCATTTACATACACAAAGCGGCAGGCACCGCGCGGTGCCTGCCGCATTGTGTATGCAAATGCAGGGGGGCACCACAGGTACCCCCGATGTGCACCCCCCACCTCGCCTTCACCATGTGCCCCCAAAGTGAAGACTGCCTGCATCTCCCAAAGTCCATGCTAATATGGCTGGTAGTGTCTGATAGACACCGCCACCATATACACCCTTTTCCGCCCCGGCCACAAGGCGAACGGGGCGGAAAAGTGGCGGATGGTGTTTCCATCCGCCACGGGTGGCAGGCGAACATGATGTCGGGCGGATCGCCACTGCCCGCATGGCGGTGGCGATCCGCCCGACATCCTAATGGGCCCCTTTGTGTTATGTGAATGGATTACCAGCCAAACTCGGGAGTCAGTAACTTTTCAATGTTTTGCAATTGGATTACGGTTGCAAAACAGGGTACACAATTAGTAACCAGAAGGGCTGCCCAAAATATAACCCTTCGAAATAACTGATTCAGAATCTATTTCTATGTGTTTAGTATGTAAGCATAAAGGTTTGGCCATTCATAAACCCTCTAAATTACTGACTCAGAGGGTTTGCGAACGATAAACCCCATGGTACATATGGACCAATATGAAATATTTTTCCAATATGCGTATAAGGACCATAAGTATGCCACGTTTGTGTTGAATATGCATTCCTGTTGTGGCTACTATCCTGTAAGCATATGCATAACAGCACAGACATGTTAAGGCATGGGCAAAGTAGGCAATTGCCCAGGGTCCCTACTTTAAAAGGGATCTTTATTTTAAAGGGCCGGACTGGCGGTACTGGGCATCGGGCATTTCCCCAGGAGGCTGGAAGGGTGGTGCCGTATTTTTTTGTTAACTGGGGGACAGTTTTGCCGCGGTGCTGCAATATTGACCTGCAGTCACAAAATCAGAAATTCTTTACACTTGCAGCCCCCCCCCCATCCCCCTGAACCGGACAGCCCCCCACCACCCACTCGGGGCTATTCTGACAAATTTGTCAGGGCTGCTTAGTTTCCCAGTCAGGTCCTGTTATTTCACCTCTGTAGTTTTCTATGTTCTATGTTTCACCCTCTTCCCCTCTCCAGTCATTTTAGGTTTTTTTTGGGCTCCAGCAAAACATATGTAAGCCGTATCCAAAAGAACAATGTGTAGTTTAATATTTTTGGACATTGTGCAAGTGTCAATTAGCACAAAATTGGCAATAAATATCTACTTGGTGCTCCAAAAATCCCTTAAAACGACACTGTGCATAACACAGATCGAACAAATGATTGTGGTTTTCTGCAGCTGTGGAGGACTCCTTCAGAAATCTGCAGCTTGAAGAAGTGAGCCGTGTTAGACGGGGACCCCGAGGGTCGGCCGAATACTGGGGGAGAGGCCTCCGATGAGGGCCGTCTCCGGCAATCGTACAGACAGGTCACTACCCACCCCACAGATAGACACCACACCAGGATGAGATCGACACTCTTTATATATGGTTCTTGCGGCAAGGTTATCAGCGGTACAGGATTCAGGACTCGAGGGTCCTCTCAATTCTAGTCTCTGTAGGGAAAGGGGTAGCGGGACAGTCTTGGTACCGGGTCGGTACCGGGGGGTGGTAAGAGAGAAGCTCACAATCCTCGAGCTTAGGAGTCTGCAAGGTCGGGCCGCGGCAGCGCCAGCAGGCCAAGGCGATGGTTCAAGTACAGAGGGCCGCGGCAGCGCCAGCAGACTAAGGCGATGGGTCAAGTACAGAGGGCCGCGGCAGCGCCAGCAGGCTAAGGCGATGGTTCCAGTTCAGAGGGCTGCGGCAGCGCCAGCAGGCTAAGGCGATGGTTCAAGTACAGAGGGCCGCGGCAGAGCCAGCAGGCCAAGGTGGTAGTTCACGTTGCAGAGAGCCGCGGCAGCGCCAGCAGGCCAAGATGATGGTTTCACGAGGGTGGGCCGCGGCAGCGCCAGCAGGCCAAGACGAAGGGTTCACAGGGCAGGGCTGCGGCAGCGCCAGCAGTCCGTCAAGGATGAGTTCTTCTCGGTGTCTCTCGACTCCAGGATACAACTGCCCTCCTGGTCTGGGGTTTCCCCAGTTATAGGTCTGGATCCCTTTGATGTCCGGACCCTTGCGTCTTGAGGTCGGGAGGTCCGGAATGAGGGGGTCCCGACACCCCGCAGGGGGTTGGAGCCAGCGCCCAGGGAGGCCGGGGGTGATCGACACCCGGCGGAGGAGAGCCGTTGACGCCTTCTTCTTTCATTGACCTGCCAAGTGGTCTCTTTACCTCCTGGGTGGAGGTTGGTGCCTCGATGTCGGGGCCGGGCCAGCCCAGGGTTGGGGCCGAGTCGAGGCCATGCGGCCTCGTGCTGTAGTGTCCAAAGATGGCGGCTGGGCCGGGGCCATGGTGCTGACGGGGACCAGGGTCAGCCGGTACGGGAGGGTTCAGGAGCTGGCGTCCCGTTGTGGACGGGTTGTGGGTGGCTTCGGGGGGTTGCCGGGGTGGCTCTTGCTGGGGATTCAGTGAGAGCCGGGGTCCGGGCCCCGTTGTGCGGAGGGGGGACGGCCCAGCCACGAGGCCTGTCCAACATGCATCCCCCCAGCTGAAGGCAGGGAGAGTCAGCCATCCTCTTGGGGACTCTCCTCGCCGAGGCGGAAAAAGCGTGACAGGCCGTCTGCGTTGGCGTGGTCCTGGCCTGGACGATGCTCCACAGTGAAGTCCATCCCTTGTAAGGAGATGGACCAGCGCAACAGCTTCGGGTTCTCCCCCCGCATCTGCATCAGCCATTGCAGGGGTCGGTGGTCTGTCTGCACCCGAAAGGGGGTGCCGAAGAGGTAGGGCCGGAGCTTCTTGAGGGCCCATACTACGGCGAAGGCCTCCCTCTCGATGGTGCTCCAGCGCTGTTCCCGGGCCAGCAGGCGTCGGCTGATGAATGCCACTGGCTGATCGACTCCCTCGGTGTTGAGTTGGGAGAGGACGGCCCCCACGCCATGATCGGAGGCGTCCGTCTGCACGATGAATTCCCGGCCGTAGTCGGGAGCCTGGAGCACGGGGGCAGTGCACATGGCGGCCTTCAGCTTCTCGAAGGCCGATTGGCAGTCCGGAGTCCAGTTGATCGTTTTGGGGCTCTTCTTGGATGTGAGCTCCGTGAAGGGCCCCACGATGCTGCCATAGTCCTTCACAAACCGCAGGTAGTACCCGGTGAGCCCCAGGAAGGCCCGGACCTCGGTTTGGGTCGTAGGGGGTTGCCAGGCCTGGATGGCAGCGATCTTGAGCTGGAGGGGGGCCACCAGACCGTTTCCCACCTGGTGTCCTAGGTAGGTCACGGATCCTTGGCCCACCTGACATTTGCTGGCCTTGAGGGTGAGCCCGGCCTGCTGGAGGGCGTGTAGAACTTCCCGCAGGTGGCGGAGGTGGTCGGTCCAGTGGTGACTGTACACAGCGATGTCGTCCAGGTAGGCGGCGCTGAATCCTTCGAGGCCCGCCAGTACCTGGTTCACGAGTCGTTGAAATGTTGCCGGAGCGTTTTTCATGCCGAATGGCATCACCCTGAAGTGGTAGTGACCGTCCGGGGTAGAGAAGGCGGATCGTTCTTGGGCCCTGGGGGTGAGGCCGATTTGCCAGTAGCCCGCTGTTAAATCGAAGATGCTCAGGTAGCGGGCGGCCCCCATACGGTCAATTAGCTCATCTGCCCGGGGGATAGGGTGAGCATCGGTCCTGGTAACGGCATTCAGTCCCCGGTAGTCCACACAGAACCGGAGCTCAGGGGCAACGCCCGGGGCGGCGGCCTTGGGGACCAGGACGACGGGGCTGGCCCAGGGGCTGTCCGAGGGTTCGATCACTCCCAGTGTCAGCATCTTGGACACCTCGGTCTGGATGCAGGCGTGCACCCGATCTGGTACGCGGTACGCCCTGTGGCGAATAGGGGGGCTGTCCCCGGTGTCCACATCGTGAAGGCACCAGGGGGTGACCCCAGGGGTGAGAGAGAACAAGGATGCGAATCGTGTCAGGAGAGCTTGACAGTCTTGACGTTGCTCCGGGGCCAAGGCCTCGGAGAGTCTGACCCCTTCCACGGAGCCATCCTGCTCGAGGGTCCTCAGCAGGTCCGGAAGGGGCTCGGAGTCTTCTTCCGTCCCATTATCGGTAGCCATCAGGAGACTGAGTTCTGAACGTACAAAATGGGGCTTGAGTCGGTTGGCGTGGAGGACCCGTAGGGGATTCCGGGAAGTTTCCATGTCGATTAAGTAGGTGACGGGCCCCTTGCGTTCGATCACCTTGAAGGGCCCGGACCATTTGTCCTGTAGAGCACAGGGTTCAACCGGTGACATCACCCAGACCGGCTGTCCCGGCTCGAACTCGAGGGAGGAGGCGTGCTGGTCATACCATTTCTTCATGTCTTCCTGACTGGCTTCAAGGTTGGCTTTGGCGATCTCCCTGAATCGCCGGGTCTGGTTGCGAAGGGCCAAGAGGTATTTGTACACATCCGGGGGAGTTTTCTGGGGGGGCCTCTCCCAACCTTCCTTGACTAGGCTGAGGGGACCCCGGACGGGGTGCCCGTACAGGAGTTCAAATGGGCTGAAGCCTAGGGATTTTTGAGGGACCTCTCGGTAGGCGAACAGGAGGCACGGGAGTAGCACGTCCCACTGGCGACGGAGGGGTTCTTCTAGGCCCATGATCATTCCTTTGAGAGTGCAGTTAAACCGCTCGACCAATCCATTTCCTTGTGAGTGATAGGGGGTCGTGAATTTGTAGGTGACCCCGCACTGTTGCCAGAGAGACTTCATGTATTTCGAGATGAAGTTCGTGCCCCTGTCGCTGACGACCTCCCGGGGAAAGCCCACCCGGGAGAAGATCCCCATCAGGGCTCGGCCTACCACAGGCGCCGTCACGGTTCGAAGAGGGATAGCCTCGGGATAGCGGGTGGCGTGGTCCACCAGGACCAGGATGAACCGGTGTCCTTGGGCGGTTCGGGGGTCCAGGGGCCCCACAATGTCTATTCCCACCCGTTCGAACGGGGTGGTGACGACGGGAAAAGGCTGCAAGGGTGCTTTGGTTTTTCTGCCACTTTTTCCGCTGGCCTGGCAGGTAGGGCAGGCCCTGCAGTGGTTGGTGACATCTTTTCTTATTCGGGGCCAGTAAAAGTGGATCACCAGGCGGTCGTACATTTTGTCCTGTCCCAGGTGTCCGGCAAGGGGTATATCGTGGGCTAAGTTCAAGAGGAAATCTCTGAAGCGGAGGGGCACCACCAGCACCCGACTGGCCCCCAGTTCGCAATCCTTTGCTCACTGTAGAGCAGGTCATTGTCCCAGTAGATCCAGTGGGCCCCCGAGGTGTCCCCTGCGCAAGGGCTTGCTGCCGGAGTCCCTCGAGGGAGGGACAGGTTCTTTGTTCTTGTTGGAATTGTTCCTGGGTGGGGCCCCCCTCTTGACGCCACTGGGCCAGGTCGGGGAGGTCCGGGAGCCGACCGGGTCCTCCTTCTGTTTGGGCCAGGAGACTTGCTTCTGGGGTGGCCTCCTCCGGGACAATCGCGGGAGGAGGCTCCGGCCACTCGGGTTCTTCTGGACTGGGGACGGCACGGGCGGTCATGGACCGGGTCGTAGCACAGACCCATTCGGGGAGGCCCAGCATCCCCAGGTGCTCTCTCCGTTCGACTGCTGCCCAGGGAGAACTTTCGAGATCGGTCCCCAGGAGGCAATCCACGGGGGCATCATCACGGACAGTTACTTTCAGCATCCCTGATACTCCTCCCCATTCGAAGGGGACGTAGGCCATTTGACATAGACTTTCTGAGTTGTCGGCCGACCGGACAGGGCAAAGAATGTTCGGCAAGATCTGGTCCGGGGCCACCAGATGACAGCGGACCGCGGTCACACTGGCCCCGGTGTCGCGGAGGGCTTCCGCCCGGCGGCCATTAATGTTGACCCACTGGCTGTACTTCTGCGTGTTGGCGGGAAGGGGGGCCCGAGGGATCAGGTCTCGTTCCCCTAAGCAAACCAGGGACATGGCGGCCGGTTCCCACTCAGGCTGGTCGTTTTCGTACTCTTCTTGGTCTTCTGGGTGCTGCTCTTCCCCCAGGGCTGCAGCAGCGACCTGGCGGGGTAAAGGGTTCGGGTTCTTTGGGCAATTGGGATCATTTGCGTAGTGGCCGGGTCGCTGGCATCGGTGGCAAGTGATGTTGGCTCGGAAGCCGGGTCGCATCGGGGGGTTTCCCCTGCCGGCCGGGGGCGGGGTGTTGCTGGCGGGAGTCACCGGGCCGGTGTCCCTACCCCGGCCCTGGCCTCCTCCTCCACGGGGGCGATGGGGCCCTTGGGCAGTTCTGTGCGCTTCGCTGGGTCCGTTTCGGCCAACTCGGGTGCTTTCCCATCGGTCAGCTTCGGCGGCGAGCTGCCGAGGTTCTGTTAGTTTACTGTCCAGGAGGTGCTGTCTGAGTTCGATGAAGCAGTTGTTAGAAAGGTGCTCCCACACAACAAGGTCAAAGAGCTGTTCGTAGGTGGTCACGTTGCTGCCCTTGATCCACCCCTCGATGGCCCGGCTAAAGAAGTTCACGTATTCCACCCAAGTTGTACCCGGGATCCGTTTGCAGTCGCGGAACCGCTGGCGGTACATCTCGGGTGTGAGTCCGTATCAAGTGAGGAGGGCGGCCTTCATGTGGTCGTAGGATGTCATCAGATGGTCCGGGAGTTGCAGCAGGGCGTCTCGCCCTTCGTTGACAAACCTCCCCCATAACCCGGCTCCCCAGTCGCTTCGGGGAATCCGGTGGGAGGTCATGGCTACTTCGTACGCTTTGAACCATTGTTGGATGTCATCGTTCTTGTAGTACTCTCCGACGACATCTTTGGGTATGTGGACCTTGGTGTCTGTAGGGGCAGGAGTGTTCGTGCGCTCGGGGACCCCGAGTTCCTTGTTCTGCTTCCGAATCTCTAGTTCTTTGAGGTTGCGCTCATGTTCGTAGGTTAGCTTCTTCTCTTCTAGCTCTCTCTGCCTTTGTTTCTCTTCTCGCTCCTCTCGGAGTCGTAAGTGTACCAACGTTATTTTTTGTTCCGCCAATTTGAGCTCTCCATCTAAGCGAAGTCGTGCCAGTTCTAATTCATGGAGCCTGCTTTTTTCCCGTTCCCGGACCTCTTCTGGGGAGAGACCCGATCTTCTTTCTTCCGTCGGCGTGGGGCTTGTTTCGGGTGTCTCGTGGCTTTGTGTTTGGGGTACGGTCGTACCCGTCTCCGCCCAATATTCCAGGGCTCGTTTGAAGTCCTCTTTCGTGCTCAGTCCTGTGGTTGAAATGCCTAATTCCATGCAGAATTGTTTCAGTTCTCTGTGGTTGTATTCTTCCAGCTTTTCCATCTGGAATTTTTCTGTTGCTCCGCTCTCTTTTGTTGTCATGGTGGTTGTGTGTCGTGGGGCGAGTGACCCTCTGTACGATTATGCGTAGGTTCGGATCGCGCCGCTGGCCACCAATGTTAGACGGGGACCCCGAGGGTCGGCCAAATACTGGGGGAGAGGCCTCCGATGAGGGCCGTCTCCGGCGATCGTACAGACAGGTCACTACCCTCCCCACAGATAGACACCACAACAGGATGAGATCGACACTCTTTATATATGGTTCTTGCGGCAAGGTTATCAGCGGTACAGGATTCAGGACTCGAGGGTCCTCTCAATTCTAGTCTCTGTAGGGAAAGGGGTAGCGGGACAGTCTTGGTACCGGGTCGGTACCGGGGGGTGGTAAGAGAGAAGCTCACAATCCTCGAGCTTAGGAGTCTGCAAGGTCGGGCCGCGGCAGCGCCAGCAGGCCAAGGCGATGGTTCAAGTACAGAGGGCCGCGGCAGCGCCAGCAGGCTAAGGCGATGGGTCAAGTACAGAGGGCCGCGGCAGCGCCAGCAGGCTAAGGCGATGGTTCCAGTTCAGAGGGCTGCGGCAGCGCCAGCAGGCTAAGGCGATGGTTCAAGTACAGAGGGCCGCGGCAGCGCCAGCAGGCCAAGGTGGTAGTTCACGTTGCAGAGAGCCGCGGCAGCGCCAGCAGGCCAAGATGATGGTTTCACGAGGGTGGGCCGCGGCAGCGCCAGCAGGCCAAGACGAAGGGTTCACAGGGCAGGGCTGCGGCAGCGCCAGCAGTCCGTCAAGGATGAGTTCTTCTCGGTGTCTCTCGACTCCAGGATACAACTGCCCTCCTGGTCTGGGGCTTCCCCAGTTATAGGTCTGGATCCCTTTGATGTCCGGACCCTTGCGCCTTGAGGTCGGGAGGTCCGGAATGAGGGGGTCCCGACACCCCGCAGGGGGTTGGAGCTAGCGCCCAGGGAGGCCGGGGGTGATCGACACCCGGCGGAGGAGAGCCGTTGACGCCTTCTTCTTTCATTGACCTGCCAAGTGGTCTCTTTACCTCCTGGGTGGAGGTTGGTGCCTCGATGTCGGGGCCGGGCCAGCCCAGGGTTGGGGCCGAGTCGAGGCCATGCGGCCTCGTGCTGTAGTGTCCAAAGATGGCGGCTGGGCCGGGGCCATGGTGCTGACGGGGACCAGGGTCAGCCGGTACGGGAGGGTTCAGGAGCTGGCGTCCCGTTGTGGACGGGTTGTGGGTGGCTTCGGGGGGTTGCCGGGGTGGCTCTTGCTGGGGATTCAGTGAGAGCCGGGGTCCGGGCCCCGTTGTGCGGAGGGGGGACGGCCCAGCCACGAGGCCTGTCCAACATGCATCCCCCCAGCTGAAGGCAGGGAGAGTCAGCCATCCTCTTGGGGACTCTCCTCGCCGAGGCGGAAAAAGCGTGACAGGCCGTCTGCGTTGGCGTGGTCCTGGCCTGGACGATGCTCCACAGTGAAGTCCATCCCTTGTAAGGAGATGGACCAGCGCAACAGCTTCGGGTTCTCCCCCCGCATCTGCATCAGCCATTGCAGGGGTCGGTGGTCTGTCTGCACCCGAAAGGGGGTGCCGAAGAGGTAGGGCCGGAGCTTCTTGAGGGCCCATACTACGGCGAAGGCCTCCCTCTCGATGGTGCTCCAGCGCTGTTCCCGGGCCAGCAGGCGTCGGCTGATGAATGCCACTGGCTGATCGACTCCCTCGGTGTTGAGTTGGGAGAGGACGGCCCCCACGCCATGATCGGAGGCGTCCGTCTGCACGATGAATTCCCGGCCGTAGTCGGGAGCCTGGAGCACGGGGGCAGTGCACATGGCGGCCTTCAGCTTCTCGAAGGCCGATTGGCAGTCCGGAGTCCAGTTGATCGTTTTGGGGCTCTTCTTGGATGTGAGCTCCGTGAAGGGCCCCACGATGCTGCCATAGTCCTTCACAAACCGCAGGTAGTACCCGGTGAGCCCCAGGAAGGCCCGGACCTCGGTTTGGGTCGTAGGGGGTTGCCAGGCCTGGATGGCAGCGATCTTGAGCTGGAGGGGGGCCACCAGACCGTTTCCCACCTGGTGTCCTAGGTAGGTCACGGATCCTTGGCCCACCTGACATTTGCTGGCCTTGAGGGTGAGCCCGGCCTGCTGGAGGGCGTGTAGAACTTCCCGCAGGTGGCGGAGGTGGTCGGTCCAGTGGTGACTGTACACAGCGATGTCGTCCAGGTAGGCGGCGCTGAATCCTTCGAGGCCCGCCAGTACCTGGTTCACGAGTCGTTGAAATGTTGCCGGAGCGTTTTTCATGCCGAATGGCATCACCCTGAAGTGGTAGTGACCGTCCGGGGTAGAGAAGGCGGATCGTTCTTGGGCCCTGGGGGTGAGGCCGATTTGCCAGTAGCCCGCTGTTAAATCGAAGATGCTCAGGTAGCGGGCGGCCCCCATACGGTCAATTAGCTCATCTGCCCGGGGGATAGGGTGAGCATCGGTCCTGGTAACGGCATTCAGTCCCCGGTAGTCCACACAGAACCGGAGCTCAGGGGCAACGCCCGGGGCGGCGGCCTTGGGGACCAGGACGACGGGGCTGGCCCAGGGGCTGTCCGAGGGTTCGATCACTCCCAGTGTCAGCATCTTGGACACCTCGGTCTGGATGCAGGCGTGCACCCGATCTGGTACGCGGTACGCCCTGTGGCGAATAGGGGGGCTGTCCCCGGTGTCCACATCGTGAAGGCACCAGGGGGTGACCCCAGGGGTGAGAGAGAACAAGGATGCGAATCGTGTCAGGAGAGCTTGACAGTCTTGACGTTGCTCCGGGGCCAAGGCCTCGGAGAGTCTGACCCCTTCCACGGAGCCATCCTGCTCGAGGGTCCTCAGCAGGTCCGGAAGGGGCTCGGAGTCTTCTTCCGTCCCATTATCGGTAGCCATCAGGAGACTGAGTTCTGAACGTACAAAATGGGGCTTGAGTCGGTTGGCGTGGAGGACCCGTAGGGGATTCCGGGAAGTTTCCATGTCGATTAAGTAGGTGACGGGCCCCTTGCGTTCGATCACCTTGAAGGGCCCGGACCATTTGTCCTGTAGAGCACAGGGTTCAACCGGTGACATCACCCAGACCGGCTGTCCCGGCTCGAACTCGAGGGAGGAGGCGTGCTGGTCATACCATTTCTTCATGTCTTCCTGACTGGCTTCAAGGTTGGCTTTGGCGATCTCCCTGAATCGCCGGGTCTGGTTGCGAAGGGCCAAGAGGTATTTGTACACATCCGGGGGAGTTTTCTGGGGGGGCCTCTCCCAACCTTCCTTGACTAGGCTGAGGGGACCCCGGACGGGGTGCCCGTACAGGAGTTCAAATGGGCTGAAGCCTAGGGATTTTTGAGGGACCTCTCGGTAGGCGAACAGGAGGCACGGGAGTAGCACGTCCCACTGGCGACGGAGGGGTTCTTCTAGGCCCATGATCATTCCTTTGAGAGTGCAGTTAAACCGCTCGACCAATCCATTTCCTTGTGAGTGATAGGGGGTCGTGAATTTGTAGGTGACCCCGCACTGTTGCCAGAGAGACTTCATGTATTTCGAGATGAAGTTCGTGCCCCTGTCGCTGACGACCTCCCGGGGAAAGCCCACCCGGGAGAAGATCCCCATCAGGGCTCGGCCTACCACAGGCGCCGTCACGGTTCGAAGAGGGATAGCCTCGGGATAGCGGGTGGCGTGGTCCACCAGGACCAGGATGAACCGGTGTCCTTGGGCGGTTCGGGGGTCCAGGGGCCCCACAATGTCTATTCCCACCCGTTCGAACGGGGTGGTGACGACGGGAAAAGGCTGCAAGGGTGCTTTGGTTTTTCTGCCACTTTTTCCGCTGGCCTGGCAGGTAGGGCAGGCCCTGCAGTGGTTGGTGACATCTTTTCTTATTCGGGGCCAGTAAAAGTGGATCACCAGGCGGTCGTACATTTTGTCCTGTCCCAGGTGTCCGGCAAGGGGTATATCGTGGGCTAAGTTCAAGAGGAAATCTCTGAAGCGGAGGGGCACCACCAGCACCCGACTGGCCCCCAGTTCGCAATCCTTTGCTCACTGTAGAGCAGGTCATTGTCCCAGTAGATCCAGTGGGCCCCCGAGGTGTCCCCTGCGCAAGGGCTTGCTGCCGGAGTCCCTCGAGGGAGGGACAGGTTCTTTGTTCTTGTTGGAATTGTTCCTGGGTGGGGCCCCCCTCTTGACGCCACTGGGCCAGGTCGGGGAGGTCCGGGAGCCGACCGGGTCCTCCTTCTGTTTGGGCCAGGAGACTTGCTTCTGGGGTGGCCTCCTCCGGGACAATCGCGGGAGGAGGCTCCGGCCACTCGGGTTCTTCTGGACTGGGGACGGCACGGGCGGTCATGGACCGGGTCGTAGCACAGACCCATTCGGGGAGGCCCAGCATCCCCAGGTGCTCTCTCCGTTCGACTGCTGCCCAGGGAGAACTTTCGAGATCGGTCCCCAGGAGGCAATCCACGGGGGCATCATCACGGACAGTTACTTTCAGCATCCCTGATACTCCTCCCCATTCGAAGGGGACGTAGGCCATTTGACATAGACTTTCTGAGTTGTCGGCCGACCGGACAGGGCAAAGAATGTTCGGCAAGATCTGGTCCGGGGCCACCAGATGACAGCGGACCGCGGTCACACTGGCCCCGGTGTCGCGGAGGGCTTCCGCCCGGCGGCCATTAATGTTGACCCACTGGCTGTACTTCTGCGTGTTGGCGGGAAGGGGGGCCCGAGGGATCAGGTCTCGTTCCCCTAAGCAAACCAGGGACATGGCGGCCGGTTCCCACTCAGGCTGGTCGTTTTCGTACTCTTCTTGGTCTTCTGGGTGCTGCTCTTCCCCCAGGGCTGCAGCAGCGACCTGGCGGGGTAAAGGGTTCGGGTTCTTTGGGCAATTGGGATCATTTGCGTAGTGGCCGGGTCGCTGGCATCGGTGGCAAGTGATGTTGGCTCGGAAGCCGGGTCGCATCGGGGGGTTTCCCCTGCCGGCCGGGGGCGGGGTGTTGCTGGCGGGAGTCACCGGGCCGGTGTCCCTACCCCGGCCCTGGCCTCCTCCTCCACGGGGGCGATGGGGCCCTTGGGCAGTTCTGTGCGCTTCGCTGGGTCCGTTTCGGCCAACTCGGGTGCTTTCCCATCGGTCAGCTTCGGCGGCGAGCTGCCGAGGTTCTGTTAGTTTACTGTCCAGGAGGTGCTGTCTGAGTTCGATGAAGCAGTTGTTAGAAAGGTGCTCCCACACAACAAGGTCAAAGAGCTGTTCGTAGGTGGTCACGTTGCTGCCCTTGATCCACCCCTCGATGGCCCGGCTAAAGAAGTTCACGTATTCCACCCAAGTTGTACCCGGGATCCGTTTGCAGTCGCGGAACCGCTGGCGGTACATCTCGGGTGTGAGTCCGTATCAAGTGAGGAGGGCGGCCTTCATGTGGTCGTAGGATGTCATCAGATGGTCCGGGAGTTGCAGCAGGGCGTCTCGCCCTTCGTTGACAAACCTCCCCCATAACCCGGCTCCCCAGTCGCTTCGGGGAATCCGGTGGGAGGTCATGGCTACTTCGTACGCTTTGAACCATTGTTGGATGTCATCGTTCTTGTAGTACTCTCCGACGACATCTTTGGGTATGTGGACCTTGGTGTCTGTAGGGGCAGGAGTGTTCGTGCGCTCGGGGACCCCGAGTTCCTTGTTCTGCTTCCGAATCTCTAGTTCTTTGAGGTTGCGCTCATGTTCGTAGGTTAGCTTCTTCTCTTCTAGCTCTCTCTGCCTTTGTTTCTCTTCTCGCTCCTCTCGGAGTCGTAAGTGTACCAACGTTATTTTTTGTTCCGCCAATTTGAGCTCTCCATCTAAGCGAAGTCGTGCCAGTTCTAATTCATGGAGCCTGCTTTTTTCCCGTTCCCGGACCTCTTCTGGGGAGAGACCCGATCTTCTTTCTTCCGTCGGCGTGGGGCTTGTTTCGGGTGTCTCGTGGCTTTGTGTTTGGGGTACGGTCGTACCCGTCTCCGCCCAATATTCCAGGGCTCGTTTGAAGTCCTCTTTCGTGCTCAGTCCTGTGGTTGAAATGCCTAATTCCATGCAGAATTGTTTCAGTTCTCTGTGGTTGTATTCTTCCAGCTTTTCCATCTGGAATTTTTCTGTTGCTCCGCTCTCTTTTGTTGTCATGGTGGTTGTGTGTCGTGGGGCGAGTGACCCTCTGTACGATTATGCGTAGGTTCGGATCGCGCCGCTGGCCACCAATGTTAGACGGGGACCCCGAGGGTCGGCCAAATACTGGGGGAGAGGCCTCCGATGAGGGCCGTCTCCGGCGATCGTACAGACAGGTCACTACCCTCCCCACAGATAGACACCACAACAGGATGAGATCGACACTCTTTATATATGGTTCTTGCGGCAAGGTTATCAGCGGTACAGGATTCAGGACTCGAGGGTCCTCTCAATTCTAGTCTCTGTAGGGAAAGGGGTAGCGGGACAGTCTTGGTACCGGGTCGGTACCGGGGGGTGGTAAGAGAGAAGCTCACAATCCTCGAGCTTAGGAGTCTGCAAGGTCGGGCCGCGGCAGCGCCAGCAGGCCAAGGCGATGGTTCAAGTACAGAGGGCCGCGGCAGCGCCAGCAGGCTAAGGCGATGGGTCAAGTACAGAGGGCCGCGGCAGCGCCAGCAGGCTAAGGCGATGGTTCCAGTTCAGAGGGCTGCGGCAGCGCCAGCAGGCTAAGGCGATGGTTCAAGTACAGAGGGCCGCGGCAGCGCCAGCAGGCCAAGGTGGTAGTTCACGTTGCAGAGAGCCGCGGCAGCGCCAGCAGGCCAAGATGATGGTTTCACGAGGGTGGGCCGCGGCAGCGCCAGCAGGCCAAGACGAAGGGTTCACAGGGCAGGGCTGCGGCAGCGCCAGCAGTCCGTCAAGGATGAGTTCTTCTCGGTGTCTCTCGACTCCAGGATACAACTGCCCTCCTGGTCTGGGGCTTCCCCAGTTATAGGTCTGGATCCCTTTGATGTCCGGACCCTTGCGCCTTGAGGTCGGGAGGTCCGGAATGAGGGGGTCCCGACACCCCGCAGGGGGTTGGAGCTAGCGCCCAGGGAGGCCGGGGGTGATCGACACCCGGCGGAGGAGAGCCGTTGACGCCTTCTTCTTTCATTGACCTGCCAAGTGGTCTCTTTACCTCCTGGGTGGAGGTTGGTGCCTCGATGTCGGGGCCGGGCCAGCCCAGGGTTGGGGCCGAGTCGAGGCCATGCGGCCTCGTGCTGTAGTGTCCAAAGATGGCGGCTGGGCCGGGGCCATGGTGCTGACGGGGACCAGGGTCAGCCGGTACGGGAGGGTTCAGGAGCTGGTGTCCCGTTGTGGACGGGTTGTGGGTGGCTTCGGGGGGTTGCCGGGGTGGCTCTTGCTGGGGATTCAGGGAGAGCCGGGGTCCGGGCCCCGTTGTGCGGAGGGGGGACGGCCCAGCCACGAGGCCTGTCCAACAAGCCGTGAACCAAGGAGATGATGGCATGAATATGCCTAAACATGACCATCTCAGATAAGAACGTCTTAAGTGTGAGTCAGCCTGGCAGAATCTGCTATGAAAGGGAAAAGACCTAGCAATACAGAACACAAGACCCAAAGAATAAAGCAAGTTCAACCTCTTTGAACAAGGGCCCGATCAAACACACGCCTCAGAAAAGAGACAATAGACAAAGGTTAAAGGAAAAAATAAGTATTTTGAAAAAGTAGAGCTGAGGGGAAAATATGTTAATTCATACATTGATAGAAACATTAGTAGGTAGAGAACTCGACACAGCCAGGTGCGAAGCAGTAAATTGCATTTGTTTTGTACCAGGGAGTGGATATGATTCCACCATGGTCCCTCATGCACAGGCATTCATTTCAAAGTCTTCCTTGCATCACGCTCCCTCACTTGGATAACTAAAGGCTCCCAAGTTATGCACCTCGGCCAGTCGTTCAAGACGAGAGAGGGGCTTAAATTGAATCCAAGGACTCATCTCTTCATTCTGCTGTAATTTTTGTATCGCCCTCAGAGGTCCTGATCACAGTATGCAGCACATGTGCAAAGTATCTAGATTTGGATTTCAACACGTCTTAAGCATATCATACTTCAAAATACCACCTTTTAAAAAAAGGATGGACAGGGCTCATGGTATTCCACTGAAGCTGGCACCATCCACAGCTCTATATGTGTATGTACTTTGTGGGCTCTGGAGATCAGCCCGAGGACTTGTCTACTTCCGCTTAGGGACTTTTTTTTCTGTTCAACTGCTTCTATTTAACTGTTTGGATAGAAAATGTCCAGCGGAGGTCAGTTAAATACCAGAATTGCTTTCTGCTTCTTCAACTGCCTCTATTTAACGGTCTTGATAGAAAACGACCAGTAGAGGTCAGTAAAATACCAGAATTGCTTTCTGCTGAGGGACTTTTTTAAATTTTTCTGGCAATAGCCTCTATTTAACTTTCTTGATAGAAAACGACCAGCACAGGTCAGTAAAATATCAGAATCACTTTAGCATTCTCTAGATTCCATGAGCAACCGTAGACAATAATATTTTTTTCAAATCTTGCATTTTCAGTGATATGACCACTGAAGACCCTGATTTTATATTAAAAAGAGAGCTTTAGCGTATACCATTTTCTACTGAAAAGCAATATTTCTCTCAATGTGTTCTCAGACCTGGCATGCCACGCAGTTTGGTGCTTACTTTCCCTCCATGTTAACCCCTTCGATGCTCATGACGGAACAGTTCCGTCATGAGCATCGGTCGCGCTGTGCTCATGACGGAACCGTTCCGTCATGACCACACCCGCGATTGGAATGTTCAGCACCGGGGGAGAATCGGCGCCGCACGCAAGGTGTTAAAGAAAAGTAGATGTTTCAGCACCCAGGCTAATGTGCTGCATAGCTAAATACATATAAGGTCCCAAAGGCGAGACCGATCGCATCGCAAATGCTTGTTTTTAGTTTGGGGAGGAGGGTGCCTGAAGGCGGGATGGGTGTCAAAAGTGCCTCCTAGATACTTCATGGCACGAGGCCCAGCCCCGCCCCTCCTTACACTGTGAGATTGTTCTTCAGATTGGCAGGGATGTACCACTGAGAGGTTTTCGAAAATAGGCAGCGAGCGGCACCATGTGGTGTATGCTTATTAATAAGTGCCGGTATTGAGAAATAAGTGCTGGGGATGAACACTGACAAACAGCTCTGAATTGAACTAAAAGGCACTTTACTTCGCAAGAGATCAGAGTACTGTATAATTTTCGAAATGAGAACGACATTTTCGGAAATCCCCCATAAATCCCAATGCCACACAACAGCGCACATTTTTGTGAGGTTCGTTATCTAAGTGGCCCCAATTGGTGCTTCCTTCATTGGCGATGGATGCTGCCAGCAGATCATAACATCACTCTCATTATAACTGGGTATTTAGACACCAGCAGCAATTAGGAAACACACTGTCATAAAAAGAGAAGAGGTTTGGGGAGGCAGGCTTATATTCTGAGTGGTTATGTGTTGGGTTGCGGGAATACTACGAGTTTCTCAGTACATTTTGCAAGGGGCCCCACTATGCACTGGATGATCTGAAGGGCATTGGCACAGACCAATATTTAATTAAGCTGAAGATGATCTAGGATGATTAAGATGTAGCATTAAGTGATGCAATACATTAGCCAGCCATGAAGGCCTGTCAAGGTTGGGGGAAAGGGTGTGTGTGTTTGAGTGTGTGGGCATGCGTAAACGTGTACCAGCACATGTGATAATTCTGCCTCATCTAATGCAGCCTGAGAGTTATAGGCATTATTTAAATGCATGTCATACCCTGCTCAGTACCTCTGATGGCAAAATGAAGTCCCTTAAATTTACTGTATGCTGTGCAGGCACGCAACGCCCATTGGGCTCAAAGGGCTTCAGCCCCCCTCCCCCCATAGCGTGTCTCAGCCAGGGCTGCTGTGGGCTCAGCTGGGCAGTTTCTGGAGTCTTATTGTTGGCACACCCGAGTTTTTCACAGGTCTTTAAAGACCATTTGTATATTTACTCACCTTTGTAAACTGGTTACTGAGGCTTAGTTTTTTTTTCTGGTTCCAGTACCCCTTGGACCCCCACTCTGCATATTCCTTTGCTGTAGTGTGAAAATGCATTTCTTGAAAAGAAATATAAAGTAGGACGCAATTAAAAGTGCTTTTTATTTATGATTACTGTTTGAAGTATGCACAGCTAAGTGCTGAAAATACGGTTTTAGGTGACTGCTTATTTTTGTACCGTCGGGGACATCAAAATAATGAGCTGGCAACCCCAATCACAAGACTGGAAGTTTGTTGCAGGATCAGCACATTATTTATTTCCTCCACCCTGGATCCCTGATTAATGCCATAATAGCAATAGTTTAACTTGTATCTTAAACCCTTCGTCACCGTTAATAGCATGTGGAATTACTTCAAGTGTTGTCACATTGCAGGGTGCATTCCCAGGACACTCCTCATTCTCGCCCTTCACTTTCACGCTCACCCTGCACTCACAGCAATCACAATGCACTCACACTGATCACCATGCACTCAAACCATTCACCTGCTCACCCTGCACTCACAGTGATCACTCTGCACCCACAATGCACTTGTGCTGTTCAACCTGTACCTCACCCTGCAGTCACATGAGTGCACTACTCACACTGCACTCATGTGACACTTCACTCACCTGTTCCCCTCACTGCTCAATATGCAATCTAACTTAAACAAGCCCATCACTAACCATGCATTAATTCGTCCAACTCTGCACTTACAATCGCACCCAAATTCATATGATCACCTCACTCACGCTGCAGTCACTCCTCTTACCCTACTCTCACACTGTCGCATCGCTCAGGGTGCACTCACATAGGCATTCCTCCCACCCACACAGCGCTGAGGATTAATGTGCCTGCTACAAAGCATGTGTACCATACAGATCACAGAAGTGAGTGTGAGTAAACTATGAGTAGCGCTATAAAAAAATTAAATGTTTGCCAGAAAGGTGCTATAGAGAGATGAGGTGCATTGTTGGTGTGTGGTAGAGAGGGAATTTATGGAGAAGGAGTAAATGGGGGAAGGGGTGCCAAAAAAGACTTTTGTACCGTGTCGCACCAGTGTTAGGGCCAGCACTGGCTGGGAGTGTTAGCCCTCTTTAGGCGGCTCCTACACTAAAGCAGAGGAGCGTCACCCCACTGCTTTCAAGCAGCGTAAAGGAAATATAAAACGATAATAAATCTAAGTTATTATCATTTTATGCTTCTTTTGTGGGTGGGTGGGTGAACAGGGCTGCACTGCTCAGGGGGCAGGGGAGAAGTGGTAGGCCCACTCCCAAGTGCGCAATGGCTGTTTGGTCGGCCCTCTCAGGCCGCCCAACCGGTCATGCACACTCTCCCCTTCTCCATGCAGGCTGCATTCCAGCCTGCATGGAGAACATGCCCACCCCTACAGGCCTTGGCTGAGTGCCATGTCACGGCGCTCCGACCAATCCCAATGCTGCATTGCAGCATTTGGATTGGCTTAGAGGGGGGAGCCTGGCTGCCTGCTTTCTGTTCCTGAAATCGGAAGCAGGAGAGCAGGAGCAGGACCAGAGATGCGGGACCCGGCTGACGGAAAGGTAACTTCTATTTATTTAATTTTTTCCCTCGCGTGACCACCTCACCCCACGCACACCCCTGCAACCCCCGACGTCCACCCCTGAAACTCCACCTGCAAGCCATGCTGGCCACCCTGTTAGCCCCCCAGAAGTTCATATCTAGTTGCGCCCCTGGTGCTGTGCCATGTGCACAAAGGTAAAGACATTACTCTTTTAACCCCTCCACGGTTCTCGTGTGCTCATGACGAGCTGAGCTCGTCATGACTGCTAGAACGCTCAGGTGCGGGCTAATTCCCCTGCTGTGCTGGACGTTCTAAGGAACGGGCGTGGTCATGACGAGCTGAGCTCGTCATGAGCACCGGGGCGCTGTGCGCGCCTCCCCCCAGCACAGCGGGGGAATCGGCCCCGCAGCCAAGGGATTAAATACAGTGGGTTTAACACCTCAGACATTGCTAACTTCTTTCTCTCCAAAGTCACTAACATCTACCTGCAGTTTTCTCATTCAGATCTGGATTTGCAATCTCCCTTCATCCCCTCATATGCCAAGCTTGAGGTGTTCCCTCCTCTTTCTTTATCCGACACACAGTGCCTTTTGGAGAATCTCAAATCCGGCTCCCTAGCTGATGTGGCGCCTCCCGCTGTACTCAAGTTAGTATCAGGGACTATAGCACCTGTTATCCAACACGTTATTAACACTTCTTTGGCACTTGGAGAAGTCCCCCCTTTATGGAAACAGGCATGTGTTAAAGCATTGCTAAAAAAACCTAACTTGGATCCGGGGGATTGGGCAAATTATCGACCTATCTCCCTTCTCCCCGGTATTAGCAAATTAGCAGAAAAACATGTGAACACTACATTGGCAACATATGTCGAAAGTAACGGGCCCTACATTCCACTCAGACAGGGTTCAGAAGCAAGCAGGGCACTGAGATGGCTCTCCTGGCAGTGGTGGAAGATGCCAGGAAGATTGTGGACTCCGGAGTCTGCGCTGCTATTATCTTGTTAGACCTCAGCGCAGCCTTCGATACGGTAAACCACCGTATCCTGATACAAAGACTGAAGGCGGTTGGGGTAGCTGGGACTGCCCTGGACTGGCTTCGATCTTTTTTAGCTTACAGATCGTTTGCGGTCTGTGAGGATGAGGTGCACTCAAAGCAGACAGGGTTGCAGTATGGTGTCCCCCAGGGATCCTCGTTGAGCCCCACCATGTTCAACATCTCCATGAGGCCCTTGGCAGACATTGTACTTCCCTGGGGGTCCACTTGGTAACCTACGCGGATGACACCCAGCTGGTAGTGTCACTCAGCCAGCTGGACCAGACTAATAATAACCTTAAATCCTGTCTGGTCAACGTAGCGGAGTGGATGGATGCCTCTTTTCTAAAGCTTAACGGCTCCAAGACCGAAGTCATGTTATTGGGTCATGCCTCCCCTACTAATCTTGATCCTAGCTGGCCAGCAGTACTAGGCCCTAGCCCGCTGCCGAAGAGCCAGATTAAGAGTCTGGGCATGTGGATTGACCCCGGTCTCAGTTTTCTGGTACAAGCTCGCAAGGTCGCAGCCACCTGCTATGTCTTGATCAGAACGCTGAGGAAGATCCTCCCTCTTCTTCCTTTTGATGCTAGGCGCACGTTAGTGCAAGCCCTCATTCTATCACGACTCGACTATTCCAACACGATCTATTTGGGCGCTCCACAGGGGACCATCAAGACCCTTCAGCTGGTTCAGAATTGCGCAGCACGCCTACTGCTAAAGGTGGCGAGACGTGACTCTGCTAAGCCAGCACTTCGTCAGCTTCACTGGCTTCCTGTACAACAGAGAATTGTGTTAAAATCTTTGTGTACTGTACACAAATCCCTCACTGGTAATGGGCCATCCCTCCTTCTACCGATGTTTCAACGCCTGCCGGTACTTCGAACCCTCAGATCCAACCATAAAATGTTGCTGACAGTCCCAAGGATTCGCCGGGCTCGCTCTGGCGGGCGCAGATTTGCGATACATGCATCAAAACTATGGAATCAACTCCCTGAATCGATCCGTTTTGAACCTAACCACCTACAATTCAGGAAACAGCTGAAAACCTTCCTTTTCCCTTGAATGGCTATGACATTTCTGGTTATCCTAATGCGCTGGGATGCCTACGGGTAACCATGCGCAATATAAGTGCATATTCCATTCCATTCAATTCCACATACTGTGCTAATCCTATTCCTAACATATTTTATTTCCTTTGTGAATCCAAGATGCCTGGACCATCACTGTAGAATATCCAGCATTTGCGTAAGTTCTTTTTTTTTTTAATGTGGTATGTGGGTTGTGTCATCGGCACCTACGTGACGTGCAACAGTTAGATCACGCGCACCGATTACCAAGTGCCTGATTGCTATGGGTCAGCTCTGTAACATTGTCCTTGTGTGACTCAGCGAATGGGTGCAGGGAGGTGGGATCTTAATTGTCCATTCAACAGGCGCGATGCTACCACACCAAGCACACCAAAGTACAGAATAGACACAAAGAAAAGCCCAGGTCTGCAGGGCTAATGTTCAAACAGAACAGCTGCTTCTCCATGGATAACATAGGAAGGATGCAGCTCAACCTCTGACGAGGGGGGTCTGATTCAGGAAGCTGGGCTAGACTGTGGTGCTGAAAAGGAAGCATCTACGTTTGCCCCACGCCAACTAGCAATTAGAATCTTATGAGCACAAGTGTTGGCAGCAGCCACATCCCATGCACCAAGAGGGCTGCGGTTTGAAACAGGAAGTTCATTAGTAAGTGGATGGGAACTCAGTCAGTTATCCAGCTTCTGTGGGATATACCACTAGCTTCTGAGTTCTTTGGTTTCACCACACCCGGACATACCAGGCACAGTGAAACCTGGGCCAAGTTCCAATTCATTATTATTGATATAAAAATAGTTAGTGTTCAATTGTAACAATAGGAGCAAACAGAAAGAAAAAAGGCTAACTATTTCTGTGGGGTGAGTCTACGAGGAGATTATATATGGTTCATTAAGTTGTATGGGAGGATGCACATTTTGGAAATTGATCTTACTATCTTCCTGGGCCATTTTGGCAGGACCGCTGGCATAGTTATTGAGGTACTTTTTGGTGGTGAGCTTCATTGGAGCCTACACTCACTTATTATGTTATCCTCATTGTTAGTGTTCAACAGGAAACCTCCCAATAGTAAATACATAAGACACATTTCTACTGAACTCTTCCAAGGAATATTGTGTAACTACATTTTAATATCTTTAGATAGGATATTTACAAAATAGTTTCCGAGGAAATACATGAGAATTTGAATAAACAGGTTCTGAATGCTGGCACTGGTTCAGGAACGAGTGTCAATAACAAAGCTGCCAGACTAGTGAGGCAACTGAAGACAAGCGTAAAACTCTAAGGGGCATATTTACAATGTCTGGCGCATCTCTGCAAATCAGCAGGGATGCGCCAGAACAGATGCGACATGCAACTCTCCCCTTGTGCCACCACAAATGCGTCGCATTTACAATGCGGTGCACTGTGGCGCAAGGAGAGGCAGATGCGTGTTGCATCTTGAGGCATAAGGGCGGCGCATTGCTGGAGTCGTGTCGCAAGCACGACGCAACTCCAGCAATGCACAGGTACTGCCTATACCTAATGAGGTGCGCCATTCCTTACGCCTGCTTCAAGCAGGCGTAAGGTTTTGTCGCAGCATCCTTGCAAAAGTGACTGTGAAATCTTGTAGATTTCACTGCGTCTCTTTTATGAGGCATTCCTGCGACGGAACGCCCTCATGAAACCTAACGCAAGTTTCATGTGGCGCAGGGATTTACAACGTGATGCATCTCCCAAGATGCGTCATGTTGTAAATAAGGCGCAACGTGGTGCATGGTTTATGCCGTCGCTGTGTCACAGAAGTGACAAAACGGTGGCGTAAATGTGTTGCAAGGGGCTTGTGAATCTGCCCCTAATTGTGGAGGACTATGCTTAGCTTCATCAATGGAAAAAACAAGATTGAATACCATTATTTCTTGGGTTGAGCTTTCTTTTGTAGGACGCAGTCTACCTATAAATGACATGAATGTTATCTGTGCCACTGGGAGTTGTGGCGCAAACCCCTTTCCGTTTCCACAAGCCCCACCTCATCATCCCCATTTAAATGGAAGAAGCAATAAACAAAGAGAGTTACGAGAAGACAGAACGCGTAAGGCGGTGACACTACATTCAGCGCATGTCTAGGTTGGTCGCTGTGGAGCCTGACAATATGGTAGAGTGGAGTGTTCCGATAATCCCACAACATCCGACTCAACGTTTGATGGAAGGAGATTTGTGTTGGCTTTGCTCCCTGAACTGTCCTTTTAACCATTACCATAATGCGTTCATAATTCCATTTACTTTTGGCCGCCAACAATGTCATTTTTCTGTGATAATACCCACGTATTTCCTGAAATTCTTGAATCCGCTACCATCAAAAAGGAGAAACACTGCCAGATTGAGAGTGCCCAGTTCATACTACCCTGAAAATATGTCTTCCAGTTAATATCCTTACACATTCTTCTATGTCCTTTCTCCTCCCTCCTATGGCGTCTTTGGACACCCCTCCCACCTTCGCCCAATTACTCTTAGCTTATATAGAAGAGGATAGACGTCACTGTTCAAAAGAACATGTAGTTGACATCCCTTTGGCAATTGGAAACAGATAGTTATCTCAGATGACTGACTGGTCCGTAGAAATCAATGGTTACTGTTGTCCACACTGTGTCAGGACTTCTTGACATGTTACCATGTTGCAGGCTATTCTGTTTAATTACTCTAAAAAATCTCGGTCAAGGTGGCATCTTTCTCGGTCCTTTGTGATATTTCAAATTCTGACTCTCACTCTGGAGAGAATTGTTTTATAATGAAACTGACGTACTCCTCCACAAGAGATGTTTTGTTTTCTGTTGGTGGTATTGGATTTCATAAAATGTAATCAATAGGTCTGTACTTTTTTGCCATATATAAGTATAATTTCAAAATCTTAGTCCGTAAGGCACATACTCCATATTTCAGTCTGTGGTGGAATATTTGCCCATGGATTTCCATGACACTGGTGATTAGTAACAATTGTACGTGGCTTGACAAATACAAGTAATACAAATGGTAATGCTTACAAGCCGACACTACCTTTAAACTCTCTTTTTTCCGGTTATGAATGTGATGTTTCCACTTCAATAACACTGCTAGTATCATATGAGACTCATATTTAGATTTATCAAAGGAGTGGGCAGGTGCAAGGTCATGAAAGCCAACTAACTCTTGAAAGGGTTTTTTTAATTTCTAGAAAGATGTTTTTCTCAGCTTAAATAGCGCTTTGTGTTGATTTGCACCACTTTGCATCACTTGGGCGTTACTTGGGTTTAATTTGGGTGGAGCACCAAAAGCACCCATAATCTTTTACGCAAAGCCCAAACTACTCAGTCAGACTGGGCTTTAAGCCACAAAATGATGTCTCTTTGAAGCACCCACAATCATAGAGAAAGGTTTTTATTTTTGTAAACACTTTAGGGACACATACAATGTAAGGAATGTTTGAGAATTTATCTAGGCATAGCATTTTATACTGGAAGGCAATGCTCCCAATACACATCTTATGCAACACAGTATGCACATACCTCTGCACTATGGAGCAAATGGTGTGTGTGAAAAAAGCAGCCTGTTTGTGTACCAGTACCGGAATAGTGAACAGCACTAGGCCATTTTTAATAAGTATGGCTCTGTATTGCTTTCCTCTACTTGTGCATCATAGAGCACCAACTTTGGTTGCATGATAAACTAATATATTTTCTCCTTTGTATTATGGCTAGTGTTGTGCCAACACTGCTTATTCATTGGAGCAGCGTAATTTTGGCTCCACCCTTGCACGTTATAAATATGCATATATGTGTGGAATTAGCACTACATACTTGCGTGTTCTGTTATTTATGTAAAATGTTGCACTTGAACTCGGCATTGAAGTGCATTCATTGTAGAACTAGAAAGTCATATACACTGTGTGCCTTAACTTTAATAAATGAAATATAGGCTTTAAAGATTTGAAGAACTATCCTCACACTATTAAATTGTATTTACTTTAGGAACGAGAATGATTTATGTAAACGTATCCACCAATGTTTTCATATCCATAATGTAGTACTTAGTCACGCTATATTTGTGCATTCAGAGTTACTTAACATTTACTGAAATGTATCGTGGATTTCATTCTTAATCTAATGTATTGACATTTCTTATTTTGTTTGCAAGTTGTATATGCATACTCCTATTAAATATGCACCATTGAGTTAATATGTTAAGTTACCACAAATAGGCCTATATTTCTCACTGCATCTAGTGCTGTTTTCATTTCTGCTTGTCTGACTTTTTCTTTGCAGGTACGTTCACATGGCTTGTGAGTTTGAGAATAGATGAAACTCTGTTCTAGAGATAAAGACCTTGAGAAGAAGACTTTGACAAGGAACATGGAGAGCCACAGCACAACGTCGCAATAAAGGTCTTGAAAAAAAAAAAAGTACAAAAAAAAATATAAATCTGACAGGCTCTAATCCTTAATGTTGGGAGGAGTTACAACTGACCAAGGACTATGTTATTCTCAGGTCTGCCCTGGGAGAGTTGCTAATTTTACAGATCACAACGTGAAAACTGAAAGGACAATGGAGAATCTGATGGTGTTATCAATGGGTGTTTCTCAAATGACTCGCGTGGTATTAACTAGTGTTCTCACAGGTTGAAGTTGGCACTTTTCTTAGACTTTGAGAGGTACATACATCTATTGCTTACCCCTCTGATTGTTTGCGGAGTTTGGCTTAGGCCAACAGGTATTTCCCTATCCTTAGAAGACTCTTGACCAAGCTTCTGAAATGCTGACACCTTCCCACAACGGCCCTCAATTTTCTCTTTTCTGCATTTTCTCGAATTTTTGAGACTCTTTTAGACTTAATCATCCTCAGTAGTTTTAGATTCTAAAGTAGAGGACTTTAGATATTACTCATGTTTAGGAGAAAAGATGAAAGACTTCTCTGTGCATCAGATTCTGCTGTTAATTCTTTGTATTGCTGTGACTGAATTTCTTGTTTGTCTCATACTGATGCACTTGAACCTCTTCAGGAGATTTGGTTATCCAGTTGTTATCTTGTACCTTTACATTGAGATTGAGTTACATTAACCTGACTGCTAATTTGTAATAAAATCTCTTAACTTCATGTACTGATTGCTGGTCCTTATTGTGTAGCCAAATGTGTTACACTGTTAATTAAAGGTGTATGATCAAGTGCTAACTCCCAGCACCTCTCAGTCACACAAAAAGACCCATCAGTTAACTAATGGTAATATTAACGAAATTGGCAACCCAAGCACTCCAAAAGTATTACATAAGTGTGAGAACCAAACAATAAGGATTCGGTTAGCCTAGAAACACGGTTTATTCAGCACATTCAATATTCTTGCATTCTTCTGTACAATCCATTTTTACAAGTTCTTGCTTCAGAAAAACAGCCAACACGTTTTTCGTCACATACGTGACTTTTTCAAGGCTGTGAGATTTCTACATGAGAATGTATAATTAAAATGTATTTCAAAGTTATACTGAATTAGAAAATGAAAAACCGGAATATGAAGAGTTACAAAAAAACTGTGAAAGAGTCAAAAGTGGTGATGATTTTAAGGGACAGGCAACAGTAGAAATGTATTACCCAATTGCGTTAAGCCCAGTTATAAAGATCTAGATTTCGTGTTAAGATCAACAACCGTGCTTCAATAAAGAAAGAATCGAGATGAGAAAAGTTGTGGTGTGAATTTATTATCATAGTCAGAAAGTAAAAGGAGGTATCATAACGTGCAATATTGTGCTAATTTAAGGCCCACCTTGAATGATTTAGGAAACAATCCATAAAAGCATATAGCTTGATCCAAAACTGTAATTATTAGGGTCCACAACAATATTGGTGGACAAACTTTCCAGCAATGTATATCCTCCTCCAATGTCACTAGAAAAAAATAGATAATCACACTAAGTAATGTTCCAATGGAACTGAAAATCAATTGGTTACTCTATGCTCTGGGTTAAAATGATTATGTCTCTCTAAATCATGTAAAGGGTTTTTCCTATAGCCCACCTATTGCATGGGAAAATTGTATTTGGTGTTGACTTCTTCCTAAACACTGCAAAGTCAAATCTGTGCCTCCATACTGCAGGAATGTGGTGAACGGTACTTAATCGAAGTAATTTAACATCATGTTCACCACAGCAAAAAGTAATTCTGGTCAGATATAAATAGTACATAAGGTCCACGATATGTCACACTACGTAAGGACAGATTCTAACATTCAACTTTCACTCGATGAACAATGAACCAACCTTAACTAACACCTGTATATGGTACAGTAACAAAGTAATTTAGTGCACATCAAGCACTAAGATCCTATAGGATGCGGTCTGTCATAAAAGTCATAATTACTGTGAACAAGTAAAAAGAAACATAACGAAAAAAAGAAATCATATGCATTTCCGCTACCAAGTATTGTAAGGAATGGGAGGGTCTTGTAGAAAAGTAAGTTGACAAAGCCTTCCTGCCATATTAAAATACTTTATACATAATTGCTACAGTATACGTTAGCACGGGTGAGAATCAATAGACTGTGAGTCTAAATTATTATATTTTAGGCAAATTCTTACCTACGAAAATAATGTAGACAGCATCCAAATGTGTCTAATAGATGAAAGGAGTCATTAGTAAGCTCCTGTCTGAAAATGTGAGAGAAGAAGGGCCAAAAAAGAGGGATTACCATGTTAATTGCACTAGAAATTAATGTAACATGTAAAGAACATATCCCTGTAGGTGAGGGGAACAGCGATAAATGTCTTATTGTGAACTAAACATCCTAGAAGCAATTTATCATCTGTTATGTCACTCCAGAGGTCCAATCTTAAGGCAAATTTGGTAAAAAGGGGGACATGTATTTAGAAAAAAGGGGTGTGAGTTCTAAACCCAAGCCGTCATGGCTTTTTCTGGAAAGAGTTGACAAAAAGCAATATTAGCCGATCAGGTCTTCCTAGCATCTACGGAAAAGATGAGCTGGACGCGCACACATCCTATTTCTACATAGGACGTCAGTGTGGGTGTGTCAAACTAGAAGATGGATTCTATGGCAGGACTGGAGGCTCAGATTATGCTTCTCAAATCTTTACTATTCCAAATAGTAGCCAATGAAAAAACAGTTAACACATATGTAAACACTACAAGTCTCATGATGCTTTGAACCACTCTTCCTTCATTAACCAATCCACAAGGTCCATAGTATACAAAATAGTGAGCACCATCTTGACCGCCTCTTTCTTTGCTGCTCTGAAGTCAAGATAAGTGCCCCGCTATTTTGCTCATAGTAAATTAATAATGACTGTATGTTACAAATATTTTACTATTTATGACTATTTCAATTGTATTTCTATGCTTTTTCCCCTTTTAGCGGTGTAGCACTAGCGCGGCGCTTGGGCACGATCTGCTTAAATTTTCCGATTCCTTCTGCGCATGTTGCGCTGCCCTTTAATAGATAATCTGTGCCTCTTCCTGATTTGTCTGTCTTCTGTAAGCTGGTTAACCTCGCTTCTGCGAGTGATTTGCCTCCCCCCCCCTCTGGGAGCGAGGTTGTGTACAGGAGCCCGTTTAGGCTGCTTAGCGATTCTCTCGGGAGCCTGCAGGGGTCAGTGCACGTGCTTGCAGACTCCCACATGCATGCTGGTTGACGCCTCTCCCCAGTCTCGAACAATAGAGGGAAGCAGCTTGACAATGTTTGTGCCGGTACCGGGCCTAAGATAAAATATTTTTTGCTCTTTCAAGCGCATTTCTGGGCATTTAATACGATCCTGTAATTTTTATAGCTGAGTACCAGACATAATTTTTGGCACAACCCTGCTTAATTTAGGCAGGAGGGGCTAACTGTCCTCCATTAGTCCTAAACTTCAAGGGTTGTGGTACCGTCTTTGGCCTTACTGTCCCAGCATTGACTCCCATTTTGATGCTCCTTCTCACTGCAATTCTGGGTTGTAAATCTTGGCTTACCACTGGTGATTTGGAGAAGAATATAAAATCTTCATCAAAGATGTCAGTCTGTGAGGTCTATGAGGAGGAACCAGCTGCATATGCTCCTGCACAAGACGAGGACTACTAATATGATGAAAATATGGAGTTCCTCATTGACAAGACTCTTGATAAAAAGCTAGATAAAGAACTAGAGAAATTACATATCACCAACAAAGAGGATGACATTCTTTCTAAAAGCCTTAACAGGAAATATGAATACAACAAAATCATTAGTATCAGGGCGGGGATATGGATCAACAAACAAAAGAGTATCAAGCTATGCTAGTCTACCATAGCAGCCAAATCCCTTGCTGCCTATCTAAAATTTAAACTGCAGAAAGTCGCCATTAGTGCCATCAAGGATCAATCAGGAAATATTGTCACTAACCCACAAAAAATAGCAGACACTTTAATGGTATTTTATAAAGATCTATATGAGCTGAACACTAATGTAAAATTCACAAAATGTTAAGAATTCCTAAACAATATTTCTCTTCCGAACCTAACAAACCAGGAGGGCTCATCAATAAATGGCCCAATTAAAGAAAATGAGGTATTACGAGCAATCAATAACTTTATGCCAGGCAAAGCCTCAGTACCCAACGGGGTCAATGCAAAAATTTTTATAACGTTTTCTCCGTCTTTGCTGTCACCACTATTGACGCTATTTACCCACTTCTCAGAAATTGGCCAAGTCACTGGTACCCCAGCGGAAGCAACCATAATTGTCATTCACAAAGAAGGCAAGGATCCCCTCCTACCCAAAAACTACAGACTAATATCACTAATAAACCATGATTGAAAAATGTATGCATCAATCTTGTCATATAGAATACAACAGCACATCTCAAAATTGATACACCCATCTCAGGTCGGTTTCTTAAAACACAGACTATCTAGTGACAATAAGCACCTCTTATGTCATACGATAGAGAAAGCTAGACTCCTTGATTCCCCCACGGGGGCCATCACACTGGACGAGGAAAATGCTTTTGATAAGGTGGATTGGGGATACCTAAAGGCCGTGCTAGAAACATTTTACTTGGGAAACAATCTGATCAAAATGATAATAGCTCTCTACCATAATCCTACCTCTAAAGTCAGAGCTGGTGGCATAACCTCCCCCTCGTTCAACCTAAACCAGGGAACACAACAGGGCTGCCCCCACTCCCCCCACCCAATTCCTCCTTGCTTTGGAACCTTTTCTCCAACATATTATGAAAATAAGGACATTACTGGCATCTCTTTTGATGACTACAATGACTACAATGTAAAACTCGCTGTTTACGCAGAAAACGTATTAATTGTCTGTCAAGATGCTCCATCCGCAATCCCTTTGTAATAAAGGAGGCAAAATTGCAATATTTTAAAGGGTACCTCAATGACAGAGGCCAAAAGAAACACTAACACAGGAGAGTCCATGTAACATTTTTATACATTTTTAGACCAAAAGCAATATAAACATAATTTAAAAATCAAAAATTCATTAGTGCATTGTGTCCCAAGTGAGAACGGGAACAGAAAGTTAAGTGACAGTATGAATTTCTATATACAAGGTTTTCACAATGTTTTAAGTCGACCATTAACAAGAATAATCTCTATGTAGAAAGCAGCAATATGCAATGACATGCGCTGTGTAATGCTTCGCTTCTTCGGAGGTCACTGTAACTCACAAGGCTGACGGAAGCGGCCTTGCAACTCGAAAAGGCGGAGCGCTGTCCCGCAGGATATTTATCTACATTCTGGTTACAGTGCATTGTCACTGGTTAACATTTACCAAAGGGATTTCCCCCAGTACGGCTGTAGCGAAGTACGCCCTGAGCCCATCTAGCCGCATTCCAATCATTTTACTGTCAGTTTTTCCTCATATTGAGTACACGGACGGGTTCTCATGTGAGTAATTTATTTTCTTCTATTTTTCCACGTGTGGCACACAATTCACGAGACTGCCCAGTTACATCCTCAGATGTCCCTTCATCGCTATTCCTGAAGAGACCCTACACTGACTATAGGGCCGAAACGCCGTCGACACACAGAAGAAGCGAACCATTACACAGTGCATTTCATTGCATATAGCTGCTGTCTACATAGAGATTATTCTTGTTAATGGTCAACTTAAAAAATTGTGGAAACCTTGTATATAGAAATTTACACTGTCGCTTAACTTCGGGTTCTCGTTCTCACTTGTGACACAATGCACTAATGTTTTTTGATGTTTATATTGCTTTTGGTCTAAAATTTTATAAAAATGTTACATGGACTCTCCTGGGTTAGTGTTTCTTTCGCCCTCTGTCATTGAGGTACTCTCTAAAATATTGCAATTGTGCCTCCTTTATTACAAAGGTTTCTTATCAATCCACAGGAACCGTTGTTTTTCCTTATACAACTATTACCCATGTTCCACAGTGAGTAGGGTTCCCCTGTTTTCCTTCCTTGTCATCTGCAATCCCAGCCCTCATGAATACCATACACCACTTCTCTAAAATTTCCGGATATTCCCTTAATAAAGATAAATCTGAGGTAAAAGTTATCAACCGCTACGGTGATAAAAGTATTCTACACTCGTCAGGACTAGCCTGGCAAACGGGAGAAATCAAGTATCTAGGTCTTGAATTCACTAATGATTTAGGGCTATGTGTATCAAAAGAGTTTTGTGATTCTCAAATTGCGATTATTAGCAAATCGCTATTGGAGAATCGCAAAATGCAATGTATGTAGGATTTGCTCAAAATGTTGCAAATCCTACATATTCCTTATTTGCGAATCGCAAATTGAGATTTGCAAATAAGGAATACCTTCCCATTCATTCCTATGGGCTTGGAGGCCCATAGGAATGAATGGGAAGACATTCTCAATTTTCGATTACCAATTAGAGAATTGCAAATTGAGAATGCAATAATTTCAAGGTTGCAAGGGTGCCGAAAGGACACCTTGTTGCACCACGGAAATATGCACGTGTGCACATTTTGTGAACATACATGCCCTAAGGGTATGTATGTGCGACATATGGCACTTTTAAAAATCAAAAGTGTTTTTTTATGGAAAATCACAAATTACCACCAACTTGAAGTTGGTGGTAATTTGCAATTACTTAAGGCCAAATAGCACATTTCTGGTGCTTCCAGAATTGCATTTAAGGAATCGCAATTTGCAAGCCCTTAATTGCATTCGCCAAATAGAGAATCACAAATTTTGCAATTCTCTATTTGCGATGGCCTTTCAGGATGATACATCCCAAAAGGCTTTTTCCAATTCGCAAACGGGCCAATTCTGAGATTCTGCCTGTTTGCAAATGGGAAAAAGGCTTGATGCATATGGTCCTTAATTACTACCTTGCATACTAACGAAAAAGTACTAACCAACAAAATAAACTCTCCTAGATACCTCGGGGCCCATTCGGATGTCGGGCGGATCGCCACCGCCATGCGGGCAGTGGTGATCCGCCCGACATCCTTGCCCGCCCGCCACCCATTTCCCCCCGCCATATTACTTTGGCAGGGGACCGCGGCGGATGGAAACACCATCCGCCGCTTTTCCACCCCGGGCACCTTGCGGCCAGGGCGGAAAAGGGTTTATATGGTGGCAGTGTCTATCAGACACCGCCAGCCATATTAGGATGGGCTTTGGGAGATGCTTTTCCGGCAGGCAGTCTTTACTTTGGAGGCCCCTGGCGGGCCCCCATGGTGAAGGCGAGGTGGGGGGTGCACATGGGGGTACCTATGGTACCCCCCTGCATTTCAATGTACAACATAACAGGCACGGTGCGGTGCCTGTCATGTTGTGCATTGAAAAGCACAACGTGCATTTTTAACATTGTGGCACACAATGTTAAAAATGCAGGATGCACCCACCACTGTGGCGGGCGCATCCTAATTCCCCCCACGGGACCCCCACCCTTATGGCGGGCGGTCCCGGTGTCTGATAGGGTGGCGGGCAGACAAAGTCCGCCCATCATCCTAATGTCCCCCCTGGTCTCCAAATTTTTATCATGTGGGGTAGAGCAGAGACTCTATAAATTATACTAACACCACTCATCAATTATCTCATCAGTATGCTACCCATGACCCTTTCAGAAGAATTCCTAAAAAACATGGATAAAACATTCAGCAAATTTCTATGGCAGGGTAAGAAGCCCAGAATCGCTATGAAAAAGCTCAAACTGGCCCAAAAAACATGGGGGCATCTCCCTTTCCATTTTCAGAAACTATCAAACAGCCTTTCTATGCAAACAGGGCACAAACTGGTTCATTTACAACCCATCATGCATTCCACCCTTGGTGTTGATAGAAAAGTCCCTCTTACAGAACATCCCACTCACCGCAATAGCCACGATGGATACCTCATGGCGTGGATGCTCTCATGCGACATGAGCGAATTGAAAGGCTTTCATCGGTGGCTGCCAGGTTTAAACAACAAGCTTGGGCTCCATCCACCGTAAGAGAGATTCTGCAGCATGGAAGCGATGGATGGGTTGGTGCCTTCAATGACAGGTGGTTCCCAAGGGGTCTGATTTGAAGTACATTTTTAATTTTTTGTCAGAATGTGCAGATTCAGGCCTATGCTATAGGTCAGAGACTAATTTCAGATCGGCTTTATCAGCTGGACATGATCATATTGATGGGAAACCAGTGGGGATCCATCTGATGGTGTGCAAGTTAATGAAAGGTATAAGGGTTGTGTGTCGACCGAAACCCAGATATACTACGTTATGTGATGTGTCTAATGTGCTCACTTTGCTTGGATCTTGGCCTGACAATAAAGACTTATCACCAAAACAATTATCAGCAAAACTCACCATGTTGTTATGTCTTATTTCATGTCGTAGAGTTTCTAATGAGCATGCTTTAGATCTTGCAGGCAGGATTTTCTTTCCCCACCGTGTGTCATTCATTATTTCTAGGAGAACAAAGACGATGTCTTGTTCAGTTGAATAAGCTGCATTTCCTCATAATGATAAGTTATGTGTTTTGAGATGTTTGAAAGGATATGAAGAACGTACTTTATCTCATAGATCAGATCCTCTAGGACCTTTACTTTTGTCCATTCAGAAACCCTTTCGCCCAGTATCAGAGGCCACCTTGGCGCAATGGGTCAGATGGGTTATGGCTGAAGCAGATATAGATGTTTCTGCGTATGGAGCGTATTCAACAAGGGTGGCAATGGCTTCTAAAGCCTTTATTATGGGCTCTAGATTAGAGGATATTTTGAAGACAGCTGATTGGTCATCTGATTCAATGTTTAAAGTTTTCTATTATAAATCCATTGCACGTGTTTCTTCTGTGGTTGTTGGTCAGCTTTGAACCAGCATAATCTGAGCCTCCTGTCCTGCCTGTGAATATAACATTTTCCAGCATTCGCAACAAGAATTTTAGATTCTATTAAGGACACGGAGGCGAGAATTATCCCACCCGTTGGGAGACGTAAGAATGACTTACAACTGTCATGCTGTTATATGATGTATAAGACATGTTTTTTCTTTCCCCCGCTTAAATACCAAACTTTTGGTTCTGTGGTTTTCAAACTTTTTTCTGATTTCAGGAACTTATTCCAAGCAGAATTAAACCTGGAATGTCTTTTGGCGACAAAGTCTTTGCTGATGGTGGATTCGTTGTCTCATTGGAGACCTGTTATTGGAGTCGCTCTCCGTTGAGAGTCGGAACTGTATCCTGTTTTGATTATATTGAGGAATCAGACTGTTATTGCAAAGAAAGATGCAGTCAAGATGGTGACTCACTATTTTGCATACTATGGACCTTTTGGATTGGTTAATGGAGGAGGCGTGGTTCAAAGCCTCACGGGACTTGTAGTGTTTACATATGTGTTTACTGTTTTTTCATTGGCTGCTATTTGTAGTAATAAAGATTTGAGAAGCATAATCCTCGCCTCCGTGTCCTTAATAGAATCCAAAATCCTTGTCACGAATGCTGGAAAATTTGGTATACTCCACTAAGTGATACATCAAGATAGAAGAGGGACATTCCATCTAGCGATCCCCTGAGCCAAAAATAGCGTTGTGGCCATATTAAAAGAGTGTGCTGAAGCATTAAAGTAAGTTACACAAAAAGTTCCTTTTCTCCAAAGTGTCAGCACACACCATAGAAGATGTATAGTAAAAGGAAATGTACAGCACAGACAATTGAAATTTTACATAATTCAATGTTACATTAACAAGTTCTGGAAGTGTAAAACGTTCCTATGAATGAACATATCAGCAATGATGGTATAAATGAATGGATAACATAAACTGTGAAGTCTCATTATTCACTCCTGTGGGTTGATGGATACATATTACATCACTATATATGAATCCAATTGTATGAATCACGGCAAGCATTCTTTACAAGTGGGAAAAAAACATTAGTAATAACTCTCTCTAGTGTGTATACTAATACAGGTTTTTCTGAGAAAATGAGTTTAACATCCAATCAAAAAATATGAGTAAATTAACCTTGGTCGTAGTTCGCGAAGTAGCGCTACGGGTAGCTACGCGAAGTGCACTTCGCACTACGTGAGCTACGTGTAGCACTACACGAACTGGGTAGTACCCTGTTCGCGATGATTGCACAGTGCCGGATCCTTGTCCGCACTGTGCAATCATTGAAAACGGCATCTTGCACAGTGCGAGCTGTCTTTTACTGCTGCTCAAGTAGATTTTTACTCGAGCGGCAGCTTTCTCAACGCGGACTGGTAGTTTCTCATTATGAGCGGTCGCGAACATACGCGACCACTCATACTGAGAAACCTGACCTACCCTTGTTGAGAATTTCGCCGGGAGGTTTATATTCCATGCTTGCGATCGGCAACTTGTTGTTGCTGATCGCGAACAAGGAAAATGACTCGCCGGGATGTCATTTTGCTTGCTTGCGGTCGCCAACTTAAGGTTGAGGACCACGAGCAAGCAAAAAATGACCGCTGCACTACGCTACGCGTTTTTGCACTGTGCTATGTGCAGTTTGCATAGTGCGAAGTAGCGCAAACTTTGCAAACTACGAGAGCTTAGCGTAGTGCTTTGCCCAGGCTTAGTAATGATACAGTTTTTTATATATCTACAGAGCGTATTAGACAGTCATGATATCTCATAAATGTAATTACTCCATAAGAAATGTGGAGATCCCTGTCAACATTGAGGCCCAAATCGACAGCTCATAATTTAATAGTCCATTTGGTTTCCATTCTCCTAAGAGCCAATGTCCTGTTCCCTCTCCTGGGATTGTCCTCCGCCTGTGCTAGGCCATGGAACCTGATATTAATCAGTCGCAAGATGGAATGAGTTGTATTTTAATGTATAGCAAAAGGATAGTTTGGGCTGTTGTTCTTAATTGCTCTTATGTGTTCCTGCATGCGATCCTTAAGTGGCCTGAACATGTTGATTATATAAATAAGGCCACATTGACAGATCATGCAGTAAACCACAAGTTTAGTGTTACAGCTCATAAACTGTTTGAATGGATGTTTTCTTTGAGTACTGTATTGAAAGTTCCTTATGTTATCCACATCAAAATGACAGTCATTGCTTTGCAAGCATTCCACGGACTCGATAATTCTCGCCCCGGTGCCTCCTCGACTCACGGGTTCACACTCTGCGACTCTGGGCAATAGCTTGCTTTATCTCCACAACGGCCCCTCGCGGCGGGATGCCTGACTTTCATCTTGTGGATACCCTGCTATCTCACAGGGGAATACCAGGAAGGGTTCCCTAAGCAAGCGCCGGGAAACCCACTGCGGGTAGGTGTGCGCTATATAAGCTCAACTACATTTACATTTACATTTACATTTAGAGAACCCCTTCGGTTTTTCAGGTAACCAAGTTCTACTGGAACACTGTGTTGTGAATTGCTTGTAGCTACGGCTTAGAATATTACGCTATGTGTTGCCTCTGCCTTTTGTCATTACTAGTTTTTGTGTGCTAAATTTACAAAGCATAGGGTCTAACTTGAGAAGGTGCCAATGTTTTCTTAAAACCTTAACATAATCCTTACTCTGAGTGCTATACCTAGTGATAAAACTCAACCTCTGATTCTTACGTTTCTTTCTTTTGGTATTGGTTAGTAGAGAGTGTAATTGTTTGTTGATAATCTTGTTTCTAGCTAAGGTTAGGGACTTTTCGGAATAGCCTCTCAGGTTGAAATGGTCCTCGAGTAGATCAAGTTCCTGCAGAAAGATGGCATAATCGCTGCAGTTGAGTCTCAAGCGTGTCATTCTCCTAAGGGGATAGCATCGATATGTGTTCTCAGATGTGCACTGGTCATGTGCAAAATAGAGTTGCAAGCTGTAGCATTCATGAACATGCTTAAGGCTATTTTATGACCATCTGTGGAAATTATCACATCAAGCAAGTCAATTTACTTGTCACTAAAGTGGTGTGTAAATTGTAAGTTGTATGTGTTCTCATTCAGGTACCGAAGCAATGTATCTAATTCGGTGTTGTTACCTGTCCAGATAACAAAAAGATCGTCAATATATCGTCCCCAGTAAATAATATGTTGTGTCAAATCTGGTGCGCAGATGGACCCTATATGTAGGTTCTCAAAATTGTGTCTCCCATGGCACCAGTGTTAATGTGCTGTACTCCTACAGCTTTGTTATAACAAAGAAAACTTCATGCAACTGTTCAAATGTTCAAAAAAACTGTATTTAAATCACTTCTCTTCTTAGTAAAATGTTGCAACAATCCTTAAGTTCCAATGCATTTCGGTGTTTACACACACCTTCATCAGGGAACGTCTACAAATGAACAAAACAACATATACATTGTATCACTTCTTTGTAATATTCGTATTTTTACGCGCTGTTAACCGTCTAAACTAATCTAACTTTGGAGGCGTGTTAAGTACCCCTTAAACAAAGTGGTCAGCGAGCGTTCTGCTTATATGTTAAGGTGATCCTAATCGACTCGGCTTGTTTGTATAAATGCTCTAAACTGGATTCCCTCGACCCGCTCCGCTAAAACGTGTAACGTTAAATGCCCAACTTAACCGGCTTTCAATAAATGGGGTTCCCTTCTCTATTAACACGTAGAGGTTACTCCTAACGTGTCTATATCCGCCATTGCTCACCTTTGTTGCTGAAAAGTGTATCCCGCTCGCCGTGCGAGGTCCTGCTATTACGCTATCACTGCTGTGAGTGTAACTAACGCCGCGTACCTGACGCATGCGCTTTAGGTTAAACTGGCGTCTTTTTTTTAAAACGCTTTTTTTTGTGAATGCAACCAAATTAACTTTAACATTCAATGACTACAAAACTAGGAACGTTCTAAACGTCGAGGTTAATCAGGACTCCAAGGCTCATCCCTCGCGAAATTACTAATGTTACTGTTGACTGTATATTGATAATAATTACATGTTGGCATAAAGTGAGATGAATCATAAATAACATGTAAATTCTGTTCTGTCATTCAGGCCATTCGGCTTAAGGCTACAAAGATGATAAATCCAATGATTTTCTCTTTTCAACAGATTTTTCTTGTTCATGGCACCTTCTTTTCTGGGTATCACTTCCAAAACACAAGCTCTCAATTGGTTGATGTTGTGGCGTTTCTCAGCAAAATGTGTCGCTACAGTGGATTTTGATGAGTGGGTTCTAATGTTGCTTTTATGTTCTGTTAGTCTCACTTTCAGTTTTCTTTCCGTGTGTCCCACATAGACGCTGCCGCAGGGGCATTTCAATAAATATACCACATTGGTGGTATCACATGTAGCGTTGACCTTAAGAGGTATTTTGTGTCCTTTCATGGGGTGACTAATGTTCGTACCCTTAATGATGTTGTGGCAATTAGCACAATTTAAACATGGGACAGTTCCTTTGTATGTCTGGTGGTGGGTAGCCTGCTTGGATTTCTTCAAAAGTTCACCAATGTTTTTTCCTCTCGAATGTGCAAATAAGGGCTCTTGATCAAATATACCATTAAAGTCTGATTCCATTTTTACTATTCGCCAATTCTTGTGTACAATTCTTTTGAATTGAGTACTCACGTTGGAAAATTTACTTACACATGTTATACGTTGTGTTTTAGTGGATGCTTTGTAAGTCAATAGTTCTTGTCTGGTTTTCGTTAGTGCTCTTGTCATAGATTTCTGTATCATATCCTCTGGATAGCCTCTTGTGGAAAACCTGTTCGCCATGGTCTGCAGTTGTTTTTGGCATGCATCATCCTCGGAGACCACTCTCCTGACCCTGAGAAATTGTGTGTACGGAAGGTGATTTTTCAATGATGGAGGGTGGTGACTCGTATACTGTAACAGATTGTTTCTATCTGTAGGTTTACGGTACAGGTTTGTTGTGATGGTGGCTTTGTTTAACGTGATTTCTACATCAAGGTATTGAATGATGGTATCATTGATGTTCCATGTGAATTTGATTCTGTCGTTTCTTTCATCCAGGATTTTCAATTGTTGTTCCAATGATTCCTGTGTTCCTTTCCAAATGATGAACATGTCATCAATAAATCTCATATATGCTAACAGATGTGTTGCCCACGCTTGGTTGTTATATATATGTTCCTCTTCAAATGATCCCATGAACAAATTTGCGTACGCCGGTGCGGCGCAATTTCCCATAGCCCTTCCATTGAGTTGGATGAACCAGCGTTTGTTATAGGTGAAGTAACTGTTCATGAGAGTGAATTGCATCAATTCCATCAAGAAAATGTGCAGGTTTTCTGGATAAGTGCTATGCAGTAAAGCTTTTTCAATGGCTTCTAGGCCTTCTCTATGGGGAATTGCTGTGTATAGCGTTTTAACGTCTATGGTGGCCAAAATACAGCCTTCTTCCATTTTTACTCATTGAATGTTAAAGTTAATTTGGTTGCATTCACAAAAAAAAGCGTTTTAAAGAAAAGACGCCAGTTTAACCTAAAGCGCATGCGTCAGGTACGCGGCGTTAGTCTACACTCACAGCAGTGACAGCGTAATAGCAGGACCTCGCACGGCGAGCGGGATACACTTTTCAGCAACAAAGGTGAGCAATGGCGGATATAGACACGTTAGGAGTAACCTCTACGTGTTAATAGAGAAGGGAACCCCATTTATTGAAAGCCGGTTAAGTTGGGCATTTAACGTTACACGTTTTAGCGGAGCGGGTCGAGGGAATCCAGTTTAGAGCATTTATACAAACAAGCCGAGTCGATTAGGATCACCTTAACATATAAGCAGAACGCTCGCTGACCACTTTGTTTAAGGGGTACTTAACACGCCTCCAAAGTTAGATTAGTTTAGACGGTTAACAGCGCGTAAAAATACGAATATTACAAAGAAGTGATACAATGTATATGTTGTTTTGTTCATTTGTAGACGTTCCCTGATGAAGGTGTGTGTAAACACCGAAATGCATTGGAACTTAAGGATTGTTGCAACATTTTACTAAGAAGAGAAGTGATTTAAATACAGTTTTTTTGAACATTTGAACAGTTGCATGAAGTTTTCTTTGTTATAACAAAGCTGTAGGAGTACAGCACATTAACACTGGTGCCATGGGAGACACACTTATGACATAATAGGTGTGCAACTTGTTGTCTAAACGTTTACACTCCAGGAGGGGAGTGATTCCCATGTAAGTACGGTAGAAAATTCTTCAGAATAGGCGGTGCACGACCCTTTTTCCAGAACGGTTCTCAAAATTGCCCATATACAGAATAGCACAGGAAGAAGAAAATGTTGAACCCATGGCAACTCACAATGATTGTCAGTACCAGTCACCATTATGTAAAGAAATGTTTTCCAGTACTATACGTGTTAGGTCCAAGAGCATTAGTGTGTGTTCATGGAGAGTAGCATCTCTGTTGGAGAGTGAAGTTGCTAGGCAAGACATGCCTTTTTCAAGAAGAAATGCACCTATATAATGAGCTAAGATCTAGAGTTACAAATTTGAACTTCTCAGCCCACTCAATAACCTCCAGTTTGTTAAGAACATCCTTTGTATCTTGAATATAGGACGTTAAATTCTTAACCAAAGTTGTAAGAAGACATCTATATATTCTGAAAGTTGTTCAGTAGGCGAGCTCATACCTGAAATGATAGACCTACCTGGGGGAAAGTCACCTACCTTGTGTATCTTTGGTAGTATAAATAGACAGGGAGCTTTTGACGATGGATTGAACAGGTACTTAAATTCAATGTCCGTTAAGAGACATTGCTCACACCAATAGGTTAACTTGATCTCAATATTTTTTATGACATTGTCTGAAGGGTTGCCCAAAAGTTGAATATAGGCCTCGCTATCAGCCAATTGTCTTTCTATTTCCTTGTTATAATCTGAGTTCTACATGACCACAACGTTGCCTCCCTTGTCTACCTCCTTGGTGATGATATCAGGTGCGTGTAAAAGGTTAGTTACTGCTGCCTGCTCATCTAAGGTTAGATTGTCCCTATGTGGTCTGTCTCCTTTGTTCAATTTGTCCTCCATTATATATAGGTCATGTGTGACTGCCCAATAGTAGAAACCAACAAGATTGTCTGGTGGAAAGGTAGGTACAAATGTCGATTTGGGTTTTAAACCACTGTATGTGTTCAGGTTGTGGAGTTCTGGACTTTTTGGTTCCGTCCAGAGGTGTCAGGGATAACACCCGAAGACCCCGGAGTTCTACCTGTCTCGGTGCGCAAATAAACAGAAACACGGGCTTCTCGATGGTGGCGTCAAAGACCAAAGGTTTATTACTGCAGGGACACAGAAGTCACAGAAACTACGCATGGGCAGTGTCTAGGAGCCTGTTCGTGTTCAGGAAACGAGTGAAAAGAATGCATAAAAGAAACAGTAGAAGTAGCAGGATCAAGGGGAGGTACTGTAGTTACTGGCATAAAAATCAAATGCACACCAAAGACGATTCCACCCACTAACGTTATCAAAACAATTAAAAACGTAACTGCACATTGCATTAGAAAGCATTTGCTGTGAAGTATTCTGTACAGTCTATTTCTGCGAACATAAATTACATTCTGTCGTTGCAGCTCAGGAAGGTCCATCTTCTACAATCCGCTCGCGACCACTGATGATGTGTACGTAGATGAAAATGCCTCTATCAGCCCTGGGAGTTCCCAGAACTAACAGAAAGATCGACCTTGTGTCTGACCCCCGCAGATTCAACTAGGCACACAGCCACGACCCTACGGCTACCCAGATGGCAAGGCAATTTTTAAAACAACAAAACAATAGCAAACTTCCTGGCTGGAGGCAATGTATCAAAAAATTCAAATGTGAAAGTAGGCAGTTTCCTGCTTTATTTGTCCATATTGCGAGATCGTAGATTGTATCTCAGTTTTGCAGGAGCTGTCTGATCTGGAAACAATGTATTTTCAGCCGACGTTGCAATGTTCACGTTCGCAGATGGCAAATGTTCAGGGTTCAAAAGAGCAGTTTCAGGAGGAGAGCCAGAGTTTGACGTATCTGTGATCAGTTCTGCATCGCTGAAAGGGATGAAACTGGGTATGTGTTCTGCTTCAGAGGCACCGATTCCTTTCTTCACCCAGTTGTCGTAAGGAAGTGGCAGGGGCACACGTTTGACGTGTGTCGTGTGTATCCAATTCTTCCGTCCGGCCACACGAATAGCAGTTCTCGTTGTCAATAACACCTGGAAGGGGCCAATGAATCTGGGCTGAAGATTTTTCGTTCTTGCAAAATTTCTAATGACGACTTGATCCCCAGGTTTCAGCTGATGACCTGGACTCTCCGGTGGCTTTGGCAATGCATCGAAAACCTGTTGGTGAATAAGGCTCAATTTAGCAGTCAAGTCGAAAAGGTAATCAATTAACATTGGATATTCCAGCTGTCTAAATTCTTTTGGCCTAGGCACCCCCCAAACATTGGCGGGACGACCAAAAACTATTTCGTATGGACTAAGCCCTACTCTAGAATGTATAGTTGCTCTCGTTGATAACAAAGCCAAGGGTAGTGCATCTGGCCAGGACAAACCTGTGGATGCCTGTATTTTAGCGAGTTTCAGCTTGAGGGTGCCATTGTAACCCTCAACTAAACCAGCAGACTGGGGATGGTTCGCACTGTGGAACTTTTGTTTAATCCCTAAACCGGCACACACACTCTGCATGACTTTCCCTACGAACTCACTTCCGTTATCTGACCATACAATCCGTGGCATGCCATACCTAGGGAAGTATTCCTTGAGAAGAATTTTGGCAGTGGACAAAGCAGTATTGTCCTTCAGTGGATATGCTTCGATCCATCTGGAGAAAGCACAAACTACCACTAGGACGTACTTTAGGTTGTTGCAGCGATCCATGTGAATGAAGTCTAACTGAATCACTTCAAAGGGGCAAGAAGGAGGAGTGAAGTGACCTGCAGGTGTGGGGATTCCCTTGCCAGGATTATGCATCAGGCATACCATACAATTTCTCACCACTCTCTCTGCACACTTACTAATCCCATCATTCTTCCAGACTGAAGCCAACATCTTGCAAATCCCTTTCGAACTGATATGCGCTGCTCCATGTGCCATCGTTACTACTGCAAGCACATACGCATCAGGCAACATCCAACGCTGCTGTTCCGACAAGTCAATCCAACACCCATTCGAGTCCAATTTACCCGTGCTCTCTTTCCATGCAAGCTTTTCCTCCTCAGTCGCCTCTTTCTGAATTTCTTTCACGCTTTCCACTGTGTCCTCACACATTCCAGACTCAGAAATCCATCTTGCAGACGTTGCAACATACATTCTACTCATCATATTTCTAGCTGTCTGTTTAGCAGTCTCGTCAGCAAAAGCATTCCCACGACCAACATCATCCGTGATTGCTTTATGAGCGCTGCACTTCACAACCGCAACTTCATTCGGCAAGGTTAGAGATTCCAACAAGTCATTAACTAGCTGACCATGTTGGATCTTAGTCCCATGGGATGTAATGAAACCTCTCTCTTTCCACAAACGGCCAAAACTATGGGCCACGCCGAACGCGTACTGACTATCTGTGAACACATTCACTCTCTTTCCCTTAGCTAAAACACACGCTCTTGTTAGCGCGATTAATTCCGCAGCTTGGGCAGAATTCTGACTCACTCTTGCAGTCTCCACAATCGTACTCAAAGTCGTTACTGCATAGGCAGCAGTCACGTCACCATTCTCCAATTTGAAGCAAGACCCATCAACATACAACGTGCCATCCGGATCTGACAACGGAGTGTCTTTAAGATCAATTCGTCCTTTTGTCTCTTCCTCGGTTCTAAAGCAACAGTCATGTGGTTCGGAATCACTCGACTCTTGACTAGTCGGCAACAATGTTGCTGGATTCAATACATTGCATCTTTTGATCTGAATATGACTCGCTAGCAGTGTCAGCTCATAGCCAGATAATCTAGCACTGGAAAGGTGTTGTGTCTTAGTTCGGTTCATGAGTGTGTCCACAGCATGAGGAACCATAACCACTAGCATGTTGTTCATGACCAAACCAGCAGATTGTCGAATGGAAGCCGCAGCTGCCGCTGTAGCTCTCAAACAACTAGGCAACGCTCTAGCTACTGGATCTAATATTGATGAAAAATACGCACAAGGGCGTTGTTTATCACCAAATTTCCGTGTCAGAACACTCAACGCGCAACCTTCTCTCTCGTGAACATAGAGCGTAAATGGCTTACTGTAGTCAGGAGTACCCAACACAGGAGCTGAACACAGTGCATTTCGTAACTCAGAAAAACTCTCCTGACATTCAGCAGACCATGGCACTGGACTCGGAACATTTTTCCCAGTCAAAGCTACCAACGGTTTTGCCAAAAGAGAAAAATTTGGGATCCACTGCCTACAGTATGAGGTAATACCTAAAAAGGCACGTACTTCTCTCTGTGTGCTAGGAACATTCATCTGTGTAATTGCTTTTATTCTCTCTGGGGTCAACTTCCTTCCCTCCTTTGACAAGAGATGACCTAGGTAGGTCACTTCTTGGCAACAATATTGCATTTTCGAAGGTGACACCCTGTGATTCAAATTAGACAAATGATGCAATAACGAAATTGTAGCTGTTTTGCAAGTTTCCTTGTCATCGGCAGCTACTAGAAGATCATCTACATACTGCACTAAAGCAGAACCAGGAGGAAGTACCAAGGAATCTAACTGACTTTTTAATGCCTGACTGTAAATGGAAGGACTCTCACAATACCCTTGCGGAGCACGTTTAAACCTGAAGCTTCGACCTCCTAAAGAGAAGCCGAAAATATCCCTGCTTTCCTCGGCTATCGGAATGCTGAAAAAGGCATTCTTCAAGTCGATAACTGAAAACCATGTGGCTGTAGCAGGAATCAACGTTAACAATGCAGTTATGTCTGGAACTACAGGGAACTGTGGAATCACAATCTTGTTAACCTCCCTAAGATCTATGACAAACCTATATACTGGAGGCTTTGAAGGATCTGTACGTTTCAGAATTGGCAAAACAGGACTGTTACAGACATTCCCTCTAGTTTCTTCTACTACACCTTTCTCGATCAAATCTTGCACAATTAATAAAAGTGCGCGTTCACCTTCACTAGAGATTCTGTATTGTGGAATTCGTGGAAATCTTACATTCGTTTTCAAAGTAACTACATATGGTGGGATTTCTAAAAGACCTACATCATTAGGACCAGTCGCCCAAAGAGTATCAGGGAGAGAACGCAGCTCTGGTGGGAGCGCATCCATCGACAAGTACATTGGAGAGGTGATTCTTTTACCCAACGTAAGCTGTACTCCTTCCGGAGAACAGTACAATGTCGCATATAGGCGTTTTAACAAGTCTAAACCAAGCAGATTTTCATTACAACCTGTCGTCAAAATCAAGGGAGCTTTCAATTGACGGGGTCCGACAGAAATAGACAAAGGACCAGATACGGGGTTGTAAACAGGGGCGCCTGAAAAACCTACTGAAACATTTGTTAAGCCAGACAAAGGTGCGCCAGGGAGTTTCTCATGTATGATAGAACTTGTTGCTGCACCAGTATCCAACAGAAACGGTTCGACTACACCTGATGCTGCTACTGCGACATAAGGCCCACTCTGATCTACTGGAACTGATACTACTCCCTCTCTTTGTCCTTGGCTGTCCTAGTACTCTTTTTGCTGAAACCCTTCATCAGTTTCACAATAGTCTTCAACATGATACTGCTGAGATCTATTTTGCTGAGCAGACTGACTATTTCGCTGATCAAAATGGTTAGAAGGGCGATCGTTCGTTTGTGGAGGCATAGCACCTCGTCCTCGACCCCTAGAATTTTGCATATAACCACCACGACCTCTCTGAGCTGCCGCAGCATTATTCTGCGCTAAGACTGGACACTCACTCTTATAATGGCCTTCCTTCTTACAGTATGCACACTGGTTCCACTGGTATTGTGGTCTCTGAGAACCATAATCTGTCCTTTGATATGAACCTTGCTGCGTGTTAGTCTGATTCGTGCGAGACGGATATGCTTGCTGTAAAAGGACTTTAGTTTTTAAATCTTTTGTCTTCTTCTCTGATTTTTCCTTCTCCTCTTTATCCCTATTTTCATAGTACTGGGCAGTCGCAAGTATTTGCGCAGTCGTAGAGACAGCCCACGCACTCTCGGAATCTTTCAATTTATTACTAAGTTCGGGCAACAAATTGTGTACAAATTTATCAACGAATAGTCTCTGTCCTCCCTCTGTGCTCATATCCTGACCACTATGATCCACAAAAGTCTCTTCGAACCTTGTGAAAAAGTCGGAAACACTTTCGTCCTTCTTTTGCCTGCATGCGGACAACTTGTCCCAGTTAACGCGCAATGCCGGCATCAGAGTCTTCATTAATTCAATTATTCTACCGGGTAAATTAGCAATTAGAGGTTCGGGTTTGGAACCACCTATTTGCTGACCATCCGCTGCAATTATAGCTGCCCAATCACCACCTAGGGCAACTGGATGATTCTCTTTACGAATTTTAGCCCAAATTGGTTGCGGAACTACATTCCCAAATAACATGTCAATGTCCGCTAGATTCAGCACACAAGCCTCAACTGTCTGTGCTAACTCCTTGTAATATCCGGCTGGATTTTTACGCGGATCAGGCAAGGCCTGCTTCACTGCTAATACTTCAGCTCGCTTCCATGGAATATGTATCCATACTCTCTGGAATTGGGCTGGAGCGGCTGCAATACCAAGGTTTACATTAGCTTGCACAGCTTCACGCCAAATTGGTGGAACCTCCCTCATTGGGTATTGACGATTTTGTTTCGTACTACGTTTCTCTAACTCCCTCGGTGAACGAAGGGATGGGTCATTCCTATAACTTAAAATCAGTTCCATCGCTTCTTTTATATTTTGACCAATTATCATACCTGCAGCAAACTCTTTCTGAACATTAATTAATTCTTCTAGATTTGATTCAGAGTCATCCTCTTCCAATTCCTTACGTAAAAGGAAGCACATTTCATCGAACACATATCGTTGTGTCGGTTCTTTCCATTGCATAAATGTATCTAATACATCTCTAGTACTATATCTTCCACTTTTTAAAATCCATCTAAGAGCTGTGGAATCTAATATTCCTCGTTCTTCAGTACTGGGAAGCTGACTACGTCTCTGCACAAAATCAGAGGTAGGAGTCTTAATCAGAGTTTTATAGAAGGGAGATAGAATATTAGAGACAGAATCAGTGATTCTCCGACGAACAGAAAGCGGAGTCATAACACTAGCAGACGCAGACAATAAAGTAGCAGTTGGGACAGATAGAACAGGATCAGTAGGAGTAGCGGGCAAAGTAGCCTGTGAACTAGCAGGTGTAAGCGATACAGGTATAGGTAAAGAAGCCGGCAACCCTGGAAGAGGGGGTGCCGAAGGAACATTAATATTGACCACAGGAGGTACAGGAGCTTGATTCAGGGGAGCAGGAGCACCAGGTTGCCCAGCAACCGGTAATTGAACATTCGGTAAAGGTGGAGCCGTAGCACCCTGTGCATACGGTGGGGGTGACCGTAACAAGTAAGACAACAGAGGATCGTTTTCAGGGTCCTCTACTATCTTAGCTGTACTGGATGGCAAAGCAGGATAGCACTTGTCTATCGCTAAATTACGCTCTCTGTTGGCCACCTCCATTGCTTTCTCAGACTCGTTGAGTTGCAGCTGCTTAGCAGACTGTTCTAAAGTCAACTCTTGCTCTTTCTGTTCTTTCTTCAACTTTTTAATTTCTCTCTGTTTAGATTCTTTTCGCCAATAACGAAGAGAATCAAACATTGCCGGCCGGGCTTTCTTCTTGAACAATTTCGTTTCTAAATTATCAAGAACTTGGGGTTCAAAACTACCATGCAGTGGCCAACTAAGGACACCGTCTTTCTGCGTATATCGGACCCATACCTCATTATAAGATATAGGACCCACTCCAAACTTACAATACAGATCATAAAGGGGAGTCCCAATCGGAGGAACCAGACATGAGTCCTCCAACCGGGAATTACTGTTGCAACCAAAGCACGACAACATACAATTTTTCCGACTTACCATTTTATAACCCGGAACACAGAACAAACAAACACACGAACAAGGGTGCGCACTCGGACCAAGAACTTAGGCCTACCAAAGCGAACAAATGTATCGATACCCAAACTAAACCAAATGATTATCGTGACTAGAACAACCAGTCATAATCTTACGAAACTAAACCAAACCAAGAACTGAAAAGGGATTTAATCCTAACAGGAACAACCCTTACGAAGTAACCAACTAGCAACCACTTGATACTTAACTGAGGCACTGAAGACGTCACCAAGGAGAAACCCGTCTCGTCTCGCCGTACTAAGGACTGCACCTCGGGTCCAAGACAGGGCGACGGTCAAGGCAACGGACCACTGCAGCCGTCTGAACGGGAACCCTCGTGGAAGAGAACGTCGGGCCACTTTTGCGATATGCCGGGATCGATGAAGTGGGGCGCCTCCCTCAGGAATCTTCACACGAAGCTTCTCGAACTCTTCAGGCTTTTGGACCGGTACCGAATGACGTCGCCCCACGTTGGGCGCCAATTGGAGTTCTGGACTTTTTGGTTCCGTCCAGAGGTGTCAGGGATAACACCCGAAGACCCCGGAGTTCTACCTGTCTCGGTGCGCAAATAAACAGAAACACGGGCTTCTCGATGGTGGCGTCAAAGACCAAAGGTTTATTACTGCAGGGACACAGAAGTCACAGAAACTACGCATGGGCAGTGTCTAGGAGCCTGTTCGAATTGTACAACGAGGGTTGCTCCTTATATATTGAATATTGGGCTTCAGGCAAAATTCTTTACATGTTAGCATGTTCCAAAACCTTTGTATCTTAAACAATAAATATTTGGCGTTGCACAGGAATCGTCAGCAATATCTGATGTCAAAACATTACGAACGAGGGGTTCCCACTATTCCATCATAATCCCATGTCAACTTTTCATTCAAGACCCGGACCGCCTCATTGTAAATTTCGTTACCTCCCCCTAATAAAGGCCCAGAAGGAAAGGAGCAGAGCCAGGTGCAGAAGCTAGAAAAGTAGGATAAGAGATGTTTGTGGGTCGTAAATGGGCAAGGCTACCAGATTCGGCTGCCTAATCATGATCAGGCCAACGAACACGAGAACCAGTATAGCAGGACTGGCCTCAGGCAGTGGAGGCAACTTCTGTCGAGTCATGCGGCCATGGCGTGTTCTGTTCTAAGGTGCACGTGTCGCTAGCAAGGTGAATCTCCGGCTAAAACCTACGTGTCCTTAGGTGCTAGAGGTCACTGCGTGTCCATTGTCTACGTGAGGGCAAGAAACACAAAATGGCTTCCGTGATCTAAGATGGATGCCATGGGTAGATCAGAAATGTGTTCATAACAGGAGTGCTCTTGCTCGTAGCATAGCGAAAACACCAGGATAGGCTAAATGGATCATTTGCGGTTCACTGATACCAAAATTATGTATTTACGACAATGTTGAAAACACGGGTTCAAATTGTCACGGAACCTCAGTTGGAACAAATATCTAAATCAGACAACAAGTCTAACATTGCGGGAGCCAAACGTACACTTTCATCCAATGTAATTAGTAAATGTAAACCTTGTACATCCTTAATAGAGCTGTTACATACAGGTGGTGGTGCATAGAAGGTGCAGCATACAAATGTTTATCAGCAAAAAATACTTTTATGTGAAATTAGCATTGGATTTAGGACAACAACTCAGTCCTCTGCTTAGTAAACACGTTTCTGATTTGGACAAGTTATAGTTGAATAAATTAACCACTGTTACATTGTTGGTTGGTGTTACATGGTTAATCTTATGGTCATTTAACTCCTCCAATTTTGTGTCAGATCCTACTCTTAATTCTTCTGATTAAGGGATTTCAATCCTGGAGTCACTCCCTCCTGTATATTTGTGATTTTTTTGAGTGTCTGCCCCCTCTTGTCTTTTTACTTTTGTATTCGACTCATTGAAGTTCTGTTTTGTTCCTTGTCTGTAGCAATCCAATTCCACTAAAAAAGAGGATGCAAAGCAATTACATGGGCCAGTTAGGGTATTGTTTTTGTACATGCCCCAGGTCACTAGTGAGACTCTATATATCTGATTTGCTAGCTGATGTAGAGGTTGCTGGTGTTTTGGAATTGTCAACCAATTGGTGTGGGTGAGTCTTTATTTAATCAAACTTGTGGGCAATGGTAAATATCCTGCCATTCTTGTAGTCATTTCCATCTCTCCTTAGCTTCCTCATTTTGTTGTCTTTGATGTACATTTGATGCAAATTTAACACATTCTTTAGAATGTTATAGTTTTTATCAATTACTTCAGGTAGCTATAGGCACTTGATCTCTTTTTTAGTTTTTCATTGTCCTGTAGAAGTTTGACCCTCTTTCTTTCTGCATGTCAAATTAGTATGTCCATCATCCTGAAGGAGGAGGACAAAATCAAGTTTTCCCAATCACCCAGTAAACCTGTGTCAAGGTTCTCAAAGGACGGAAAGATAATCACTCATAGGCCACTAAAGGTGGGAGGGTTGGCCCAGCTGTGTATAAACACAAACAGGACTAACAACCACTGTGAGTGGGGAGACCTTAGTAGGCTTTGGGCCGCATTTCCAGCACCTCCAAAACAATGTATTGCTCTCTACTGAAGACACATGTCTACAAATACATAGCTCTGGCTGCACAAACAAGGGTGACAAATTAAAGATTGTCACTAAAGTAGGAGTTATCATGCACTTCATTTACCATGATGCATTGGGTGAACTGAGTTCTGGGATGTGAGGCAGTGTGCTCCCACCATCTTTTTGTTTAACATCCACTATTAATTCAGTGCAAAGGTCTGTCCTTAACTTACAATGCGTCTTTTTTGATGACCTCAAATGCACACTAAACTTACTGTGCCCATTTAAATTTTCTCCCTTTCTTAGTGAACTCCCTCAGAAGTTTACTAACATATACAAATTATAGTTATAGTTGTAAATTGTGGAATGTAGCGTATGCAATACTATGCCACGCCTAAAATGACATTGCTTCTGATGTTTCTCTGTAGATTAATGACTGGATCAGATCTAATTTCTTAATGTTTACATATATGTTCTTAGAAAGTTCATTTCTGTTTGTGCCATTAACATTTCTCTTCATTAAGTGTCCCACACACAGCTTCTAAATGGTATACACCCGTTACAACGCATCTTTTACTCCGCACTACCATTACAACGCGACTTTTACTCCGCATACCATTACAACGCATTGCGCTGGGGGGCGCTCTAGGATAGGGAATAAGTATAATTTAATATCCAACACCTTCCCTAGGGTCCACGGGGACTGGAGTTAGAATAGTAAATTATACTTACCACTATCCAGCGCCCCAAGGCGCTATGCGTTGTAATGGTATGCGGAGTAAAAGTCACGTTGTAATGGTCTGCGGAGTAATAGTATGCGTTATAACATCATACATCCCTTCTAAATTGGTGTAAACTTCCCAAAGTGCCTGCTTATGTTCTTTTGTTTTCTCAAAATTCCAGAATGTCATCTGTAAGCAAATGGGCCATTAGTTGTGTGGGCTGCTCAAGACACGGGTCCGCATTTGCCCTCCACTTTGAACCAAATACCCCATTGTAGCAGTTGACGCTCTCAGGGTAGCGGGGCAGAGCAGTGCAATGCCTACTCAAGGGAGGTGGTATGGGCTAATAATCACCATTCGCTAGCACGCACTGATAACATTTGAAAAATAACTGTCTAGTCTGTGCTTTTTCTTTAGAAAATGGAAAAGTACATTCACTACACACACACTAGTATTACTATGCAGTAATTTACAAATACACATAAGGCTGGTGGACAAATCTTTCATGACATTGCGCAATCACCTGTGACTACCTAAAGGGTCATATACACACCAGGTAAGTCTATTGCCTTGATCAAGGTTCAAGATCAACAAACTACATGTCAAAACCACCATGGCCTGATTCATAAAGGTAAACTTAGACGTTTGATCTAAACTTAGACCAAGGGACAGATTTACAATAACTGGCGCATCCCTGCATATCAGCAGGGATGCGCCAGTTATTGTGCGCCGCAGCTCCGCCACCCTGGATGCGCCGCATTTACAGTGCGGCGCACCATGGGGCAAAAACGGCACAGATGTGTCATGCATCTGTGCCGTAAAAGCGGCGCATTGCTTGAGTTGCATCGCAAGCGCGACGCAGCTCCAGCAATGCTCTGGGGGACCCTATCTCCACAATGCTGCGTCAATCCTTACGCCTGCTTCAAGCAGGTGCAGGGTTTTGACGCAGCATGGGCTCAAAAGTGACTGAGTGAAATTTTGTAGATTTCACTCAGCCACTTTTGGGAGGCGTTCCTGCACCGGAACGCCCCGCCCCCCTCCCCCCTACGATGGAACGCCTCCTTTTGGCGCAGGCCTTTACAACGTGACGCATCTTGGAGATACGTCACGTTGTAAATACCCCGCACCATGGCGCATCTTTTGCGCCACTGCTGCATCACAAAAGTGACGCAACGGAGGCGTAAAACAGGTGCAGGGGGCTTGTAAATCTGCCCCCAAATGTCTACATTTATGACTTTGGGAATGCACAAACAACATTTACAAGTACTATCTTGGTGTCTGTACTCAGGGCGGAGTTTCGGCCCAAGTGCGGACATAAAGGTAATACTCATAAATGCCCCTTGTGAATTCCCAAAGTTGCAAACTTAGACGTTTGGTCTAAGTTCAGACCAAACGTCTAAGTTTATCTTTGTGAATCTGGCACCATCAATTCAGGAGCAAATTCAATAATAAACATTTGTAAATGCACTTATTAATGTCAATAAAGCATTTGCACTTTGATCAGTAATCATTGTCATCATTATTATATCAATAAAGCATTAAAAAAATTGAACATCACATCTGTCAGTGTGATTTTTATATACTTTCCAACCATAAAAATGCAATCTTAAAAACAGCACCTAAATGGCATCACATTCTGATCACAAAACATGCAATTACAGACCTACCCATTGAGGGTGCTGCACAACATGTATTTTTCTTTAGGTGCATTTAGGCCACAATAACTGCAGCCATGGACATAGCCCATAGAGGGCACTGCACTCCCAGCATAGAGCACATGCTCCAGCCTGGGGAGTGCTTGAAAACTAAAGGGAGTCCTAACTTCGTCCTTCTTTTGGAGACCCTACATATATTGAGTCAGTATTCTTTCAAAATAAACTCCTGTGGGCCTCTTTGGGTAAGCTGTGGGACTCCTGCAGCTCCTTGCACACCTTTTTTATGTTATTGGTGGTAGCCCCACCCTTCTAAGGCCACCACAAGCAACAGAAATGTGTTGAATAAATTCAAGTCCCACATGGCATTAAGGAGCGCTCCTCTAGAAGTGTGAATACTTGATAAGCGTCTCTCTCACTGCGCTGGGAACAGCTGCTGCCTTCTCTTTTTTTAATTCCTGCCTCGGGCCTTTTCTTTTTATTTGGGGGTGCCTGGTCGTACCTGTACACCCCATGCCACCAGACTTTGGGGACAGCGGAGGGAGCCTACCTCTCTCTGCCCTGCTTGCTGCCTGTGCGGTCCACACTCCTGTCTGCAGCCACAGAAGCTGGCAGTTTCTCCTTCCCTGCCCCCTACTACGGGAAGGGTGCAGCCTCTTGTGGTGGCTGCAACCTCCCCCGGGCTAGGGGAGCAGAACGGCCCACCACTACCGGAGGGAGCGTGATGGCACTCTCCCTGCACCAGTCTGATGCTGGGGCCCTGGGATGTGGTTCCGGGATCCTCCGATGGCCCAATATAATCAGGGAGCACGGGGTGCTTCCCCTGCACCGATATGATGCCAGGGCCCGGATTAGGGTCCCAGGTCCCTCCTTTTTCTTCGGGGAAGCATGACTGGCCCACCCCGGTGGGCTTTGATCAGCTGGGCAGCAGAGCTCCATTTGCTCTGTGATTTTACTGGGGAGATCAAAGATAAAATTCTTCTCTAGCTGATAGTTCAGGCCCATTTGGCCATTTTGCTCCATCATGGGATCATTTTGCTCCTAGTGAGGTTCTGTGATTCTCGAACCGGACTCCATTTTGTTTGAGTTGTTCGTGACGCCATTTTGGGTTGCCTTCAAGTAGGCCTATGGAGGTAACTGAACGAACAAAGTTGCATGGGCTTCGTTGTTCATGTACGTATTAACTAGGCCTTTTCAGACTTGTGAGTGAACTGCAGGACGCTGACCCCGTCACCTGAAACTGAACCTTTACGAAGCCAATTTTCCTGGCTGATCGTTGTCTGAGATTGCCAATCAATGTTCAGGATATCGTTAACTTTAGTGTTCTTGTACATATCTTATCCTATTCAGCATCTGAACTATTTCCTTTTCTTATGACTTTTCATTACATGGGTAGTGCTTTCAATTATGGGTTTGTCCGGCTTGTGGAAATTGAATTTGGGACATTCCTAATAATTAACTTGTGGGTTGGTACAATGTAAATTGAGCTTTTTGGAATGTGATCATGTGTGGGAAAATGTATTTCATTTGTCAGTATTTGTCGCAGTGTGTGTGCATTTGTAATGAGCAAAATATGTATAAAAAGAGATGTCTTGCTCTACGAAAATTGAGCAGTTTCCTGAGTTGCACACCGTGTTGTATTGCTGGGATTACTGTTACTAGCTGCAGCTAATAAATTTGATCTTTGACGCCATCCAGAAGTATTCCGTGTCTCTGTATACCAAGACAGGAGAACCCAAAGACTTTGGGCGTGCCCCTGGCGCCGCTGGGTTCTAAAACCCGGTTCTTCAGTTGGCGCCCAACGGTGGGGCGACTTCAGCGGTACCGGTCCAAGCCTGAGGATCGTGAGGAGCCCCGTGAGGAAATTCTGGAGGAAGGCCAACCACTTCATCGACCCCTGTATGTCGACGTGGACCGAAAGTTTTTACTGCGAGGCCTCCCGCTTTCCGACGGCTACGAAGGACTGCTGCCCTGACTGCCGCCCTGTCTTGGACCCTCGATTGATGCTTTGTAGAGCGAGACGACAGACGGTCTTCTGGTGGCGTGACAGATATTTTGGTTAAGTATAAGTGGGTCGCTCCCACGACTTTGTTTTGGTTCTTGGTTTTGATTCGGTTATTGCAATAGTCGAAGCCGAGGGGCTCGTATATTTACGAGTGTATCGACAGTTGATAACCCCTTGAAGTTTGAAGCTAGACTAGTGAGCTATAAGATGCCTGGGGCCTTATTTATGAAGGCCTTGCGCCGCCGGTGCGCCACTTTTAAAATGGGAAAAAGTGACGCACCGGCGGCGTAAGGCCTTCATAAATCAGGCCCCTGGTCTTAGCAGATTTGGGAAATGGTTCAGTTGTGGTTGCAACAGGGATTCCCGATTGGAGGATTCGTGTCCGATACCTCCGGTTGGAACTCCGACTTATGAGCTCCATTCAAAACACAGAGTGGGTCCTATCACTTATAATGAAGTGTGGGTTCGCTATACAAAGAAAGATGGTGTTTTACGATGGCCCCAACATGGTAGTTTTGAATTCAATATTTTAGATAATCTAGAAGTTGCGCTATTCAAGAAGAAAGCCCGGCCGGCAATGTTTGACTCTTTCCGCCTCTGGCGTAAGGAAGCCAAACAGCCAGAAATTAAGCAAGCAAAGAGAAATAGGAAAGATAAGAATATGTCAGTACTACAAGCTGCTAGGCAGTTTAAGGAAGATGGAGAAGAGCGTGCGAGTGAAGTCTCAGATAGACAACGTTGCATGACCATCGATAAATGTTATCCGGCCTTGCCAACTTCCCTTTCAAAAATGACTGAAGACTCTGAAAAAGATCCTTTGATGTCTCATTTACTGAGATTACCACCCCCTTATGTGCAATGCGCTACTGAGCCTCCATTACCCCCAGTTGTTGCACCCTTTGTTGCTCAGCCCCCTGCTGTTGTTCAGCCACCCGTTGCACAGATAGTTCTCCCTCCTACGGCGCAGCCCCCTCTAGGGCCGTCAGCTTTGTCACCAACTTTGCCTCAAACTCCTTTGCCTTTCACTCCCGTATCTCCGACTTCTGTTACTTTTGTCCCTATGCCTCTTTCACCTCAAAACACTCTTTCTCCTGTCCTTATGGTAACTTCTTCTCCTTCTGTTCGACAAAGAATGACTGAGACTGTTGCTGGTCTTTTGTCTCCACTTTTTGGGTCACTGAATATGACCCCTGTTTTGGAACGTAAGCTGAGTCGTAGTCAGTTTCCTGGTCCCGAAGAGCGGGCAGTGTTGGATCTTTTGGCTCGTAGATGGATTTTAAATGCTTCAGGTATAATTTACAAGTGGTAATGGATGTTTTCTTACAGTGGGAGCCGCCGAAGCAAAGGTATGTTTTTCATGTAATGTGTACGTTTCTCCGTCAGGAATGGGAAGAATAATGAGTTGGGTACGATTCTGCAGCAAGTGCTTGATGTTCAGTCCGAATTTGCTAAAGGGACGATATTGGAGTCTGATGTTGAGGAAGCCGTAGAGACGATACTTGTTTTTAGGTCTAGATTACTGCCTCAGACACTGTACGAACCTGATTCCTCTGTTAGGAGGAAAGTGAAGCAGTATCCTATGAGAGAGGTTCCCCCTGTATGGAGAGAGGAAGTTGTTGCTAATGTTAATCAGGGTATTCAGGGTGTACCGGCTCATTTTCAGCGAGTATGGGTACATGTCCCTTGGAAAAGAGCAGAGGTCTTGGCTCTTAAGCAGACCTTACCTGACCCCCGTAAGAATCCTGCTGGTTATTATAAGGAGTTGTCCCAGACAGTTGATGCGTGTATTATGAATTTAGCTGACATAGATATGTTGATGGGTAATGTAGTTCCTCAACCTTTGGGGGCGAAGATTCGTCATGAGAATCATGCGAAAGAATTAGGAGATATGTGGGCTAATATTGTTGCTGCAGATGGTCGGCAGGTAGGAGGTGTCAAACCTGAGCCCTTGGTTGCAGAATTACCTGGTAGGATTATTAATTTGATGAAAACTATGATGCCTCCTTTGCGAGTGAATTGGGACAAGTTAGCCGCATGCAAACAAAAGAAGGACGAGAGTGTGTCTGAGTTCTTCACGAGGTTTGAAGAAACGTTTATTGATCATAGTGGTCAGGACATGAGCACTGAAGGTGGTCAACGGTTGTTCGTGGACAAATTTGTCTTTAATTTACTTCCCGAACTTTCTAATAAGTTAAAGGACTCTGAGAGTTCATGGGCTGTTTCTTCGTCGGCCCAGATATTGGCTACTGCACAATATTATGAGAATAGGGTTAAAGATGAGAAGGATAAAGTAGAGAAGAAGACTAAAGAATTAAAGACGAAGGTTCTTTTGCAGCAAGCTTATACGCCTCGTCCGAACCAGCCTCAGTTTCAGCAACCCCCACAGTTTCAGAGATTTTTACAGAACCCCGAGTTTTTCGCTCCGCGATTTCTGCCAGGACCTAATCAGTGTGCTTACTGCAGAGAGGAAGGTCATTTTAAGCATAGTTGTCCGATTTGCTGCGTACGAATGGTGTATCTAGTCAGAGAGGTCGTGGTGGTTTCCAACAAGTTCCTAGGGGTAGGGGACGTGTTGTGTTTCCTCGGAATGACCGTTCCTTTCCCCCTCAGAATTCTACGAATTGTTTTGACGGACAGAATGTTCCGACTGTTCAGTCTGCACAGTACTACGTTGATGATTATTATGTCGAGAGTGCTGGTTATAATGATAGTTAGGACAGCCATGGGCAAAGAGAGGGAGTAGTGTCAGTTCCAGTAGACCAGAGTGGACCTTATGTTGAAGTGATTACATTAGGTGTGGCAGAACCTTTTCTTTTGGATACTGGTGCGACGAAGAGTTCTATTATGCACTCTAAACTTTCTGGCGCACCTTTGTCTGGCTTGACCAACGTTTCAGTAAGATTTTCTGGCGCCCCAGTTTGTAACCCGGTTTCTAATCCTTTGCCCCTTTCTATTGGTCCTTGTGAATTGGAAGCTCCCCTTATTCTAACGACTGGTTGTGGTGAGAATCTGTTGGGTTTGAACTTGCTGAAAAGATTGCACGCGACATTACATTGCTCTCCTTCGGGAGTACATCTTACGATGGGTAAGAAAGTGATTTCCCCGATGTATTTGTCTAAAGATTGTCTTCCACTGGAATTGCGTTCTCTTCCTGATACACTTTGGGCTACAGGTCCCAATGATGTTGGTCTTTTGCAGATTCCACCCTATGTTGTTACCCTTAAGTCAAATGCTAGGCTACCTCGTATTCCGCAATATAAAATATCTAGTGATGGCGAGAGAGCTCTTTTGGCGATCACTTATGATTTGGTTGAGAAGGGTGTAATTGAAGAAACAAGAGGTAACGTGTGTAACAGTCCTGTTCTGCCTGTCCTTAAGCGTACTGATGCTTCTCAGCCACCTGTGTATCGGTTTGTGATCGATCTTCGAGAAGTGAATAAGATTGTGGTGCCACAGTTTCCTGTTGTCCCGGATATTACTGCTTTGTTGACTCTCATCCCTGCTTCAGCTGCTTGGTTTTCAGTTATCGATCTGAAGAATGCTTTCTTTAGCATTCCGATGGCTGAGGAAAGTAGAGATATTTTTGGCTTCTCTTTAGGAGGCCGCAGCTTCCGGTCTAAGAGAGCTCCTCAAGGTTATTGTGAAAGTCCCTCCATCTATAGTCAGGCGTTGAAAACTCAGCTTGATAATTTTGTGTTGCCTTCTGGTGCTTCTCTTATCCAGTATGTTGATGATCTACTGGTTGCTGCTGATGACAAAGAGATTTGTAAAGAAGCTACTCTTTCTTTGTTTCGACATTTGTCTGACCTTCATCATAAAGTGTCATCTTCAAAGTTACAGTATTGCCGACAAGAAGTAACCTACTTAGGTCCTCTCTTGTCGAAGGAGGGAAGAAGATTGACCCCAGAACGAATTCAAGCGATTGCCCAAATGACTGTACCATCCACACAGAGAGAAGTGCGTGCCTTTTTAGGTATCACCTCGTATTATAGACTGTGGATCCCCAATTTTTCCCTGCTAGCAAAACCTCTGTTGGCATTGACTCTTAAAGATACTCCGTATCCTCTCCCTTGGTCTGATGATTGTCAGAAAAGTTTTTCTGAATTACGTGATGCATTGTGTTCTGCTTCGGTATTGGGTACTCCTGACTACAGTAAACCTTTCACACTGTATGTACACGAGAGAGAAGGTTGTGCATTGTTAGTGTTGACGCAACAATTTGGAGGCAAGCAACGCACATGTGCGTATTTTTCAGCGACGTTAGATCCAGTAGCTAGAGCGTTGCTGAGTTGCCTGAGAGCTACAGCGGCGGCGGCTGTTTCTATTCGACAGTCTGCTGGTTTTGTATTGGATAATACATTGATTGTGATGGTCCCACATGCAGTGGATACTCTACTGAATAGGACGAAGACTCAGCACCTTACTAGTGCACGTCTGTCAGGATATGAGTTGACGCTTTTGGCTAGCCATGTGCACATCAAAAGGTGCAATGTGTTGAATCCAGCTACGTTGTTGCCGATTTCTGTAAAGACAGATGTTCAGGAACAGCATGATTGTGTTCTCCTGACAGAGGAGGAAACAAAGGCTAGAGTTGATTTAAAAGATACTCCTCTTTCGAATATTGATGGTACCCTATGGGTAGATGGTTCATGTTTTAAGCTTTCGCATGGAGAGACGACTGCAGCATATGCCGTCACAACTTTACATACAGTTGTTGAGACAGCACGTGTAGCACAGAATTCAGCGTAAGCAGCAGAGTTAATAGCATTGACTAGAGCGTGTGTATTGTCAGAAGGAAAGTGAGTGAATATTTATACTGATAGCCAGTAAGCGTTTGGTGTGGCCCATAGTTTCTGCCGTTTGTGGAGAGAGAGAGGATTTCTTACTTCTCATGGCACGAGAATTCAGCATGGACAATTGGTGAATGAACTTCTTGAATCACTGACTCTGCCAAAACAGATTGCAGTTGTGAAGTGTAGTGCGCATAAAAAGGTTACAGGTGATGTGGGTTGAGGTAATGCGTTTGCGGATGAAGTTTGGAAAGAAACAGCGAAGGATGTGATGAGTCGAATATATGTTGCGCGTTCTGCAAGATGGGTTGTGGAAAGAGGAATGTGTGAAGACACAATAGAAAGTGTGAAGTTGATTCAGGCTGAAGCTCCTGAGAAAGAAGTGAGCATGTGGAGAGAAAGTACGGGTATGTTGGATTCGACAGGTTGTTGGGTTGAGTTGTCGGAGCACCAGAGATGGTTGTTGCCTGATGCGTATGTGCTCCCAGTGGTTACTATGGCTCATGGAATGGCTCACATTAGTTCGAAAGGAATATGCAAGTTGTTGGCTCCAGTATGGCAGAATGCTGGAATTCCTAAATGTGCTGAGAATGTGGTGAAGCATTGTATGATTTGCTTGATGCATAATCCTGGCAAGGGAACCCCAACTCCAGCTGGTCATTTTGCTCCACCAACGTATCCGTTTGAAGTGATACAGCTCGATTATATTCACATGGAGAGGAGAGATGCAATAACTTGAAGTATGTCCTTGTGGTTGTCTGTGCCTTTTCCAGATGGATAGAGGCCTACCCCCTAAAGGATAACACTGCTTTGTCCACAGCTAAGATTTTGCTCAAAGAGTATTTCCCTAGGTATGGTTTGCCGAGAATTGTATGGAGCGACAATGGGAGTAAATTTGTGGGCCAGATCATGAAGAAAGTGTGTGCGGGTTTGGGTATTAATCAGAAATTCCATGCTGCGAATCACCCCCAGTCAGCAGGTCTGGTCGAGTGTAATAACGGCACGTTGAAGCTGAAATTAGCTAAAATACAAGCGAGCACTGGTCTTACATGGCCAGATGCCTTGCCATTGGCCCTTTTGTCAACAAGTACGACAGTACATTCTCGTGTGGGACTTAGCCCATATGAAATTGTTTTTGGTCGTCCGGCCAATGTTTGAGGTGTGCCAAGGCCTAAGAAGTATAGCGGCATTGAGTACCCTATGTTGGTGGATTCCTTACATGACTTGACTGCTAAATTACTTGTTCTCCACCAACAGGTCTATGACAGTTTGCCAACAGCAACTGCGGATCCAGGCCACACAATTCAACCTGGTGACTTTGTTCTTATGAAGAACTTCCAACGAACTAAGAACTTGGAGCCAAGGTGGACTGGACCGTATTTAGTTTTATTGTCAACTCGGACTGCAGTTAGAGTAGCTGGTAAAAAGAATTGGGTACATGCTACCCATTGTAAAAAAGTTCCGTTGCCCTTACCGTATGACAAGTGGGTGAGGGAAGGTATAGCTGATTCTAAATGTGAAAGAATTCCTAGATTTGTACCTTTTAGTGACGCACATTTGGAATGGACTCAGTCAGAATGTGCGGACGATGATATTCTACAAGCTTCCGTGCCTCCACATCTAAGACTGGACACAACGGATCCGGAAACACTTTTTCAAGAGCAATCTGTGCCTAGCAGAGAGCATTACAACCTAAGGCCGAGAAAGGACAAATGAATGGACAAATACAATTTGAATTTTTGTTGTGAGTTACACCTTTTTCAGACAAGAGACTATTTTTGTTTTTCTTTTTCGAGTCACCATCCGGACTCAGCTGCAGGGTCACGGTACAGCCTTAAGGGGTGAGCCGCGAATTGACGAAAGGTCTCTGGTTCTTGGTCGTTAGTACGATCTTGACGCACACTTAAGTGAAGAAGGTAATAGCCGCGAGCAGCACGTTTGAGGATGGAGTCTTTTGTATCTGAGAAAAGTGTTGAGAGAATTGATTTTAAAATGAAAATGTGTACATTGGTCCGTAGCAAATGTTTTTTGATATTGTGTTTTTTGATGCTTTTGAATATTACATTGGTTTGTGTGGGTTGGATTGTCTATATTACACAACAGACGCCTGTACCTACGTCCCAACCTACTCTTTCTTTTCCTACTGTTCCTTCGTATGAGTTTCACACTTTGCCTGAACATGATCAGACATGAAGATCAGAATTTGTTAACAATTCATTTATACAGTTGTTGCATCAGCATCAGCTAGTAGTAAATACAATGAACTGCTGGGTATGTGGTCTTATGCCTCATACGACAGATAAGGGAATGCCATATTTGGTTTTGCCTTTTTCGCCTAATGGGTCAGTGTGGGCACTCCAAGCAATGCTTATTTATGCGAATGAAGCATCTCCTGTACGTTCCGTTAAAGATAATGCGAGTAATAATGCCTTGATACAGGGACTAGTAGATATGATCAGAGATATTGATGCGTATAATGCTATCCCTAAGGATGAAGTACGAGCATATACTGGTTGGAACAAGACTGGATATAGCATTAGTCTGACAGAGAAGGAGAGACGAAAAAGGTCTCCACCTATTTGGATTGTACCCCACCGAGGTCATTTTTGTCTGCAAGGTAATGGTCAGAATCCGAGAGCTCAGCTTGGTAAGAGTGCGTGTGTTCACACCTATGTCTATGCATCCCAGAGTTCTCCACCGTTCGTGCCAGCTAAAGGCACGTATTTTGTTTGTCACGACAGAGCCTATACATGGTTGCCACCTGATTTTTCAGGTACATGTTATGTGGCATTTTTGCTTCCCCCTACATACACTGCTGTTTTCAATTACCATAAGACAAGATATGGTAGAGGTGTCATCGATGCGAAAGATACTATCGCACAAGTAGCTGGAGAGTTCTTCAAGGGTTTTGTGCCCTTTTGGGGTCCTATGGCCAATAGTAGGAGTATTCGACAGCTTACGAGAGTGGTTGAGGCCACTATAAATGAAACTGCTGGTGCCCTTAGCAATATTACAGCTGAGCTTCAGGCGGATCGTCTTATGACGTTACAAAACCGTATGGTTTTAGATATTATATTAGCAGATAGAGGTGGGGTATGTAAATTGATCGGGTCTAGTTGCTGTGTTTTCATTCCAGATAACGCCCCGACAGTGTACCAAGCCATCATGAAGTTATATAAGTCCGCTGAGTCTATACATGTAGACGAAGGGAGATGGTCATTGATGGAATGGTTTTGGGGACTGTTGTTCAGATGGGGATGGAAGATTCTGATGTTCCTTGGTATGGCTTTAGCTATCCTTTTCTCGTGTTGTTTGTGCATCCAGTGTGGTCCCGCCATTTGTAGTCTTTGTGCTACGATCTGTGTGAGAAGACCCGTCCCGAGAGAAGTGAAGGATAATAAGATGATGCTACAGCAACACCTTGATGACCTGATGAGAATAGATATAGACCTGGATTCAGATTAACATGAGTTTAGGTTATTGCCTACGTAATGGCAAAGGAGGGTCTGAGGTTCTGTGATTCTCGAACCGGACTCCATTTTGTTTGAGTTGTTCGTGACACCATTTTGTGTTGCCTTCACGTAGGCCTATGGAGGTAACTGAACGAACAAAGTTGCATGGGCTTTGTTGTTCGTGTACGTATTAAGTAGGCCTTTTCTGACTTGTGAATGAACTGCAGGACGCTGACCCCGTCACCTGAAACTGACCCTTTGCGAAGCCAATTTTCCTGGCTGATCGTTGTCTGAGATTGCCAATCAATGTTCAGGATATCGTTAACTTTAGTGTTCTTGTACATATCTTATCCTATTCAGCATCTGAACTATTTCCTTTTCTTATGACTTTTCATTACATGGGTCGTGCATCAATTATGGGTTTGTCCGGCTTGTGGAAATTGAATTTGGGACATTCCTAATAATTAACTTGTGGGTTGGTACAATGTAAATTGAGCTTTTTGGAATGTGATAATGTGTGGGAAAATGCATTTCATTCGTCAGTATTTGTCGCAGTGGGTGTGCATTTGTAATGAGCAAAATATGTATAAAAAGAGATGTCTTGCTCTACGAAAATTGAGCAGTTTCCTGAGTTGTACACCGTGTTGTATTGCTGGGATTACTGTTACTAGCTGCAGCTAATAAATTTGATCTTTGACGCCATCCAGAAGTATTCCGTGTCTCTGTATACCAAGACAGGAGAACCCGAAGACTTTGGGCGTGCCCCTGGCGCCGCTGGGTTCTAAAACCCGGTTCTTCACTAGCCATCTAGAGCTCTTTCCTTAGGCTTTCTGGCTTCAAAGCTGGGAAACCTTGAAGGGAGCTGGTTCCATTGGCTCCCTGTGCCAGCCTTTCTACTTCTTTTCTTAACTGGAGCTTCTCTCCTCCTTGGCGCAGATGCACCGTTTTCCCCCAGCTAGTCTTCATCGGGTCTACGAGGACTAGCTTCCCTGGTCCTGTAGAGAGCTCCTCTGATCCTGGGTGCAACTGTAGTCAGAGTCCTTAGTCCAGATGGATATCAGGGGGTTCCTCTTTCCAATTGTCCATGGCTGCTACCCTCAGTCCCAGTGTCCAGCAGGAAATCACAACCAAGAGAGAGCTCTACCCCTGGCGCATGAACTTTTAAGTGGAGCGGAAGGTTCCAGAAGCCAGTCACCCTTGAATAATCCTAGGGTGCCCTGTCACCTCTCCACTTCCGTCCCAACCCCCATGCATAGCATGCTGGAACAATTAAAGAATGTGTCACCCAGATGTCACTAGTGACATCCCTCTTCTGGGGCCTCAGATCTGCCCCTTGCTGACATCACTGCCAGTGCATTTTCCATCAAATATTCAGAGGGAGACCCCCTCCTGTGTTGACTCCAGAGGTCTGGGCTCACTCCTTTGTTCGATATGCTTGGGCTAGCCCATTCCTGGTACGGTGTGACAGCTGATATATTGATTGATGCAGATCTTTCATCCCCACCCCTTTCTTCCTCAGGAGCTCCTCGAATCACTGTTAATTTCTCCCTTTGTGTGGGGAGGCCTTTGTTTCTCCTGCTAGACAGAAATTTAATTAACATGACACAGCAGAGTGACAGAAGGCCTGGGCTCTGATCCTGAGCTGAGCCAGAGAATTAAGACAACACTGGATGACCCAAAAGTTGTACAGATATCTTCTAGGGACTCTCATATTTGAGTTTTGCATACAGAATCCACCCTAATTCGAGATGGCACTGTCTTTGTAAGGCAAAGAGGAGCAAAACTGTACTATAGGGCAGTCTTCCATATAGATGTATAATGGAGTGTGACTGCAAACAAGACAGTAATCTTTTCCGATGACTGTACACTAACATTATGATGCCTACCAAAGGGCGCTACCCAATCCTGCAGAGTCCACTCTGCACCAGGCTACCTGGGCTGAGCACAACATGAGCCTGGCATGTACAACCCTAACACGTATGCACACATATTCACATGTAACCATCCAAGTGTCCTATACCCTTGCTGCATTGCAGCAGGATTATCTCAAAAGGCGAACCCTGGTGGTAAACACACAGGGCTATTTATCGAAAGTTTACAGTGGGTGAGCCACCAGTTGTGAGGCTCACCCACAGTAAGAAGATTGAAAAACAGGTATTAAAAAGCAAAACATCGAGGGGTGTGGCTTGGTAAGCCATCATGGCGGACGCCAACTGAAGCGGCTCCACTCCCCCGAGCCCATAATCTGACATCGTCCACCAAAACTACCCCTTGGTCGGCCCTGATGTCGATTGTATTGTTAAGAGGACCCCGGAGGTACACTGAGGCTGAACGAGGGTCGCCCTAGACTCTGGAACCGAGCCGTGCCACTAAGTAGAATCTGCAGGACCCGGCCTCCCGAGACTCCTTGTGCCTGGAGCAAGCAGGCAATCCAGAGCAGAGTGCAGGACAGGCCACAGTCCGGCTGCGGTGTTTGAGGAGGCCCCCTCTTCAGCTGGAATGGGCAACAGGACGTAGGCAGCTCAGAGGCCCGCCGGCCCAGAGCCGGTGAGGTTGTGGTGCTTGGCTATGTGGACCTAGGGGTCTCCCTCGCCTGTGGCGGTGGGGTCGGAGCAATCGACCTGTCATATCAAGAACCAATGGGGGTGCTGGCAGTGGACCCTGGTGCGTTATCCTGGTTTGCCGTTGCGGGGTGGAACAGACGCCTCGCTGGATCGTGAGGAGACACCTAAGGTTTGACTTCGGTGCTATGTGGGTGCCCGGACCTGGTGAGGTAGGCCTGATGTGCAGGACCATTAGTCGTTCCCAGAGAGTGTGCTAGTCAGGAAAGCCGGCCACACTCCTCAGGATACAGACTTGAGCCCATATCACCTGGCACTGCGGAATTAGGCCAAGACCAAGTGCGCCTTGCGACAAGGGGCCCCATGCCTTTACTGAGGCTGGGAGCACTGGAGCACCCCCATTCTCCCCCCTTAACCACCAGCGGCACTGCACCCGCCCGTAACTGAGCATTGACTAGGCGCCAGGCTCTGGGCCTTGTCAGGTGGGTGCATGGTGCGGGGCTACTCGTCACCTCCCCGGGAGAGTGCAGGCCTTGAAGGTTGCCGGACAGTGCAGTGAAGGCACTGGGAGCAGGAAGGAGCCATGTGCCTGGGAAGCCAGGCCCACCTGACCCCACAATATGGCCTAAAATAGGTTGACTCTACGGTGGAGGCTCTGACTGGGGCAGGGCACCGGTGTACATTCCTCCGGTCTTGAACCACTGACTGGTGGCCAGGAGGCCTATACAAGGGCTCTGGGACCTTTACCCACCTACACAGCCAGTGCGGTTGCCCTGAAGATATAGCTGCAGACGAACAAGGGGAGAAAGAGGGCTGCCGGTCCGGCGGGTGAGATTTCCCTAGGGGGTCTTCCTTGTGGTCTGTTCTCGGCCTACTGAGGAGGCTGGTCTAAGCCGGGTGCGGCTTGTGGCCTGGGGTGGACTGTGTCCATGAGGCCTGGCCCGCGGTAGAGAGCGATGCAGCAAATACCTCTCCCTCCTCACTGTCCCCCTCTCCCTCTAAAGGAACATTTGGCAGGCACGTGGTGTGATGGGGAAACAGCCTCCGGCCTCTCAGCAACATGACAAAGGACAAGATCTTGGTCCCAACCTCTAAACAAAGTACCCTGGATCAATATACCACTGTCCTTGCTGGGGACAATGATGTCGATGGCCCGCTACGGACAAGGTCGCCTTGCTCGCAGCTATTACGCAGTCCTGTGACATGCTGGATGCCAAGATTAGTGCGGTTGGCTCAGAGGTTTCCTTCCTCCGTCAAGACCTTAGTAAGGAAGTAGACCAGACCTCATTACTGAGGTGGAGACCAGAATGACATCGACGGAAGATACGGTGGCAACTTTGCAGCAAAAGGTCAATAAGCTTACAGCCGTGACCCAGGAGCTCACCTCATGGGTGGAAGACGCAGAGGGCAGAGCAAGACAAAACAATTTACACATATTGGCTTTCTGGAAGGATGCGAGGGCGCCTCAGCAGAAGACTTCCTCACACAGTGGTTGGGGTCTCGTCTACCAGAGGCCTCCTTGTCTTCTTGTTTTGTAGATGAAGGCGCCCACAGAGCCCTTCCGAAGAAGCCCCCCCAACCCCGGGGGAGCGACCCCGTCCTATTATAGCCAAACTGTTGAACTACAAGGATCAGGACGTAATTCTCCAATTTGCCAGGACCACAGAGATAAACTGATACATGACTTGCATAATATCAGGTTTTCCCCCGACTATACACAGCTTGTCAAGCAACAGCGCCAATAGTTTGTAGTGGCCAAACGCAGACTACGAGAGTTGAGTGTCCAATATATGCCTCTGTACCTGGCTCGGATGCGCCTCATCTATAAGAATAAATCCATATTCTTTGACACCCCAGAGGCTATCTTTACATGGGCCAACGATATGGTACATATTAGGTCCCATACTCCACCTCCACCAGAATCCGACTCTTCTCAAGGCACCAGGAGGAATCGGCCAAAGAACTCTACCTCCAAGTGATGGCACAGGTTGAGATCCAGTCCGCGTTCTCAGGCGCAAGGTGATGACTCCTGAATATCATGCACATCCACATGGAATCCAGAGTAGCGCCCCCAGGCAGCCCTCAAGTGGGCTTGGATCGATGGGCCAGACCTTGTAACAGTATACCGCTTGGCGGACCCAAACCGTCACTGCCTACACACCCTGAGACATTATGGTTGAAGGAATTGGGATGTTGGGGAACCATTGGCGGGGACCCCCTTGGCCAACCGTTGTGGCCCAGGTTTTACCCCGACTGTGACAGACACTTCGTGTTGTCTAAAATTTTGGGGTGGGGGGAGAGTTGTTTCTTGTTTTGCAATGTTTATTTCAGCTGTGGCAGCGGCATAACTATACCATACACCATACACATACTCTTCGCATATGGCAACCCTCTAGAGGGATAGATGGCTACACATACCACTAATTTAGAGCCCGGTGGGCTCAAGATCATGACATGGAATGTTTGTGAGGTACTAGACAAATATAAGCAGGCAGCAGTTCTAAAACAAACTAAAAGATTGTATGTGGACGTACTTCTCATGCAAGAAACCCATATGTTGGGGATCAAGGCACCCTGCCTAGCCCGATATGTGTTTACTCAGGTTTCCCGCTCTGGATTTGTCCTGGGGTCGCGAGGTACAGCAATCCTAGTACACAGCAGGGTCCCTTTCAGCGTCTCCAGAATATGGTCCGACCTGGGTGGGGGTACAAATTCATCACAGGCATAATTTATGGGGACTCACTGACACTTGACAGTCTTTATGCTCCACCTACGCTGGGGCAAACCCTGGTGGACAAAAGTATACACCCATGGGGGGAGCTCCCAGACAACCTAACAGTGATAGGGTCGATTGGAAAGATACAATGGCACCCTCCGACCACTGGCGGGCGGCAGGCCAGAGATGGAACGCAAGGGAAACTAGACTTCACGGCCTGGTCTCTACCTTGGGGTTGTCGGATGCATGGCATGTCTATTACCCCGGTGGAATCAGGCTTCACATACCTTTCGGCGGTATACGCTCCCTCTCTAGAATTGACTATCTTTTCCTTTCAAGGACGTATGTACATAGAGTTACAGGACTTTCCATCCTTCCTAGGGGCCTCTCAGTTCACTACCCAGTAACATTCAAACTACAAATATGGCCCTACTCTTCCCCCTTTAGATGGCGCATGTCACCCTGGCACCTCAGTGACCCCGCTTACCACGCCACCATTAGGCAAAGAATTTTGGACTACTTAGACTCCAATGTAGATTCCGCCCCCTCTTGTTCGATACTTTGGGAAGCACTTAAGCCCATAATACGGGAGTTGATATCAACCACCATGCTGGGGAGAAGTGTCGCCATCAGGCACAGGTGGTGGAGCTTGAAGTGTGCCAATGTGCTCAAAGTAAAAGAAGGCACTAGACCCAACGCCACTAGCGATCTCCTCCTTACACAACAGCAGCTACAGCAATTGCTTACAAATGAAGCTCAGCACATTTGGCAGGCGATCCAATCCAGAATATATCAGTGGGGGATAAATTCAGTAAAATGTTGCACCATCTCTGTCAGGCGGTGTTGACGTCCACCCTAGTACTGGCGATGCGTAACTCAGAGGGGGCTCTATCTACAACGCCTATCGCAGTCGCTCAAGTGTTCGCATCATGTTACTCCATATTCTACATGAAACAGGAGGCCATTACTCAAGATCAAATTGAGGAATTCCTCTGAGACAGACCCCCGTAATCGCTACCGGGTCACATTCGCGAGCAGTTGGATGAACCAATCCCGGTCGAAGAACTTAACCAAGCAGTGTCGCACCTATGACCGGGCAAAGCTCCGGGCCCTAATGGGTTCCTGAGTGAATCTCTGCGATCCCATATGTCCCTCCTGGGCCCACATCTCCTTGCGGCACTCCATGAAACCCTGGAGCTGCGCATCCTTCCCCCCAGATTGGCGCCATCCGGAAATTGTGGTGTTCCTCAAGCTGAGTCGTCCGCCTGAGGAGCCAGCCTCATACTGCCTTATCTCACTTCTGAACTTTGAGCCCAAACTCTTAGGTAAGATACTGGCAGACCGTCTACGCACATACACTCCTGAGCTTGTCCATCTCGACCAGGCGGGCTTCATGCCACACAGATCCACACGACACAACATTCATTGGGTGCATAACGCTATTGCGAAAGCCCCAGATCTTTGGCACCCTCCTACTTGGATACATCGATAAGGCCTTCAACTCCCTTAGCTAAGAGTATCTATATCTCCTCTTGCGAACACTCAACTTCAGCCTGCGTTTCCTTTCATACGTCCGCCTGCTGCCTCTTGGCCTCAGTGCGGGTGTCAGGGACGTACTCGGAATGATTCCCCATCCACTGGGGCACAAGACAGGGATGTCCACTCTTCCACTTACTCTTTGCTTTAGCAATCGAGCCCCTGGTAGCATGGGTAAGGAGAGACCCCCTGGTGCGGGGATATGACTGGTCCGCAGAAACATCAGACAGAATCGCATTATATCCAGATGACGTCTTGTTCTGTTTTACATAGGCCTACAGATTTATCTAATATGCGCCCCATTTCTCTACTCCCGGCACTAGGCAAAATCACCGAGCAGCTGGTCCACGAGGAATTAAAAGCCTTTGTGGAAAACAATCACATTCTGCACCCACAGCAATCAGGTTTTCGCCCTGGCCACTCAACAGAAACTGCATTGATTGAGCTATCGGACACCATTAAGTTCTTGCAGGATGAAGGGAGACAAGCTGTACTCATCCTGCTCGACTTAACCGCAGCATTCGATACCATCTCGCACGCCATCCTTATTAACAGAATGCGCAAGATTGGGGTGTCGGGTACTGCATTAATATGGATTACATCATTCCTATCCAACAGAACACAAACAGTTTCACTTGGCCCCTTTCTTTCTGGTGAAAGACCCGTTACATCTGGTGTGCCCCAGGGGTCCATACTTAGCCCCCTCTTTTTTAATATATATATGGCCCCCCTTCTTACATTGATTGAATCCCACGGCATCCTCGTAACATCATATGCTGACGACACCCAGCTTGTCGTCACCATTGATAAAAAATACCCTGACGCCGCCCTTAGATTTCAGAATTGCCTTTCCCAAGTTTTTTCCTGGCTTAACCTTAACCATCTTAAGTGCAATAGCGCTAAAACTAAAATAATACCACTAGGTAAAGACATCCTTTTCTCACCAAAGGATTGGTGGCCTCTAAACTCTGAAGCACCGCCTAGTGCGGTTTCCTCGGCCCGCAACTTAGGTGTCCAATTTGACTCCTCCTTGAGTTTTGATGACCATGTGCGCATCACAGCAGGGTGCTGCTTCAACCTCATCAGACAGCTGAAGAAATTCTTTGACTTCCTCCCCATCTCTGCCAGAAAAACAGTCGCGGTGGCCTTAATCCTTTCCCGGCTGGATTATTGTAACGGCCTCCTGGCAGGAATAAAGAAGTCTTCTCTAAAGAAACTGCAAAGTGTCCAACACGCAGCAGCCAGACTTGTTCTTAAACTTCAGAAAAGGTCCTCGGCCTCTGCAGCCCTCAACACGCTGCATTGGCTTCCCCTCCACAAGAGAGTTCTTTTCAAGCTCCTTGTCACAGTCTTTAAGGCCACTAGGAACACTGGCCCTTTCTATCTAGCCAAGCGCTTCCGGCGCTACATTCCATCGCGCTGCCTGAGGTCATCTGAAGCTAATTTGGTTGCCATACCTAGAATAAAACTAAAAACTAAAGGTGGTAAAACTTTTTCATTCCTGGCGTCAAAGGCATGGAACGGTCTCCCCTTTAACCTTAGGCACGCCCCCACAGAAAGCCAGTTCAGGAAACTCTTGAAGACCTGGATTTTCCTCCAGCCAGACTCAGCGGTTCTTGCAGCCATCTGATCCACGCCTCTCCACGTTGGTTCTTCTGCTCGCTCAGCGCCAAGATGCTCCTTCCGGAGCGATAGTCGCGCTATACAAGTGTCAATAAATATCAAATATCAAAATAGGCCTGGTTTTCTGGCCCAAGTATTTTGCAAATCTTGTGAGTATTCGGAGAAACCACTGGGCTTAAAACCAATCAGGTGAAGTCCATGCTGTTTTTCGGTCTGTGGAGATCAGGGGAGGGGCACATGGTCAATGCAACTCACACACGCTACAGAGAAGTTTCGGTACTACCTAGGGGTGATTATTCCTCTGCTCCTGACTTTCTCATGGTCGTATCTTATTGCCCGGATTGTGCCACAACTCAGAGAGGAGATTAAAGCGTGGTCAACTCTGCCTTTATCCTTATATCCTTATATCCTTATCCTTGTACCTTGTACCGACTTCAAAACTTCCCGTATGACATTCCTCCTTCATGGTTCCATCAAATTAACACCTTCCTTAATCAGTTACTGTGGGGAGGAGGCGCAATTCAGGTGGTCCTCTGGACTTGTACACAATCTACTTATTGCGGAGGGATCGCAGTGGCTGACATTTATGCCTACTACTCTGCCTCTCACCTACTCAGTATTAACAAGTGATGGTATAGTGCGCAGACAGACCTGGCTTTTTCTGTCGAAAGATGAGCAATGGACCTACAAACCCTACTAGACCTACTTTATTGCCAGATCACCAGAAACCTAGATCATCTGCCACCAGTGTGTAATGTGGTCATACGACTATGGCGGAGTTCAGTTAGGAAAATGGTCTGGAGAGGGTGACAGACACAGACAACTCCACTCTGGCACAGCACTTACCTACACCAGTTTGCCACACTACCCGGGTTTAAGGCTTGGGACAATATTGGGATCTCAACACTTGGTGACATAATGCACAGGATGGTGCTCAAGTCCTTCCAACAACTACAAACAGATTTTCAGCTACACAGCAGTCAATTCTACAGATACCTCCAACTCAGGCATGCACTGACGCCCTACACTTGTTCCCTGAATCACCTGCCAGACTTCCACCCACTAGAGGGACGTTTACTGATGGGAGACCTAGGCTCAAACAAGATTCAACAGATTTTAACAAACATTAATTACTCATAATCGCACCACATTAGAAACATTGCATGCGACCTGAGAGGGAGATATCCCAGATCTCACCATGGGCAATTTGACCGAAGCTCTAGCAAGCCTCATGGAGCTGTTATTGCAACCCGGTATCGCCTCATCTAATTTAAGTATATACACAGGGCATACTACATAAGATCTTTAGCAAATGGGCATGATCCCGTCCCCCACTTATCTCCGTTGTGGAGATGAAGAGGCAACTTTTCTACACACAGTGTGGAGCTGTAAGGCGCTTCTGCCCTTTGGTTAAAGGTGGCTTCATGCCTAGAACAGGTCTTATGGTGGCAACTTGCCCTAGACCCCAAACTATTTTTTTACACAGCAAAGAGGGAATAGGGGGCAACCGATATAAGCAACACCTTCTTTTTCCTGGAGTACCGCTATCTAAGTAAGACATTGCTCAATGCTGGAAGGGGACTCTGCCACCATCCATGGGGGGTGGAAGCACACCATGGATAGAGGCATGGAGATGGAGATAGCTGTGTACAAGGCGCATGGTTGCCCACAGAAGTATGACGAGATTTGGTCACGCTGGGTCATATTCTGAGGTATAGATCTGCCCCAGATTCCACCCTCGGAATCCTCCATCATATACCTCACTCATACACATAGGTTTGGAGTCTTCCAGGGTCAGCAGATATTATTTCACCGGACATTGATTGTGATTATCCATGGGCGGGGGAGGGGTGTATTACTGGTGCCAAATTTGGTTGTCACGATTCTTTTTCTTCTCTGGTACTGCCTATACTTTTGCAGCATGTATGTAATTGGGCCTCATGGGCCTGGATGTACCGGTGAAAATGCGATTAAAATTTCTTGTAAAAAAAAAAAGAAAAAAAGAAATACATCCAGGGTGATTTAATGGGCAGAACACGTCATACATCATCTCTATAATTTACTAAATTACATAAAAGAAGCCTGAATTCATTTTAGTCACTAGTATTTACTCGGGCCTCATCCCAGTCCATCTTTATTTTGCACACCACGGCACCTCAGTTTGGTCAGTAGTACAGCTATGGTTTTACACAACAAGTTATTTTTTATTTTCTTTATTACACAGAACTGTTTTACTGTGACACAGCTCTGTGTGCCTGGAGTTTCATGCTTGACTTGTCAGCGGATTGTATGCTGGATGCTATTTGGTCAATTATGCTATACTGGATACAACTGTGTTTGCATTAAAATCAAAATGTTATAAACATACATAACAAATGTGAATATCATGAAAACTTGGCATGAATACAGTTATCCTGGACTTAAGCTGGATACCTCTGCATTACAAGGTCCCTGTCTTATGAAAGCCTATCAGTGTTTCTGTTACTTTCAGCTCACAACAACAAGAAGATACTGGGCCAGAAGTACGACCCTAAATTGCATACGCAAACAGGTTTGCGACCCGTTTGCGCATGCAAAATGGCCCAGGGTCTTGTACAATTCCTAAATAGCGAGTCGCAATTTATTTGCGACTTGCTATTTAGGAATTGCGAGTCGAAATTAGGAAGGGGCATTCGCTTCCTAATTGCGTCCGCAAATCAATGTACAAATGTTTTGTGACCACAATTGCGGTCGCAAAACACTTGCAAATTACCACCCTCTTCAAGAGGATGGTAATGCTGTTGCAGTTTGGAAGGGGTGCCCAGGGGACATTGTGGGGACATTTTGACTGTCTCTAAAAATATTTCGTTTAAGGGTAGGCAGTGGTCCAAGGGTCCACTACCTTGCCCTTAAAAGATTAAACGAAAATGTATAATTTAAAAAAAAAGAAAAAATGCATCCCGTTTTCCTTTAAGGAAAACAGGCTGCATTTGATTTTTTTTTTTTTAAACTGCTTTATTTAAAAGCAGTCCCAGACATGGTGGTCTGCTGAGCCCAACAGGCCACCATACCTGGGAGGGCTGTCATTCCCAATGGGCTCGCAAATTGCGAGAGGCACATCAATATTAATGAGCCTCACAATTCGCGACCCCATTGGGAATCACAAACAGTATTAAACACACTGTTGTTCATGGCAAATTGCACCTCGCAAATTGAGACACGCAAATGTGTCGCAATTTGCAAGGCGTAATTTTGCTGGTCGTACATCTGGCCCTTCGTCTTTTAATTTTAGATTTCCTTCTTCATCATATTCTTAGTACTGTGCGTGGATGCAAATGTAATACAAAGCAAAATCCACTGCTGAATGTATAAAAAAAGACTCATAACCATTTAGAATTGACTTGATAACATTTATTCAATCAATATCCTTTGAAATCAGCGAGAACTTGAAGACTTGAAGGAGCATATTAGCAGTCAAATACATCTAAAGAAATAAAAAGAACTACATTTAAATCAGGTGCACTATGAGAAATGCGCAATCTTTAACGAGTTGATACATTAGCAACTATTGAAAAGCAAACAACTGTGACTAGTTTACGCACAATATAAAATTGTTGACATATCAAAGAAAAATGTAGATTCAATCCAGTCCTAAATTGCCCTGTTAGGCACTTTCGTTCTATACTTTTTAAAAAGCCTAGCATGAATACTATTACAAAAATGACAAACACTAAACAAAGAGTGGTTAAGCAATTACTAGGAAACAAAGAATGCAGAAACTGATTATGTGCCCATGCATGGGATAGGTCAAGAGCTAATTCATCCAAGTTAAGATAATTAAATCTTCCTACTTAAGATTCGTTTCACAACACACACATTTGAACTGTTTCATTTTGTAATTGATATACTGTGTATTATACCACACATCTTTTACTAACCCTACTTGGGAAGCTAGCACTGAACTGCCACACAGAAACACTCCCTTCATTGTTGCGACTACCACAATGTGGCTGCTTCCTGTGTCAGTGTCGACTATAAAAGTAACACTCACTGTAACAAGCTTTCATTTTGTATCTGCCTTCATTTGAGTTGAAATGTTCAGAAAATCCAATTTCAAAAGCTGCAGAACATTTGTCCCCAGCGGTTCTACTGAAAATTCTTAAGAAGCTTACAGTCTAAATTTCGTATGTTTTCTTAAAAATACTTAGTTGGGTTAGTACTCCCCTCTTTTGAAAAAAGAACCAAAACCCATTAATAGATTACAAATCTTTTGTTTTTATCAGCGTGACCAAAGGTTTGTCGTCTGGACTGTAATCTTCGTATGCTATTGGGGTGGCATCATACATTGCTGGCCTGGACTTCTTTCCAAACCTGTAACACAGAAAATTACAAGTAGTCAGAATCCTACCACAATGTACTGAAGTACAACAGTAACATGATAGATTCACACAAATCATAACCGCCTAATAAAACAATTACCAGTTAAGGAGTAGTATAGTATAAAGTAACCTTTTTACCATGTTTGTAGCACAGGGGCATAGAAAAACAAACACTCCAGTCGGCTGTTATATAGCAAGTGGGAAACGTATTCTATGTCTAAACGTTGTTTGTGCTAAACACATAACACAGAGAAAGTAAGATACATGAAAAGAATAAAATATATATTTCTTGTTACTGTATGAGCTCAAATCTTTATGTACTTTAAAAAAGACTTTTATAACCACAACAAAGCAAAGGTACCTCTGTATGGCTCTTAAATATGGGAACCAGACATCCTCATAAAAGAGCCTTTTTCTCAATTTAAGATGATTTGTGCCCCACGAATGCTCTAGTGGCAGGTGGGTCTTTGTTGTAGGATGTTCTTGAGGAGTGAGGAATCCTAACAACTAAAAACTTTGGAGCAATTTACAAGAAACTGTCGCATCTGTACAGATGAGTCAGTTTCCCTGTGCCTTTATATGAAATCATTGCGCCACCATGGATGCGCCGTATTTATAATACGGCGCACCATGGCCCAAAGATTGACAGATGCATCAGAAATTCTGACGCATCTGTTGCCCCAAAAGTGAAGCATTGCTGGAGTTGCACATGAAAGTGAAGCAACTCCAGCAATGCATCACCACAGAAAGGTGAGTCAGATTAAAAAAGTGCTGAGTGATTCCTTACACCCGGTCTGAGGATGCGTAGGGATTTTTACGCAGTGAAGGTGTACAGTGACGCAGTGAAATGTAAATTTCACTGTGTCAGATCTACATGGCTATTTACATGGGAATGCCTAGCGTGCATACATTACACCTGACAGAGGTGTATTGTGACGCAGGGCTTTACAATGTGACGCAGCTCCCTAGATGTGTCAGGTTGCAAATGGGCTTCAATGTGGCCCATTGTTTATGCTGCCGCTGCGTCACAAAAAGTGATGCAACGGTGGCGCAAAAGTGTCGCAAGACGCTTGTAAATCTGCCCCCCAGTGCACCTAACCTTTTTCAAATTACGTAATTTATTAATGAGTGGTGTAGCGGTGATTAAAAGCAAGTACTGGACACATGAGGCACAATTACCCAGCTTCTAACCTATCTATGACCTAGAGCTCCTCCCATAGTTTGCTAGAGATGAGACATGAGATGGTGCTGAGTGGCCTGTTTTTACGCTTCAGTTCAGATATTATGAGCCAGCAGCATCTGTTATTATTCTGCACTGATGCCTGTACTAATGTCTCCCATTGACTCGTAATTAATTTCTGCCGTTTTGTGGAGGTGATTTTTTATATTGCTTTTACATTTTCAGCACTAGGGCCAGATCCCTAGGTTTAGAGGCCAAAGCTGCCCACAAATCCCCATTTGCAGCTGAACACTCAGTGTTAAACCATCTAGGGGAGTAGTGCATGGGTCGTATAGGCTTTAATAGAGCTATTCTGACTCTATCACATAACATGATGTAGACGTCCACCACTAAGCCATCATTGGCCTCTATAGTTAGGCACTGCTCCACCATGCTCTGATTATCTCTAATTAGAGTCTTAAAAAAATTGAACAGGGTCCCGTAGTCTTCATACCAACCTCAAGTAATCAGTTGAGGATTGTAGTTTGTGAGGAACTCCAACGCCCACCCTAAACCTATCCTTCGCGCAAATAGATAATGAAATCTTGATAGGGTTGTGATCGCTGAAGGTGGGCGGGACCAATGAACTATGAGAAAGTAATTCCTCCAAGCTGTGGGTAATAAAAATGTAATTGATTATGGAGGAGCTACCTCTGCCTTGATAAGTGGGAATTGTGCACTCATTCAGCCCAACAACCTTTAAGACATTAACTAAGTCAAGCGGGGTAAGAAATACAGCTAGCTCCACACCTCGTGGGTTGTTATTAGCAATCAATTCAATAGGAGCCATCATGCCACATGTTACGTTCAACCAAGGGAGGTGGCCATTGAAGTCCCCCTCCAAGCAAAGACATGCAGTATGCCCTGATTGTGCCAAATAATGTAATATTTTAGAAATAAAATCAAATAGTGGGGGAAACTTCATATTTGGGATCCCGACAAAATTGGTATTATGAAAATTCACAATACGCAAGATTACCCCAATCATTAAAATTATTGCTTGGAAAATTACTATCCGCAGTCATCTACCGTGTCCCCCTAGGACAACCCTTATCCATATAGCCAGTCCCCCTGAACTGCACCCACATCAGGATGGAATGGCTGGTACACTAAAACATTAAAAGCCATCCACTAGTGAGGGAGGTATATCCCAAGTTTCTTGAAACAGGATAAAATCATAACAACTAACAAGGTTTGCCACTCAGGTATGTTAAGCTTTGCCTGTATGCCGGCAACATTCCAACTTAATATTTTAAGGAAGGGCCTCTGTCTGTCCGTGGCAGGAATTCCTGGGGCAGATGCAGAGATATCTACTAAATAATCAACATTGCAAACACAAGGAGATGATGGACGGAGCGCTGAAACTTTTCAGACACTCACCCTCAATCACAGATCTGGGTTGAGACCATCATTGTTCTTTAACTCACTTCGCCACCCCAGTTCAGACACAGCTGTATGCAAATTAGTCTTGACCCTGCGCCTCATGGTAACAGTCCAACCGAACAGCCAATCCATGTCCTCCCTGGACCGAAAACAAGCATCCTGGGACAGGTTTCAGGCTAACAGCCATCATCAACCAGGCTAGCTTGAATCCCGTGGCAAAGTGAGCAAGGGACCCAAGTCTGGGCATACCCTGCCAACTAAGGGTGAACAAAGCAAACACAAGAACCAACATTGGGCATACCATTGAGCATACCACAGTGAAGGGGTGCTGAGGCCCGAGCTGTTGACCTGCCTGGAGTCCCCCAAATGTGGGGATAACTGGCACCTGGGCAGTTTTCCTTCCAATAACTCCCCTGGCATAAAAATACCTGGATATTACAAATCACCAACAGTGGGTGGGGCAATGCGGCGCTAATAGATCACAAGAAATGTCAATCTATATTTCCATACTACTGCGTGCTGAGAACATATTAGTGCGGAGTATGTTAAAATAAAAATTCCGTAACCCCCGATTATCTGTGGAAGGGGGGGAGGGGCTTATAAAAATTTCCTAAATGCCAAGTGACAATCTAAGTTTGTGAAGCTGTCATATTCTTTTGTGCTTAAGATTTTTCTGACACATACAGGATTCTGGAAATGAACAACAAGACAGTCCCCTGTTATGTGTTTTTTTGATTGACCAAGTCATTCCACCGTTCTCACCATTATGATCTCCTTTTTGAAATCCCATGCATTAAAACATATGTTTGTGAATCCAATGAGCCACCTTATTCTGAAGCTGTGGCCAAGACTCCTGCTGACCAGTCAATAGAGAAATCCCCACGGCCAAACTGAACACATAAGGGCAGGCCGCAGGGAGAAGATTCACCATATCAAGACATTGTAAGGGGACTGTATCCCCGGTATCCTGTGGGATTAAGTAAGGAAGTGCCAGGCCTGGATGCACTGGGGTTGGTTGAGTGCTAATACTTTAAGCTGCAATCTTCTTGGAGATCATGCCACCATTGCTTATCGCTGGGTCAAGCCTCCTGGTATTTGTGTCAGAACTCTTACCTACATTTGTTGCGGAAGTACAGTGTATATTTTGTACAGGTAGTATATTACCCCCAGATGAGTGACTACCCAAAGAGTTAGGTCAAAAGCCCCTTGATTCGGCCTAATACTTTCCTCAATAATGGCACTTAATTTGTCATATAGAGCACGTGTCTGGTTGCGTCCCACGCACCTTGAGCCCCAGCAAAGTTATGAAGGCACTTTCGGGCGCAAAGGAAGCAGCATCGGTGGCTACCTGCTGCAAGGAAGCTTGTAGCTTATGGTTCAGCCCCCACCAGCATCATCAGCAGTCCCGCGTCCCACGCAGCGGGAGCCTCAGCGAGGTAATGAAGGCATCTCCTGGCACAAAGGAAGCGACACCGGCAGCCACCTTCCACAAGGAAGTTTGGAGTATGAGTTTCAACCCCCACCAATACTGTCAGCAGTCTTGAGTCCCAACTCTACTGAATGTTAAATCAGTTGAAGGGTTACATCGATATGAAAGGCATTTAACCCAGGACATATGCACACCATCTCCATGAGGGTGTCCTTGGTATACACCACCACAGAATCTCCCAAGGCGTTTCTCAAGTGGAACGTTTCTTGGTTATACGACTTCAAATGTGTAGTACAAACGCAGGAGATTAGCATCTCTTTTTCAACTCTGCAGCAGTTTGGAGTCTTACAAGTTCCTTTGATACTGAGCACCACCTCTTGTGCTTAATCCTACAGCAAAGTGGTTGTGAAAGTGGTGCAGTCTAACTGCTGGTGCAGTCATTGGGGTATGACTACAAACCCCACAATATTGCAAATACAAAAAGACATGACTCTGCTCTTCCAGGGGCTTTGTTTCCAAATGTATTCAGGTTATCATCAGCATTCCACCAAACGCCACCAATACGTTTCAACTATTGCAGTCTATTATATATATATATATATATATATATATATATATATATATATATATATATATATATATATATATATATGTATATGTATATATATATATATATATATATATATATATATATATATATATATATATATATATCAGCACACGCTCCCAAACAATAGTGTCCAGAAAAAACGACCAGCACACCGGTATCGTGATGAAGTATATATTTGTTTCCAAACCCCCCAGCACCCCCGACAGACGCGTTTCGCTCAAGGCTTCGTCAGTGTCGTCAGTGTACAAACAGTTCACCATTTTTAAACAGTCCGCCCTTTCTAGTTCATAGACATAGAAAATGTACAACTTAGTTTCGTGGCGGCCATCTTGTAGTGTGTATATACAATCATTTTTACTGTTCTCTTAAGAATGGCGATAAATAAAGTGCTATGTGCAAATTTTAAAACCACGTTTGACAATTGACAAAATGTTTTCATGACTGACACTTAAATTCGTGCAATTTTAGCTTTGTGATACTAGCATTATTATTTACATAGTTTTTTTAGACATCCTCCTTGTTGTGTAGGGGTGTATTCCCAATTATATACAAGTCATTCCTGTGTGCAAATCAAGTATATTTACAGTTATCATATTCCTAAACCCATTACAGACTGTGTGTGTATGTACATTGTGTATATACATATAGTAAAGCCAAAATTGAACTGGGCAGGTTATTTGTGATTGCGCCCTATATGGGCTAGTGATTCGCCACACTTGGCAGACAAAATATGCTAGTATCACTGTAATCTGTTATATCTCTTATCCTCATGGCATTTCAGGGAGAGTGTACGTTTTCGCAAGGCTGCAGTCTCATATAATTTACATTTGGTCAAGGAGTATCATTACAGTATACTGAGATACTAGTTCTTCTGGGGGATCGGGGGATTCTCATAGGTGTACCCACATTTCTGCGTCATTATTGAGACCCCATGGTGTCATAGTTTTAAGGTCTAGAATGTACCTCGATTCCAGTATCCGGAGGGCTTTTTCTCTATTTCCCCCTCGTTCTGTTCTAGGGATCTGATCTATGCAGTAGTAGGAGAGTAAATCTCTGTTACTCTGGTGTTGTTCTGCAAAATGACGGGCCATCGGGTAGGTTTTATCATTGTTCGCGATGGCCCTCATATGCTCTAAGATCCTCATTTTCGCAGGTTTTATGGTGCTGCCTACGTACCTTTTTTGACAGGGGCAGACCAGACAGTAAACTGTATATTCTGAATTACAGTTTAGATGTTTAGAAATCTTTCTGTCCGCTCTGTCCTCTCCCGATCTACATGGATACTCCTTGATCTTTTTACTGAATTTGCACGCCTTGCAGCGTAGGCAAGGAAAAAAGCCAACAACCTTGTTGTGTGTTTGATTCGCTGTTTCAGGGGAGTAGTGGCTGTGAACTAGATGGTCCGAAAGTGACTGGCATCTCCTATATGTTACCATGGGTCTGTCTGGTAAGACCTTTTTTAGGATGTTATCAGTGTGTAATATGTGCCAGTTTTTCTTAAAGGTTTGGACCAGTTCTCCAGATTTGTTATTAAACGTTGTTATCATTCTGACCTGCTCATTGTCTTTCCTTGACTCCTTAACCAACAGGAGGTCCCTCCTGTCCACATTTTCTGCCTTTGCATTTGCTTGCTCTAGGATGTTACGCGAGTATCCCCTCGCTTGAAACCTATCGCTGGCTTCCTCCCGGGCTTTTTTGAAATCATCTGTTCCAGAGCAATTTCTTTTTAGTCTAAGGTATTCACCATACGGTACATTCCTTACTAGACTCCTTGGGTGGTGGCTGGCCGCATGTAGAATGGCATTGCCGGCCGTTGGCTTTCTATAAAGTCTAGTGTGGAGATGGTCTTTTTCCACAAACACCTCTAGGTCAAGGTAACATACACTCTGATCACTTATGGTGTAGGTGAACTGTAAATTCAGCTCATTATTGTTTAGAGATGACACATACTCCTCAGCCGAGGCCTTGTCTCCCCTCCAAACAATAAACAGGTCATCGATGTATCTGGTCCACATCAATATGTTTTCACACCATCTTTCATTTCTGCCTTCCCATGCCTCGTGCTTCTCCCAAGAGCCCACGAATAGATTCGCGTAGCTGGGGGAGAAGCACGAGCCCATAGAGGTCCCCCTTATCTGCTTGTACAGTTGGCCTGCAAATAGGAAGTAGTTATTAAACAAACAGAACCTCATCATGCATAGGATCATGTCACTGTGTGTACGATATTTCGGCTGTTTTTTCTCTAAAAACCACTTTGTCGCACTCAGACCTTGTTCATGATCTATGCATGTATACAGGTTAACGACATCCATAGTTATTAATAGCATGTCTTTGTCCCAGGAGACATTGTCCATGATGCGGAGAAAGTCCTGTGTGTCTCTTACATAAGAGGGCAGGTCCTTAACAATCGGTGCCAAGAAAATGTCTATGAAGCGCGATGTGTTCTCCAAAAGGCTGCCGATCGCCGAGACTATCGGCCTCCCTGGTGGTCTTTTGGCATTTTTATGGATTTTTGGCAAATGGTAGAATGTGGGCAGCATGGGGGAATCACAGTACAGAAAGTCAAATTCATCGGGGCTTAGCATGCCCTCTTCCTTCCACTGTTTTAATAGATTTTCATATTCTGCGATAGATTTGACATATTCCTCTCTTTTTGCTGTGATATAGCATTCTTTGTCTCTCAATTGTCTCTGTGCCTCCTGTTCGTAGTGTTCCTTACTAAAAAAAAAATTAAAAAAAATAAAATAAAAATAAAAATATATATATATATTACCTACTGGCGGTCGCCAGTAGGTATATATAGTTAGGATTTTTTCTCTATGGGATTTTTGAAAATTCTATGTCTAATAACTTTGCCGTTTGTGGACGGAATTGGCTGAAATTTTCAGGAAAATGGCACATTTTGTTTCTGAGCAGCCTTTGAAAATTTGGGGGGGTTCGTCAAGGGGGGGCCGAGAAAAAAGGGGGGTCCCAAAACGCGTTTTTCCCATGTTAATTTCCATAGGGCGGTTGGCCTCACTTTTAGCCCGAACGGCTGAATGGATTTGCACGAAACTTGGCAAAATTGTAGGGACTGGTAGCCCGATGTGCCTTTTGTAGGTCTCAATATATGTGCTCCAGTGGATTTTGAGAAATTAACGTTTAAAAAAAGATATATATCTGTAAGCGCGGACCGGGCAGCGGCCTAGGACGCGTACTTTTCGCGCAACGGAGCTTTGTGAAGCGAAGCTGATTGGTTCTCCGGCGTCTGTCAACATTCCAAACAGTCCGTAGTGGCCGCAAACAGTCCGTAGTGGCCGCCATCTTGTCTCTCGGTAGGATCGAGAGACAAGAGGAGGCCAAAGCGAAGGGGCAAATGACCATAAGGGGGAATAGTAGATCCTCGCTGACCCCCTAGGTTTGATGTGGAGGTTTTAAAAGGGCCCCGCGGGGCAAAAAAAAAAAATTATAATAATAATCTTACGGCTGAATGGATTTGCACGAAACTTGGCAAAATTGTAGGGACTGGTAGCCCGATGTGCCTTTGCTAGGTCTCAATATATGTGCTTCAGTGGATTTTGAGAAATTAACGTTCAAAAAAAGATATATATCTGTAACAGCGCACCGCTTCGCGTACTTTTCGCGTTACGGAGCTTTGCGAAGCGAAGCTGATTGGCTCTCCGGTGTCTGTAAACATTCCAAACAGTCCGTAGCGGCCGCCATCTTGTCTCTCGGTAGGATCGAGAGACAAGAGGAGGCCAAAGCGAAGGGGCAAATGACCATAAGGGGCATAGTAGATCCTCGCTGATCCCCTAGGTTTGATGTGGAGGTTTTAAAAGGGCCCCGCGGGGCAAAAAAAATAAATAATAATAATAATCGAACGGCTGAATGGATTTGCACGAAACTTGGTAAAATATTAGGGACTGGTAGCCCGATGTGCCTTTGCTAGGTCTCAATATATGTGCTTCAGTGCATTTTGAGAAATTAACGTTCAAAAACAAGATATATATCTGTAACAGCGCTCCGCTTCGCGGAGATAAAATTATATCTGTATTACCTAGCTGTTGCTAACACCAGTTAGCGACGGCTAGTAGGAGATAGCGACCATCTTGGGCCCCACTTTGCATGTGAGTGATATTTATCACTAATGACATGCAAAGTGGGCATGCCAAGATGTTAGCGACTGGAAACAGTCGCTAACATCGCTATCTCCTATTATCAACTTTTGGAAATATTCGAGATAAGCGCGAATATCTCCAAAAAGTAACAGCTGCCCTGAGCAGTTCTTAGCCATGTTATCCTATGGGAGGTGGATAACATGGCTAAGAGGATTAGCTCGGTAATGCATGAATATCGCTGAGTTTTCAGCGATATTAATGCATTGCGGTCGGTTTTTATCGTATTTGCGATAAACTTTGATAATAGCAAGGTTTATCTGCGATAATTTCTGACGGTAAAAAAATCTTTGCAATGCATCGTTAGGGATAAATATCGCTTAACTTTGGTAATATGCCCCAACGTCTGTTAACGTTCGATTCGAAGGAAATCAGGAAGTGTTGAAAAACATTGTCTGCGCCATCTTGTCTTTTTTCAAATGCCACACTTTTGTCGTGCACGGCAGCCATTTTAGATGCCTTGACCAGACCCACTCTGTGCACGCTGTCGATCCTTAGCATGGCTCCCCACCCTCGCAAGCATCTCCCCCAGGCAGTGGTCACCCCCGCTCTCTGTCTTATGCATGGGTAATAAACCTCCCCCCATCTGCGCTGCTCTTTCCTGAGAATCACACCCTGTGCCCGCCCGACACCTCCCTTTCGCCCTATTCACTACTGCACCCTCTGACACTCCTTTTCCTCTGTGTCCGATTGTCCAGGCTGGTCCTAGGGTATCAGCTAGCCCTGCAGATGTAGTTTATGGCCACAGCTGTAAAGATTCACCCCTCTTCAAAGGAGTTATAGTAGATCAAGGCCCACACTCGATGAGATCCGTCACAGCAGAAGCGTTGCTATTATCTGAAAACCATCCTGTATTGTGATTGGGGAGGGGACCGAGCGTGAAGCGGAAGATTCCAGGGATGACTCTTTGTACATCAAAGTTTTTACAATTATGTGTCACATTAAAAATATATAGCACTCCGACAAAGTAGTAAGATTATAAAACTTTAATAATTTATAAATATATACAAGAAAACAAAAATAGTAATAACATATAAACATTTTTAGGGAAAAACAACGAAGTAGCGGTCGGCTGTGCGAATAGTCCCAACGCAGCACAACGTCCAGATTTCCGGCGTGGGGCGGGTCATCAGTAGCAAACTGTTGTGCGAATAGTTCCAAGGCAGCAGAACGCGCTGAAATCTAGATGACACGAAAGTGATGTCTAGTAAGTTGCCACCCAGCAAATAACGGCGTGGGGCGTCGCGGGGGGTGGGTCTTCAGTAGCAAACTGTTGTGCGAATAGTTCCAAGGCAGCAGAACGATGGCACCAAGGTGATGTCCAGTAAGTTGCCGCACTGGTTTTGGTATCCTACAATGCTGCTCCGAATAACGGCGTGGGGCGCCCCGGGGGAGGCGGCGTGAACGGGCCTCTCCAGGTGGAGTGTCATCTGTTGTAGTGGGGCGCCCCTTTACCGTTTCAGTTGCCATTCCGTCCGTTTTTGGTCCACTGTGTCAAAAGCCGCAATTCAGCTGAGTTGCGCCCACTCTTGCGGTGCAGCGATAGGCGGCTGTCACAGGACTCTCAAAATGGCGGCAGGCTCTTTCCTTTTTGGGCCTGGTCCACTGAAATGGCCCTGGGACACCTTGGAAATCGGACGCTTGTCTGCTAGGTCTTGGACCCCATTCTCGAAAGCGTCCCCTCCGCCTTGAGAATTCATCAAAAGTTTTGGGGGCCCCGACTCCTGCAGGCTTCTGGTGGGGAGCGGCTGCCATGATTGCTCGCGGAATGACTACGACGGAGCTACGAGATGGTGGTGCTCTCATGCTGACGCCAGCTTCAGTCTGAAACATCCAGAAACAAGGTGGGGCTTTCATCGTTTGGAAAAAAAAAAAGTTTTCATCCAATGAAAAGTGTTGTTTTTAGGTCATATGATCAAGCCTTCCATCATTAGGAAACCAAAAGTAAAATGAACCAATGAAAAGTTTTATAAACAAGTCACATGACCTGTTATGCGGCATAGGGTATAAAATGCGGAGAAAATACGTTGGCACGTGAGGCGGCGTCAGTAGCGGACCGATGTGCGAATAGGCCGAAGGCAACACAGCGCGCCAAGATCCGGATGGCACCGAGGTGGTGTCCAGCAAGTTGCAGCACTGGTGTGGCCATCCTACAATGTTGAAAGTCGGCGTGGGGCGCCCCGTTGGCCTGTGAGTTTGCGTCAGTAGCGGACCGATGTGCGAATAGGCCGAAGGCAGCACAACGCGCCAAGATCCGGATGGCACCGAGGTGGTGTCTAGTAAGTTGCCGCACTGGTGTGGCCATCCTACAATGCTGAAAGTCGGCGTGGGGCGCCCTGTTGGCCTGTGAGATGGTGTCAGTAGCGGACTGATGTGCGAATGGGGCCAAAGGCAGCGCAACAATATTTTCTGACTGACACCACAAGGCGCTGAGATGCCAAGATCCGGATGGCACCGAGGTGATGTCTAAGTTGCGGACTGATGTGCGAATGGGGCCAAAGGTAGCGTAACAATATTTTCTGTATGGAAGATACCACTAGGCGTTGAGATGCCAAGATTCGGATGGCACCGAGGTGATGTCTAGCAAGTTGCTGCACTGGTGTGGTCATCCTACAATGCTGAAACTCGGCGTGGGTCGCCCCATTAGCCTGTGAGATGGCGTCAGTAGCGGACCGATGTGCGAATAGGCCGAAGGCAGCACAACGCGCCAAGATCCGGATGTCACAGTGGTGGTTTCATAGTTGAGAGGCACTTCATCTGCAGTGGGGCGCCGAGATCCGGATGGCACCGAGGTGATGTCTAGCAAGTTGCTGTACTGGTGTGGTCATCCTACAATGCTGAAAGTCGGCGTGGGGCGCCCCATTAGCCTGTGAGATGGCGTCAGTAGCGGACTGATGTGCGAATGGGGCCAAAGGCAGCACAACGCGCCAAGATCCGGATGGCACCGAGGTGGTGTCCAGCAACTTGCCGCACTGGTGTGGCCATCCTACAATGCTGCGCCGAAAGTCGGCGTGGGGCGCCCCGTTGGCCTGTGAGTTCGCGTCAGTCAGTGGGGGCTGTTTGAGGATCTGACTGCATTGGAAAGCAATGTGATGCTGTGCGTCGCCCCCAAGATGGAGGTTCCTCGGCTGCAGTGGGGCGCCCCTTGGTGTTTCACTCGCTATGCAGCTGAGTTGCGTGCGCACTTGTGGCGAATAGGCCGAAGGCAGCACAACGCGCCGAGATCTGGATGGCACCGAGGTGGTGTCCAGCAATTTGCCGCACTGGTGTGGCCATCCTACAATGCTGCGCCGAAAGTAGGCGTGGGGTGCCCCGTTGGCCTGTGAGGTGGCGTCAGTAGCGGACCGATGTGTGAATAGGCCGGAACCAGCACAAGGCGCCAAGATCCGGATGGCACCGAGGTGGTGTCATAGTTGAGAGTTCTGAGCAGCGCTTGTAACACTGTCTGAAGCTTATTTGCACCTGCTGCAGCTTCACTATTGCCCTGGTGTGGCCTAAGATCGCCCATGACATAGGCGGCCACCTCCCGGGGTCCGGCGGAACTTTTTTCCTTTTCCTTTGTGCATCTTGTCCCACAATCCGTTTGACCTGAAGACACGACCAGGTCCCTGAATGTGTGCAGGGGGACGCTATTGATTGAATCAAAATGGCGGCTTCACACAAAGCTGACTCAAGCGTTGCTGCTGATGCTATACAGAGAAAAACTGGTTTTCAGTTTGTACATTCTTCAGGATTTTTCCATCCAAGGCTGGTTGAGAGTTTGTATAACAATGGCTTCAGATTTTCAACATACTACTCTTCAACATTCTTCCTAAATGTAACAATGTGAGACTCACTAGGAGAACGGTGTAGTGAGGGCCACAAACGGCTGTTTGTCTTTCCTTTCAAAATGCTGCCAACAATATTTTCGGAATGGAAGACAACACAAGGCGCTGAGATTCGGTTGGCACCGAGGTGGTGTCCAGCAAGTTGCCGCACTGGTGTGGCCATCCTACAATGCTGCGCCGAAAGTCGGCGTGGGGTGCCCGAAGGGGGGGGGGGAGGCGGCGCAAACGAGCCTCTCCCGCTTCTCCATGTGGAGGCAGTTCATCTGCAGTGGGGCGCCGAGATCCGGATGGCACCGAGGTGGTGTCTAGCAAGTTGCCGCACTGGTGTGGCCATCCTACAATGCTGCGCCGAAAGACGGCGTGGGGTGCCCGAAGGAAGTGTCCTTATCCAGGGCATTATCGCTGTATCATGTCCTCCACTAAAATGGCCCTGGGACACATTAGAACTCGGACGCTCGATTTTTTTTTCCTTTCCTGTACATGCAAAAAAAGGTAAATGCCCGGTACGTTACACGCTTCATCTGCCACGATGAACTCTCCAGAGGAACCGAAAAAATATATAGTTGTGGTAACTATACCATGCATCGTCATATGGAGAGGTGGCACCAATTAATTATAGTGCTGCATAAAAGAGAGATTTGGAGGAGAACCCCTGACCTGCTAGTACATTCATCAAAGAAGTGGCACTGAGAGCTTCAGAGGCAAGGGAAACGGTCCCAAATTTTTAGAAGAACTTTGGAAAGATTAAAATGACATGTTTAGATTGTGGCAAATTAATTTCATGTGGACAGATGAGTGTTACTCTAATAAATACAGCATATGAACATCATCATAGTCGATGGTTGGTAGAGACATTTTGACTATATCCTGGACCTGCCCGTCCTCGCCCAAAATGGCGCCGGAATAAATGGGACTCGTAACTCCTTGTTGTGTACTGGTTGCAGAACCTTGAAATCACGAGATACGTATGCAGTTTTGAAGCACATGGCGGGCGGGGACGAGAATTGATTGAATATTTCGACATCCCTATTGATATTAAGTTCTGATGTGTTATTGATTACTGTACTGTTGAAAGTTCGAATTAACGTCACCCATGGTACTTGCCCGCAAATGTATATCTAGATAATTTTATTGTAACTGGCCCTGTCGTATTTTAATTATAAAATGTACGTCCACCGATTCCGTAACTGTTAGACACCTTAGTTCTTGCAACCTAATGGCCCGCCCGTTACGTTCCTCTACAGTGTAAATGTCTACTCATCACATACGATTACAGTTTGCTCCGTGGCCGGCCCACGTGGTTATAGGCTCGTATTTGTATAATGAAATTTTCACAATAAAGGTTTTTAAAAGAAAACATGGTAGTAGTATATACATTGGTAAAGTTTGTAATAATAGTCACTGTTTTAGAATCATTAAAAGGCAAGTGAAATAAAGCAGACCAATTACATGAAGGGTAAAAGGTATAATACGAAGGAACGCAGTAAAGATAAATGGTCAAGGGCTGTTGTGTTTTCTATTCCTGCAACATAAAGTGATCGATAAGAATCTCATATTCAGGCGTATCGGCGACTAAGACAGCAGGTCGACCCTCTTTTGCTCAACGGCTCCATCATGGGACGAAGAAACGCTCTTTTTCTCGAAAAAAGAATATATTTTACTTGCAGGACAGTTGTAAAATTTCCGGGAAAGTACATTAGCCTGGAACATTATAACATATATTTAAGAAAAAATAATGTTCGGAAGTAATGAAAAGCGTAATTTTTAGGTCATATGACCAAGCCTTTCATCATTACAATAAGAAAAGTAAAATGAACCAATGAAAAGTTTTATTAACAAGTCACATGACTTGTTATGCTTACGTTACGCGCTGCGCGCCCCGGATGACTTCCGGATGCGCTAACGCGGCGCGTCATATGACGCATTACGCGACAACGCAGGTCCAGAATATAGTCAAAATGTCTCCACCAACCAGCGGTCGGAACACAACCCCTTTCAGCAGGCTAAATAGTTCTGTTAAATGACAACAGAAGGGACAGGCAACAAGAACCATCAGTCAAAGAGGGGAGGGCTAGTTCTTCTCTACCGGGTTACATTGGGGCGCTACCGGAACTGATCGAATTGGTAGTCTACAGTGTTTCTGGATGTTTCAGACTGAAGCTGGGGTTAGCATGAGAGCAGCATCATTTCGTAGCTCCGTCGTGGCCATTCCGCAACCAATCATGGCAGCCGCTCTTTATCGTTATTTTGGGCGGGGTGGGTGGCGGAGCCGAGCTGTTTTGCAGCCATCATTGTGTGGAGTTCAGTTCATCTCACTAGTTTTGTATTTGTCATGAGGGGTTGTTCCTAATGTTTCTATTTTAGCGAGGTCAAAAAGAGATCCCATTAGTGGCCTACTGATTTTGCTCGATTCCTTTTCTTTTTTTTACACGATTTTTCGTTATCTGCAAAGACTAAACAGAGTATTGCGACTCTGTGTTTGTTTGTAAATAGAGAATGAACCAAAGAGAACTAATTCTAAAACAGTAAATACTTGGATAACAATCAATCAAATGGAGAGAGAAGCAGGCACGACGGATTACAACGGGGGCAAAGGCCTGCGTTAACTACCTTTCACTATCTGCAAAGAGAGAGTACTCCTAATAGAAATGAGGGGGGGGGGCACCATTCAAAGCAGATCAGTGTGCATAAACACGAATTTTTTTTCACTTACCACGTACTTGACATTCGACAGCTTATGATATTTGCTATTAAAAAACCATTGAAATTCACTGAAAAAACCATAGGTTATAGACCATATATAGTTAGGAATTAGCATTTACAAAACCTTGAAAATTCACTGAAAAAACCATAGGTTATAGACCATATATAGTTAGGAATTAGCATTTAAAAAACCTTATTTTACTCACACAAAACCATTGAAATTCCATATATAGTTAGTTGCACTAACTATATATTGCGCACCCGCAATCCACTGCTGATCATGTCACATATTACATCATTCATGACATGGTCAGTGACATCACTGATGACATCACTGATGACATCTCAAATGACATCACTGATGACATCACTGATGACATCTCATTTGACATCAATGACCACATCACTGATGATATTATTCATGTGACAATACAATGCATCTCTTCACATTTTAATATAACCTCTGTTTCACCCAGTGTTAAAAACAGAGTATAATTTTTGAAACCATTGACACACCAATACTAGTTACTACATACGTACTCACTGATTCCTACGTCTACACACACATTCACTCATTCACCCATACAATCATTCATACATACAATCACTCATGTTTACAACACAATCATATGCACTCATACACCTATACAGACACTCACACTCTGCCACTCATCCATGGAGTTACTCACACACCTAGTCAGTCCTGTAAAGAATCAATCACACTTCCATTTTCTACTCTATACAGTTAAACATAGAGCACCTTACGTTTTCAACCATATACTAACACATACTTACTCTCTTATACAATCATTGATACAAGTACACATTGATCTGTACAGAGTCACACACCTCCCATCCAGCCACACACACACTCAGTCTCCCATGCAAATACTTGGGCAATCAATCAATAACCCATATAGTTACTCATATAGCTACTGATCAACACATGCAGCAGTTTACAGAACAACAGACATAATGATGCACAAATTAAGACAGTTTAGTCACTAACCCATGCACTCAGTGAGACACATTTAATCACTCACTCATACATTCAGTCATGCACCTACTAAATCCTTCGTCCAGACACTTATACATCCACTCATTCTTCAATATGTAAGACATATTTTAACTTTACAGAAACATAGTCACTGGATGTTGTCATCAGTGATGTCATCAGTGATGTCATTTGAGATGTCATCAGTGATGTCATCAGTGATGTCACTGACCATGTCATGAATGATGTAATATGTGACATGATCAGCAGTGGATTGCGGGTGCGCAATATATAGTTAGTGCAACTAACTATATATGGAATTTCAATGGTTTTGTGTGAGTAAAATAAGGTTTTTTAAATGCTAATTCCTAACTATATATGGTCTATAACCTATGGTTTTTTCAGTGAATATATATATATATATATACATATTAGTACGCTCAAAATCCTCCCGCATCGGGAAAGGAAAACAGCACTCTGGTGGCGGCAGTCAGCAGCGGTTTATTTTCAGCAACAGACAAACGTTTCGGCGTTAGCCTTCGTCAGTGTTTCCGACCAGCAACACACAATTCCAATTAAATAAAGTTTTGTTACAAGGGTAGACATCGATAAGGGACCAAACCCTACAAACACCAAGCGCCAAAATGGGGGCCATCTTGGAACGGGTTCATAAGATGAAAACCAATGTGAAATACTACAGAGAATCGGTATTCTCGCAAGAAAAATGGGCATTTGAACAATAAAAATTTACAAATACATATCATAAAGCCGTGGATCGGCATATGTCCCTTAACAGACGCGTACCATGCAAAAGATATATATACGCATTCACATGCTAGGAATTATGCAGAGATATTCAACGCATATCATAAGACATAAATTGACTGCGATACATGATTGCATAAATATAATCAGGCGATTGCAGAAGATAAAATAACCACCATAAAGTGAAAACAGCCAAACCCCTGCCACTGGGAAAGGAAAAAGACTAGAATACTTAATCAAGGAAAAATATTGCAAAAGATTTCAAAATGAGAATTTCATATACAATTTCTGAGGAATAATTCATAAACAATGCAACGGTTCAATCAGGTAAATTGAAATAGGACTTAATCAAGACATCAGCATCATATCAACAAATCACAGCTTCAGAACATAATCCTAAAATAAGACATTCAGTTATGTTCATAGCCAATAGCAGTAGGAGCAGAGCCAGATAATATAAGCAGTCATCCATAATCTGTTACAGTAGATAAAGGTAGTTATTATTTACCATGGTGGACTGCCATATACTCCCCGCTATTCATACCTTTCGGGTGCTTAGTGGACAAATCAATGATATACCTTGATTCAAGGCGTCGTAGCCTTCTCAGTCTGTTCCCACCCCGTGCGTTGTATGGAACATGGTCTAGCCCGAAGAAACGTAACTTGTTTCTATCTTTGTTGTGGTATTCGGCAAAATGCGGGGCTACTGGGTAGGAGGGGTCTACTCTGTCTATTGCCCTAAGATGCTCAAGCACTCTTAGCTTGAGATGGTTGATAGTACTACTGATGTAGCGTAAGCCACAAGGGCATACTAGACAGTACACAGTATGGACAGTGCTACACGTGATGAATTTAAGGATCTTGTTGGTTCTGCCTGCATCAGGGATATCATAGTGGAGCACCCTCCGGCTATTAGCACACGCTTTGCACTTTCCACAGGGAAATAACCCACTCATTTCCTTAAGGGTTTTGGGCTGAATATAGAGGCCTCCAAATGGTTATGCACCAGCATATCTCCCAAAGATCTAGCCTTGCTAAAGGTCACTAGGGGAAGTGGTGGCAAGTCTTCTCTCAGCACTTCATCAGTAAGCAAGATGTGCCAATTCTTGCGCATCATTGCTTTGAGGTTGCCGGCCCCCATGGAGTAAGGTGTTATCATCCTAAACATGCCCTTCTCATTGGTGTTGTTCCCACCCGGTTTCTTTTTTCTGGGTTTGAGCAGGTCCTCCCTGGGGATCCTCTTATCTCTCCTCAGTGTGTTCTGCAGTAGTGGTTCATCATACCCTCTTAGGCGGAAGGGGGCCAGACAATCTGAGGCAGCCGCCTCAAATTCCCGATCTTGGGTGCTATTCCTCTTGATTCTCAAGAGTTCCCCATAGGGGATACTCTTGATGAGTTTAGGTGGGTGTTCCCTTTTGGCGAAAAGGATAGAATTCCCCGCTGTCTCCTTACGATACAGCGAGGTGTGGACATGGCCTTTCTCAACGTACACCCGTAGGTCCAAGTAGTTGGCTGCCACCCCACTAATTGTCCCAGACAGATGCACATTGTAGCTGTTGTCATTAAGAGATTGGATGTACTTCTCTGCCGTGTCCCTGGTCCCCTGCCACACGATGAACAAGTCATCGATATAGCGGTACCAGTGTACCACCTTCCCACTCTCCTGGCCTTCCTTCCAGCTTCTGGGCACCTGCTCCTCCCACCAGCCAACGAACAAGTTCGCATAGCTGGGGGCAAAGCAGGTGCCCATCGCCGTCCCAGAGATTTGCCTATATAGCCTATCTTCAAACAAGAATATGTTGTGTGTTAGGCAGAACTGCACGAATTCTAGGATCATGACATTATGTTGTGCAAAACGGATTTGACGTTTGCCTAGGTAATGTTCAATAGCAGCTAGGCCGTGAGTGTGATCAATGATGGTATAAAGACTGGTGATATCCATCACCAAGAATAGATAGTCAGGCTCCCAGTCCATAACAGCCACTTTGTTTAAGAAGTCTTTAGTGTCTTGAATGTAAGATTCCAAGTTCAAGACAAGGGGAAAGATGTAATTGTCCACGAATCTGGACATGTTTTCTGTCAATCCGTCGATGGAAGCCACAATGGGACGGCCTGGGGGAGAGATATTGTTTTTGTCCAGCTTGGGCAAGTGATAGAACGTCGGCGTCATGGGGTTGTTACTGCGCAGGAAGATATGTTCATCCTTCCCTAACATGGAGAGGTTGTACCATTTTAGAACCAAATCATCATATTCCCTGATACTAGATTCATAAGCTTCCTTAGTAGTGATGGTATAATACTTTTTGTCCGAGAGTTGCCTCATTGCTTCCTGTTGATAATAGGATCTCGTCATCAGAACAACATTTCCCCCCTTATCCGAGGGTTTCATAACAATTTTCTTGTTGTTCATCAAATCTTGCAGGGCTTTTTTCTGTGGTTCTGTGATGTTACGAATGTTCGTACTGGTAACCTTCCTGTGCTTTACTAAATCCATTGTCATGGCCTCAGCAAAGGCATCAATAGCGTCCCATGGCGACTGTGGGATAAATGTAGAAAGGGGTTTAAAATGGCTTTCATCCCTCTCTTGTTCAATCCCCTGTATTGCCGCCCTTTGCACCATATCCGTACCTTTAACTTGTATTGGTTCAATCTCAGTTCTCAAAGCTTCCATATCTTCAATGCATGGCATATCTGTGCCTATCAAAGCATCAGTAGCCGTCAATCTCGTCCCATGTTTCGATGGTCCCTTGATGTGTGGTCTTAACTTGAAGTACTTATGTAATTTCAATTTCCTGGTAAACCGGAAAAGGTCTATTTTGGTTTGCGTATATTCCAAATTGGTATTCGGGCAAAAGGTGAGCCCCAGGCTCAGGAGTTCATGTTGTTCATTGGTGAGGACTCTATTCGTAAGGTTGACCACGGTCAAATTGGTCACCCCTGCTTCCTTGTTGGCCCTTACTTCTTTTTGTTGCGACTGGTCCAGTTCTGGGGCTTTGCTCTGCCCCTTCCTCTTCCTTTTGCCGCCACCCCCTGATCTCCTGGTTCTCCTTTTTCTTGTTGCTCTGGGGGCTTGTTCTTTCCCCCCCTCAACCAATTTTGTCGTATTAGTTGAAACTCGGCGTGAAAAGGAACAGCCATTCTTCTGCGTTCATGCACGGGGCCCCGCTGCTCATGACTTGATTCCCCAGCTGTTACATCAGATTCCGAGGTTGCTGCACTCGAACAGGGTGTAACTTGGGCTCCCTGGTTCATGGCTTTTCTGGGCGCATCGTACTTTTTGGCGAACGTTAGGACATGTCCCTGGCGGTAATCATTTTCATCACGCTCAAACTTCTCCTGCTTGCGCATCATTATCTTTTGTTGGTATCTAATCAGGCGTATTTTCATTGCCTCCTTAAGTTCTTGGACCTTGGCTACATCCTCCTCTTTGTCAATCTCGTCTTCCAAGGTTATTATTTCAGCCAGTGCCTTGTCTCTGTCGCTCCATGCGTATTTAACCAAGAGCTTAAGAATGCCCTCGCAGTACGATGCTGTCTGCTCTTGCCAGTCCGTTAGTAGCTGGGGGTCTGGATGCTCATATGAGGGCACTGTATACACCCTTAGCCCCCGTGGTACACGTTTCTCCTCGATGTAACTGCTCAAGCTGGTGGCCTCCCACCACTTCCGAATCTCTCGCTCGTGCAACTTCTCCAGTTTGAACATTGCCTCGTTCAGTCTACTATTTCCCGTTCCCGAATCTGAGGGTGAGGCCGTCGCTGTTATTGGCTTATCGCACTTTCTAAACATGTCCTGTGCGAGAGCGCAACGCTCTTCTTCACCAAGCATGTTCATATTTGTGGTTAGGTGGTGGTCAGTATCACTTTTTGTTGCGCTCGTGACTAGCTCGGCCGAGCCCTGCTCCGACTGCCGCCCTCCTAGACGCTCTGCCGTCAATCCACTGCAATATCCTTATAGATACAGGGGAAAGGGGGGACTCACCAGTGAGACGGGTTTCAAGGGTCCCGTTTGGTGCATGGAGAGATAACGCTGTGTTGCTTCACTCCGGTCCTCTCTTATGCCCTTACGCAGCTACGGCGGTGCTCGAGATTGTAAAAGTTCCAACGCTCAGTTTCCACAAAACCACTCGGGCAGTCTGGAGCGGGTGCTGTCAGCGTGCCGTGGACGCCCGCAACATAGTATGCTCAAAACCCTCCCGCATCGGGAAAGGAAAACAGCACTCAGGTGGCAGCAGTCAGCAGCGGTTTATTTTCAGCAACAGACAAACGTTTCGGCGTTATCCTTCGTCAGTGTTTCCGACCAGCAACACACAATTCCAATTAAATAAAGTTTTGTTACAATGGTAGACATCGATAAGGGACCAAACCCAACAAACACCAAGCACCAAAATGGGGGCCATCTTGGAACGGGTTCATAAAATGAAAACCAATGTGAAATACTACCGAGAATCAGTATTCTCACAAGAAAAATGGGCATTTGAACAATAAACATGTACAAATACAAATACATTTATCAAAAGTAAGTCTGCAACTTACACATCGTTGGTGTCCACAGCATAATGTCCTAATTTAAATTTTGATCCTCCAATTGATATCTTTTATAGTTGCATTCTGGGACATGTGCTCCAACCGGCAGTGTTTCTTTAATTCCCTCCAGTGGACGGTGCTTTTGCTTGCTGTTTCCATGAGGCATGTGCTAATATGAGTATTCCACAAACATCATATGGAGGTTATGGAGATTTGAGAGATTATGGATATTATGATTATGAAACCCAGATGCGGCACACCTGAAAATTCTAAAATTACTTGAATGCTATTGTACTCCTCTCCCATCAATAAATAAATGCAGCCTTTAAGGGGTACAATGACCACTGGTCACAGGAAACAAACTAGCTTAGAATTTGAGAAAATGTGACACATCAGTAAAAAAATGTATAAAGGAGTTCACTATCTCAAAACTTTACATGTTCTTATTCCATCACCCAGTTGTTTTATCCTATTATGTTATGCACAACCCTTATGATGAGATTAAAGCAATATTCTAAAATTGATGAATAATGGAAGAGTTACAATGAGGTCAAGTACCATTTTTATTAAATGTGTCTTTTCAAAATGGTCATTAGGCTGAAATGTCAAAATGAATTCATATATCCACATTCTTAATAGAAGGATAAATATATAAAAAATATAGTCTAATACACTTATTGATTCAAAATATGTCCCAACTGAGTGTAGATTTTTTATTAGCTTAAATGGGGCTATATTGTAGTAAACTACATTAGGAAACATTTGGGGCTATTCAGAAAGATAACTTACACTTGGGAGTCATTTCACATGTAATTTACTCTTACTCTGTTGAGTTACCATTCTACTTTTGCCTATTCCCAAAAAATTAGTGGCTAGATACTCAAATGTGTTGACTCATTTGTGTGCCAAATTTACATGTGAAAGTTACCTCTGTTAAAAAAAACAGTGGTAAGTCCAGCACCACATTGATGATCACTGATATTGCAACACCGTCCATTGAAATAAGGGGGTTGGGGACTTAAAATAAAACCCAATAGCAAATACTGTTAAATTAAATTACATTGTTTAAAATATTAAGAAACATAAATAAATATAATTGTTCATTTTTAATGTACTTAAAATATGTTATATTAATTATATTTAAATCAAAATTAGGTGAATAGTGCTGTAGTTATTTTTTGTTCTACATTTAAAATACTTGTATAAACATATTTTAGATTAATTTGTAACATAAAATATATTGTAACTCATATATTATAAAGTATAACAGACATTTGTAATGCTCCTTATATTTCACCATAGGATGATCTCCACCCTCACTGTGGAGTCTCCCAGTGGTAAAGTATAGGGAAAAGTAAAAAAGAGTATTCAACTCGGAAAAAAAGAATAAGTTAAATATTAATGTAAATTCATGTTATTTATTTATAAAAAATGTAGAACAAAAATTAAAAACATGCTGCAATACAATTAACTTTAACTAATGTAAGCATATTATATTAAATCAAACTTATTTTTTTAAAGTTAGAATAAAAAAATTAATTCTTGCCTAAAGTAAAAAGCATATAGGGGCCGATAGTCAGAGGCATTCTGACCGACACAGTCGGTTTGCGGTCTGACCACATGATTATTATGATGTCGGTCCATCGTAAACCGGCTGGTCATTCCGACTAGGTTCCGACCGGTTCTTGAAATCCTCAATTGATGGTGTTACAGCTGTTGGAATTTTGATGTTGGTTTCCCATAGCCTTTCCGTGCCGGCCTTTCCAATGCGGAAAGGTTGTCAGAAAGCAATTTTGGGGGCCCCTAGCAGGGCTCCCTTCACCCTGCGGCCTATGGTTGGTGGTCGAGGGGGTACCCCCCTTGGAAAACCCTGCACTGTGTGCCAGTTAGGCACAAAGGGTTCCTGCCACAGGGTCCAGGGTGCAGGGTCCCTACATGGTGTGCCAGGCACCAAGGGGTGCCTGCCACAGGATGCAGGGTTTTACATGCCCCCCCTCTTTTCTCTATAGGAGCCTGTATTACGGACAGTTTACAGCTGTGACACAGCATCCATAAAGAAAAGTCAGTATCCAACCCAACTGAGTTTGGCCGCATCGTAATCAGGCGGTCGGAACCGCCAACCTCAGGTTGGTTGGTCTCGAGTCTGAGACGGTGTCGGTCTGAGACAACTCTGACCGACATCGTAATAAGGCCCATTGTTTTTATTATGCATTAATAAGTATTAATTGATGTACAGAATTCATTTTAAAAATGTAATTACATTTTAATAAAAGTTAATGTTAGAATAATATGTATGCATGTGTTTATATATATATATATATATATATATATTATTTTAGTGCTAAAATAGGTTATAATTGATTAATAAATAAAATGCTTTCTTTTTAGTTTCGTTTAAACAATACATTATATTTTCAAATATTTGTAATAATCTAATTTAACTTAGCATTGTTTCCTCTGAGGTTTTATTTGAAGTCCCTATCTCCATAATTTGCTATGGGAGGATGTTGTAATAACAGTGGTTGAGCATTTGTGTTGCTGGACTTACCCCAGCTCTGAGTTGGAGTGATTGAGTACTGTTTTAGGTCTTGTGTTGGGTGTAGTAACTTTAGAAGTGCCGTTTGTGAATAGCAATGGTTTACTCTTTTGTGGGTGGATGCATATCCCTCCCTAACCCCTTCCAAACCCACTCCTTACTCATTTCTAAACCCCTCCAATGTACTAGTAGGTATGCCCCTTTTTCCAGTCACTCCCCTTGATCCCTCCCACATTTACGACTGAGTAATAAACTTTCATGTGTGAGGCTCTTCCAATAGAAATGATAGGAGAGGCGAATTTAGAGATTTTCAATTTTAGGCTTGTGATTAGCATTATGTAGTACTTTAGTAGTACTATTGTAGTACTACTAAAAACACTACTAAATGTGAATAGCCCCTAATGTTTCTATAAGATGATATTGTGGTTAAAATATTCTGGCGCTTACCTTAATGACTATTTGATGAATGTTTCACTTCAAGTTCTTAAGATTAATAAACAACCTACACTTATTGCTCATTCCTAAAGCTAGGGCTCACATAGGACTATAGTTATGAACTATATGCAGGATTGATGAAGGAGTCCTCTTTGGTCACCCGGACCCCATGTTAGTCTAATTAGTCACTGAGCGAGAAAAAGCATCAATCAGTCAATCAATCAGTACTTTGAAATCATGACTAATCACCCGTGAGGGTACCCAGGCTCCGGCATCCCATACCTTTCAACTAGTAAAACGTAATGTGGCACTGCCACCAACCACAACTGATGGGTCAATCCTGACTGAAACAACCTGCTTAAAGGCAGCTGAGAAGCCTCAAAAAGACGCTACCCAGTTCATATGTATTACCTGTCAGAGAATACACTGTCTGGTACTTTCTAATCTCACACTTTGGCTCAAATGCGTGATCCATGACAAGATTCGGTCGAGTTGGCTCCAGGTTTGGGTGATAATTGGGATTATGTAATTGGATGGACTGGGGTATTAGAAACATATGTATAACTAAGAGGATCTATTTTAATGGGCTTTTTAGACCACATCAGCTTGGACTCATTTGGTCATATAGGAGTTCAACTGGCTATTGTGAGATTCATATGGTTCCTCTATGAAGCAAATTAGTCAAAGGTCCTTTTGTGGTTGGAAGAAAGCTAACAGAATGATTTCTGGTTCTTCATTGGATCAATGCAAAAACAACAGTTGATGGACAGAATGCAGAACAATGTCATACATTCACCCCAGTACAGAGATCCGGGCCTAAATCCATCTTTTTTTGCACTCTACACCACCCCAGTTCAGACATGGCCATATGCAAATCAGCCTTGACCCTGTGCCTCATGGGAACAGTCCAGCCGGAACTGCCAAGCCATGTCTTCCCTGGACCAGAATCAAGCATCCTAGGACCGGTTTCTGGCTATCAGCCGTCATCAGCCAGGATAGTTTGACTCCAGTGGTGTGGAGAGCACGGGACTCACGTCTGAGGATACCCGTCCGACTCGGGGTGACAAATGCAAAAACAACAGTTGATGGACAGAATGCAGAACAATGTCATACATTCACCCCAGTACAGAGATCTTGGCCTAAATCCATCGTTTTTTTGCACTCCACACCACCCCAGTTCAGACATGGCCATATGCAAATCAGCCTTGACCCTGTACCTCATGGGAACAGTCCAGCCCGAACTGCCAAGCCATGTCTTCCCTGGACCGAATCAATCTTCATTGGATCAGTCTGATTTGTGTGTTTTGTAATTTTTTTTAAAATTGTAAACCAATGAAATGAAGAGCACAACAAGAGATGGTACTGGATGACGCAGTAATGCGTGAGGGAAAACTTTTGTGCTCTTCTTCACAGTCAATAGATCTGACAGTTTTGAGGATGTCACTGGGACATTTGAATATTACTAAACAAGGATAAAAAAGTAGCAAGGAATAGTGCCAGCGAGAAACACTACTAGAGCTGAGGTCATGCACTTAAAAATAATAATAATAAACAAGTTTACAAAGCACATAGCTACACTAGCTAGTGTGTACCCGCACTGGGGGTGGAAGTCAAGAAGGGGGCCACAGTTTAGGCATACCAGCACACTGACCTCTTCTATTCTGTTAGACTTGTAGAGCGCATGGCTACCCAGAGGCTTCGTAGCGCTAGAACCAACTCGGAACAGGCCAATCTGCAACAGAATGGGAGGGGGCTAACTCATGAACAAGCAGGTTTTCAATGACTTTCGGAAAGGAAATTTGTGGGCTTGGTGGAATAATCCAATCCATGATGAGTTCCATAGTTTGGGGGCCATGGAGGCAACCAAGCGGCCTACCCATCTTGATCTAAGGCTCTTCAGAACTGTCAGAGGATGGGCTGAGGACGATCTCAGTGGTCTGCAGGGATATAGGTATGGGTAGAGGCTGTAACAGCAAGGGGCCTTTATTATAAATTGATCGGTGCATAATGCACAGTGCCTTAAACTGCACCCGCTGCTCCACTGGAAGCAAGTGCCTTTTTAGCAGACTGATGCCTAGGTATTTGTCTTATTTCACAGAGTTGTTAAGTCATATGCTTCTGGTACGTAACCTTTGCATTTACCATGCTCCATGTAGGCCAGCTTCCTCTTACAATCAAGGAGGGGGTGTGGAGCGATAAATCTCTAAATTTCGGCCTCTACATACACAGGTATGGACAATGCCCTGGCCACGACAGAATCCCTACTACAGTTCTAACCTGAAATTAAGTTGTGTTCCTTGAGGAAGGCAGAGAGCAGGGCAAAGGTGATCTTCCAATGAGTTTGGAGAGGAAGAGTCTGTTGGAGGCTGGTGTGAACCTCGAAGAAAGTGTCTTCTCTCAAATGATGTAATCAAATCTGGCAAAGATTTACCAACTACACAATGATAGATTGACGTGAATTTATTTGCCACCACATTTTATGGTAGAAGGGGGTATCCTATGTGGAACTTTGCATTAACAGTCAAAAGTAGATTTCATTAATCCCTGATTGCAGAAGAAGACACAACAGCATCTGGTCGAATCATTTGTACACTACGTTCACAAGTTCAAGAATCGACAAGGTGCTTTTGCCACAGACAGCTTCTAAATCTATCATGAAAGATTATTATTTGAAAGGATAACTATACTATGCTTGAACTTCTTGATGCCAGGCCTATATAAAATATATATTGGCTAAGTGTGAAATCCTTGCAGTAGGTGGGAAAAATATAATTGCAGTTCTAATGCTTATAATTTCTGTGAAGGACAGGGTGAGGAAATAGAACCACGTGAGCAGTGCACCACAAATCAATTGTTTTGAGAAAAATAGATTTGAAAATATGACATCAAATAAGATACAACTAACTGAAATGTAGAATGTGGTTCCTAATGGAAAACAGTGAGGTCATTATCAGTAGCCAAAGTGCCTAAGGCATAGTGCCGGCATCTTCACCAAGCTAGGGGACAGAGCTTAAAGAGCGTAGGGTATCTTAGGATTTGAAACAGTTAAGAGCTGGAAGACTGATAAGTGACAGATCTTTGCTTTACTTATCACCAGCCACACATCCTCTGTGGATCTGGAAAGACATCCTCACGCCATCAGAACCTCCCCAACCCTTCTTCAGTTCAGGAAAGACGTGAAGACGCACCTCTACAATGTTACATCTCAAAGCAGTAGCAAAACCTCTTCATGTCTCAGGTGCTAGCATTCACCTTAAAGGAACACTGATGATTTTATCTGTTTGTTTGACCTGCACAGTGCTCCTTTGCCTTCCTACTAGGCTTACACTATAGAAATATCACATACATACATATTGTGCCTATTTGTACATGAAAATGCCCTAGCAGAACTATTATTTGCTGAAGGTGGCTAGGTTCAAGTGTGACCTCCTCCCATGAGCCTTCAACCCAAAAAGAACATGGCTGTGAAATCAGCCAAGGTGGGTAGAGAGAGAAATGGGAAAAACGGGAAGTGAAGGAAAGAAGAAAGTGAGGTAAAGGAGAGAACAGTGGTGGAAAAAAGATAAAGTGAAATAGGAGTAAAAAATCATGAAAAGTATAGGAGGATGAAGATGGAAGATAAACGTGAGGGGCAATTTAACATCATATTTGCACTTATTACCTTATTGAACATAGGAAAGGGGCTGTGCCTGCACTGAAACTACTTTCTCCAATAGCAGGAGTGACCTAAGGAGTCCTGCTCTCTGGACCTGACAACCGGTCTGTGAAGGTGGACTTGTGCCACCATCCAAGTGCTGGGGATGAGCCGCTGCGGGTACCACTGTCACTGCTGGGGGACTACAAGCCCCTTAATCTCTTGTTGTCATCTCACTTGCAGCCGATCATCTATTTAAGACGATGTGTGGTCCCATACCGCGGGCCAAAGGCAGACCTTTCATGCACCCGTGAGTTGAGGAGATCAGGTTGGGCCACCCCTCTTGGTTCTTCCATCTTGCTGCATGGTGAGTTTTGTTAGGTGGTGAGGAACAGATAGTGCTTTAATCACACCACTATGGCACTTCATTGTATCTGTTAGTTACATCATGGTAAAGCGAAAGCTTCCTGGGGACCAAGACTGGGGGATGTGAACCCTAATCAGGTTTGCAGAACTGTCACAACTCTTGACTCTTTTAACAAGGGCAGCGGGCGTCCTCGCAAAAGAAATCGATCCAGCAGAGCGACACCTATCCTTCAACCTAGGTGAGACCTCTAGCCCCTCCCCTCCTCAGACAGCTGATGACCAGATGGATGACCAGATGGCAGCAGTATGGGAGGATGGTTCCGAGCCTGTGTTACGAGACCAACTGAATAATTGGTTGATTCACCAAACACCAGTCCCGGGGTCTGCTGTAGCCAATTCTGTCCCTCTAAGAAATAGCGTGAATGGCTCCATCGTTAGTGGTCCCCTTGCAAAAAGCCATCTGAGTCCACTCCTCCAGAGTCTGCTCCATTCTGCTCAAATGGTCCTTTGACCTCTGGCCTTGCACGCTATTTAAATGGCACCTTTACCTCTGGTGCTGCTGTTGGCGCTGTGTGGTCAATATTGATGGTCTAGGCTGCTGGATATAATAAAAGCTACAGTGGCTGACTGTATCTAACCTCTAATGCCTCTGATACAAAATCTGGAGGATGCTATTGCTCAGTTATCTCTGCCCGAGACAAAGGATTTAGCAGGGTTTCCCCTTTGAGTACTGATCCTGCCTCATGCCATATCATCATGTGAGGTCCTACACCCGCTAAGAACGCCTAGTCTTCTTCTACGAATGAGGTGGGTGTTCAGCCTGCAGGATCTAATAGTGTGGGGGCCCAATGAAAATTTGGGGTGCAGGCTGTTTCTCTATCAGGAGATGTGCCAGGTATTAATTACCTTTCCCAACAAGTCATGCCCTAATCTTCCACCTAAATGCTGCCCATATGTAGCTAGGTTAACTGACGTACTGTGTTTGCAATCTACAAGGGAGGAACACACTTCCGAACTTAAAAACGAAGTCTGTCATTGGCGGTCTTCTAACTCTGACTTTATAATGAGAGCTTTTAGTGACATTCTGTTTATCAGGTTGGTTGGGTTAGACAACAATTTAACAGGGACTGTGTTGTAATCAACTGTAAATACCCTGGTTTAGTTAATCGCCTATTGCAATCTGGTGCAGCAATTGATACACTGGTTGGGAAAATCAACATTGTGCCATTGTGCTATTTTTATCAACATTTACAAAGTGTGAGGGGCAGGCGAGGGCTTTTGCTATCCAGATCTGTGGAGCGCTGCTGTTCCTACCTCAATTGTTTCCTTCACTGTCTGATTTGTCAAACGTAGATTTACGCCCCCAGCCTTAATTGGTATTGTATGGCCCCCTGTGTAGAATAGTTAGAGGGGGGGGGTGAATATGTGTATTCAGGTTCGATTAATAGTAGTCCTGTGGTAGTAAGCACTTGTTATCCATCCTTGTCCACCTTTTGTTGAAGAAACACCTCACAGTATATCACGGGGTTATTCACAAATCGCCCTTGTGATAAGGAGCGAAAGCCTAATGGGGGAGGGGGGGCGAGTACGGAGAGGCCAATTCGAAGACAGGTCTGCAGGCTCAGACAAGGCCATGAAATTTGTATCCTTGAAAATTGTGGGTATGAGGATAAAATTGGAAAATTTAGAATGGGTGAGGATAATTGGTAGGTATGATGTAATATGCTTGCAGGAAACGTGAGTTAGAGCCCAGTTTTTTTAATGGTTTTCGTTCCTTCCATACTCCTGCCATGCCTTCTAGGGCAAATAGAGCAAAAGGTGGCCTCCTCAATTTTTTTTTAACACCTGCTTGGGAAGCGTGTGTACATTTCACAGTGTCTCTCCTTACTTCCATTGCTTGGTTTGTGAAACGTGCAAAGATTTGCATCTTTTAATTTTTTACTTTTGCAATAACCGCTGTACCGGAAATATAGCCCAGGTAGCGTGTTCACTAGAGTCACAGTTGAGGACCATCCAATCCCACCATTCCAAAGTTTTCAATGTAATTTAGATGGGCGATTTTAATGTGCATCACTGCCCAAGGCTTGAAAAATCTGCTTGTGGGCTAAAGGACAATGAAGGAGAGTCGTAGGTTCATTTTGAACACAATGAATAAGGGGACTCTTTGAATGGTCTCCTGGTAAAAATGAATCTAGTAATAAATAACAAGGTGGATTCCCAGAGAGTGTTTGGCTAGCACCTTTGGGGACCCAGATAGAGGTACTACGATTGATTATATCAGTGCCTTTTTATTAATTGGTAAATGGCTCACTGACTTTTTCAGGGTTTAGTGACAATGCCTGGCTGTCTTGCTCCCTAAGAGTGCAGGGTTTATTAAAAAGCAACAGAACTGTGGTTTCTAAGCCAGTGTTAGCCACCAAAAATCGGTTTTCCTTGAGGTGGACAAACATAAGTTTTTCCATGGGCTCCTCTACTGCAAACAATCAGGGGTGTTGGCTTGCCTGAACCTAGAGCTTCTCTCGGGACAGGTTATTTCTGCTTTTATGGATATTCAGCAGCATTTGATTATGTCTCTCATTCTAAGTTGTGGTCCATTGTGGCGAAGATGGTTATTGAAGGCCCGATTATCAATTTTATAAGAGTAATGTACTCAGGGGCATCTGCCTGTGTGCGTTTTGGCTGGGAAGGCGAATGTAGTAAGCACTTGAGATTGAAAGCGGTGGGGGCATGATCTGGCCACAAATGGCAATGGCCACTTGAATCCCGAGCTACGTGTCAGAGAGGACCCCAGAAGGCGGTGAGGGCTTCCGAAGATCCATATTCGAGCCGTGCCTGCTGGATCCTTGCAGCGGGTGAACTTGGAAGCCGGTGTGGGTGTTTTTGAACTTGGAGAAGAGCTCCAATCCGACCACCGCAATCGGGCCCTGAACTGGGCCTACTCCATGTGATCGAGCCACATATTGCAGTAGGCAACTCCCCCGCCCAAGTTGTGGGCCTGCGCGGAACCTCACTCCTGCCGTCCCCTCCAGCCGCACCACCGCCTACTCTGGGGAGCCTCCAGAACCTGATCTAGGAGATTTGGATCAGGAAGGCTCAACCCCCTGCCCCTCCACCTCCTCCTAGCTCACTGGGGCTGAACAACGAAGGGTCCGGGGGAGCGGCCAAGGCCCACGGGCAGCAGCAACCCTGCCCACTTAATTGCGGTGGCGGGTCCCGAAGGAGTGGATGAATGAGGCCCTCAGAATCCAGCAAAATCACCTGCAGAGGGGACCCTCCACTCGGGCTGGCCCCCTCTGGCATGCACTGTGGAGCAAGAAGACCTCCTGAGCCTCCCACACGTAGCAAGGTAAGCTGTATGGGTGCACTACTAATGGGGATGCTGGTGCCACTGGTCCCCCCACTCTGCAAACCAATTAAATGCTGAGCCCCACCCTGATGGGGTCAACCCCGACTGTCTCACTAACGCCACAGTGGGGGAGCCTCTACCTCACCTTCCCCCCTCTCAGTATACAGTGAACTCTGCAAGTGGCACAACAATACACACGCAGTTGCTGGGGTGGACCCTACACTGGAAGACGTATTGACGGACACGCCCGTGGGCGCTAGGATGGAGCGGTGACCCACGGCCAGAGCAGTCAGACCCTGGTTGAATGGCACAACAGGCAAACATCCACTGCCCGTTGCACGCCCCGGATGCCCCAGACCTCTGACCCTGTTATACCATCTTGTCCTTCTGAGGGGAGTGTCCATTGGCCCCGGTCTACACTGCTCGCAGGTGGGCTGCCATGACAACCAAGGATCAGTACGGAGAAGGAGGCCTCCGGACACCTGCAGGGTGCCCCCCCTGGCGAGGACACTGTACATACACACTCTGAAAAGTCCGTGACACTACCAGATCCCCCCTCTTGCCAGAACTATTGGAAGCTCGGGCCCTATTGCTGAAGAGCCTCCGGTATCCTATAAAGACCACCTCATACTGCTAAGGCTTCCCGAACATCATGGATACCTCTACAGTGGAGCATACCACCCCATCATCCTACCTGAGACCTCAGGAGACATATTTGCCCAGACCACTCGGCTGACGTACACATCTCCCCTAACTTGAGGCTGTCCATGTGCACCCACACCTGCTGTCTGCCAGCTGAGGGACGCCAACGGAAAAGCTTGCCCACCTGTATCGAGGCCCTGATAAGTGATTCAGAGATGCCTTCTGGCAAGACGACAGGCAAACCAGCAAGACCGCTCCTCTCCTCTCTTCACGGAAACAGCAAAACAGAGCTGCTCCACCCTCAGCGCACACAACACTATTCCGACATTGAACACTGCCCAGCCTGCCATAGCTTCTTCCCTGGACGCCACTATGTAATGGCTACTTCATGAAATCTCAGCTGTGGGCTGATTGCTATAGGGCATGGAGACGTCCTTATCAGCCCTTACTGCAGAAACCAAGTCCATCTGCGCAGACATCGCAGAATTTCAAAATCGTATGGATGGTCTGGCTTAATGTATTTCTATAATTGAGGCCTGTCGCAACTATTCCAGAATGAGACCAAGAACTCTACTACCTCTGTAGCAAGCTTACGGACATGGAAGACAGAAGTCGCTGGGACAATATTCATTTTTTTGGATTACCAGAAAACGTGGGAGGCCCCGAAGACAAAGCCTTCCTTGGAGCCATCCTGCCAAAACTTACCAGCCTAACCTTTGATCCGCCACTGGAGATGTAGAGAGCCCACCGTATAGTGCCGCCTCTCGAAGGAACTCCTCTGAGCCCACAACTACACAATTCTTACTTCTTGTGCCATGACCAAGACCGCCAATTGATCACAGTGGCCCGCATCTATGGACACCACACATATGAGGGCCACGAGATCCAGATAGATGCAGACTTCTCCAAAGAAACCAATGAACACTGCAAAGCCTTTCTCTCCATTCGGTCTCTCTTTAAGCAGCTGTACATTAAGTATGGACTCTTCGAACCTGCACACCTTCAGACCACCAAGGAGGGAGTTTCCAAGGACTTCTATGACCCAGAGGACCTCTGGCTCTTCCAGGAAAGCTTACTTCCCAGGACATGGATCAAACCGCCCTCGCCCTGGGAGACAGCTCCCTCCACCTAACATTGTCCCTCCCATCAGTTTCTGGTGGACACTGGTGGAACTACGGAGACTATCATTTCAGGGGCAGAGGCCTGGATAGGAGTGCCCGTTCCCTGGGTGACAGGACTCAGGCCCTCCAAGCGATGGCTGCTCTTATGCGGGAGCATGTCAGGAACAAGTCACGCTCCCCCGAAACCACAGAGGACGCAGAAGTATCCTGAGCTGTGCTTGCCAGGGTCACCTATTCCTGCCTGAGGTGAAGAAGATTGTCGCCCGGATGCCCGATGAATGCATGCAATGGACTGCTGAATACCTGACTACTTGTTATACAATGTTTTTAATTTTGTTTCTCTCTATCTTTCCTCCTCTCTATCTACAAATGTTCATACTGTTGTCTGAATGCCGCCAGTAGCCTATATGCTCCACATGCCATGCATGTCCTGTTCTCCATGGGATGCCTCATTTCGAGTATACCCTCCCCCGCATCATCGTCCTGACCTGACCACACACACCCACATTATCAAGCGTGTGACACCAGACCCCCAATAGCCAAGTTGCCCTGATTGGTCATAATGCCCTTTCCCTCTACATAGCCGCCTGCCGTGATCCACCACCACCCGCCTCTCCCACACGCGGTTAAAGGCAGCAGCCATGACCGCATACGTCCCAGATCCCTCAGCCTTACTGACCCCAGAGACCACTCAATTCCCTCCCTTTACCTCGTCTGACCATGAGCCCATGAGCCTGTCAGCCGATAAAGAGACCATGATATCCTATCCCAACATTTGAGACGCAATTATGCCTGCACCAGCCCCTCTCCGTTGTGCCTCCTGTGACGACACAGCTGACCAGCGTCCCTACCTAAGCATGCAGCATTGGCCCTGCCTCTCACTAAATGTCTTCCCCCTGGGCCCTCTCTGCACATTCATACCATACCAGTATAGCCAGCAATCACACACCGGTAGGCTTTGAGACACTGGCACCACGGTTGTTGTGGTGGACCCACCTTTGCAAGACACTGAATCCTTCCTGCTCCCCGCCGCATTCTCAAATGGCAACAAATTCAAAATGGCCCACTGGAATGTTCTCTAGAAGACTTTGCTGCCAGAAGGGACCCCTGACACGTAGAAGCCCAAAAGCTCTCAGCGCACAGCTCTACATCCCTTAAGTTGCGCTCCCTGTGCCTGACCTCACTACCCTTCTCTCCCCACTGCCTTCTCCCCTTCCCCCAAATCTCAGCCCTCTGCTCCACACCTAAATGGGAGATACTTGGCCAACTGCCTCCCCACATCACTGAGGGACACCCGATAACAACCTTACCCATGTGCCGCTCACACCTGCCTGACCTCTCCCCACCTTCCCCTTCACCTGCCTCCCTCCTAAACTCGCCTCTTCTCTTCCCACTCATTCCCCACCCGATCCCTTAACCCCTCTTCGTACTGACCCCACCCTAGCCCTACCTCACATCTATTGACGCTGCCCCTCTGCCCACATTACACCAAGGACGCACACCAACCCCCCAACTATGCTCCCTCCCCCATGAACACAGATATCCCACCCCATCTGTGCTACTCGTACAGGACCAGACGCACTCATCCACCCCTCAAGACTCAGATTGTAATGACCACCCCCGTCCTTCCCATCCACTCCGCATAGTCTCATGGAATGTTAACGGCCTCACTCACCACATTAAGTGCAAGAAAGTACTCTCCTACCTCCGGACGAAAAAGGTGGATTCTTCTCTCCTACAGGAGACGCACCTAGATGCCTTGGAGTCTTATAAGCTACGCCGAGAATGGGTGGGAATAGCATTTCACAGCAGTGTGAAAGTGCAAGCTGTCCTTATCTGCAAATCTATACCCACCTCCATTGTTAAGTCTTGGTCTGACCCCAATGGCAGATACACATTTGTCAAGCTAAAGCTAGGTGACAAATCCCTGTGCGTAGGCTCAGTGTATGCCCCAAAAGGGAATAAACGCTCCTTCTTTCTCCACCTGAACCGTCTGCTTGTGGAGATAGGGGCAACCCGATATGTCATTGGAGGAGACTGGAACCTTGCTTGTGATGCGGTGCTGGACAGAACAGGCTCCTTGGACAACGGTAACGAGGGGGACAGAGCCCTGATGGGTGATATAGCCTCAGATCATGGCCCTGTGGACCACTGGCGTTTCTTCCACCCAGCGGACAAGGAATACACTTTCCTATTGATGGTCCAGTGAATCCAGGCATGCCAAGACTACTTACTTCCTCATATCCCAGTCAGTGATCGCACTCGTGGGTGAGTCCCGAATACTAGAAGCTGCACTCTCTGATCACTCCCCGGTCCTGATAGCCCTTGGCATTGGACTTTCTTTCCCGGGCCGCAAACCCTGAAGTTTAAATGTCCAGAGATATTGCTCTCCCCAGGGCAAAACCAAACTGAAGGCAGACTCTTCTTATCTCACAGACTACAAGACATCAGTGACCTCCAGCAGAACCCTGTGGGTATCCGCGAAAGAGACCTCCCACACTCCGTACCGGCACTTCTAGAGACCATCAACGGGTTTGCGGCCATATCAGGCTTCACAGTGAACTGGGATGAAGCAAGGCCCTATAACTCTCCACAGGCACCACGAAGGCCTCAATCCAAGACCACACCTTCCGCTGGAAAGCAAGCCGACTCAAATACCTCGGAGTCTGAGGGGACAGAGGGCTGGAGAGTATGGTTGCAGACAATCTGACACCACTAATCATACAAATGAAAACCGACTTTGACAAGTGGTCTCTCCTGGGCTTCTCCATGTGGGGACGAGTGCAAGCCGTCCAAATGGTAACACTGCTGTGTTTCACCTACACCTTGGGGATGCTGCCCGTCGCAGTGCCCCTAGACACGAATTCGGTCCTTTGTCTGGGGCTCTGCCCAACTCCGTCTAGCCGTATCCAAACTCACAGACCATCTATCCTTTGGTGGCCTTGGACTCCTGTCCCTGGAACACTACTTCCTGGCCATACACCTCTTTGCAACTAGCACACCTGTTGGCCAAGACACAAGACCCTCCACAATGGGTTGCTGAGGAGCGACCACTCTTTAAGAGAAAGGATGGTCTTCGCCCCATGCACAGTAACCGCACCCACCTAGCCCCTCCACATCCAGTGCTGCAAGCTACATACAAAGTGTGTTTCATATGTGCTTCGGAATCTAAGTGAAATATAGATATTTGACTGACTGACTTTAATTGTTTCTGTAAGTTGAGCAAAGTTATTATGCTGGTGCAGCTTTCATCTACAGAGTGAATACAGTTAAGCACCATGGACGTGTCGTGAAGCACTACAGACTCAGACTCAGAGTAATGTACTACAGTCTCACACTATAATCAGGTGAGAAATGGGGAAGTGTATTTTTGAATCCCCAATTAAATGATAAGTGTCGCAGAGGCCTTAAGTAATTTTTCAAGATCCTACCTGTGACATGCTGGTCGCTGTGCTGATTTAGGGTGTAGTCAAACTTGCTCAGCCAATACATGGGTGCACACATATGAGTATACATGTTCGCATCTAACCGCGCAGAGTTTTTTAAATCCAGCTATGCAGTGGCAGACCTTAATTGAAAAGGTGGGCAGTAGCGGTTAGCACTCAAGTACATTTTATGGAAACTTTCAGTGAGTGAGAAGTTACATTAGGTCAGAATTCACTCTGACATAGGAATGTATCCATGTTGCATTGAAACAGGGATTGTCATGCAGTTGTGCTGTGTACATCCACCATTAACATTTAACAAAAACAGCAAGGAGGAGGGGCATGATTAAGGCACTACACAGTAGGCAGAATGCCTACCTATAATTGGCCAGGAGCACTAAAAAAGGCTGGCCTGGGTGAGCATGGTCTAGTCTTTAAGATGTTTCTTATTTTAGTCAACCTTGTAGCATACAAGCTCACTTGTGCTCACCCCCTCAATGATTCAGAGCCTTGGACTCAGATACTCATTATGTCTGAAATCCCTCTTAAGACCCTGCCTGTGAGTACACTACAGTTTGCAATAAATCATAAACAACCAGAGAGATATTTAGTTTATTTTTTCAGATCTTTGGTAATACTCAGAAACATAACACTATTATTGTATGTGAAATCTAGTGTATCACAGGCACTGAATCACATTGCATTAAGGTCTCAGAGGTAAATGGGAGAGATAAAGGTAACAGATAAAATACACAGACATGAACTCCACACACTACGTAATAGGCAACTGTTAATATTGTTGCATGCTGCAGACAAGAGACCTTTATACATCTTACGCATCACATAAGCTTCCTGTAATTCTGATGCCTAGCCACAATATGAAGACCAATATCATTGTAAACCCACCTCTCTTTCCAAGTATGTTCCTTCAAAGTTGCCTGGTTTAAAAGCACAATAAAGGCATTTGTGATGGGGAATAAACTACAGATTCCCGTGGAGAAATGTGTATTGAAAATGAAAAAGCAGAAATGTCAGCTACATACTGAGAGGTTGCAGCTGGCACTACAGCATTTAATATACAAGAATACCACAGTAACTCTCTACTAGCAAATCAGATCAATTTCATTATGGATTTTACTGGGGCAGCTAGATCAGTGCCTATTATTTTTGGATGTATGATGTTACAACGCCTACTTTTACAACGCATACCATTACAACACATTTTTTACAACACAAAATCCTCTACAACGCATTCCATTACAACTCATACCATTATAACACATTTTCTAAAAACTACCATTACAACGCATTCCATTACAACGCATACTACCTTTACAACGCATGCCATTACAACCGCATACCATTACATTGCATGTATGGTAATTATTGGATAGTATAGGGGTAAAAATTACTATTCTAACTCCAGGGGGTGCAACAGTAAGGTAGGTGTTGGCTAGTGTAGGGGTAAAAATTACTTTTCTAACTCCAGGGGGTGCAACAGTAAGGTAAATGTTGGATAGTGTAGGGGTAAAAATGACTATTCTAACTCCAGGGGGTGCAACAGTAGGGTACGTTTTGGATAGTGTAAGGGTACTATGCGTTGTGATGGTATGCGTTGTACTGGTATGCGTTGTAATGACTGCGTTGTAATTACATGCGTTGTGATGGTATGCGTTGTAATGGTATGCGTTGTAATGACTGCGTTGTAATGGCATGCGTTGTAATGGATCTTGCGTTGTAAAAGTTTTGTTGTAATGGTAGTGTGTTGTAAAAGTTGCGTTGTAAAGGTTGTTTCCCATTATTTTTCAGTAGCAACTTTGCCAGTAGACAGAACCATAATCAATCATCCACTGAAATACAATGTATCCTTGCCAAGCCCACCCCTGACATACCTGGCATGTCGAATGGAAGCAATGGCGCTGCTGAATTCACTGTCAATGCTTCTGCAGTTGTAAAACTCCTCATAAGAAGGCCTGGAGGAGCCCTGGTACTCGATGCGGCTGATGCGGCAGATGCCCACGATGAGAATGATGAGCATGAGGACAAAGGCCACGCAGAGCGCGCCGATGATGATGTACAGCGAGTGGCGAGGCATGTTTGTGAGACTCTCTGCCACGTGGCCAGACTTCCACTGCAAATCTGAAAACACAAGCAGGTATTTGACATTTATTTTGCTGAATCTGTATCTTCACAGTTTTCACACTTTCAAATATCAATTTTTGGGTAACACTTTTGTACAACAATTTGAAATCAAACAAAAGTAGGAGTACACAGTAAAAGACAGCTGTTCCCTGTATTTTCTCTGAAAACAGTGGCTAATTTAGCACCAGGGCTCAGTATAATCCTATTTTGTTAAAAAAGTGGAGACAACACAGATTAGGGGTCGAATTTAGAGTTAGGTGGTAAAGAAAAACATGACTTCTACTTTCTGGATGGCGTACTAAATTACAGGGACACTCTATCAGTAGACTTTCTTCCAACATAGGGGGATATTCCCGAGAACGTGTGATAATTACCACAAAATTAGCTGAACCCAACTCTTCACATCGCAGTCTATCGCAGGAAAATAACGCAGTGTTAACGTTGTATTCTCAACACGGCGGTACCATGCGATAGGCTTACCATAACGCGTCAAATGTCTGCGATAAAGTCAATGCGACGCCGCAAAAATGCGAAACACAAACACAAAAAAAGTTGCAAAAACAATCGACAGGCCTGCAATTCCCACACGTCAGGGGTACAAAAATCACCATAAAAGCAGAACAAAAACAAAGCGAAACAAAAACAAACTGTGTAGCACCATGGATGCACCCGGACCAAGTGCAGAGGCCAACGCGAACCCCACAAGCCCCACAGATCACCAGCAAGGAACCTCGGGGTTGGGGAAGGGCAAGGAGAAGAGGAAGAGGAAGACGGGGTGCAGTCTGCAGGAAAACCGGATCAGAGGTGACAGAACACTAACATCAACTGAACGCCAATTTGACAAACGTGAATGCAGTCGGAGTGTCGAGGAGGTCAATGGAGGAGGCCAAGAGGCGCTGGCATGATGTAAAAAGCCAAACCAAGCACAAACCCGCTGCCAACAGGAAGTCAGCAATGGCGACAGGAGGCGGAAGTCTGTGCCACAGGAGGAGCTGGAGGAAAGGAAGGCCACAGTCATCAGTGTGGAAACGGTGCAAGGAGTTGGGAGTACGGACACAGCTCAATAGGACCTGAAACAACATCAACAGGGTGAGTAACGACCCGGGACTGGGGGGACGGGGGAAGATGGGCACAATGGCACACATGCACAACAATTTGTAGCACACTGCACACCCACAATGACCCAAGATCATGTCTCTGACCCCCATGGCACACTGCAGCACACAGACATAGCAATCACAGCACATCCAAAGACAATGTGTTACAAACTGCAACACTGACACTGCAGAACAGAGGACACAACTGGGTCCGCTCATGCGCAGAAACAGGCCAATCACATCTAACATAGCAGGAAACTGTGAGATTGAAATGTACCTGTACAACCTCACATCTGTCATGTATTTCAAAATTCCACTGTCCCGCATCAAATATTCAGCACCTCCCAAACAGTCACAATGTACATTGTCATACAGTCTGCATGTAAACTAGAACAATGCGCCAGCATACATGTCAACACAAAGTCAACATGCATCTCCCCATCACATTGCAGAGGGACAAACAACACCTCCAGCAGAGCAGACCAGACAACTCATCAGTGATGCTGGAGAGGACCACCACACCTTCGACACCAATGCCCTACAACAGCTCATGACCATCTCAGGCAACCCAGCCCCAGGAGCAGGGCAGCCAAGCTACATAGAGGAGACCCCAGCCCCTGCACAGACCACACAGCAGGAAGCACCCGCCACCACGGCTGGCTCCCAACACTTCACTGAAGCACACATCGCATTCCAATGCCAGGTGTTAGAATGCCAAAAGGAAGTGGCCGAACAGGTGCGGGTGGGGTCAGAGCTCATGGAAGCCGAACTAGATCAGATACGTGGGTGTCTAAGTCCCATCAGGGACCACCTACACCCCACAAAGGAGACCCACACTGCGACAGAGACACATGCATTTGCACATTTCCTGTAATGAACGATGCCCAGAGCCCCGGAATTCTCATTCACACACCCACGCTGGACCACCGTATGGTGGCCCTGTCCACTCCTCTTACGTATTGAGTGGGTGACGACAAAGCTACATGTCCAAAGTCTTACCCGCTGCCAGCGGTGACATGGTTGCGTCCACTGTACACAGCACAATATAATGTTGTAGGGTCCGGGGCCCTCATGCATACATTATGACCACACAGACACATGCAGATAGTTTGTGGAACTGGCTACGGGCACGTGCGCCCGGCACCTTTATTGGCAGGGTCACATGTACAGTGACGCCTGTGCTAGATGTGTATGGGGTGAGTGTAAGCCAGCCCTCACGGAGTGGTCGGTGCTGGCACCAACTTGATCAGTGAACACTATTAAAACAGAAACAGAAAATACCAGCATTACACAGACAACTGGGGAGCATCATGGTGGTAGCTGCAGCAAGTACAGAGGTCACCTAATATGCAAACAGAAGTGTCCGTGAGTTGCAGTGCACTGAGGTTGGGGCACTAGAGTTGAGCGCGCTGAAGTGAAGAAAATGTCTAGGATTGTGTCCCTTCGGGATATTCCTGATGCAGCTGCAGTGGGGTGTGTTACACCTGCATCATCTTCCTCATCATTGTTCCATGTCTCTCACACTGCCTGATGTAACATTGCTGCGTGAGCTATCCACCGCACACAACTCAATCAGAAATGGTCCATGGAGTGCTGAGCAGGATATCAGGCAGATGATGGCATGCACGACAGCTGTGAGCAACACCATTAGTCTGCCAGTACAACTGTTTCGACTCTGGCAGTTGGCGTCAGGAGGTGGTCCTGGCGGTGGTGGTGTGTACCTCCTGCGGTGATGCGATGTCCAGGCCAGACAGGACTCGATTTGATGTGTGAGCCCTGGTGGACCGCAGTTGAGGCCGAAGGCAGCGGACAGCATAGGCCACATACACATGGTGTTGATGACCCCAAGGCCATCGTCTCAAAGGCCATGTAATATCTCATCAGACAGGGTCCCTGACTTGAGCTGCAAGAAGTTAGGGGCCCAGCATGCATTGCGGCCAGAAGAGGCACAACGCCATGGGACGGTGACGTGCGGTGCACTGAGGTAGGGCCAAGCAGACCGAGGGGTTCCTCGTCGATGTCGAAGGTGAATGTAGTGGAGGGTTGTGGGGCACAGTGGAAGGTGCCCTCCAGGGCATGATGCAGAGGGCAGAAGCCATCCGGAAGTGGCACATTGAGGAGTGGAATGCTACAGCCTCGTTATTACCACCAAGTCGGTATCAGCTCAGCTACATGAGGATGAAGACAACACCCAGTACACAGACGTCACCAAAGTTCAACCAGAGAGTGTCCATGAATGTCGAGAAACAATCTTTGTAGCACCAGGGCTGAGAGGGGATGCAGTCTGCGATGAGGCCGGTACAATGATATGAACTCTGTCATTGCTAAATCAAGACTCAGTTCCAAATGTGTGACCTACTAGTCTGCTGTGTATGCCGGCGGAGTACATCAACGAGAAAGGAGTACTGCGGGCCTGTGTCGCGGAGGCCGTGATGGTATGAGGAGGCTGCCAGGGTTGCGGGCCTCGGGTTTGGAGCCTGCACCGGCACGTGGTGGGCCCTCTTTGACACACGCCTGTGTTGGCAGGTGAGCAGTGAGGCCTGGGTGCACAGGGGCGGCCAAGACGGGTTCAGGGACCAGCGGCCTGGGGTGCAGCAGGCGCACAGGATCGCAGGCAACACCGCTCATGGCGGCGCATCAGCTTCGTGGTGGGGTGAGAGGCGCCAACCCGGCAGAGACGTTCGGCATTTCGGAAGAGAACCACGCCCAGAATTATGTGCTTTTTATTCCCACCCCTATGCTGGCCTGGCGTACGCCGGGCCAGCCCACTCCGCTCATGCTTACAAGGCGGGACATAACAAGCTACATTTCCGCAATCTTCCCCACTGTCTGGGGTGACATGGTTGCGTCCACTGTCCACTACACTCCATACAAAAGCAGTGTATGTTGACATGGATATGTGTGTGGTTTGCATACTGCAGTCTGGCCATCACATTGACGCCACACTTGGCATTGTGTACATTCTCATTCATGGGTTACTTGCCTCTTTCGCACATGCCTGGTCCCCACCTCTCCCCATAATCTGCTATCGTGTGGCTGAGGTGCCATGCCGTTGATGGCTGATGTACATGGCTGGCCCAGGCTCCCACAGTAAGTTGTGCTGTCGTGTCTGGTGAGTCGGCTTGTTGTTTGGCATGTTGTATGTGAGTTTGTAACTTGTACATTCCCAGTGTTGTGTGTTGCATGATTGTGGAATTGAAGTGTGTTTATTTGGTACTTGCCAACGAGCAGCGCATTTCCATGGGTGCCATCCTGGTAGCACTAGTTGATGATGGACTGTCGGTAGATGTAGGAATCATGCACACTGCCTGGGTAGTTGGCGACGACATTGGTGGAGATTCCCCGTTGGTCCACTATTGCCTGCACATTGATGGAATGCGTGTGCATTGTGTTACGGTTATTGTGTGCAGTGTTGCCAGGGGGCACTAGTAGAACATGTGTGCAGTCAATTGCCACTAACACGTGCAAGAAGCCAACTATGGCATAGACGCCTTGCTTGGTCTCCAGCTGTTCTTACACAGTCCGAGGGAAGTATAGGTAGTGGGGTACCAAGCTGATGATGTCATCCAAGACCGCTGTGAGGAACTTGGATTGGGCTGGCAGTGAGACTCCTCCAACTCTGGTGGTTGTTGGTTGGAGGGTACCAGAGGCCAACAAGTGCAGCACGGCCAGTAGCTTTGTCTGAGGTGGGATGTTGGTTGTCCACTGTGTTGGTACCATCACCCTGTGGGCAGTGATGTTCAGGATGCTGAGGATGGTTGTCCTTTTGAGCCTGTAGTGGGCCATGACATTCTCTGGTGTCGTGTCTGTGAGGTTGGTGCGTTCTCTGAAGGTTGCTGTCTTTGTCTGCGCTGCCTCTGTGGTGGTCTGGGGAGGCAGTGGGGGCCAGGGAGGTGAATAGGGGGGTTCTCGGGGTGGTGGGTGTTGTGGCCCTGTTGGGGCTCCGAGCTGCATGATCAGTGGCTCCATGGCATCTGTTGATCTTCAGGTGTGGCTCTGGGCTGGGCTCTCTTTTCTGGTGCAGTCTGTCATCCGACTTTACACCAGGTCAGAGCAGGTGTTAATTTCCTGCTGCTAACGTGCCTTATCGCCTGTTTTGGGTTCTTATCCCCGATCTGGCTGGTCATAGAGAATGTTGTGGAGTGATGTTGTTGCAGCTTTTTGCTCGGGAACGCCTACTCTGCATCTCATTAGCGATAGTTGCCGGGGTCATCTGTGGCGATGTTTTTTGCAGCTGCTATCGCTGGGAATCTGGTGTTATGGGCTGTTATCATCAGCTTGTGAATGGGTGATCATTTATTGTCACATTGGCTGAGATAAAGTGCAGATAACTCAGAGATAAATCCTTGAGAATATGCCCCATAGTTTCTTATTTTGATAAGATTCCACTGGTGGCTTCTCCACTGCGTACTTCCTCCATAAATATGAGGGTTTCCATTATCACCTTAACTATGTTGTACAGGCATAAAACAGGATGGATGACAACTATAAACAGCTATAGACCAGGTCTAAAATTGTGGGTTTTCCCTATAATTACTTTGGAACCAAAACCCTAATTTTGTGTGTAAGTGTGCAATGGCAGTCTGCATTAGTTAGATGAGGGTTCCCTTAGGGTGGCACAATACATGCTGTAGCTGTTAGGGACCCTCTTTAGTACCCCTGCCCTAGGTACCTGAAGTACCATTTACTAGGGACTTACAGGGGGGCCAAAGGTATTGCCAATTTGGGAAACAATTAATTGTACAGTTTAGGGAAAGAGATCTGGCACTGAGGACCAAGTTAGCAGGAACCCCATTGCACTTTTTGTCAAAATTGCATCAAATACCAGACAAAAGGTGGGAGTGACCATGTCAAAAAGGGGCACTTTTGTACACCACTCACGATATTGGGATGATGAAACTGTGAAATATTCATTTTGGGTACTCAAGTACCATTCTCATGAAACAATGAAAAGTAGTCATTTTGTGGTGGAGTCCTTAAAAAGGACACAGTTTCATCCCAAACATTTGACAACTGTTTGAAATCAGGAAACAATTGCGGTGTTCAGGTGTCCGTTGCCTACCCAAGCATGCTTGGCGGTATGAACAAAAGAGTCAACAGAACAAAGGCGCGATGGTGGAAGACTGAGGATGAGAATTCTGATAATAACAGAATTCTGCAACAAGCTCAACTGATTTCCAATGACAAAGAGTCATCTTGGGTACAGCAGTTGGGAGCAAGTCGCTCTAAAGTAAGTCTGAGGTTTTAAAGTCTAAAAACGTTTTCTCACATTTTCCAAAGCTTTGAATTATATGGAAGCTCCCAACTTAGAAAATAAGTTCTCAAAAGGTTTAGTAACATATTCAAAGGCGTTTAGAGAATTCGGATTTAGATACCATTTTAGGATTCTCTTTCAATGAGTTGGCAGGGAAGAATCTCTGAAGGAAAACCAAACCTGAGGGTATTAAGCATATAGAAAAATGTGTGAGGTGAGAAAACCAGAATGATAAGTAGCTCAAAAGTAGAAGATATTGCCAAAAGAGCCTAAATAGCCCCAACAGAATGCAGGAGAAATGCATAATTATTCCAAAAGGAATGGCCTCCCTTTCATTATTGCAAGGATCCAGACAAGATAAAATCATTCTTTGATCATCAGAGTAACATTAAAGAGAAAGGTTCTTGTGGGCAGAATTGTAATCTTCAATGCGGTTTTCATTGCATCTCATACAGCGCCACTAGATATTCTTTTATAGGCTTCATCAACTTTCTCCAGTTATGTATCTTCCCTCAAAGTGACCTTTTGGAAGGTGCTGAACTTGGCTGCCTTAACATGTTTAACCTTCTGGGCCTCCTGACCACCTCCAACATAGTAGACTAAAATATCTTTCTATACATCCTCCTCTCAGTAGTTTATATATCTGACAATTTCAACAAATGATTAAAGTCCTTCCTCTCAGATTGCATCCAAATGTGGCACTGGGAGACCACACATTCCTTTCCCATATGGAGTCACTTAAGGCTCCTTCCTCTCGGATCCCATAATATGTGAGTCTTCAAGCCGTGCAACCCGGGGTGTTAAGGAAGCTTAAACCCAACAAATTCAAACTCAGTCCTTGGTCCATCTCGCCCAGTAAAACAAATAAGCTTGCTCTACCTCCTATACAAGTTTTATTTTTTCTAAAGCTCCCAATCAATGGAAAGGTAAGAAATCAAGAGGTAATATGGGATGGTTGCTTCAGCCGCAGCTTCAATATAGATATTAATAGTAGTAAAACAGCTTTCCACAAAATGAAACATCTGGAAAGATACCCCGGACTTTGAATCTCTACAAAATGACTTCCTGGCTGTTTCCTCATCAGTGCATCCATGGCTGGATTATAGCTACACTGATGTGCTGCTGTGCGCAGCCTGGTAATTGCCCACACATAGCATTACACAGCAGGGACTCTGCATGGATCCGTGCTGACAAGCGTAGACCTTATAATATTAGTGGATATTCATAGATAGGTCAGTAGGGTTTGCTGGAATATTTTTAGTGATTTCACTGTGTTGTACATATTGATGAAATCTGTGTTATAGTGCAGTTTTGCTCCACTTAGACCTACACAGCCCAGAAACATGTCAAACTGTGGTAAAACATGCACACTGAGTTTGATTTTGCAGGATCCCATACAAGCCTACAAATACATCTTATGGAATGTCAAGAATTGACATATTTCTCTGGCTCAACCCATAATCCGATTCCAGGCCTTTGTTCCACCAGCTGAATCAAGGTAATCATCCTTCTCCCCAGCACAGGTAACAAAGGCCTCCCTGCACAAATGGAACAGTTAACAGTGATTGACCCAGCCCCTGTGAAGGGAAAGAGGCATGGGGGAAATCGGCATCTGATAATTCGCTGTCACACTGCAACTGGGCTGGGACATGTTAGACCCACTGAACTAGGAGAAAGCCTAGAAATCTGTAGACAAAGGGAAGGGGCTCCCATTTGAATGCTTGGTGGGAAGGGATCTGATAATGATGTTAGCTAGGGGTGGAAGTGAGGTCCTCAGAGGAGTTCTTCACAGTGTAGTTCTTAGCAGAAAACTCTTTACTGCACCATTTTTTAATTGTCCCAAAATGTTGAGAAGGAGAGTTGGGACAGATGTGGAGGGATGATGTGGCACCCTTGGATTGGCCAGGGATGCCTGTACATCTTGACCTTTCCACCACTACTTAAAAACCCTTGCTCACTAAACTTGGAAGGCAATGGTAGCAGAGAAATAGATAGCTGGAAGGAGGAGCCACCTGATGTCCTGCTAAGGACTTTGGGGCATATCATCAAGACAGGCGATAAAATTATCGCAGCTTTAGCAGCAGAAAACTGTTCCTAAAACGGCGATAATAGGCTTGATAATATGCTCTATGGAATTCCAATTGAAGCCCATGATAAATGTGAAGGACATCTAACATAGGCTTCAATATGGGCTTCAATAGGAATTCCATAGAGCATATTATCAAGCCTATTATCGCCGTTTTAGCTGCAGTTTTCTGCCGCTAAAACGGCGATAAGTTTATCGCCTGTCTTGATAATATGGCCCCTTGTTTTGAGCTGACCTTCCCCAACTAGATGGGTCTGTCCATGGCCAGTGGAACTGACCCCCTAATGCCTCCTGAGGACCAGCTGCCGAAGATCGGTACTCCTCACCCATACCAGGTGCTCTGAAAGACAGCAGCAGGGGCTGTGCAAAATGTCCCCATCAGAAGGAGAGGAGCACCAGGAGCCAGGACACAAGAAGACTAGTGCATGGAGCCAGCAAATCCAGCTCCCTGCCAAGTGCCCACTCTAGAGGCAAGGGGGCCTATTGAAAATGCTACTGGTTGATGGAGCTCGCCACCAGGAGCAAAACAAGGCAAAACTAATGGTGCCAGAATTTTGTCCCATTGAAGGTCTCCTGTTCTAAACAAAAGACATGAGAAAACAGGTGTATAGCGATCCGCCCCTATGTCTCAAACTTACCCCTGACGTGGGTCAAGGCCCAGTGGTCAGCATAAGATTAATTGATATTTTCTTGGACAAGCAAGATTGCTTGAATCCAGAATTGCTACAAGTTCCCCATCTCCACAGTGGCTGGAGCACCTCTTCAAGGCCTAGAGCCCCAACCCAGAGGCCCAGAACAGCCAGGCAAGACACCAATGGAGATTCGGCCGGTGCAATAAAGCCTGAACCCAACCCGCAAGGATGCAGGCCGTAGATTCACATGTCAGCTCCTGTGCCAACAGTGAATCCTGTCAGCCTGGTGGTAACCCAACAGAGCAGCACAAGAGTGGTCTCCATGCACTGCCTCCACATTATTGGATGCTTTTCAGAAAAAGAGCCACCACTAACCATCAATCACTGAAGTTACTTAAGTATGCAAAAGATTAATTGTGTACATATACTTTATTTTATCAAGAAAAAAAAAAATATATATATATATATTTATAAATATAGTCACCAACACATAAAACAGATCAAGTTGGAGCTTAGTGTTATACATCCAGCACTTTGAAAAATTATTTTTAATAACCAAAAGTGCCCAATTAACAACTTTTAGGACAAAGAGTGGTGGGCTTTGGAATTTGCTGAGACTTGAAACAATGTGCCAGTTCTTTTAAATTGCTTATTTTTTCCACAAATTGGCAATTCCATTGAATGCTGTAACATGGACCAGAAAATTCAATTCCTTTTTTGCTTTAGGTGAAAGGAAATGGTCTCTAGGGATATATCATGCTCATTTTTGTGCTCATTTCTGGGATATGGTCTTTCCTGGAGTTTATTAAGTAATATTGTTGCATTACTAAAGCAGTCTTCATTTACTGAAAACTTTCTCCAGATATGCAGAGACTGACTATATGGATGTATGGTGGGTTGTCTTTTAGAGATTTCTGGATGTGAGCTGGAGTAATGAGGAAAGGTGTTTCTATACTTTTCTTTAGTTTACAAGGTTGTGTAAAGCTATCCTCCTTTGTGTTTAGTTGTGAGGTCTTCAAAGTTGATCTCCTTCCTACTCACGGACATTGAACATTGTATATCTGGATTTCTATGGTTTAACTATTCCAAGAATACATTTTTGTCTTTACCATCATCCTCATAACTTTATTTTGATCACAAGGATCTTAAAAAGTACATGGAGAAACCACTGAAAATGTCGTAAAACAATAAGAGCCATATAAAAATACAACTCTTTCATATATAACATTAAAATGCAGCAAAAAACTTATTATACAATGCAATTTGAGAGTTTGAGCCATAGAGGTAACAGAACTTTTGCTAAACTAAAAACTATTAATCTACAGGTGTCTGTAGAAAGAATTCTGAGCAAGTCGAGATAGTGGCCAGGAACGATAAGCCTACACAAAGGGGTTATCCACTTGTCCCTCAAGTTCTTGTAATGTGGGCAGAAAAATAACAGATGGACTAGGGATTCAGGGCTTCCTTTACAAGCTGGACATTTATCATCAGGAAATTCATTAGTTTGCCCCTTACTACAGAACAATTTAGTGGGAAGGGTCTTATATCTGAATTGAAGGAATAGCTTATGTGCAAGAGGTGGGACAATTTCATCGATTGTTTCCTCAAACAGCGGACAGAGTTTAAAATTCATAAACTCTTGGGTCAGAGAAACCACAGAATTTGTCACATCGTTCACCAGGGTAGAATCTCAATAGAGGGTTTTGGAATCGAACATAGCTCCTCCAGTCTTGACCAATAAACCTCCATCCCCAATTTCCTCAACAGTTCTCCCAGGGTCCTAAACCAGGGAATTGTACTTACCTTTAGCTGTATCAGAAGATCCCTAATTGCCCCTCGATAGGGGGTGAGCTCCTCAATTGTCCATAGGTGATGCCAGAACATTAAAAGCTTGCAGTCCAGCTTGTGGGCCAGTTTTCTTTGGGCCAGATCAAGGAAAATTGGGATCAGGGGAGTGCTGGCTGGGAGATTAAAAAGAGATCTTATAAAGGGATGTTCAGTGACAGTAAGACAAACAGTGTTCCAATACGCCACAATTCTGCTCCATCTAAAACTCTTCCTAAGGCTTTGATGTTATATATTTATATTGCTGAAGCCACTTTCCTAGACACCATATTTTTATGGCTCTTGCTTATGTGGGCAGTCTGCTGAATTATAGACAACTGTGGTTTCTCTATACGGGGTACTCAGCATAGATTTGGAGTTAGACGGATCCCCAAATAATCAAAGACTAGTTCTATTGTACTGTCTCCTACATGCATATGTCTCTTAGATGGCTTCAAAGTTCCCATAGCAAATATCATGTATTTGTTTTTTGCCTCTTGGACTTCCAGACCACGCTCATTACAGAAAATGTTAAAATCATTTAATAACAGTTGGAGCCCTTGTGGGGACTATGATATTAATAACGTATTGTCAGCGAAGAGAAGTGCGGGGACTCTTCTCTCCCCGACATTTAGGGCATCGCACCTATCCCTATCAAGGAAGCCTACTACCCTGTTAATAAAAAGCAAAAACAGGCTATGCGCTAAAATGCATCTGTCTCACTCCACAATTTATCATGAAGGACTCAGTTAATTGACCATCCTCTCCCCACCTAACTTGGGCTTTATTTGCTGAGTGCAGAAGAATTAGAATATCTAGCAGATTTCGAGGGAGTCCCAGCTCTGCCACCACTCTCCAGAGTTTAGCTTGAGGGATCAGGTCAAAGGTCATGCGCAGGCTACATATAGCTTCCCCCCTTTGATGACAACTTTTCTCCAATAAATGCAGAGAAAGGGGAAAACCTGGTCCAGGGTACTGATATTGGCACGAAAGCCCATCTGAAAATCAGACAGGATATTTTTCTCTAGGATCCAATCCTGAATATGGGCCAATAGAATACATTTAGTTCCTCTTCATTCTCTTTACAGATCATCATCACATTATCAATGTATCTTTTTCCAGGCACTAACCTTGTCCTTGTATGGGTTTTCCCTGTCAATCTACTTGTTTTCGTACATCGCCATGAACATAATGGCCATCTCACGAGTGAAAGGGACAACTCAGAGCAGTTCCCTTTACTTGCATTTAAAATTGCTGGTTAAAGTGGAAAATGTTTTGTTGTAAAATTCAATATGTATGATGTTGGAAACTCATGGGGTCTTGGACATATTTTCAGGAACCATTCCATTTTCTCCATCACGAATTCTTGTAGGATGTTGGTGTACATGCTAACAATATCTAATGTCACCTGAATTTCTTGGTTTTTAGTTGATTTATAATATCTGTCGTATACTTGAGGTACCTAGGTATATGTTCAATTAGAGGTTTTAAGAATACATCCACGTATTTGGCAAGTGATTCCAATATTGAACTCATTCTGGATAATATTGGACAGCCAGTGGAATTGGTAGGAGTTTTATGGATCTTTGGTAGGATATATATCACTGGTGTCCAAGTATTTCGCTACGTAACCATACAAATTGCAACACCACACATGTAATGTACATGATTGTGTGCCCCTGTGAATTAAAATACATAGGAATGACTTGCCGTAAGATAAAACAATGCATTATCGAACACAGGAGTAACATCAGATGTAAAAAGGCAACCACAAAGATGAGCAGGCATTTAATTGAGAACAATCATCTCCCAGAAGACATCAATTGGGTGGTACTAGAGACTCTATCTGTCAAGAGCCACAACGCTGAACAAATTCTGTATGAGAAAGAACAACGTTGGGTTCACCGTCTTAAAACGAACGAGGAAGCGCAGAATGACAATATTCCATGGCATTCACTAGCATAGGTGCATAATATGAACTCACCCCAAATACCCCTGAACAAACTGTCTAACAACCTTCCTGAAGAACATACCAAGTATCATAGTAATCACCAACAACGACACCCACCAACTAACATTATTATCTAGAAGATTGCATAATTAATGTTTTGCAACTTTTAATTTAAAAAGCAGATTCATCTATCCTTGGCATTTTCAAATATAGAACTTAGCAATGGCGCTATATAATTGGCATTTACAAATATAGAACGTAGCAATGCCGATATTCATATAACATCGTGCAGCCACCATTAATGTAGTCTCTCTTCTCGCTTTTACATATGAACATATGTGCCAACCAACATTGACAACCACGAATAGACTATAGAGAAAGGAGGAGAGAGTTGCGGCTGAGTGGGTGCTGCATTTTGCTGGGCGCTTTTCTATCCCTGAAAACGGACTCTGCCTTACCGGAACGCTTTGCTTTTGCCCAGGACCTTCTCTCAACTGTGTGGACGCGTGCATCTCTTTCCAGTTGGTCTCCCCCGCTGCCGCTGCACTCTCACACCTGTGCGTGGCCGTCGAGGGGGGAGACCACATCCCCCAGCGCCCACCGCGGCTGACGCCGCCCACACGCTGAGTTCGCATCAGGCTGCGCATTAAAGGAGGAGAGAGTTCCTGCGTCGCGGGACGTGCGCGGGCGTAGCCGGGCTAAGCCCGGGCAAAGGGCGGGCCGTTTGTGGCCGCCCGGGGTCGGAAGAGGCCAAGCAGGGCCAGCCCCCTTGGCTTCCAATTGACTGATACACGACTGCACGATTAGGTATGCTTTTGTTGAACACCATTAAGGAACGATTACTGGCCACCCGTTATCATTCTATGTGTGTTCGTGTATGGTGAAAAGACTTTGTACTACCAACACTAGTAGATTATTCCCAAGTGCAAAAACCCTGAAATTCCTACTCTCTGTGTTGCTCTCTTGAACGTATTTACTAACGTGAAATTGTCCATATCCAGAAAAACATGAGTAAGCAGAAAAGTTTGTCTGGAACGTTAGATGGTTTTTTTCTAAGAGCAGAATCCTTAATAAGCAAAGAAATTGCTCTCGCTGAGAGAAGGTTATCCCTGGACCCAGTAAAGTTACAATCACATAGTGACCCAGGTACACTAGCCGTTGTAGATGTATTACACAAATCACCAAGCTTGCATACTATATCCCCTGTTCATACACCTGAAAATACCGGGGCAGGTAATGCCCCACCTATTGATATAAACCAGTCGGGGGTGGATGAGACTTTAAACGTGTCGCCAGCTCCTTCAAGGGCAACCAGGCAGTGCAGGGCAAGGTTTCCCACAACTGGCCTAACCAGTTTGCCACTGAGAACTTTTCAAACATGACCTATGTGTTGTTTCCCTGTTATAATCTTCCCTAGTCCTGCATTACACACAAGCATGAATGGAACGCCCACCGCTTTTTGCGTACCCTATTCCAAACTGGATACCCAGGGACAGTAAAAGTACATGATGGTCACAGCTAATTGAGATCTAGAGAAACATGTTACCAACTAATGACACAGTGATTTTCTGAAATGTTTTTCTGTACTCTTTTCCATTTAGGCACAGATACCATAGATCTGACCTTAACGAATAAAGGTGGTGAGTTAAAGAAAACCCTTACTTCACCCTAAAGAGCTACAATTAGGCTCTTAACCTACTGGTCCTGACGAAAGTCTCTATAGGTCCCAAGAGGCTGAAACATGTTGACCATGAATACCACGATCACCAGTGCGATAGGCCAGTAACTGGGTCTACACAGGCACAACTTTGTTTTTAGTTTCCTACATCATATGCCTCAAGAATAAAACACAAGAGAATTGATTTTAGGAATTTTATTTCACTTTTTTTAGCACTAGCACGCCCTCTTTTATTTCTGGCCACTACTGTCAACCCAGTTGGCCTTCCTCCATGTGGAGGTCAGCATACCTAACAAAGGAAAAGACCCAATGTTCATGCTGTTACGGTACACAAAGGTGGAGAATTAACAAATACCCCCCAACGCCTGTGTCCGTATATGAGGGTTTTTTACAACGATGGTCCGCCACGTTAATTAAGACCCTGGTGACACAGGACAAGTGGTCCACTCTCCCGCCTACTTGATATCTATACATGTATTTTTATTCGTTAAAAATTCTTCTTCCTTTTTTGACAGTCATCCTCCTGTTTTTCCTGTTTCAATGAGTCCACTAATTTCTTCTGGGGCGGACTTCTAGGGGTTCCCTATAATCTTTCAGTTGTACTCTTCTTTTAGAGCTGGCACAGAATCTCATCTGTTCATCTGTTGGCTTGTCCATGATGACAATTCCAATCCGCTTGTCCCCAGGTTTAATTGGACCAGAGCACCCTTAAATGGAAAACAAATTAAAGGAATAACATACTTGGCCACCAACTTAAAGTGGCAGGAGCCATTAAAAAATATTCACCCTCTTAGACCGGGAGTGCCCTCTAAGGTTCATCGCAGACTTATTTGCATATTTCTTTCTTCTAGTGGTGCCCCAAGCAGTGGCAGGGGCAAAACCAACATATTTACTGAAGGGAAAGGAGGGCTGCAAAGAATGGTGCTGCTGCACTCTTACTGCAGCCCTTCATATCACTCAGTAAATACTCCCTCTTTTACGGAATGTACATTGGTTGAGTCTCACAAAGCTACTAAATTCTGCTTCTTCTTAGAGACTTCTTTGGTGGATGGAAAAGCACACATTGCACCTGCGGTCCCTGTGACTGAAGGGGAACACTTATTGGGTGGATGTGAAAAATGGACGTGGGCAAAATGCTGTCACTCACGGTCAGGTAAACCAGTGACTGATGTGGGCTGACCCGGTGCCCCTTGCTGTATTCTGTGGTGGGCGGAACAAAATTGATAAACCGGGACTACTGAACGCCCATGTATGTAAGAATATATATCACATGTGTTTTACAAAAAACAAATAGTCTTAACTAAGGCCTCACCTGAAAATGTTGTAATTCATGTGGAGATGGAGAGAGAATTACCAATGGCGGTGCCAAAGTAATGTTAGTATGCAAATACCATTTTCTCAGATGAGGCTTAGTTAACCTTTTTGTCACTAGAGGTTACCCACTTGCTTCAATTCAAAATTCCCAAATTCCAGCGGCCGTTTTGTGTTTGTTTGTTTCTCTCTTAAGAAACACTTTCATGTACCAAAGCATGTTTTTTGGAAGTGGAAAAATTGATGAAATGCTTTTAGTGAAGTTCATTTTTCTCACAATCAAAGGCGCCTTTCTCGTGACCATTGTATTACTGAACATCTGAGAAACTCAATTTGTGAGGGTTCGCCTCTACAAAGAACAAATTGCTCCTTTACAAATCTAAAAGCATGCCCTCATTCCATTTGCATGTTAAGTGCTTTTGAGAAAATCAATTCATTTTGGCTTAAAAACAGTATATTTTCGCGTGCTATGTTTCAATTATATGCTCGACTGTAATGCAAATGTCCTACTTTATAGAGTAATTTTACCTTTCGATTTTGGAATGGTATGATCGCCATAGTGGAAAAAAGGAGAGATGTTAGCCAATTTAAATAGCAGGCAAATATTTACTGAATATATCTCAACATGGAATTCATATTTGAAATCAGCTGTGGAAGGGTACAATTTATTCATTTTATTAATTGAGCTTATTAAGCGCAACAGCTACCCAAAAAGGGTTTCCCGGCGCTGGACAGGCAAGGTGCTAAGTGACCTAACGTTTAAAACAGTGAACAGCGTTATTGATTGAAAAGCCAGGTCTTGATGGCTCTGCGAAAGCGAGCATAGCTAGTTTCTTTGCGGATGTCCAGGGGGAGAGAGTTTCAAAGTGTGGGACCTAGATATGAAAAAGATCTACCGCCCATTCAAGCGAGTCTAATTCTAGGAACATTAAAGTTGCCTTGGGATAAGGAACGTAGGTGGCGAGAGGGTGTATAGGGATGAACAAGGGATTGTAGGTAAAGTGGAGCTGAGCCCAATTTGATTTTAAACATGTAGCTCAGGGTTTTGAATTTAATGCGACTCTCTACCCTGAGCCAATGTAGTTCACGGAGGTGTCCAGAGATGTGGGCTGTTTTGGGAATTTTGCACAGTAGTCTTGCGGCGGCATTTTGAACCAACTGCAGTCGTCTTGTCACTGCCTTGTTAGCCCCAAGGTAGAGGACATTTCCATAGTCCAGCCGGGAAGTTATAAGGGCATGGGCCACAGATTTTTGGGTGTCGCTTGGCAGCATCCAGATGATTTTCCTGAGCCACTGCAAGATCGTAAAGCACGTGGCCGAGACCTTGCTTACCTGTTGGTGCATGGTCAAGGCATTATCAATGGTAAAACCCAAATTGCGTACATGGTCTGTGGGAGAGGAAGGGTGCCCATCTCGGTAGGCCAATGTTTAGAACTCCATAGGTCTTGTCTTTGACCCAGAATCAGGACATCGGTCTTACCACTATTCAATTTAAGGAGGTTGCTGTTCATCCAGGTGGCAATTTTACCTACGCCTGACTGCAGGAGGGGTGTGGAGCCAGGGCCAGGGTTAGAAAGGGAGAATGTAGAGATATGCTTGTGGTGCATCCTAATATTGTGTGGTATTAAGGTTTATTGTTCAATCAATCGAGACCGTTAAAATTAGCTTAAAAAATCATCATGATAAAATTTACAACAAAATTCCTGCAGAGACTGCTCAGTTCACCGTTGATGCTCTGATTACTTACTGGTATTTCTCATTACTCTGATTTCCCATTCCTCGCCCCAGTCCACATGTATTGAGGTGACTGAATGTGTCACCTCAAACTTATCAAACTCATTCTGGATTGACCATAAAGGAGAATCACACACCTCTCACTTACTGCACAAATAGCAATCTTACATAGACTTATCGGTGAAGGGTGGTTGGCACACTACACTATGGGCCTGATTACGAGTTGCTCATTATATTCGGTCCCATCCGTAACTCCTGTTAATGCACGGGTCGAAACTACGAGTTTGGAGGAATTTAACGGTATTTAACGATAATTAACTGAAGCATTTAAAAACTCAACATTCATTACATTTTGGTAGGCTAAACCTGCTGAAATTTAACAGGGAAAATATATTGTATTTACCATACCCTGTGGATTTTCTTGTGGTAGACACCAACATACGCATGTTATTGTACTAGGGGTTATTTATCTTGTAATAAGTGTTATTTATTGCACCCAATAACATATCCTGTGGTATTGTTATTTATCAGGGGTGATAATGCTGTAACTCATAATCAGGCCCTAAATGTTTCAAGCCTGGATATTAACATTACAGGAGAATAATTAATTGAAACATTTACTTTTAAAACAAATGTTTCAGACAGGCATTAATTGAGCTGTTTAAAAGCACTTCACATGTAACTGGAATGGGTGCATGATTTTAGATTTGCAAAAGGGCCATTTGTTTTTTACAATGGTGAAGGCTCAAAAATTACATTTTTTAGATGTTTAAAAATAGAATGGGCACTAGAAAGCTGTCTTTTAACTCAAAGACGGATGAGCGTCACTAAAAGCATGTAATCAATTTTTCCACCACCTCTAAAAAGCATGGTTTGGACATGAAAGTGTTTGTAAAGTAGCAAACACAACAGAATACATGTGAACCTTGAATACAATCAGTTTACATGTTACTCTTTCAGGCACAGGATGGGACCTCCACTGACAAAAACGGTTAAGTAAGTTGCATCTGAGAAAATGTTCATTGCATATCAAAAGTGCTTTCACACAGTTATTGGCAATTTTCTTTTCTTGAGTAGGTGTTTGCCAAGACCTTTTGTTTTTAGTGAAAATATATATAATATAAATACTTAACCAGGACTTTCAATAGCCCTCTTCATCTCCCGATCTGCTGTAGTACAAGTCACATTTTTCTTCCACCAACCACAGAATAGAGCATTTGACACCAGGTCAGCCCTCGAGTCGTGGCTGGCATTAATCGCTGGTGGGGGGGAGAGGCCGTAGAGCGGAGCGGAGCGGTTCGGGGAGGGAGAGGAACAGGAGGCAGGCAGCCTCCCTCCCCTTCCCTAAGCCAATCACAACAACTGGTGGGGACGTAGCCCAGCCAGGGGGCTATGGGGGGGCATTTTCTCCATGCAGGCTGCATTGTAGACTGCATGGAGAAAGGGCAGAGTGTGCATGACTGTTTTGGGCAGCCCCAGAGGATTGACCAAACAGTCCAGCACACTCAGGAGTGGGCACACCACTCCTCCCTTGCTAGCAGAGCAGACCCACCCACCTGCCTGCCCGCAACCAAACCATTCTGCTTTCTTGAAGTGTAAGAAGCAGAAACATGAAATGGTAGTTATTACCATTTTATGTTTCTGCTTCTCGCACAGCAAGAAAGCAGTGAGGCGATGTTCCTCCACCCTAGTGATGGAGCTGCCCCTGCAGCCCACTTCAGCCATTGGCTTACCTGACTTGAGTGACAGCATTTAGCCCTTGAACAATGTGCACATGCGCACCATACGTAGTTCCCTTTAGTGAAAAAATACGGGACACTGAGACTTACAGTGATCATCGAGAAGACTTGTAATTATCAATTTGCCAATAGTCCCATTCAGTGTTGCTACATTTCCCTGTGCAAAACTTTCAACAAAAATATTTTTATGGCAGCTGCAAAATTAACATTATGTCCTCTGCAAACTTGTTACGTTTACTGGCAATGATTAATCAATTCAAAAAAACAATCTTAAAATGAAACATAATGCTTTTATTTTATTCTGAAAGAGACCACAGAAAGCTGCTTCATAATTTGGTTCACTAGTTTTTGAATAATTGGGAAACAGCAGAGCTCCTTTTGAAATATCGTGAGATTGCAACAAGGCTCATTTACACCAAGCTCTAGTTTCAGGCTGTGATAATAAAGCATTCCCCGCTTCCTTGGGAGAAGCAGTGGGCCATCATTCCTGTAATAACCTCAGAGTTGAGACCCCTTTTCAAGGGGCCTTTCTGTTTGATGTTAGAAAAGCGTGGGAGGGTTCAGTGGATTGGTGAATGCAAAGCTGAAAGGAATCTTCACAACCTAGCTGAGTGAAATGTTTTTTGAAAATAAGGAAATGTTTAATGTACAACAAATGAAAACAACCACAAGGCTGACAGTCACATACAAGACTAAGGGCCAGATGTAGGGAAAATCAAATTTGCGAATCTTTAATAGCGAATTTTACCGATTCGCTATTAAGGACTCGCAAATTTGAATGTAGGTAGGAAGTGCTCAAATATTAGCGATTCCTTAATATTCCTTAATAACGAATCGCAAATTGAGATTCGCTAATAAGGAATACCTACCCATTCCTTCCTATGGGCTAGGAGGCCCATGGGAATCAATGGGAAGATATTCACTATGTGCGATTCGCTGTTAAAGAATCGCAAATAGTGGGAGCTATTTCAAGGGTGCCAGGGTGTCAAAAAGACACCCTGTTGCACCCCTGAAATGTGCATGTGTGCACATGTGACGCACATACATGCCCTAAGGGCATGAATGTGTGCCACATGGTGCTTTAAAAAAAGCAAAAAAGTGATTTTTTAAAGGAAATCGCTAATTACCACCAACTTGAAGTTGGTGGTAAGTAGCGATTCCTTAAGGCTAAAGTGCACTTTCTTTTGTGCTACTTACATTGCATTTAAGGAATCACAATTACTGATTACTTAAATGCAAGAGCAAAATAAGGAATCGCAATTTTGCAATTCCTTATTTTGCTAGTAGGTTTAAACTCACTGACATTTCACGCAGCCAAATACCGATCGCAAACGCTTTCAGCGTTAGCGCTCGATATTTGGCCACCTATATCTGGCCCTAAGATGCAAAAAGTTAATTGATCAGACTGATCTAAAATGAAATTTCAGGCTCCACTGAATATACGGTTCTAGGCCGCTGCAGTGATGTCTGTCTCAAAATTCCAGGGGTTATAGTCAAAAGTAAGCAGTGCACTAATGTCCATCAGGCACACCTCAGACTGGGGTGATGGATGGTGTGGGTCTGGAATATCATGGAAGGAATACCGAGTGGTCAGAATATCATGGACCAAAATATGGAAAGGTAAGTATTTATAGATTATCTATACCTAACTCCTGCCTTGATGATATATATCTCATAGATGTGGAGTTAAGAATAGTAAATCTATACCTCCTCTGTGCATTTACCACCTCAAAGGTTTAGTTTTTGATATTCTGGTCACAAGCATGTGATTTTTGTGATCTTGTGATTCTTGTAATCACACCTATATTGCTGACCAGCATGTTTAGCGCCACAGTCTTCCCCATGCTAGTCCTTATTTGCCACAAAACAGCATTTACAGCTTTTTCCAGAAAATGTGATAATTGCACCCCCACACCCATCGAAAAAAGGGCAGAAGCAAACTTAGGGCCAGATTTACTAATACTTTGTATCAATTTTGTAACGCAATCCCAAAGCAAAGTGTTATGCTGTGATTTACTATCCAATGCAAATCAGGATTTCAGTTGGATAGTTTACCAAAGGAATAAATAGCAGCACTATGAACTGTTTTGCACAACTTTGCATCAAGGGGGCATTAAATGAGTGGTACATGTGACCACCAAAGGCTTTTGACACAAATCCCTATCTACAAACATTCCTAGAAAGGGACATGCGCTAAAATCTTACACCTCCTTGAGGCAGGCATAACGAGGACAAATGTTTTAAATTCTTCTAATTTTTCTTGCCTTGTGTGAATTCTTTCGTAAATCTAGCCCTAAATGTTTCCCACCCTGCAAAGATTGCATTAAAAAAGTGGCCGACTTTGCAAGGGTGAAAAACCAATTCACTATGGCTTAAAAGGTCATTGCGAGTCGCAAATTTCTTTGCTAATCACAATGTCAACATTGCAAATTTTTGTGAATTGCAAGAAAAACGTAGGGTTAAAGGGGAATGCCCATTCCATTGGGATTTGCAAGGAAATTTATCAAAGGTTTGTGACCGCCAATGTGTGGTCACAAAACATTTGCAGCTGTCCGTGAGGAAATACTTCCAAAGCGCAGATTAAGTCTGTCGCATCAGGGTGGGGAGGGGAAGCAGACCTACAGCCTGATTCATCAACGGGCCATTTTGCGAGCCCCTAATAGCGAATCATAGCGAATCGCTATTAAGGACTCGCAAAACGGTATTCATGTAGGAATTGCTAAATAAATAGCGATTCCTACACATTCCTTATTTGCGAGTAGCAATTTGCTACTCGCAAATAAGATAGCGATTGAAAGGGTGCCAGGGGTGTCCAAAGGACACCCTGTAGCACCCCTGAAATGCAAATTGAATCAGGTGTTGCGCACACACATGTCCAAGGGACATGTGTGTGTGCAACATGCAATTTAGAAAAATGCTTTTAAAAGCATTTTTCTAAGTTTTTGCTATTTACCGAGAGGTCTGACCTCTCGGTAAATAGCAGCCCAAAATTGCAAATTCGCAATTTTTAAATGTGTCATGAATAGCATTTAAGGAATCTCTAATAGAGATTCCTTAAATGCTAATCCTCGCATATTTGCTAATTCTTTATTAGCGATTTTTGCATTTGGGATGATGAATCCCAAATGCAAAAATTGCACTAGCAAAGGGCCAGATTCTGAGAATCTGGCCCTTTTGCGAGCGCATTTAGCTTCATGAATCAGGCTGTTTCTCCCTTAAATTATATTTCAACAAACTGCCCTGTTCTTGCAAGCAACCCCTGGCTTTGGCTATTCAGGGGTTGCAATGAAGGCAAACTGAAAAAGGGAATGTAGAGATTGAGTTCCTCTATCCCTTGCAAATCTCCTCTGTATTTTCAGCTGTTCTCAGGAACTCACAGAAGAAATCCTTTTTATGAATATTAATGAAGCAGGGTTCCAGTGAATCATTGTAAACAGGTTTTTGGGTGTGCTGGATTGATGCATCCGGCACAGCGTAAAGACAATGGTCAGGCCCTTTCAGAGACGCTATGAAAACAAAGTATCCGCAATGTGATCTGGCCAATAGTACATCTGGCCACAAATGCCTTACTGCAGTTTGTAATTCATCCATTCATCACTGCTGCTGTCGAAAGAAAATAATTGGAAGGGCATAACACTGCTGGTCTGCCTCTGAGACTAATAAATACCCAGGCTACTGGCCTTCAAGCTGTTAAGTTGTATTCAGAAATTCTTCACATCAATCAGAGTCTGTGCATTTGGCAATGCGCTGAATAAGGTCTTTCGGTCCTCACTGCAGATTTTATCACTTTAGGTTTCCTATATATGCTCTTTAATTCACAGATTTTGGAAAAGGATCTGTCTATCCATGACGGGGGCCATATCTTTGGAAGATATGTGATTCACGGTGAGTTTTTACATTATATGGATCCAGATTTGGGACCAAAAGAAAGATAGGAAATTAAAGACCAAAAGAAATGTTTTTAGGATGAAGGGGAGGGTGTTCCCTTTTCTGGTCAAGTCTACAGCGCTTGCGCTGTCAGGCGATCTGTTGTATGTGCTTTGTGGGGTCTGATTCCTCCTTTGCTTAGGATTGGCTTTTGTTTCTGTCATTAAAAAATTGTAGCCTGCAAATCGCTAACATTTGCTTCATGTCCCACCTTTTCTCTGTAGCTAACGCCCATGGAGTATTGGCTCAGGGACGAGCAGCGATGCTCACGCTGAAGCAGTGCACATGAAGCCGGCCTGCACGCCCGTTGCTGGGAAAGGAGCGACGGGCTAGCAGCTGCTGTGTGGGGCAGCCCCCAACCAGCAGACGACCCTTTCCCGAAATTAGGCCTCTCCTTCAATTTTGTCAGCTCTGAGAGGAGGCGAATTGATGCCTTTTACGTGCACCAGTTGCTACTTGTTGCTGCTCTTCAGAAGGCAGATCTTCCTGCACCACTATGATATGTGCCTGACGCAACAAGACCTACAGCTCCCAGAGGCCCCAGCGAAAGTGTCTCCCCCCTACCGCTTTCAGAGAGGTGGTTCCCCCAGCTGAAAACAGGTAGTGCGATTTCAGTGGGAGCGGGAGAGAGACAGAGAAACGGAGCAAGAGTTAGAGACCCAGCCACACAGTGAGAGATAGAGGGGAAAGAGCATCCAGGAGCTGAGGTGCAAGGAGTGTAACGAGTGTGGGAGTGTTTGCACTGGCGTAAAGAAAACTGAGGGGGCCTCCCTGCACGGGACGTAGAGGGGTCCCCTCCGGGCTCAATCATGAGCACTCTGGCCAGAGTGCAGTGCCGAGGGGGCCTCTTGGAGCTTGGGGCCCCCCCGCAACGCGTGGGCTGCGGGGGCATTTTTTACGCCCCTGAGTGTTTGAAACAGTGCGTTGTTTCTCAACCCAGCGTCTGTTCCATTCTTCTGTCTCTCCTGCTTCTAGTTTTCACTTACAGTCCTTATCGTCCACTCTATGAGGAGCTCAACCATCTGGTTCAGCGGGTCTCCATCTTACATATCTCTCGAGCTACCTGTCTCAACTCTATGTACCTCTCTTCCTCTCTCATGGGCTGTGGCACCTGTTATACAATGTTCTTCCTCTCTCCATCCGCTTGTTTAACAATTGTAATAAGTTTAATGAGCAACACGAGAAAAGGCTGCGAGCCATACAGCAAGGGGAGATGTGATGGTAATTCATGATAAATAAACTACACGCAATATTAGTTCTCGGACGAGACATAAAACTAGAATTCCAATTCTAGCACTCCCGCGTTTGGAAGATAGAAAGTAAATTGTAAGGAGATGATTTGACCAGGAGAACTCTGGTCAGGTGAGAAATTGTGGTGTACAATCAATAGACCCAATTCAAAAAGTAGTATTTGGACTTTTATGTATGTTTACACCTAAACATTTCTGGATTTGCTCCGCAAGCGTATTCACAAAAGGATACCAAGAAGTAGTAAATACATTTACTCCTGTATATTTGCTCATAATGAATGCTTACAAATACATGAGTAAATCTCATGCAAGGAGTGGATTGTGTGGTCTTTACACGTCATTGTTAGCATTGTTGTGAGTGAGTGAACATTCATGACCATGTCTGTTTGTAATCATTCACAAACTCTTTACCAACCTTTACTACCCTGGAAATGGTTGTAGATTTACATCAGAGAAGGGCTGGAGTAAATCCTATCTAGGGTTGGAAGGAGAAAGAGACACCCCAAACTTGATGGGAGAGCAAATCAAGGTTTATGAACAAGGGAGGTGGGAGGGAATATTCAATTGCGCATTGACGCTGCCTTTTTCCAATGAGTAAGTAAACTATTTTTACAGGTCTGCCTTAGGTAAATGTCTACGTATGTAAGAGTCACATGACACTCCAAGAAGTACTCCTGAAATCCTGACAATTGGCGCAGCTATCTATGTCTTTCCAGGATAGATTTGTGAATTGCAAAAAAAAGTAGAAACCCATTGAAAACGAACTCTAAATGTTCACACATTTACTTTTTTTGTTGAATTATGCCCTTTGCATTTTGATTTCATATTTCGTAAATTAACCACTAGGGCTTTCCCACGCCGTTCTTTTAAGCATAAAGAAATCAGCACTGGCAAAGCCAGCAGATCTGGGATTGGCTGCCAGCCTGTAAACTTTTTGGGGTAGATTTACAAGCCCCATGTGCCGCCGGTGCATCACGTTGCGTGACGCACCAGTGGTGCAGCCTGCTAAGGGATATTTAAAAGCACAGGTAAAGTCACCCTGCGTGACTTAACCTGTGCTTGTAAATATCGCCCCTGTTCACGTAACACTTTGTGTCTTAGGGGCGGGACATTGGTGTTGCTGTTGTGGGTGTTCCCACGCAACACCCATGTCCACTGATGCATTTCCAGATTCACGAGAAATCGTAAACCTGGAAATGCGTCAGTTTGCTGCGCCACCATAGGGGTGGCGTAGCCAAGCGAAACGAGGAGAAATGTTTTCATTTCTCCTCGTTTTCTCCTCTTTCAATGCGTGCTTCATTTTACAGCATGCATTGAAAGAGGAAAATTCCTGCAGTGATTGGTTTTGTGCAGGAAGGGCTTCCTTCGCAAAAGCAATCTCCCCATGGCGCAGGTATCCTTGTACCATGGTGCAAGGGTGCCTGCGCCGGCGCATGGCAGCTGTTTCTCTGCCAGCGCAGGGGAGAGCACAGGAATGCAACATATCATTGCAGATATGTTGCATTCCTCTGCTCTGAAAGTGCCGCAGCGTGGCGCAGCCAAAGGGCTTGCGGTGCCGCACTGCGGCACTTTCTTGTAGATAATATTCAATGATGACTATCCATCCGTGCGCATGCAGAAGCATGCATCCACAGGCTGCCATCTTTGACTGGCTTAGACGTTCATTCACAAATGGGTGCTGCTTGTACGCCTGTAGTAAATGTGCAGTACGGTGCACGGCAATTGGTGGCGAGGGCCCGGTAGCAGCATCGGGGACCTAATGGGACGTTCCAAAGTTGAAAAAAAAATAAACTTTTCTTTGATTATTGGTCCACAAGTCCCAGCCAGTGAGACAAACTTTTTTGATGCTAGTGCACTTTGTGCACAGTCAGAATGCTGTCACTCAACAATAAGGGAGCCAATAGCTAAAGAGGGCTGACCTGTTCCTACATGCTATATACTGTGGTGGGTCGAAGCAAAAAAGTAATGACACTGCAGCAGTTCAGTGCATACAGATATACATATGTATTCTTTATTAAAAGCAAAAGGCATTGGCTATAGACGGGCATACAACTTGGCCCAGGTGTATCATTGGCCACGTAACATTACAATGTTGTGTTTACACAGTGTCTGCTGTGCGACCTGGGAAACTGCTTGCATTGTGCTGGTTATACCAATCTGGAATAACGCAAAGAGCTTGGTTGCATGTAGTTGCAGAAATTCTGCCTCATGTATATTCATGAGACTGGATTTCTTCTAGAAATGCTTACAATCAGGTGCAAATGCATAGATGGCAGCCTGAAATGGACTCTTTGCATTCACATTTGTGTGCTGATTTTGCATCGCGTGTCCATTGTCCATTGAGCCTGCATTTCCCCTCCTCCCCAGCGCCTTGAGACCCTTACGGGTGAGTAGTCGCGCTTAACAAACACATGATTGATTGATTGGTTGTCAATGGAAATAAAATAGGAAAAGAGACATCGGTTGTTTAAAAGGTAGCGGTCAGTGTAACTGCTGACTGATCTCCTGCAGCTCATTTGAAGAGTGGAAGCTGTCCTTGTTACCAACTGACAAGGGAAGTCAGTAAAATTTCAGTTCTATACGACTGCCCGAGTAGTCGTAAACCATTGGTACATTTCTTTGCAAATCAGAAAAATTGGGGTAGCACCTTCCATCGCACAATTTCATTGAAGTTCATTCAAGACTCAGACTCTAATTTTGATATATTAGGTCCAATTCACAAAAGGTTCCTGAGTACGGGAAGTAGTAATCCACGAACACTCTTTGACATGCTCATACATGCCTTTGTGAATTACATCCAACTTCCAGCTACTAGAAGTGAAAAGAGGGGACACTCATTTTATTTGTACTAACTGCATTTGAATATTCAATGTTATGCCCATTTTAGATGTTGTGGGGCCAATTCACAACAGCACATAAGAGTGAACTAAGGAGTGCTATAGGAGAATTACGCACTCCAATATGTGTTTGTGAATAGGTCCCACGGTATTTTGGTGTTAACACTCGCTAAACCCACTACTATGCTCTGTGCAAGCTTTGCAGCAGTAATAATAATATAAGGTTGTTTTTTACATAATGTTTGAGCTCACTGATTCACGTTTCGAAGTGCTGTAAGTAATAGAAGAAGATATTTGTATTTAACCTGTCATTTTTCAATCAATCAAGTTTTTCAGTTAAAGAAAAGATTGCAGGTGGCTCAAAATGCAGCGGCAAGGACCACCTATAAGATACCCAAACACTCCTCTGCTAAAACTGATTTGTCTTCTTCACACTGGCTTCCAGTGGAGGAAAGGATAAAGTTTAAGACCCTGTGTTTGGCCCACAGGAGTATGAACTGGAGAGAGCCTCCCTCGATCAGAGGCCTTTATCAGCATATGCCCTCAATAGAAGTCTACGATCTTCTAATGTAGGGCGCCTGAAGGTCCCACGTGTTCGTAGATCCAGATGGGGGACAGATCATTTTCTTATCTGTCCCCCAAGCTATGGAACTCTATGCCAAAATAATTGAGAATAGAAACCAATGAGATACAATTTAGTAAAACGCTCAAAACTTGGATCTATCCTCATTAGTTAATTAGACATCAACTCTTGATTATTAAAGGTGCAATTTCTTATTCACGCAGCGCTGGGAAGCCTTCGGGTAGCTAAGTGCTTTATAAACCCACATAGCATAGCATTGCATATCGTAGCATTTGAACCATTACAAATGAATAACAATGACAACATATGTTATAAAACAGAATAAAATCACAGCTATATTCCATTGTTGGTGATATTCCTGGTAATGGTCAAAGAAGCTAAAAATACATCAGCCACAGAAATAGCACCTTTAATAATTATTTAAATGAATGAATGCATGAAAAGTAATTATTTAAAGCGCGAACAGCTGCTACCAAGGAAGCTCTCCGGGGCTACGTTAGGTTAGAAAGAGAGGAAGACATGTTACTCCCCTCGGAATAATAGAGTCTTCAGGTATGCCTTGAAGGCGGGTTCTGTGGAGATTGAACACGTCTGCTGACAATATTCAGATGTAGAGTGAATTAACTCCTGGACCCAATGTATCTGAGGGTTAAGCGCCCTAAGCCATTGTGTCCCGAACACTACTACCAAATTAGGTGAGTCAATCAACTCATCTACCAATGATACCAAAGAGCCCTCTTGTGTAGAAGTTGCCACCGAATATGTCTCCAGCTGATATCCCCAAAAGTTAACTGATCATCGGCAAATGCCCTTTCCAATGCTTCTTTCTTCTTGGTGGGAATCTTCACTCTGATCTGATAAGAGCTATCCAAAAGTTCCAAGTGGCACAAGAACAATGAGAGCTAATACTGTAACTGACTTCTTCAAGGTGGCTAGGTGAGGGACAAACGGAAGTGAGTCTTCTTGGGGGCAATACTGGAATCAAGTTTCTGAACCAACCTTGTATTGTCCCTCAAGTTTAGGTAGATGTATGCATATACACTGAAAAACACTAATATAACTGATAAGGTCCATAGACCCTTTCCTTAACATCAATGGCCTGGAATAAGCAGTGATCTGCTAACATTCAAAGATGGCCGTAAACTGTTTAAATAATTCTTGTTTCCTAGTAACACAGCATCTTTCTATAACAGAGCATTCTTAATTTATAGTTGTCATTGTGATTAACTCAGTTTGTAGGACACCTAGAGGTCAACTGATGAGCTTTCAGGGTAATACCTTAGTGGACAGGTGTTTTTTTTTATGTATTTACACACTGCTCAACAAAACATGATTTTTTTCAGTTTTTCGTTTGTTTTCAGAATGTATCAGGGTTATTATAGCACTTTGCGTTGCATGCAGCAAAGCACTTGGGCTGTATATTGCAGTGCAATGCAATAGGTATCGCATTTAAGCGTGTTTGAGCTATTGGTATTGTAAATGACAATGTCCTTTTTTTTATGTGTTGGGTTAAACCCCTTGGGTGCTTATGATGGAAACACGCCATCATGAGTCACGGGTGGCATGTGCTCATGACGGTGTGGTTCTGTCATGCCGATGCCGCTCCTCCCACACGGCACAAATTCCCCGCCTGTGCGGACGAATTAATGAGCGGGCGGGGTCATGACGGAACCACGCCATCATGAGCACACGCCGCCCGTGACTCATGACGGTGTGGTGCCGTCATGAGCACCGTAGCGACGCGAATTCGCGCAGCAGCGAAGGGGTTAAAACATAAATGAATAAATAAAATGAATTGTTATTTACAATGCTACAGCTTAAACTTTCGGAAATGTGCGACCTATTGCATTCCAAATGCTTGGCATGCTTCTCATCCCTGCATCAGTCTTTGTGCCTAAGGCTTCTAGTCCAGCCTTCCTTATTTTTTATGTGTAGATAATTGTGAAAGATATAAACATGGAATGTCAAATGATAAAGACATTGGTGAGAGGAAATTTGAAAAGCTTATCTTCTTTCAACAAACGACTAATAAATGTACCCCATCTCTTTGGATTACAGAGCAGAATTATGAACTAATGTGTTGTTAAAAGCAACTTTTGAAGTATTCAGTACACATTTATTTGAAATCTTAAGCCTGGTTTATAACTTTCTGCACCCTACAGATTGGTTTGTGTGCTCTGCTAAAATCCATGTCAAAGAACAGGACTGATTCTTGAAAGGGCAACTGCATTTCTACAAATATGCAAATATTCATGAACATAGTGTCCAAGGTATCAGAAGTCCAGCGTGTGTATATATTGGTAAGAGTAGTTAACAACAAGGTGGTAATAGTATTCTTTATTTTGCACTCTGAAGAAGTCAAGTAGAAGCTTTACCCCCTTCCAATAAATAGCATATATTTACGAAGCTTGAGGTAATTAATCTAAACATAGGGATAGCTATTTGTGCACAAGGATTTCTCAGGTATTAATGTTTATATGTGTTCAGTTTTCTGGAATTCCCCATTAGCCCATAGAAGTAGAGAGAGTTAGTTATACAGAGCTGTTGCTAAGCTACATCTATTCACAATTGCAGTGATGCTTAAGGAATTTGATCAAAAGTTACTTTAGAAACACCTTTATTTTGTAGAGATACACTACTACCTGCAGACCTCCTTGACCCCGGAAGTGACGCGTTAGTGTGGAGTCCTCTTTCTTTTTTTCTCTTCGATCCCATTCTCCTTTGCCTGCTTCTACCACGAGTTTTCTTATTCCAGTGTATGTGGTCATTTACCATTCACATACAATATACTAAGCACTATCATATGCTGGTATATAAGGAGTGTGTTATAACATACAGTAGCACTTCAGGAGAAACTAATACTATTATGAAAGTCAGATGTTTTAACAAAGTATTATAGTTACAAAATTGTCCTACTTTTTAGGTCGAGCCTGGGAAGCCCATGTGCTGCTCTATGAGGCATGCTGCATTCAGGTAGGGACATGAAGCTCCGCCCACATTTTTCATTGGCTTGTGTCATTGTCCACTGTAAACTGTGGCTGCTCATTGGTCAATAGGCTTAGTAGTCCCTCCTTGGTACCGCCTCATCTCATTTTGTAACCTTTCATGGTGACACCCCTGTTACCTGTGTTGTTATGCGGTAGGCTTAATTGCAGCCTCTGTGCACTATTTTCTCAAATAGCATTGTCCTGCCTGCTTTTGCAGGTAATACATGCTCTCTCCTAATGCTTTAAAAAAAATGTATAGCACAGGCCCGGAATGCATTTGCAATGCAATAGGTCCCACATTTGTGAGAGTTTAAGCTATCAGCATTGTTAATGACAATGCCTTTTATTTATCTGTTTTAAAAACAACACATAAATAATAAGTATTGCGATTTACAATGCCAATAGCTCAAACTCTCGTAAATCTGAGACCTATTGCATTTCAAATGCTCGTTATATCTATCATCCATGCTAGAACCTCTTACTTCACCAGGTTAATTGGGATATATTCAGACATTTGATTTCCTCACATGTAAAATCTTTCGTAGTTTATGGTGTCACCATCCAGCACCATGACTTGCTAATAGATTTTTTCTGCCTGTTTCCATGTGCCTCAACAGTATGGTTCACTCAACATACTCTGTGACAAAATTGTGCCCAATAAATTCATATGACTCAAGAAAGACACAGATGGTTATAAATTGAGGGTGCATCAATGTCACCTTGAAGCTTCATAGCACAAGAAACAAACAACTACACGAGGAGAAGTTACAAATAAATACTCAGGTTAAAAGTTCTATTTAATGGATCACTAGTCCTTATAAACAACAGTACATGTACATACAATCAAGGCAAAGATCCATTTAGCAAGTCAGTAAAACATACAAGCATTACTCACTATGCAGGCATTCTTCTGGAGAAACTGAGATCTTGGGCAGAGCTGAAGAACCTGATTCCAAAAAACCAGACAGGCTTTACTACAAATTTGGGCACCACGACCAACTTATTGACACTGTCTATAATCATCGAGAAAGCACTCATTGCATCTAGGGCTGTTTTCACCTGCTTTGTACATTTCAAAGCCGCCTTTGACCGGGTCCCCAGGGCTGCTTTATGGGTAAAGTTAAAGAACTGGGGGATCTCGGCCAAACTTCTGGACGCCATAATACAATTACATTCAGTCACATGGATACAAGTAAAGTTGGGGTCTGGCACACATCTCTCTCGGAAAATCATGACAACCAGAGGCGTCAAACAGGGATGTGTGCTGGCCCCTTTACTTTTTAACTTGTTTATAGCAGACTTACCAGCCACCTTAGAGGAAATAAACAGCCACCCAATCAAGATCGGTGGGGAGTCAATTAGTAATCTCCTATATGCAGATGATTTGGTTCTTTTTAGTCTCACCCGGGTAGGTCTGCAAAGGCTATTAAACAAATTGCATAGCTAAACCACTATTAATTCCTTAGAGGTAAATCTAAAGAAAAGTCAAGTGGTAATTTTCGGAAGAAAACGCTACCTGGGAGGTGGATGGCAATATGATAAGATGAACCTCACAGTTGGAAAAACATACAAATACTTAGGGGTCAATTTTGACTCCAGGGGTTCCTTCGCTAAACAACGCAGTGAAATATCACTAAAAGCCATGAACCTTCAGGTGACTTTTTCTAAACTCTCAAAAAAACTGTCCGGACCAAGCTTATCACCCTTACTCAAAATCATGAGAGCAAAAATTGGGCCAACTTTGTCGTACGGCATTGAAATATTTAGGGGAAAACTAAATGCTAACCTAAACCAACATGTGACCAAAATCTACAAAAAAATCCTCCACATGCCTAAATCTGGTTCTGCAGCACAGATTAGATTAGAACTGGGTTTCTTAAACTACGAATTTTCGAATACTGGCTCTTATTTGAATCTGTGCCACAAACTAAGACAAGCAGAGCCAGGTACTCTGGAGTCATTACTTTGGTCAGACATCTCTCAGAAAAACCCAGCGGGATCGTATGGCTGTTTTTTTAAGGATGCAGTCAACCAATTATCTGTGGGCGAATTATGGGATCTCAACCCTAGTAAGGCTGTTTTTAAAATCAGCATTAAGAAACGCACTCGACTGAGGTCCCGAATTGCTGACAAAGCTCATTTCGCTAAACGCAAACATGCCTGGGCAATAATGAATTCCTATTCCCCTCCCTTATTTGTCTTGTACTTATCCCTTGTATTTAAAGCTTAGCTTCTTGGCTCTTAGATTGGGTGACTGGCAATTTTTAAAGGATTTACCTCACTGGCGTCGTACGTCAGAGGATGTAATGTGCAGGGGGTGTGGTAAGGCGGCTGAGACTTTAGAGCACGTGGTCTGTCTTTGTCCTGCAATTACGCCACAGCGCAGACGAAAACTGAAAGTCGAGTGGAATAGGCTGGGAACCCGGACCTGCAGGCAGGCAGTAATTGCAGCTCTGAATCCTGAGAATACAATTTTAAACATAGGCCTCACAGGTCTAATACGCTACGCATACCGCAATTTTACTCAATAACCGGTAGTGCTGGTCAATGTTTTTATTTTAATGGCATATAGTATATATTAAATCGCACTTTACCAAATGCTGCCAAAACTGGTTATATTTGACTGCATTCTCCTTCAATCTGCTTCTAGTAGTGGACCATTTGATTGTACCCATCATTATAACACTGCTAATTGTTAAGTCCTCAAACTTCTTTTTTGCCCAAATGCCATTGTTGTTACAGTTGCTGTGTATATTTTGCCTATTTTAAACACATATAGGTTACTGAAGTCCGTTAATGCAATTTGGAAGTTTTTATGTATCCACTGTTTTTACGTTTTACCATTTTTTTAACAATTTGTACTGTCGTTGGTATCTACTGCCTGTACTTTTATGGATATTTTATATCTAAATAAAGTTGTACTTAACCTAAAAATACAAGCATTAATCTTAGTAAATTTCTAATTTCCCACTGGTAATTCCACAGCTCGCTCTTTTCATTTGAATAAAAACAATGTTTCCAGCACTGCTATCCTAATCCCATACATTCTAAGAACTGTAGTAAAGAATAATTTTCTATGAATCAATCATAAATTAGGTAGGAAAGTAAGAGAGATAAAGGATATCTTGGTATTTAAGAGGACAGCTTCAGCTCCCCGAGGTTTGAAAATACAACTAGTCTTTTTTTGGACAAGTAGAACGTCGAAGTTGAGGGTCTGGTGGACTTTGAAATAATTAGCTACAACCGGGAAGAGAACTCTAGTTAACCGCATATTTATGGTCAACAATAGACAAGCAGGTAGGAAACACCATTTTTGCAACTCTATTTTTTTAACTTGTTCATTGTTTTCATTAGCATACATACATCCGTATTCCTATTTTGAAGTTTAATTGTCTTGTAACAAGCAGCAAGCATTTCAGGATCAAATAATAAATTAACCTGTTGTGCTTATTAAGGATAAACATTCAGACCAGTGACTCAACCAGCCATTTATTAACATGAAAATCAGAAGGTAAGCACAAGAGGAAGAGGATGGTGCAAAAGAGTAATGGATGAAGGAACTGTAAGTTAAAAACCTAATTCAAGCTAAAAAAGGGTTACGAACGTGCATGGCATCATTTGGTTCATTAATGGTCTCAAAATGTGCAAAGAATCAACTCCCTGTACATCAGCTTAAGGTCTATTAGGTTAAGCAGGACACCATTAGAAGCAAATCGATGTACTTGGCATCAAGTATACAGGGTATTGCTAAACAACATGTCTGCTCTATTGAGGGTTGTTTGTCCCTCCCCATTTTCGAAATCTGACAGCAAAGTGCCCAATGCCTGTACAGCCAGTGCTCTAACAACACCCCCCACCCCTGAATTTCTCTGCTTTGAGAGTGGCTGCCTCCAGATCTGCCCATATAACCACTTCTTTCTTCCACAGTTTGACTGCTGGTACCTTTGCAGTCATTCAGTTTCTTGCTATGCCTCTTTTGAAGGAACTATACATTTTCTGATTATTTTCTTATTGCGTGCTGGATCATCAGATCCAGCTGACATGACATGTTTTGCCACTAAGAAGGTTTCCTGTCAGCCGCGGCCGGTAGTAGGTGTAACTGCAGGGCGGTGATGTGGAGAGGGGGAGGGGCAGGGTGGTAGGTAGTAATGTATGAATTACGGACTTTAACAGGTAAGTAAACATGTAAATCAATAAAATGAATTTCGTTGTGTGCACTGTATCACCAAATGCGATGCAGTGCGCGCAACGAAATTTGTTTTATTTATTTATATATTTACTTACCTGTTAAGTCCGTAATCCATACATTACTACCCCCCACCCTGCCCCTCCCCCTCCCCACGTCACCACCCTGCAGTTACACCTACTACCGGCCGCGGCTGTTTCCTGTTGCTATTGTTTTTATTGCAGATTTATATAGCGCAAACTCGGCCCAAAGGTATTGGAGCGCTTTACATGAGTACCGGTTACATTACACATTCAGGCACGGGGAGATTAAGTGATTAGCCCAGAAACACAGGATGTGGGCGCGACCCAAGGCTCGAACCTTGGTTCCCAGCACCAAAGTCAGCAATCTAGCCGAAGGACCATATCCCCTCCGCTATCACTTCCTCAAACACCATACGATAAACGTCTGCACCCTCACTGTCACACCTATATAATTTGCCATGGTCAATGAATACATTTTATGTATTTTACTAGGGATAGATAGTTACTTTATTTGTTGATCAATAAAAAATATTACAATCAGGAATAAAACACAATAGGTTAAGAACATTATTTTTTGCCGATAAAATATACAGCTTTATACCGAAAAGTTAGCAGCAATAATAGAGAACAGCAATGAATAAGGTGCATTTGTGCTAATGGCTGGAAGACAATTCCAAATACTATTATTTAAAATTAAACAATTTTCTTTTAAGCAGGCCTACAAAGTACAGGTAAAAAAAAAAAAACATTTAGCATAAATCTCAAATTTGTTTATCCTATCACTGTAACAATTTAAAACCTTTGAAACTTCAATTCGAAGTTGTGAACAGAACTTTTAGAAGCAGATTATCATTTTAGCATTAAAGTCTTTAACAACACGTTCTGTCTTAACATTTATTATCAGTCTTGGTTAATAGTTTTTTTTCGGCAATATAAATAAACTTTACAAATTGTGGGATCAAGCGGGGCATATTCCCAGTGAGACAGATAATAATGGCGTGTCGACAAGTTCGTTAAAAATGGGTCTCAACAGAGTCTTCCGCTCTTCTAGCATTTGGGGGCATGTTGTTACTAAATGTGTTACAGATTCGTCATGGAAGCCACATAGCCTACACATTTTTGTGGACCAGTTTTTTTCTTATTTGGGTATTCCGTCCTTTGTCGGGTGTCTCCCAAACCGCAATAACATAAATTTGTTCCTTAGAAATGGTTCTAAGTGGGTCATCATGTATGATTGAGGTTCTAATTTAATAAATAAGTTGATAACTGACCAGGAGTGATTCTTTTTCTTTTTTTAGCTCATTCTTGCCTAGAAGACTCGATAAAAAAGTAACTGAACAATTTATTGTTTGTTTAAAATTGCTTTGCTCCTAACTTCTTCTGCAAAGGATGGGCACCTAAAATTATGTAAACTCTCTCTTAAATATGCTCTCCAACTCCTAGCATGCTCATACCTCATTATCTCCTGCCAGTATTGGTTTGCAAGGGTACCCAGTACTGAGCGAAACAGAGAATATAGAATTTTTAGAAAGGCAGATTGCCGTACCAGAGTTTGCCTTTTCAGACCAAATTCTAATCTGAGATTAGCTTGTCCAATATGCCTAGAGATCCCAAAGACTGATTTGAAGCCGTTTATTTGTAAGTCATCAAGAATTTTCACGTCTTTATCACGAAAAACCATTGAGTTGTAAGTCAAAGAGGTAGCCAGCTTTGCTTTCAGACCTTCAATAAATGTTCATGGTTTGGACAAGACAACTTGTCCCTCTACTTTCTAAAATCAAAGGACAAGGCTGTTGCCTTTGCTTTGAGGTTATTAAAATGCTGTCTAAAGGACATATTATCGTAGAATGTTATTCCTAGGTATTTATAATATTTCACGGTTTCGATATGTAACCCTTTGATTTTCTATTCTTTCTTATCTGTTTTTGTACTACCTATCATCATTATTGCAATGAATAAGATGCATTTGTGCTAATGGCTGGAAGACAATTCCAAATACTATTATTAAAAATTAAACAATTTTCTTTTTAGCAGGCCTACAAAGTACAGGTAAAAAAAAACAAAAAAACATTTATCATAAATCTCAAATTTGTTTATCCTATCACTGTAGCAAATTAAAACCTTTGAAACTTCAATTCGAAGTTGTGAACAGAACTTTTAGAAGCAGATTATCATTTTAGCATTAAAGTCTTTAACAACACGTTCCTGTCTTAACATTTATTATCAGTCTTGGTTAATAGTTTTTTTTCGGCAATATATATAAACTTTACAAATTATGGGATCAAGCGGGGCATATTCCCAGTGAGACAGATAATAATGGCGTGTCGACATGTTCAATATTTTATTGTGAGCTTTCCTTAGTCTTTTTCTTGCTCTTTTAGTTAGACCATCTGAGTTTATATTAATGGTTAGTGCCTGGATTGGAGTAATTTGTGGGCCATTAACTTAATCTGCCAATGTTAAATCCATGGCTTCATTTCCTTCATTCAAGACCTGGGATTTCTGTGGACAGTTTGATGGTGTCTCTTCCTTTAGAGATTGGCTTTCCCTTACTGCAACATTCCTTGTTGATGGAGCTAAATTATGTTGCTGAGTTTTACTAATATATATTTTATTTTTTCCTTCTTATCGCGGTTTTTGCCTGTAAACTCCCAGTTTCATCTGATGGTCCCACAGTTGTGGCTTTAGTATCCGGGTGAGAACCATGATTATGTTTGTTCAAGACTGATTTGTTTTGTACAATTCTGTCTGACATTGCCTTGACCTCTTGCACCATGGAACTCATAATAGTCAATAACTCTGAGATTTTATCAATTATTTGCGCACAAGTGCATGTTAACAGTTGATTGTCTTTGTCTGATTGGGCTTTGGCTACCCGGTTTGATAAGTGCAGCAATTTTGCATCTATCCCAGCTTCGTAGAGAGCCAATGTGCTTAACAAATCCACTTGAATGTTCAGTTTATCTGAGTGAAAATTGAGCACGTTGGTGATGTTATTCATTGTGTTAAGTAAACTGCCCCATATTCTGCTTTCCTGGCTTTTTTGTTTATTTTCTAAAGCACAGGTTCTATCCCAAAAATGTTCATCAAATTTGGCTAGCAATGATAGGTCAGCTGAACAAAGCAGATTAATCAAAGAATCAGCTTGCACAAGCTTGCTTTGGCTGTTTAAAGAAGGTACATTCTCTACGGTAACTTTGCCAGGGACAAGAGTTGGCTTATTGTCATTGTTAATTATACTGGTTTCCAAAATGCTTGGTGAGTCCATATTACATGAATATTTACTGCCATTTTGGCTGGTGGAGGCCTCTGGTATCATGATATGGCAACCCCTGGTGGTTTCTGACTTAGACAGAGCAAGGGAGGGTATCTGAACGAGGGTGGACATGAATACCTTATCACATGAGTTTTGGTCCGGGCCGGACAATATACTGAACACAGAATTGGTCTCGCTTTTTAATAGAACTTTGCGGTATTTCCATAACTGCACCTTTACGTCCATCGGATATTGCCGTAGAAGCTATAGTGGTCATAGAAGCGTGAACTTGAGCTTTTACCAGACGGGGACATATAGTTTGTGGTGTTGTTGATGAGATGGTCACAGTAGCTGCTGTAGAACAGATCCCAATATTATTAACTGCTAATTGATCATCACTGCCGGCTTTTTTTGTCTCTGGGCAAGGTAGGACATTATCAAACGTACACCCTGAGTCGTGGCCTGAGCCTTACGAGAATGCTGTGTTGATCTCAGATATTTGATTAGATATTTGATTGCCATTAGCACCTAGGGCTGCTGATGCTGTTCCATTATCCTTATCCTTGTTTACAGATTGTTACGGCTCAAAAAATCCTGTGATGGGTGGTTGACTGGTACTGCTACTGAGCCTGTTACGGGCTCCAGAGTATCGAGCAACTGCAGGGATTAGGTAAGTTCTGAGAACTGTAATAAATCACAGCATGTTAGATGGCACACTTCTGGACACTCTCGGGTAGTATCCAATTATATTCTTCAGGGTCGTGTCCACTGGGTCCTAGTCCAGGTCCAGAGAACATTTTTCTCTGGGGTCCTCTAGGATGCCTTTAGATTCCTCTAGGAGAGCTTAGTTCACTAATATCACTTACTCCCCAATCATAAATAATGACTGTAGAAGCTTGTGCATCTGCAGTTCCTGATCTTCCCTACCATGTTATCATTTTAAGGACTCAGTACTAACAGTTCTATAGGTGATAGTATTTACAACAGTTCCCCCATATCCAGCTGTAGGGGCATAATTCTGAAATAAATTACTCACTCTAGTTTTAGTAGTAAATGAACAAGGCACACGTCCATTTATTAAAGAAGAATAAACCATCCATGAGCATTTAGGTATGCTGAGTAATTTACATTTCTGAGAAATATTCAGATCTGGAGAGCACAGTATATATGATTGGAGTCAACAGGCATATTATCATCCAAAGTCACGCAAGATGAAGGCTCAGGTGCTATTTATACTCCACTAATGCCTTATGCTCTTTAATTTACTCCTAATAGTCTGTCATTGTTTAATTTTAAATGACTGGGTTAAAAGGCATTGCAGAAAACTCTTAGATGCTCAATAAGGGAATGTTGTATGCCAATTTGGAATCATAACAAGAAAATAGCATCGGAATGGATATATATTGTGCAGAAGCAAAGAGCTATAGAATAATATTGGTGTAGGTTGACGTTTCATAGGACAGTTGGACTTTCAATCCTGACCTAAACATTCATGCAGGTTAATGACTGCCCTCCTCCCATCTGTGCAGCTGTCAGAGGAAAACACAATAAGTTATCTGGATATCTAAATATTTAAGACACTTTAACAGCATTACAATGTCATGTGCTTGTCCCTAAAAGTTCAAGCTCAGGCAGCTGGATAAGTAAACAAAATGATCACAGCTGTGAGTGGGGCAAGCACTTTTTTGTGAAAGTACACAACTTTAGCCCAATCAAAACATGTAGTCCTGGCTCCAAACATGTGGGTGAGGCCAAAACCCCTCCTTAGTGATACTCACATAACGGTCTGGTGAAAGCTGAGCTGTCAAGCCAGACCATAAAAATAGAGATCTTTTTTAGAAAACGTTGCAACAGTGATTCGTATGTGAAAATTGCATTATCCATCAGCAGTACCTCCTACCCAGCTAAATCATCCTACTTGAGACTTCCACATCTTGTGACCATCACACGATATCTTGTTTTTGTGTTTCAAAGACTGGACAATATATAATGCAAACTGGGAAATGTTGCCTTCTGCCAAGGAAAACACCTTTGTATCTTTGCAACTGAAGACTACTCATGATCAACCTCCAGATAATCATTTAGATTTCCCCAGAAAAAAGGTGAGCGGCTGTTCGAAAACACTCATAGGCAGTTTTCAAACAGCTCAATAATTTTTTCAAAAATAGCAGACACAATACAAAAATAATTTTTCACGTCCTACATCTCATTAGTTAAAAGGTCAGAAGAAATCTGAGCATTTAAATTTCCACTTAGAAGTTATTTAGCTGGTGGTAACTGAAATCTTAGGTCTCAGTCCTAGAATCTTCTTATATTTTCTAATGAGAACATTCATTCTAAAGAGGGGTAAAATAAAAATATTCATCACAATACCACCCCTCTGTGGGCACCAGCTTCCGTGCTACTCTCATGTTCGAGCACCAACAATATTTTCAAACTGAGGGGGTCTGCTTTTGGAGAGGCAACACTGGCAAAGGTCAGAAGGAGCACCTGGAGCCTGCCCGTCATCTTGTCCAGGACTAGACTAGGAATCAAAAGCAGCCTGGGCAAACAATTTCAACTCAGCCCGTTCCTCTGTATATCTCTCTTTCCATCCATCCCTTCCCTGGGTCTCTCTTCTACTGCTTTGATCTCTCTCTACTCTATTTCTCTTCTCTCTACCTGCTACCACTAATCGCGGGACCTAGAAAAAGTAACTGTGGTGCTAGCACCAGCCCTGGGCCTGCAAACAGCAGCCTCCGGTGGTTCTAGCCCACCGGGAAATGCTTGATGCAATAAATGGCCTGTCCAGTCCTGATCATGTCATAAGAGTGCTGAAGGTGGAGCACTTTAAAGCACACTGAAACTTGGCTCTGGAGCAAAGGCTCCAACAGGGGATAGCTTGTGATATGATCTTTACTCCATAAGGGGCTTTCACTATGAAGGGTGGCACAGCTTTTAGAAGGCCCTCAATGTTTTAGATGAGTGAGGAGGTTTGCCTATTCACACCAAGGCAACTTCCTACTATGCAGATGGATGTGGCTCTGTCAATAAATCCCTAGTGTTAAAATACTATGCAAACTTCTCAGGTTAGTGAAGAATTTGTGCAACATATCTCTCTTTTAATGTGCCCTCAACCAATACTAAGTCATGGCGTTTATCTAAATCTTCGTTTTATTAAACTGCTACCATATGATTGATTTGCTGCAATACATTTTTTTTAAATAAATGTGATTGTTATTGTATCTATAGATGTGTAAGTCTGCTGTGTATCAGTTTTCATGAATGAATACTCGAGACAGCGACATCTGCCATACTCTCCAATGGTTTGTTAATGTGCCTGAGCTGTGCGCCTTACACGATGCCATCCCGCCATCCTAGTAGACCTGGGAGTGACGTGTTCAGACGCGGATCATGAAGTAGAGTGGAGAAGTGTATGAGCTTAATGGGCAAGCAACAGAAAGGGCAGTCAGTGCCCAGAAGCTGCAGGGAGCAGACAGAGCAGTGTGAGAGCAGAAGGGGCAGGAAATAGAGAAGGCAGGAATAATGATCTGGCAATGCACTTAGCGGCATGGTCCAATGTTAGAATTGGTCAAATGGCATGCTTATCACAAGAGAATACATCTGCCACACTCGCTTTCCAGCTGCAATCCATCCCAGTTTATATTCAAATTAGTATTGTGACCTGAGCCCCACCAATATTTTTGTGAACCTATCTCCCATGCCCCTAGAGATAGAAGCAGGTCCTATGAGAAGAACAGCCAATAATGTTGTGCTTTTAAGCTCTGCATCTAAGCCTTTTATGGATGAATTAATAAATGTTGTTGCTCCCACCATGGGGCTTCCAGGTTTGTCTTTAAAAACTCCTGAAGCAAAACAAGAAGTCACCGAAAGAGGGAGGTTTCGCCAACCAACACTCCAGGAACATCAACATATGCCACATCCTTTTATTTTGGGAATCAAAGTCATGCAGATTAGACCAACGTGATAATCTATGGGTGTTCCAGGAGACTATTCACCAAAAGCCTCCTTCTGTCATGCTGTTTTAGGAACACATGGAAAAGCTGCAGGGTGTCATATTTGCTGCACTTCTTTCCAAAATTAACCATTTAACTTTCATTTTTCTTGTCCCCAAATGTTAGGGTCTGATTCATAATGGTAAATTTACACTTCTGTGTAAGTATTCAATTATTTGCTATTCACAAAGGGTTTTAAAAGTAGTATCTTTACAGGTGTGGAATCTCCACACATAAAAAAATAGGTCTTTTTATGTACTGAAACTCTGCACTCGTAAAGATACTACTCATAAATCCCTTTGTGAATAGCAAACAATCGTAAACTTACAAAAAAGTGTACGTTTAACTTAGTGAATCAGGCCCTTAATGTTGCACTTAGTTATTCTTGATGAAGATGATAATTCTCATTATCTTTATCATGCTGATGAAAAAATAATAATACTTACGAATTTCACAGTTTACACCAACCCAACCGTGTGCACAGTGGCAGGTGTAGCCATTGGGCTGATCTACGCATGTCCCAGAATGATGGCATGGACTGCTGTCACATTCATTGACGTCAATGTCACAGTCTTCTCCTGCAATGGAAGATAAAAAAATGAAATTCACATTCAAATGCTGTGATTTCCAACTCTCTAATATTTGCTGGGCTGTGCCCATTTTCCATTCAAATCAAGTTACAAAACACAACAAAGCTTATAAAAATTCGTGCTTCTCTCCTGAAGATTTAAGCCAGAATTATTGAATTTTCATAGGAAAAGTGATTCTATTTAAAGGAATATATAATGCAAACCTTTCACCTGGAGACAGGCTGTCCCTTATGCTTTAATAAGCCTTGGACTTGGTAGAGTATCTGGTGGGGTAACCTGAGATAAGTCAGCCTTGTTTTACTTTACTTTGAAATATGCAGACTTTAACCCCTTGGATGAGAATCGATTGGCTTAAAGAAGGGAAGTATTTGATAATACCGGTCAATTTTGCTTGAAATGTATGATCTACGTAGCATATGGGCTAACAATCAGATGTCCAGGAACTAAAAATGTGCCCTCTTCACCTCGATATTAAAAGAACAATCTTATTGAAGGATGTCAGATCACTTTACTCTTTAACAGTTTTATATAACACCAAGGACCGAAAGACATCAGGGCACTTGGAAAAGAACAACAATAACCCAAGGTCTACAGAGAACAAAACCCGGGAATCATCCTTTACAACGCAACTTTTACCACGCAGTGCCTTTACGACACAACTTTTACAACGCAAACCATTACAACGCATTGCGCTGGGGGGCGCTCTAGGATAGGGAATAGGTTTAATGTACTATCCAACACCTTCCCTACGATCCACGGGGACTGGAGTTGGAATAGTAAATGAAACTATTCACTATCCAGCGCCCCAAAGCACTATGCGTTGTAATGGTATGCGTTGTAAAACTTGCTATGTAAAAGCACGCGTGGTAAAAGCATGCGTTGTAATGTCGTACATCCAACAAAACTCAGATGTTTGAGAGGGCTGGTTTAGCCCTATTTCTGGGACAGAAGCCAGATTGATTGGTGTCCAGTATTCAGTATACTTTTGGGTTCGTGGTGGGATTAGAGCTGGGAAGGTACCATTTACTACATAATTTTAGAGATTCAGGGAAAGTCAGGGGTGTGGAACAGTTGTTCAGATTAGCCAATTTAAAATGTGACAATGTAGTGTTCACAGGTAAAGGAAACTCCCTTAGTTGGAGACATCTGTTTATGAATACAGTTATGGTGGGAGCAAGAAAAACTGCATGTTTATCAGAGGGTCAGTGGGGTAGGGTCACCTGGTCTCTAGATAGGGTTCGGGCTTAGCAGCGAGGAGCTGGTTGGGTTTGTACTGTTTTTGAGAATTTTAACATATGAGACATTACGTCTCTATGTGAAGTCTAAGAAGTGCATGTGGGGATGAGGAGACTGCAGATGGTTGCGCATCTGATGTTTAATACTTTTTCAATGAAGAAGGAGCCTTGGGTGTTGCAAAACTCCTTGGGGGTATATAGTGGATGTGGTGAATAGAGGTTTGGTGAACTTTAGGAAGACTTTACAGAGTTTGCTAAGCCTACTGTTTGCTTAAAAATGTTTTTGCACTGAAGATAGGGCTGTGGTTGGAGGTCCTGGGATATTAAATGCCTAACAAAATACATATAAGGACAATATATGCCAGACAGATTCTAGTTGGTGGACTTGCTGTTTGAGATGTTTAAGAGACTTTGAGTACCAAGGATTGTGTCTTCCCCTAGTAGTGCCTTTCGTTAGGGTGAGCAAGTCTTCAGGGGTTTGAAGAGGGCAGTGTGGGTTCATTAAAAAATGTAGGTGGTAGAGGTATTGGTGTGGACGATAGGTGTTCAGGATGGATTTGAAGGCTTGGAAGTGAAGTTTATTTCTCTGAGCAGAGAAATTGGGGGTATTGCTAGCTCTGTTAAATAGTAATTGGGGGATTGATCTTAAAGGAAACCATATGATGGTCAGACCAGTTGACATGGGAGATTTCGAGGTTAGATGTCCGAAGGCCATCCTATACCACTGTGCCTAGGCCACATCCCTTGATATGAGAGTGGGAAGTAGTTGGGACTTCATGCCTAACTTGAGTATGTTTTAAAGAATTCTTTGAACCTGAGAACTGGATTGGTCTGCAGGCCAGATGTTGAACTTTCCAGTGATCAGGAGCTGCTTTCATGTGACAAGAGTAGTACGGAAAATTATTCAAAAAAATGATGTGCTGCTCGAGCAGTAGCATTTATTGATTTTGAGAGTGTTGGTAGGTTAAGTTTGAAAAGATATGCGGAAGGCTCAAAGATGCGAAAAGGAGTTGATAAAGGTAGTTTATTGATAAGGAATTTGCTCTTGTGAATTATAGCTGTACCTCCCCCTTTTGCCTGTTGCCTTTTGGTGTAGGCTATATTAAAGGTTTATAGAACAAGGGTTTTGATATAGCAGTTGGAAGATTCAGTATACCAGGTTTCTGTGATTAGGATGCTGTCAAGGGCAATGTCTGTCATGAGATAATGACGGTGCTTGACAGGGAGCCTAGCATTAATTAGGCAGCACTCAACATTGTCAGGTTTTCAAGCAGGTACCCAGGCAGGTTGTGGCATGCATTAACAGGGTCAAATGGTTTGGGTTGAGGATAGTTCATCACTTTATAGTCTTGTCTCATTGACAATCAAGCTCAAAAACTGCAGATAGGTGGATCTACCATGGAGTTTTAGCCAGTGATTACAAGCAGAGTCTAAGACTCCGGCCCAGGTTCCTCAAGGTACTAATAGTTCCAAACAGGGATGGGCCATTAGCATCTTTGGCCCTGTAGGGAGACCCCCTCAGGCCAGATGCCTTTGAGGGATAGGGATGGGGCTTTAAATGAGACATGTGCCAAGGTCAAGCTTGCGCAAAAATGTCCTCCTGACAGCATTAGCAGTAGAGTGGGGCTTCTGCAAGTGGATCCCTATCTCTTTATCTTCTTTTCAAATAAAAAAATACTTCCTCCATTTACTGGCAGGAGACATGATCAATGGTACCCAACCACAAACTGACATTTACTCCATGGCAATTGCACTAGATTAGTTGGTTCTAGAGTTAATCTGTCCCCCTACCCGACTAGCTCTGAATGATTGCCAGCCGCAACACAGGCGTGCCATCCCATTTCAGCCAGTTCGAAAGTGAACTCACTTTTTTGTGAATATAACCTGTGCTCCCCAATTTTATTTGTATTTTTTACAGTTTTATGTAGCGCAAACTAGACCGGAGACATTGGGTATCAGAGCACTTTACATGAGCACCAGTTTAGTTACAAATGGACACATTCATTTTTGTTGGGCATGGGGAGATTAAGTGATTTACCCAGAATCCCAGGATGTTGAGCGTCGTTGCCGAGACTCGAACACGGTTCCCCAGCTTGGAGGTCGACCGCTCTAACCGTAAGGCTACATTCTCTCCCCTCTCCCTAATTATTGAGCTGCAGCACATAGAAAGGTTGTTACACAGAAATAAAGCTACATCTATGGAAGGCCATGGTCTAAGTGGGTGTTACAACTCTATAGAAACATGGGGATTAGACACTACACAGAGGTCTAAATGCTCCTCAAGTATGAAACTCACACACTCATTGTGTTTGCCATTTCCATGTTCCTGTACTCGATGTGGTGCATTCGCAGAGCAATTTTAAAGAAAACTATTGCAAGAAACCCCTGGTTACCAGTACCTCTTATACATGCTGCTATGCGCCATTTGCACATATCCACTGTATGGTTACTGCTACCGCAAATTTTCTCCCTCCGGGTCCTTCTTTTCTTTTTAAAATGTTTTATATTAATGCGGCTTTTTAATACTGTTACATGTATCTATTAGATAAAGTCAAAAGCTTTTTTAACAATTGACAGGAGTTCTATATATACTAATGAATTTGCTATTTGTTTTAATATGCGATATTTTTACTTCCCCCCCCACTCAAGGTAGAATATATATCCCTTGTTGATTACTGATTTGTATCCAAGTTTAGTACCGAGTGCTGTTGTAAGGGAGTGCATTTAAGAATGAATTAGAAAATTCGGCACAAACTATATTTGTACCATCTTTTCATATAGTACTAATGCACACAAACTTCATGATGACAGATTTTAATATCTTTCCTTGTTATGTAAAATGTATTGCATTGTCTTTTTTTAATGTGCTTTTATGGCCATACGGTCGAAATAAAGCTTTTTTTACTGACTGGCTACATCTAATGTTCTAAAGTATTTTTATATTCTATACACATGAAACAGATATTTCCACGTACGATTCTCTTTCATGACCCACCAGGAGCTCAACACTTTAAAAAAGTCACCACAATGGAAATATAATCAAAGGAGAAATGGATTGATGAAGAGGCAACCTGAACAAAAGGCTGCGAGCTCCATGTTTGCCCAGGGACAATACTAATTATACTGTTCAAATAGGTTTCTTTCTGAATGTCTGCTGATTTATGCACATTTTGTAAAGAGTGCTACTCTGATTTCACTTCACTATGTACAAAGCCTTTAAAAAAAAGAAGAGCAAATGTCTTAATTTTTCTCTAGTCCAAATCTCTCCACTTATTCTTATAAATGTTGATTTCAATCTCTGAGACATGCAGCCTTTTCTGAGAAACATTTAATGCAATTCCACTAACATTATTTTCTTGAGGTGAAAACACTATACTTCACGCCACTTCAATAAGTAACTATGAAAAACTCCTGTTTGCCATGCCACAAGGCATTCAGAAAGGGACTCAAACTATGCAGAAAAATGTGAATTTGTACACACACAAATTAAGCTGCTTGGTTATCACTTTTAAGCCAACAGCACTGCCTCCGACCCCAAAAAGGGAGATGGGAGAGGTGTGGCGCAGCGGCCAGGGTGACTGACGTCGGAATCTAGGGATCACGGTTCGATCCCCGGCACCGGCGGTTGATTAGCCCAGCACCATGTGACTCTGGGCAATAGCTTGCTTAATTTTCCGAACGGCCCCCAGCGCCTAGAGACCCTTACGGGTGATTGTTCGTGCTTTACAAATGTGGATGATATTAAGGTAGCCACTGCAACGAAATCCTCCTTGTAAATGAAGAGTCTCTTAGCAATGATCACCTACTGTGGTAGGTTCAACAAAACCCTGATCCCTCTCAATGGCTCTCTCATAAAACTGCTGAAGTAAAACATTGGATCAAGAACTGGAAAAAGCATTGTAATCAGTAAAAGATGCCCTGACAGAATCCCTGAAATTCTATGACCAATCCAAAAAAAGACTTAAATGGATGGCGGTGCCAGCCCTCCTGGTTTGGACGCCGTTCTTCATCTGCACAATAGTGATGATTGGTCTCCTGTGGCATTTGCTAACCTCGAAGCAGTGTGACTGCTCAAAGATAACCTCATATCAATAAGAAGGCCTTAGAAGTCCTGTTGGCGTGTCCTCATTTTCACGAATCCTTCACAGTAGATCCTTCCAGGATTGAACCAACCACAAGCCCACACTTTCCTTTATTTCAAAGCACATTTATTTTATTTATTTATTTTAAAGGATTTATATAGCGCTGGCTAGACTCGGAGGTATCAGAGCGCTTTACATGAGTATCAGACCATAATTGCAGGTTACATTGCTACAAAGGTTACACAGTTGTAACAGTTATCACTTTGCATCAATAATTGGATCTTGCAAAAGCAAGGACAATTGTTCCATGCTTCCTTAAATCAGGATCTGGCAATCGCGCAGACTGCTTGTCAATATATCCCCATCTTTCGACTGAACAAGAATTAGCCCAATCTAAAGAAACAGAAGTATGTCTGGCTCCTAGTGGAGAGCTCACAACCTCTCCCCATCTCACTGGATGTTGTTTGGAACAGGTTGAGGAAGATGGTACTTGCAAGTTACTAAGAATGAGACGTGGGGAAGGGTGATGAAGGGACTGTCCCAGCACACATCTAATGCAAAAATACTCTGATGGACTATCAGCCATGCGGCTGGATTAGGCAGTTGCTGCTGATGGGTTACGTCTAAAGGGCACAGGACTGGTGCTACCTTCTTGTTTGGTTCCAATGACTATGCAATTTTATAGTATGGGTGTCAATACTTAGTGAGGACCCAGTTTTCTAAGCTGATTTTTTATGTTAACTTCATTTGTTCTGTCTTGATGTGATAGCTTCTTGACAAGGAGGGCAGCAAGTAGTAGAATAAGGTGCATTCCAATGCCCACTGAGGAATTTACTGTGTGCCCACCCTGTGTGCATCGCTTTTGCACTAGTAATATGTTTTTTCTTCAAGAAGACACTAGCAGCAGTTAGGACTGATTCTATGTGAAAGGTAAATTGTGGACACTGACTACTTTGGTGACAGAGAACAAGAAACCGTAATCAAGAGTAATGTTTGTAATGTTGGAAAGCCCTAACTGCACATGGGCTGGGACATGCCCATTGGGAGCAGGGGTGTACTGAGAGTCGCACTTAGCCTGTTAGGGATGTGAAGTTCTGGGGAGATAAAGAGTCTGTCTTCCGGAGCGGGCAGTTTAGAACCTTTTCTTCATGCAATTGCCCCCTGCGAGCCAGGCCTCAATCGCATTATAACACTGCCGACAAGGCCAGTGCAACCCTGCCTGGAGGTGGGCCGCTGCCTCTATGAGGCAGCCCACACCAGACACAACCCGACAACCTGGGTCCTTTGCCTCCCTCTGAGCACAAATCGGTGCATTTTCTCCCACGTGGCTGGACCCGCTCAACCTCGCAGACATCTGGATGACTCCGGCCGACAGCACATATCTGCGACCTGCTCTCTCCATTGCAGCACAACTCTGCCCACTCTCGCTACTTTCAGACCAGCTCCTGCTCCTAGCGTCAATGAGGCCCCACCATCCTGTTACATGTGTTGCAGCCGCTGTTTCCTTATATGGCGTCCCACTCCTGCTCCAGCACGCTGGTCCCCTGAACGGCTTGGTCCTGGTGGACCTCTATTTGTAGCCTTCCCTTTCATGTGTTGCTTCCCCACAACAACTAGAGCACCAGAGGGCCCCATTCCTGTACTCTTAGGCCGAACCAGAAATTGTTGCTCCTTTCCTGGACTGCATCCCCAACCATGTTAAGAGGGGGCCACTATGACCTTTCTAAGCACCTTTTCTCGACCACTGCTTTATCTGAGTGCACCCCTGCTGTTCTTGGGAGGGCATCCGGGCCGCCATGGCAGGCATTCTCACACCAGAACCTTTTGTGCTCACAGGGCCCCTTCCATTCAGATCGTGTGGTGAAAGGTGTCGGTTGAACGCCTTGAACTGTATTTTATAGCAACTGGCGTTAGAATGGAGAGGAAGCAAGAACTCCTCCTTAACCTTGCACAGGCTCAAATCTACAACAATTGCGCACATTGGAGGAACCTGGACCCCCTCGCACTTACACCACGATGATCGCAACCCTCGATGCCTACATTGAGCCAATTGCAAATCCCGATTAGGAGCAGTTTATGTTCAGGTACGCCAGGCAATAACCAGAGGAATCACTTGACACATTTGATGCACACCTGAAGGATCTGGCGGGGGCCTGTGCATTTACCAACGAGGCTGAGGAAATTTGAGTGTAGGACATCCAGACCTGTGCCTCCTCCAAACTCTGAGAATGCATCCTGCAAGTCCCTGGCATGCCTTTATCTGACATTCTAACTCTGGGTCGCCCCAAGGAACTTTTGAAAGTTAGGGCATACTAGATGGAGGAGGCACTATAGAAGCAAGTCAAAACTGAGCCCGTCAACATGGTGTCAAGCACCAAACCAGCTGCTAAAAAGCAATCTTCGAAGCAGGGGCCCTGTGGCAACTGCAGAGGGCCCGCTCACTGACTGGCCAGTTGTCCAGCTAGAGGAAATACCTACATCGTCTGCAAGAAGGCAAAGTATTTTGTTAAAGTGTGTCGTTCTAGCAAGTAGAAGTACACCAAGTCAAGGAGAACGGTAATCACTATCACCGAATATGGAGCCAGTTTGGACGACAATGAACTGGTAGACATGGCTGATGATGACTTGGCAGTGGCAGTCCATTCAACCTTTAATGCTGAAAGACCAGGCCCCAATATGTGGTCCCCACCTGCCTGCACAGTCAGGTTGATGAAGCTCTCAGATATAAACAAATTAGGTGCATCAATCAACGTCATAGCTGGAGACGTCCATTCGAAACTGGCACCAAAACCTGTGTTTCTCTTCATAAATGTGAAAGTCTGCTCATAGTCAGATGAGACTGATAAAAATGAAACGACATTTCACAGCCAGCATCACCCATGACCAACAGTCTCTGCGACCATTTACGTATCTTCCAAGGGACTTGGCACACTCCTCATCTGTTGTAGCATCAAAAACCTCCAGTTGGTTCACATTACCCTCTAAGTACACACTGGTTTGCTGGACAACATACTCAGTGAATTTCAGGATGTTTTAAGGGCATTTCTGTCTCAAGACAAGTTAATCTCCCTACACATTGAAAGCAGTTTAACTGGTAGCGCTGGGTCTCGGCAGAGTGACCTTTCACTGCACAAGAGTAGAGGCAGAACTGAAAAAACTCAAAGGTGTAGACAATATTTAAAAAGTAAATAGTCCCACACCCTGGGTTTCCCCCATTTTAGTCACCACGGAATCCCAAAAAACAGGCGACGTCTGGATATGTGTAGATATGAGGCTTCCCAAAGTGGCCATAAAATGCAAGCAGCATCTATAGCCCACAGACCATGACATGCTGGGGGGACTCAGCGAGGCAGCCTAGTTGTTCCGAAATAGACCTACATGTCCACTATAATGAACGGCTGTTTCCCCCATCTCGAGTTACATTACAGCCATCTCGACCCATAAGGGTCTCCAAGATACAAAAGGCTTAATTTTGGTATCCAAAGTGTCGCTGAGGTGTTCCAGAATACAATCAGCAAGGTTTTGAGTGGCCTTCCTGGAAACGTGAGCAACAACATCCTACTCTACGCTGCCTCATCGGGAAAACATAACAAGAGACTAAGGAAGGTGCTATAGTTACTACGTGACTGTGGTCTGACCCTGCACTGAGAGAAATGTGAGTTTTTCCAGACGATCATCAGTTTCTTTGGATATGTTTTCTTGGGTGTAGGTGTTGCCCTGGTTGTGGATAAGGTCCAAGACGTCAAATCGGCACCCTGTCCGTCCGCTTCATCTGAAGTCAAGTGCTTCCTTGGCATGGCGGTGAACTACTGTGGGCGGTTCATCAAGAACTTCATGATGCTTATCTTGGCCCTTCAGGAGCCAATCAAGACCGCCTCCACTTGGACGTTGGGATTGCAACAAGAACGTGGCTTTCAGAAGACAAAAGATACCTTCTCTGCCAATACAACATTTGCATATTTGAACCTGGCAAGGGACACCAAAATTGCTATAGATGCCAGCCCCACAGGCCTTGGAGCGGTTTTGACCCAAGAGCAAGACTGCAGAGAGAGGACACCAGTCGTATACGCTAGCTGGGCACTGAACCCAACGGAGAAGAGGTACTCTGAGATCGAAAGTGAAGCCATTGCCATTCACCTCTATGTCGATGACAATACATTTGTGGTTCACACCAACCACAAACCCTTCATGCCGCTCTTCCAAGGAACCGCGCCAATGCCCCTGCCCGCATTGAGAAATTAGTGCTGCAGCTTCAAGAACAGTTCTTCAAAGTCGAGTACAAGTCCAGCTCCAACAACCTAGCCAAATATTTATTCAGACACCCTAGAGACAAAACGCCACATGAGTAATGTGAGGCTCAAAAAACTGAAGAGTGCTACCACTACAGAACGGTCCCACACAAGGCCACTGACAGTAGACAAGAAAGTAGATGCCACTTGACATGAAGACTGCATGCAACTAACCCTCAGCTCTTTGTAGTATGGATTGTGAGACACCCTCAAGGTTCACTGGGGGCAAAGAACCGAATGGTCCTAATGGTGATGTACAAGGTATGGATGAGGTTGTCACGGATAGTAGTGGATGTGTGCTGAGAGGCCACAGAATTGTTATGCCACACAGTCTGACTGTACAAGCCATAGAAGTAGCCAATGCAAGCCACCAAGGCATAGTGAAAATGAAGGGGCACCTCATGCAGAGAGTGTGGTTTCCTCTTTTAGATTAATGAGTTGAGACAGTCATACCAAGCCCAGCTCTCCATGTTCTGCTGCATCAATCTTGCTCCTCTCTTCTCCTTCTTTTTCCCCATTTTTTTAGTGCTTTCTCCTTGCTGTCCCTTGAATTTCACTGCTTTCTCCTTGTGTTTCCCTCGTGTTCACTGCTTTCTCCTTGCCTTCCCCCCTGTTTTCCCAATGTCTTCTTATTGCTTTCACTGCTTTCTCTTTGCTTTTCCCCCATGTTTTGGAGTGCTATCCCCTTGCTTTACACTTGTTGTTACTGCTTTCTTCTTGCTTCCTCCCCCCTCATTTTTTGTGTGCTTTCTCCTTCTTTTCTCTCGTTTTCATTGTTTTCTCATTGATTTCTTCCTCATTGCCGCTCCAGCCTACTGCCCGTTTTAGCACATCCTGAATAGCCCCACCCACTGCCTCTGAGTGGTGCTCCCTCCTCCCATGACCTACTTAATGGAGGCCACAGCAAGACACCATTGAGCAGGTCCCAGGCTCAACTCTCCACGTGCTGCTGCATCGCTCTTGCTCATATCTTCTCCTTCCTTTGATCCTGTTTTTTTTAGTACTTTCTACTTGCTTTTCCCTCATTTTTACTGCTTTCTCCTTGGTTTTACCTCATTTTCACTGCTTTCTCCTTGCTATTTACCCCATTTTTTGAGTAACTTCTCCTTGCTTTTCCCTTGGTTACACTGCTTTCTCCTTGCTTTTCCCCCTGTGTTTTTAAGTGTTTTCTCCTTGCTTTTCCCTAGTTTTTATTTCTTTCGCCTTGTTTTTCCCCTCATTGCTGCTCCCACCTGCCACCTTTTTTCCCTTCTCCTGTCTAGCTCCACCCACAGCCCCTGAGTGCCCCTCCCACTCCTCAATACAGGACAGAGGAATCCCTACCTGCCGGACGGGCGCACACTCACTCCTGGGGCCCAAACGCTGTGGTCTCGCCGCGCCGCACAGCTCCATCTCGCGGCCCGCGGCTGGAGACCACAGCTCCCAGGGAGCCTTGCGCCCACTTCCTGGTTCCTGACGCTGCGCGCCCTGAGGTGCTACATTAACAGGACGCTCCCTCGGTGGAGCGGGGGGTAACAACACAGGACAGAGGAATCCCTACCTGCCGGACGGGCGCACACTCACTCCTGGGGCCCAAACGCTGTGGTCTCGCCGCGCCGCACAGCTCCATCTCGCGGCCCGCGGCTGGAGACCACAGCTCCCAGGGAGCCTTGCGCCCACTTCCTGGTTCCTGACGCTGCACGCCCGGAGGCGCTACATTAACAGGACGCTCCCTCGGTGGAGCGGGGGGTAACAACACAGGACAGAGGAATCCCTACCTGCCGGACGGGCGCACACTCACTCCTGGGGCCCAAACGCTGTGGTCTCGCCGTGCCGCACAGCTCCATCTCGCGGCCCGTGGCTGGAGACCACAGCTCCCAGGGAGCCTTGCGCCCACTTTCTGGTTCCTGGCGCTGCGCGCCCGGAGGCGCTACATTAACAGGACGCTCCCTCAGTGGAGCGGGGGGTAACAACACAGGACAGAGGAATCCCTACCTGCCGGACGGGCGCACACTCACTCCTGGGGCCCAAACGCTGTGGTCTCGCCGCGCCGCACAGCTCCATCTCGCGGCCCGCGGCTGGAGACCACAGCTCCCAGGGAGCCTTGCGCCCACTTCCTGGTTCCTGACGCTGCGCGCCCGGAGGCGCTACATTAACAGGACGCTCCCTCGGTGGAGCGGGGGGTAACAACACAGGACAGAGGAATCCCTACCTGCCGGACGGGCGCACACTCACTCCTGGGGCCCAAACGCTGTGGTCTCGCCGCGCCGCACAGCTACATCTCGCGGCCCGTGGCTGGAGACCACAGCTCCCAGGGAGCCTTGCGCCCACTTCCTGGTTCCTGGCGATGCGCGCCCGGAGGCGCTACATTAACAGGACGCTTCCTCGGTGGAGCGGGGGGTAACAACACAGGACAGAGGAATCCCTACCTGCCGGACGGGCGCACACTCACTCCTGGGGCCCAAACGCTATGGTCTCGCCGCGCCGCACAGCTCCATCTCGCGGCCCGTGGCTGGAGACCACAGCTCCCAGGGAGCCTTGCGCCCACTTCCTGGTTCCTGACGCTGCGCGCCCGGAGGCGCTACATTAACAGGACGCTCCCTCCGCGTCGCGGGACGCGCACGGGCGATGCCGGGCGGGCCGTCTGTGGCTGTCCGGGAACGAAGAGGGACGGGACGGGCCATCTCCCTGTGATTTACTGCTGAATATGGGTAAGCGTAAATTGCAAACATCTATGTCTGGAGGTACAGTGAAATCAAAGATCCCGCGGAAAGCCACAACATCGGCCTCTATTATGACTTATCTTACCACTGCCGTGGGCAAACTCAACAAAGAAATTGCTGAAAAGGAACGTGAACTGGGTCTAGATCCTATAGTACTGGACACTCAGGTATCCCCTCTGCCTAATAGAAAGACTCTCCCACTGGAGCCTTTAATACTTGTTAACACTGTAAATGACATTTTGCCTCAAGCGCCTGAAGTGCATGCTAGTACATCTGGTCAAGGGGCCCAAGAGGTTTGTTACCCAGCTACCCTTCAATCTTCTCATGACTTATTGCAGGTGGGTGCATGTCAGGTTACCAGGCGCACTAAAAGGTTAATTCGAAGACCCAAAATACAAGGCCTGCACTATCGTAAAAAACTTCGCAAAACATTAAGTGACTTTGAATGCTCCATTAAGGTTATGGTGGAGAAAGTGCTTACTGATAAGTTAAAATCTGCGCTTATACAGATCTCCAGTGACATTGTAGATACTTTAAAGGAATGTGTTGCAGAAATATTGGGGAAATGTGACAGAATTAATACTTTTTTAGCAACCAATACGAGTGAACACCCTCCCCCTATAATACCCACTATATCCCGATCCTCCACCCAGCTAACCCAAAAGGTTCAATCCCCAATGGAGTTAGGGAAAGACGTGCTTATGGGCCCAATATTACCACCTGCACCACCACCATCTGTATCATTACCCGTTTTAAAGGCGTGTTTAAACAAGGGTAACGATAACAGTATAAATATCCCAGTGCAGGGTATATGTAAACTCAGTACTCCCCCGGTTAAGGCTACTTCACATGTTGTGTTAAATCACACTGGGGCAAGGAGGCAGCGTGTTAGGCCACCGGTTAATCTCCCCCCCGGTGGCTACACCTTTTGTTGCTGTTTTAGTGAATGTCCCCGTATTGAAACCGGGAGAGGTGGAGTCTCAGGGGTCACTTTTACATAACATCAAGATATGGTGTGATGAAAATTGTTCAGGACCGAGTAACATATCTGATGGTATTCAGTTGGGGAGACGGGTTGACTGGGTGGGGTTTACAGACAAAAAATTAGCTGGTGATTGTCTGATTGTCAATTTTAACAGACCTCATGAGGCAACACGTTTATTCTGGGATGCTTCAGAGGTAATAGAAGGTAGGATCAGAGCAGTACCCCTAGGCTATTTCTACCCACGACCAGATTCACATAAGCTGCTTTTGGATAGGGGTGGTCATCCTGTTACTCTTACTCGTCCCTCCTACCCAAGTGCCTGGGCCACTCAAACATCAGGCCTTCTACCAAAAATTACTGCTAACTGCAGTACAGAATCCGGGGCTGGGCTGGAGTTAACAAACATATTCACAGCCCTAGCACAACTGGACGCAAATGATTGACTGACCTGTTCTGGTGGCACTAATAACCAGCGAAAATGTACCTCACCTACTAAAGAGGGAAGAGGTAAAACAGTAAAAATTATGAGCTGGAATATTGCAGGTCTTCGAGCAAAAAGGGGCGACACGAGATGGCTCGAACTCCTGAAAGATTGTGATGTTGTGGATTTACAGGAGACATGGGATAGGGACTGTGATTTCTGGCTAGATGGGTATACATCGTATTTTTTACCTGCCCAAGCTTCAAGCTCAGGACGGGATAGAGGGGGACTGATGTTTTTAATATCTGTTAAAGTGGGAGGCTCGGTGAAGATCCTAAATACTTCATCTCAGAATTACTTAGTTTTGGAAGTTACTATGCCCAACAATTACAAATTTGTTTACATCAACCTTTACAATGCTATGCAAGGCACTCTTTACAATGAGAATATCAACTCACTGGCAAAGCTTTTAATTAAATATAAGGAGGGTCAATCCACTTTTGTATATTTCACCCTGATGGGGGATTTTAATATACATTTATGTCAACTTAATTGCCATTATAGAGACTATGATAACCTAGATAACCTGCCCTATCCACATTTTGAACATTCTGCAAAAGGGGCCGCCCTGGAAGAACTACTTTAGGAGAATAACTTATCCGAACCAGAGTTCGCTGACATTAATGAGAGGGTGGCAACATACAGTGCAAGGGACAGTAACACCATCATAGATTATATATCCATTTCTCCTGGCGTGTTGCATAATGTTATTTTTTATAATGCTATACAAACAATTTTTAGTGATCACAACCCAGTGGTGCTGGAACTGGACAATAATAATTTGTCTTTATTTAATAAAGATGTAAACACAGAAACCACTGTTAGATCTAGCTGTCCAGGACCAGGGGAGACGGGTAAAATGGAATAAAATCATCCCAAAGGACTTTTTCCACTCACTTTACTTAAAGGTGGGGAAGGAACTCAATACTTGTAGGGAACCACTGAAGTTTGGTGGGAACATTATTTCCTCATTTGAACTAATTTGCTGACAAGTGGCTGAGGATTTAAAGTGTAAACCGAATCATAAGGAGCAAAAGGCGCAGGGGTGGTTTGATAACGATTGCTCTAAATCCCAGAAAGCACTACTCATTGCACTAAAAAAGATACCCCAAGATAGACATGAAGTCGCCAGGTTAAGGAAAAATTATAATATAACCGTGCTGAGGCGAAAAAATTAAATTAAAAAACAAGCATGGGACCAACTCTACGAGAAGACCACTTTGAGGGACAGCTCCAAATTTTGGTCTATAGTTAATACCCCCCTTTTTAACGGCAAAGATAACGCGCCATTAGAGGTAAATATTCCGGAACGGGATTGGCTAGACCACTTAGAGAAAATTTATGGCAGTAACCTTGAATTAGACCCTTTTGACCCAGTGTTGGATGAGTCCCGGGAGACCCCGCTTAGATTCTCTGTTAAGGAGGTAAAGAAGGCCATTGAGGACACGGCCAGTCATAAGGCCCCAAGCCCGGATGGGGTATCGGCTGACATGTTTAAATCAAATCTGAGCGTGTGGTCAGTAGTCCTCACTAATGTATTTAATATAGCCTGTATAGACAAAACCAGAGTTCCAACATCTTGGTCACAGTCCATTATAATCCCCATATTTAAGAAGGGCCAACGGGGGGATCCAAGATGTTATAGGCCCATATCATTGCTGGATTCTTCATTTAAAATTTTGGGTAAGGTTATCCTTGCAAAGATTTCATCTTGGGCAACAAATAATGATATTCTGTGTAACGCTCAGTATGGTTTTAGATCAGGGAGAGGCACCGAGGATCAATGCCTAAACTTACATCTCATACTGAGCAAATACACAGTTGCGTCCAAGGGCCAATTCATTTGGCCTTTATGGACTTGTCCACAGCTTTTGACCTAGTTAATAGGTCAAAGTTGTGGACAATGCTCCTGGAGCTGGGTTTGGATCGGGCATTGGTAAATTTTCTGTCGGAACTCCATAGAGACCTGAGAGCGTCTATACGTATGACTCAGGAGGGGAAATGTACTGCATCCTTTAAATCTGGTAGAGGGGTGCGCCAAGGTTGCATCCTGGCCCCAATGCTTTTTTCTCTATATATAAACTCACTGGGAAGTACCTTGGCAGCGGCATCGGTCAATGTGCCACGTATGGGTGGTTCTTTGATACCCGTTTTATTATACGCTGACGACTCGGTGCTGCTGTCAAGAACCCCGATAGGTTTACAACAATTGCTCAATTCCTTCGGGGCTTTCATGCAAGATCTGGATCTAGTGATTAATATAGAGAAATCGCATGTAATGACTGTGGGGAAATGTAAGAATAGCATAAAAACCCTCTCCTGTAATGGTACAGCAATCTCGAGAGTTAAAGTTTTTACCTACCTAGGAGTGGTATTTGATGATAAAGGTTCCTGGGTACCACAAATCACCAACAAGGTAGCGGCTGTGAGAAGATCGTCGGCTGCTATTTTGGGTTTTGCAAAGCGATTGGGTGGGAAACCAGCTGAGGCCATACTGACCATCTATAGAGCCAAAACCCTAGCCATTGCAAGGTATGGGGCCTCAATATGGGGCTATAAAGATTCAGCCCCGATACAGAGAGAGGAAAATAGATTCCTACGATCCCTTATGGGTCTCCCCCAATCTACACCAGCGTTTGCAGTACACATGGAACTGGGACTGGGGTATATCGGAGATACCCTGTGTATGGCCCCAATTCTATCATGGATCAGAACCTGGCTTAATCCCAATCTGTCTCTAAATCATGAAATCATTAGGGATTGTATGGGGAGGGATAAAGTGGCAGAGATACGGTGGTTGGCTTTTATTAAATGTACAGCAGGATATTTGGGTCGACCCGAATTGTACACTAACCCTGAAAGCCTGACAAGAGAAGATATTAAATGGGTTAAAATACACTATATAAAAAAGCGAGAAGCAGAAAGGGAAGCGTGCGAAATTATGAAGCCAACTGTAAGGTCACATTACATGTTGATTACGTTAATGACTATTCAATCATATTTGACGACTGTTACGAAACCATTCCACAGGTGGCTTCTTACAAAATTTCGCTTTAATCAGGCGCATTTTCTGTTGGGTACTTATGCTAAGTGGTGTAAACCTCATGAGAATGTACCATGTAAATGTGATGATTTCTCTGATCAGGACTTACTGCATTTTGTGTTTTTTTGCCCCTTCTTTAAGACTGGCAGGGAAAAATGTATTAAACCATTATTAAAGAACAAAGGGTTTAAGCAGATAAAACCTGCCTTAGTGTACCTACAACTCATGGAGTCTCCACTAGTCATGTTCGGGGTAGCCAACTTTCTGACTGCCTCTATTCGTACCAGACAGAATAGACTTCGGATGATTTCTGCCTTACATTTTGTAGATGGTGAACAGTGTTAGTTGTCATAAACGATTAGTGTACTAAAAGAACTGTTGAGATCATTACTACTGTGTATATACTGATTTTTAATCTTTTTAACTTTTATATTGTTTTTTAAACTAACTACCGTTTTTGATATACCAATGTATTTGTATAGCATACTTTTATGATTTTAATATAATCGAATAAAGTGATTTTGACTGACTGACTGACTGCCCCTCCCTCCTTTTCCCAGGACCTATTTAATAGAGGCCATAGCACGACCCCATTGAGCAGGTTCCAGGCCCAGCTCTCCCCGTGATGATGCATCACTCTTTCTCCGGTCTTCTCCTTGCTTTTACCCAATTTTTAAAGTCTTTCTTCTTGCTTAGCCCTCATTTTCACTGCTTTCTTCTTGCTTTTCTCTTGTTTTCACTACTTTCTCCTTGCTTTTTCCTCTGTTTTGTGAGTGCCATCTCCATGCTTCTCCCTCGTTTTCACTGCTTCCTCCTTGCTTTTTCCCTCATATTTCTCAGTGCCAGCTCCTTGATTTACCCAAGTTTTCACTGATTACTCCTTGCTTTCCCCCTGTTTTTTGAGTGCCTTCTCCTTTCTTTTCCCTCATTTTCACTGTTTCCTTGTTGCTTTTTCCAAATGTTTTCATTCCATTCTCCTTGATTTTTATTCTATCCTTCAAATGATCTCAGCAAGAACCCAGTGACCGGATACCCTCACGGGTGAATAGCTGTGCTCTACAAATCTGAGTTGATTGAGTGATGATACAAAGCTGCATACCTTGACAAGCCACTCGCCAAGCAGACCCACCTGCGCCCATCATCACCGAAAAGGGACCAAGTTAACTATGGGAATGCACCAGCCTTGACTTCATAATTCTGCTGGAAAGACGCATATGTTGGTCATGGTGGATGACTACATCAAGTACCTAGAAATTGAGATAGTCTCAACCACCACCGCCAGTGAGGTGCGTCCCAAAATTGAAAAAATATTTGCCACTCATGGCATCATCAAGGAGCTTTGGACTGATAATGGGCTGCCATTCCAAGGCTAGGAATTTTCACACTACCTCCAATCATGGGGAATACACCACCGGAAGGTTTCTCCCTAGAAGCCCCAAGCCAACAGGGAGGTAGAACCGGTCATGCACACAATAATCCAGATCACACACCTTGAGAAACCCTACTGGAGAGAGCATACTTGTTCCAGCGTGAATATTGACAGACATCCCACACAACCACATGGGGAGCCCCAACCACCGTTTACTTGAGGCGGTTGGAGCATGAAAGTCTTCCCTACCACCCCAGATGGGAGTCATAGACAATGGATGATACCAAGATTTTGGACAGGAGAGGTATATCAAATAAGCGCTGTTATCTCATGCAGAGGGCTCAACAGTCAACATTCAAAATGGAGAAGCCATACTTATCAAAAACAGGAACTCTGGCAGCAAGTTTCGATTTCCATTTGAGCCACAACCTTGGAAGGTAACTCGAAGCAATGGAATCACGATCACAGCCACAAGCAGAGGGGAGGAAGTCAAGAGAAATATCTCCTTCAAGAAATACAGTGATACACCACACCAGGAGACCGTGGATAATCAAAATGAGGGCACCCTTGGTGTCCAAGAAGAATGTAAATCTGATGCAGGCACACGTGACTGAGCACCCCCATCCCTGAGGAATTTGCTGACTTAACCTGAACATGAGGAACCGTTCAAAAAGCTGAAAATGAAAACTCGGCAAAAAGCCCCCAAGGACTGATGGAGTGCTCCACAGAGGGTAACTTTCCATTTTCCTTGAAAACAGGAACTGTTTAGATCCTGCTCAACATGGGTTTCGGCCCTACAATTGTACAGAATCTGCCTTATTGGTGACAATGGAAGAAATCAGAGCTATTGTGGACAGAGGAGATAATGCGGCCCTGATCCTTTTGGATCTTTCGGCCTCATTCAATAAGGTTGGCCACTTCTCTCTGGTAACCCGCTTAGAAAGGATAGGCATTAAAGGTTGTGCCTCAAATTAATAACGATTTTTCTGTCCAACAGAGAGCAATATGTGACCTTATTTAATACCTGCATCACCTCTTTAAGTGAATTAGCTCAAACCTGTGGATTCTCTGTATTTTCTTATGCCGATGATGCCCAAATAGCTGTATTGGTGTCTGCTGAACCCGATAAAATGGCCAAAGATTTCAGAATATGTATGACAAGGATCGCAAACTAGGTGTAGAAGATTTTTTTTATTGAATTCTGAAAAAACAGAGGTACTGCTATTTGGCAAGGGTCCCTCTTTCTGGAATTCCTCTTAGTGCCCACCCAGCCTTGGGCACCTTCCACTTTCTGTTCATAAAGCTAGAAATGTGTGGGTCATTTTTGGCTCAAATCTTACCTTAATTGACCATTCTAAGCAGGAGATATCATCCTGTTTCTTCGTGTTAAAACTGTTAAAGAAAATCTTGCCTTACCTTCACATGGAGCTCAGGAAAACAGTTATCTTATCTCTTGTTATATCTAAAATAGATTACTGTAATGCTCTTTATGTGGGCTCCCAATCACGCCCTCTCAACAAGTTGCAAACCCTCCGAAACGCGCCAGCAAGAGTGCTGAATAATCTTCCCAAATCCTGCTTAGCCTCGAGAAGCCATTAAAGATCTTAATTGGCTGCCCCTTAGGTTAAGGGTAACATTTATAGCTCTATGATGTGCCCATAAGTTTCTGCATCAAATTAGGCCTCGCCTCATTCAGGATGTTTTTAAATGGTACGTCCCTTCTCGTACGCTACGGTCTATTAATGCCAGGCAGGTGTGTGTGCCAGGTTAAGTCAGGCCTCCCCCTTGATCCTGTTCCACTCCGCATCCTAGAGCAAGGCTCTGAGAGCATCTTCCTAGTCCTGCTAAAACTGTTGAACCTGTCACTATCCTCCTGTGCAGTCTCCCAATAATGGAAACATGAAGTGGTAAAACCACTGCTGAAGAAGCCAAACCTAGACACTTCGTGCTTGGGAAATTACAGATCTATCTCCCTACTGCCTGGTGCATCAAAAACCCTGGAGAAACACGTAAGCCACCACCTCTCCCTCGTTCTGGAGGCTAACAATCTCCTCCACTACACCCACATGGGTTTTAGACTGCAGCACAGCACTGAGACTGCACTGCTAGCCATTAACAGAAGAACTTGGGCAACTTTTGGCCAGGGAGCTCAGCAGCATTCATCCTCCTGGATCTAAACGCGGCTTTTGATATAGTGGACGACACAACACTTATCCAGAGGATCCCTGAGTTAGGATAAGTGACAACGCGCTGAAAATGGTTTACATACTTCCTTGAAGGCAGAACATTCCAGGTACTGGACCAAACATGCCTCTTGGACAGCCTAGCCCTGTTATGGGGAGTACCACAGGGCTCTACATTAATCCCTACCCTTTTTAACCTTTACACGCATTCCCTAGCAGAGTTAATCCAATCTTTTGACCTGACAATAGTATCTTACGTAGACCATGCACATTTAGTTGTAAGTATCTATCGCCCCGGAATACAACTCACACTGTAGCATTTTGTCCCCTGCTTAAAGAAGGTTACCAGCTGGATGGCCAGTTCCTCCCTCAAGCCAAACAGGGACAAGACGGAGCTCATGCTGTTAGGCAACAACAAAACTAATAGGGAGTTACTCCCCTGGCCAGAATGCCTTGGGGCTACACCAAGCCAGAAAAACAAAATAAAAAGTTTGGGTGTTTGGTGAGATGATACGCTTACAATCCAATCACAGAGCAACACACTAGTAGTGAAGTGCTTTGGAATATCCAGACCTCTAAGGAAAGTGTTAGATCTTCTGTCCCTCCTGCCACAAAGACTTATCAATCAGGCCCTGATTATCTCCTGATTGGACTACGAGAACTCCTTATATGTAGGATCCCCACACTACATCAAGAAAAGCTTACAGACCATCCAAAATGCTGATGCCCGTCTCCTCTTCGAAATCCCAAGGCACCTGTCCACAAGGAGGGCCTTGACTGACATTCATTGGTTACCCATAGAGCAAAGTGTGTGGTTCAAATCTCTGTGCATCGAGCACAGGGCCTTCCACAATAAGGGACCTCAAATTCTTCACGCTCTCATCGGGGCCTATAACCCTGGAAACTCCCTAAGATCCACCACCTCTTGTCTTGCAACAACACCCAGAATTCGCAGATCCAGATAGGGCGGTTGGTCCTTTAACCCCTTCAGTGCTGATGACAAAGCCAGCTCGTCATGGGCGTTACCTGCGCTACGCGGATGACGAGCTGGCTTTGTCATAAACAAGCCATTTTTTTTTTCAGCGCACAGCGGGAAAACGCGGTAGCGCGGTAGGGGTTAAATACCTAGTGCCCAAACCATGGAACTCCCTGCCACTCGATCTGCATCAGGTGGAATCCGAATCCGCCTTCAGGAAGGCTCTGTAAACATGGTTATTTGTTAAATAGCTATCTCACGTTTAGCTCTCAGTAGGGTTCGTCCCATTGACCTGCTGGTTTGAATCAGCAAGGGAAAGCCTTCGGGTAGCCAGGCGCTTTACAAATCGGCTAGATTAGATTAGATTGTCTGTGGTCCCTTGCTCGGGATAGTCACATGTTCACTTTCTGCAAGGTAGTTTGGTACATTCAAAAAAAGGCTTGTGTGTGTGGGGGTGGTGCTTGCCTGCGTGCATTTGTGTGTTTGTGTGTCTTCTTGCACTAGCGCTCCCGACACCCACTTATCACCAGTTCAAAACATCATTGAACCTTTTACATTATAGGGTACAGGAATCAAAGTTGAGCATCAGTGCCTCGTTCCATCGAGATGTCCGTCAACAAACAAGTGACCAGATTCCTCGAGGAAAACTGCATCCTGGACCCGTCCCAGTCTAGGTTCCGCAGCAACCACAGCACCGAAACTTCCCTCATCACCGCCACCGACGACATCAGGACCATGCTAGACAATGGAGAAACCGCAGTCCTCATCCTCCTCGACCTGTCAGCCGCCTTCGACATGGTCTGCCACCGCACACTACGAACAAGCTTCCAGCTCCAACACCCACCGACCACGCACGCAACCTAGGGGTCATCCTCAACGCGACCCTCTCCATGACAAAGTAGGTTAACACCGTCTCTTCCTCCTGCTTCAACACCCTCCGCATGCTCTGCAGGATCTACAAGTGGATCCCCACCGAAACAAGAAAGACGGTCACCCAGGCCCTCGTCAGCAGCAGATTGGACTACGGAAATGCGCTTTACGCAGGGGCCTCGGCCAAACTCCTGAAATGGCTCCAATGCATCCAGAACGCCTCCGCACGCATGATCCGTGACATTCCTCGCCTCAGCCACATCACACCCCACCTGAGATATCTGCACTGGCTCCCCGTCAACAAGAGGATAACCTTCAAGCTCCTCACCCATGCACACAAAGCACTCCACAACACCGGACCAGCGTACCTCAACAGCCGATTCAGCTTTTACACCCCCACCCGCCAGCTCCGCTCTGCCGACCACGCCCTCACTTCTGTCCCCCGGATCCGAAGAATGTCCGCCGGCGGCAGATAATTCTCCCACCTTGCCACCAAGACATGGAACGCCCTCCCAAACCGCCTACGGCAGACCCAAGACCTACTAACCTTCAGTAGACTCCTCAAAACATGGCTTTTCGAACAGTAGCAGCACTCCCCCACCCCTCAGCGCCTTGAGACCCTCACGGGTGAGTAGTGCACTTTACAAATGCTTGATTGATTGAGTGTCCCCTTTATTTTTAAATCAGGTAAGAGAAGTCCATGTATCCTCTATTTTGGTGCCTACGTCTTTGCACGCAATCTGTCCCCCTCTAAGCAGGGTCTGTTTCTCTTCACGGAGGCTGAAAATAATTAAAAAAATTCTTTACTAAGTTTATGGGAGTTAGGCAATTCCAAATAAGAAATCTCTGTACTTCCCATTTAAATTGTTTACGATGCCAAAATGAGATATTGTAAGGACCGCAAGGAATGGAGTTCAGGGAGCTATAAAGCAAAAATAATCATTCTGGCATTTGATCTAAATAGAGAGTAACTTGTTTGAGAACAGTGGCCTGCAGAGAGTACACTGGAATGGTTGAAATGTGGTAGCAACAAAACAGCGAGCTATCGGCATCGGAAATGACAACACGCGGGTTATTAACTGCTCCAGACTAGCAAACTAAAGCATGTCAGCTTGCCTGCCTGATGAGAAAAACATGCTTCGCTGGACACAATATTCTGAAATTGCTATTCACTGCCTTCTCTGATGTGAAAGCTGTCACTGAAAATTATCGAGAAGTTGAAAATCTGACGAGACGTTTGCGTTCCACAAGAACAGCTGTCGTCACCTGGAGCTGAACAACCATTTCAATATCTGCGGCAATTGATTTCTAAAAAAAAACATGTTTTTGTAAATGTGAACGCGTCATCAAGGACTGGCAGAACTTGTTTCAAAAAAATTAGTAGTGCATTTACAAGTGGCATGCAACCTCTTAGGAAATATCATCAAGTGTTAGTGGCAAAACAGCAATCAAGTCTGAAAGCTGAAGAATAGTGATTGATGGGACGTTGGTGTAAAGCAACATTAAAACACGCACAGATGGAATGGCGAAATTGACATCAGTACCAACCCTGATCCTGTGGAACAGCATGAAGAAGTCTCTTGTGACTTGATGTAGATTGGACTCCCCTCCTTCAAAGAAAATTACTGATGGTAGCAGTTCATAAAATTGTGAGGAGGTTGTCCCCAGGCCATCACTCTGGTTCTTCTGTTACCAGGCCATCTCTCTGGTACTTCAGTCCCCAAGCCATCTCCCTGGTACTTCTGTCACCAAGCCATCTCTCTGGTACTTCTGTCCGCAAGCCATCTCTCTGGTACTTCTGTCCCCAAGCCATCTCTCTGGTACTTCTCTTCTGTGCCCAAGCCATTTCTCTGGTACTTCTGTCCCTAAGCCATCTCTCTCGTACTTCTGTCCCCAGGCCATCATTCTGGTACTACTGGCCCTAGATCATCTCTCTGGTACTTCTGTCCCCAAGTCATCTCTCTGGTACTTCTGTGCCCAGGCCATCATTCTGGTACTTCTGGCCCTAGGTCATCTCTCTGGTATTTCTGTCCCCAAGCCATCCCTCTGGTACTTCTGTCCCCATGCCATCTCTCTGGTACTTCTGTCCCCAAGCCATCTCTCTGGTACTTCTGTCCCCAAGCCCTCTGTCTGGTACTTCTGTCCCCAAGCCATCTATCTTGTACTTCTGTCCCCAGACCATCACTCTGGTACTTCTGGCCCTAGGTCATCTCTCTGGTACTTCTGTTTGCAAGCCATCTCTCTGGTACTTCTGTTTGCAAGCCATCTCTCTGTTACTTCTGTTTGCAAGCCATCTCTCTGGTACTTCTGTCCTCAAGCCATCTCTCTCGTACTTCTGTCCCCAGGCCATCACTCTGGTACTTCTGGCCCTAGGTCATCTCTCTGGTACTTCTGTCCCCAGGCCATCTCTCTGGTACTTCTGTCCCCAAGCCATCTCTCTAGTACTTCTGTCCCCAAGCCATCTCTCTGGTACTTCTGTCCTCGAGCCATCTCTCCGGTACTTCTGTCCCCAAACCATCCCTCTGGTACTTCTGGCCCTAGGTCATCTCTCTGGTACTTCTGGCCCTAGGTCATCTCTCTGGTACTTCTGTCCCCAAGCCATCTCTCTGGTACTTCTGTCCCCAGGCCATCACTCTGGTACTTCTGGCCCTAGGTCATCTCTTTGGTACTTCTGTCCCCAAGCCTTCCCTCTGGTACTTCTGTCCCCAAGCCATCTCTCTGGTACTTCCGTCCCCAAGCCATCTCTCTGGTACTTCTGTCCCCAGTCCATCACTCTGGTACTTCTGGCCCCAGGCCATCGCTTTGGAACTTCTGTCCCCAGGCCATCACTCAGGTACTCCTGTCCCCAAGCCACCTCTCTGGTACTTACCCAGCCTATCCATAGCAGCCATGGTGGGTGCCAGTAAACGCTGACCGATCGTGAAATAGAACTAGGCCCGCCACTGAAACAACTCTACCACCCCTTGTTTGAAGCTCAACTTTAGGAACTGTTAACATGGCCTCGTGCTGTCTAGATAGTGTCTGGCTGTGAATGGAAGGAGATACTCCCTAATTATACATTTCTTGTCCTAGATCAAGAGTTTTTAACTTTTTTACTTCTGTGGACCGTCACTAAATCATTACTGGAATACGGAGACCCCCACTAAGTCATTATTGGAAGTTGGGGACCCTGGGTCTCAGCAATATCTACCATTTGAATCTCAAAACAACCCACAAAAATATAGAAACAAGTATACACCAAAAACTCAAATATTGAAATATTTTGTTTAATTTACAATCAAATATAGAAAAAAGTTTTCAATTGTTGTATTTTTCTTCTTTATTGTATATACTTTCCTAACTTCACTGTATTCATTATACTAATATTCAGTTTTCTAAAACAGTTCTTGGCCCGCTGAGCAGGCCTCACGGACCCCCGGGGGTCCTGGGATCATAGGTTAAGAACCACTGACATACAATTATACTATCTGCTTCTGAGCTTGGCAGTGCTACCGAAAACGCAGCAAAGGGAGAACCTCAGTGTCTTTGACCCACATCTATTTCGGAATAGCCATGGTGAGGTGTTGGCAAGCTCCATTACAAAGCATTAAGAGCTTAATGTATCAAAGGGTTTACTTATGCTTTGTTGATGGGGATTCTGTTGATATGTAAGGGCCTAAGTCTGTAATATATGGTTAGCCATAATCTATCAGTGAATTCCTCACAATATATTAAAACTTAGAGGGAGTCATACAATGTCGGTAATTGGGGTAGTAAAAGTAAATGATAACTATAGCTCGACACTGAGCTGCACAAAATCATTTGCAGATTCTGAAGGTCCTAGGAGAGAAAAAAAAAACAAGAGATAGGACAAAACAAAATTGCACTTATCCTACCAACAACCCCCAACCCCATTGCAAGTAGTGCCTACCTATTCACCCACACAGCCTAGCCACAAAAGTGAGATGGTCACTGGGGAAGGGCTTGCAACAGGTGACTGCAGCAATGGGAGAGAGATCCATGGAGACTGGGGGCCAAAGAATGCCGGTCCCTCTGGTGCCACCACTTCCTCGCCCTCCCACACTTACTCAGCACACTTGACACTAATGGGGCGCAGCAACAGAAGGGCAGTGTCTCAGCAGCTTTCTCACTATGAGATGCGGCATGCTAAAACGACTCCTGTTGACCAGACCTGCCTTTGCTTTGCTGTCTTGGGTGCTTTGGTATTAGACTTTGCACTGAACTTGCTCTAGTTTCTGCCTTGCTCTCCTTACTCCGTTAGCACAGTTGCCATGGAGCTTGTTCATTCCTACTTTGTACCTCTCCCCTGGCCCCTATTACTTTGACTCACTCCACTTGAAGAACCGGGTTATTTAAGACCCAGCAGTGCCAGGGACACACCCAAAGTCTTCGGATTCACCTGTCTCGGACTACAGAAACACGGAAACTTCTTGGTGGCGTCAAAGATCAGATTTATTGGCTGCAACCAGAAACAGAGGTCCACGAAGTACAATGGCGTATATTCGTAGGAGACTGCTCAACTTTGCAAAGCAAGTCATCCCTTTTTATACCAAATATTGTGCTTCAGGCAAACATTCCTTATTTACAGTTCAACCAATCACATGTTGCCACAACTTAAGGTATTGCATGACGACAAACCCACCTTTCAATTTCCCAGCCCACCATTAATTATACAGGAAAGCCCAACATTCTTTCTTACAATGGTCAAACGTCACCCATAATAAAAGACCACAACCCATGTCATAAAAGAGGTCATAAAGGAAGAACAGAAACAGATATAGAGCAGGATAAGGCAGGTGTGTGTGCATATCAAACTTTACAACGTCCTGTACTCTGATCCTAAATCTTGATCAGCTCTAGGGCAAGGAACTAGTTCAACCAGGTCAGCTTTAGGCAGCGAGGTCAGTTCGTTCAGGTCATTCAAAAGTCAGCTAAAGTGTACGTGTACTAAAGACTCGCTCGGCCACAGTCATCGGCCTATGTGAGGGCAACCACAAAATGGCTGCCACACACAAAATGGAACCCATGGTTCAGAACGAAATCTCCACATACATGATGATTCTGTAGGTCTAGCATGACGAAATCACTCATACTTGCAGAACTCACCAGTTACGGTTCGCTACTATCCAAATTCGTAACGAAACCATGCTATTTATAAAACGGGTTCAGAATTCACAGAACCACACACTTCAGTAAAGCTTCCCCTGGGGATTCTCTTTCACTGACAACACTCACTTGTACATGCATCAGATTCCAATAGTTCTCAAGGACATTCGGCATCATTTCTCTGAAGTTGGTCAGATTATCCGCGGCATTGCATTCTGGATTAGGTAGTTCACGTGGGAAGTCTGGCAGTGGGGCAGGGGTGAATTCCTTTCAACAAAGAATAATGTCCCATGAGAACATCTTACTGATTATTGCTCTTGTCTCTTCCCTACCGGGAGGATGGAGCACTGGCGTAACGAAAAGTGAGGCGGCCTCCCTGCACGGTACTTAGAGGGGCCCCCTCCAGACTCAATCAGGAGCTCTCGGCCAGAGTGCAGTGCCGAGGGGGCCACTGTGAGCTAGAGCCCCCCCCTCACCGCAGGGGCTGCAGGGGCCTGTGTTACGCCCCTGGGATGGAGGGAGCCTTGCTGTTCAGTCTGAAATACTGGTGAGCTGTGGTCCTTTAAGAAGGTAGGGTGGCGCCTCATCAAATCCAGTCGTGAGAGTACATCTGTCTCTGGCAATCAGGCCTGGACACAAAGGCGCTGATTACAAGTCTGGCAGTCCACGGACCGGCAGACTCATGGGGGCGCGGCAGTGGTGGTCTCAAGACAGCAGAGTTAGGACTCGGGTGTTTGGACCGCCACAGCTGTTAAAAGACTAACAGCCTCATTCTGGAATTTTGAGAGGAATTATCAACAGCAGCGGTCCGTGCAGGTAAGCGCGTGGAGCAGGGCGGGGTTGGGGTGTCGACAGACATCAAAGTAGGATTTACTTATTTATTTAATTTTCCCTGTTCTGCCGTTTGTCGACTCCCCCATCCCGCCCCGCCTCTCCCTATCTTGCTTACCTGCACGGACCGCCGCTGACATCAATGGTGCAGGATGCAGTTTTTTCTCGATGTGGTATTTACTCTCCACTCCAAGTTAAGCACTTCAGAATGGGTAATACCATCAAATTACACACGTACCCTTCTCTAAGCTGCAAAATCAAGCATGCTACGTTTTTTAAGGCACAAATTTAACGAGGTTTTACATGGTGAAATTTGTATGGGGATAAAATGTGCTATTTTCACGCTATTTGCAATCCCGATTTGTGCGCACACTCCGGTTTGAGCTCAAAACACGAATTATCATCCATTTATCTTGTATACAATTGTTTGCGTCCATAACAGCATGCTGCTCTTACCACTGTAAATTTGTGAGCCAACAAGAGCATTTTCCAGGGCAAGGAGGTAATTTCTTATAATAAAAAGCTAGAAAAAATGCAAACACCACAGCAAAGCCCATGATACCATACAGCATGCCTACCACATTTCTGCTGCGAAGACAAAGATCCTGCATTTACATATGATACATTGCTACTATTCACGCGTGAAAGAAAAAGAAAGGTGTGTTTGATGTGGTGTTTTCTGTCATCCAGTACACGGGTTTAAGTATACACATTGTCAAATTATTTACAAGTGTCATGACTTGCCTGTATATCCAGCTGAACAAATGCATGTGGCGTTAGGTCCCTCGCTGTCACAAGTGCCGCCATTTTGACAGCTGATGTTAACACATGGATCTTTGTAGAGTTCACAGTGTCTTCCTGAAAGCAAACATCATGAAAACATGCATTTAGTGTGGGCCGCTATTTCTCAACAGTCTGGTCCTATTCTGTAGAAATTTTAGCAGTTTCCTACAAGTCAACATACATCTTTAGGTATCTCACATTTTGATTTGCATTTTAAAATAACGAAGCAGGATACAAGCTCGTCATATTAGCATAATGAAAGCGCTGAAATTGCTTCGAAACATATAAAAAATACATGTCACATAAAATAGCAATCGCTGACTAAATCGGCCGTGGCAACACATTTGTTTTATTTTATAAGCAACCCCTCATAAAACAAAACACGGAAAAATGCCACCACGTAAACGTGGTTTCATATGCCTGCAATAATTTAAAAAAAAATAAAAAATACATATAATACCAATACAAAAGCATGGTGCTTCCTAGCAGGCCAATCTATTTAGAACAGGTGTAAAAATCCATTTTTTTTTCTAATGCACATCATTGGAGTATTTGATTCTTGTGCCAGAAAGGCATGGTACTATTGGCTATGATTTATTGTAACCTAAAGACATAGTTTAAACATAAGAGAATAAAATATATAAAGATAAAGAATGGAAAGAAAAAAATGGCAAAGTCAATTATTGGCCAACCTGCCCTGGCATTAAAGTGGACCTATTTTAGGGGTACATGACGTTATAATCACGCAAAATGCTGTTGTTCACAGTGCAAGAGAGCCAAAGGCAGAAGTCAGCTGACTCAATGCTCCATGTTATATGCCATGGAAGGCAGAATCAAAAGGAGAATGACAGTTAAACAGACCAATAGATGAAGAGGGCTGACTCAACACCCCCCATGTATGGATATATGATGGGATTACGTATATTTTCTAGAATACATGAGGCTAATGCAACAGCTAAAGCTTTCTCTAGGTCAGGCTTAATAGCTATTTGGTTTAATCTCAATTTTAGAAGATTATGAAACATTTAGAACCTGATTAACAAATGTAAACTAAATTTTTGTGTCAGTTTACAAGGTTTTACTATTTACAAACCAATGTTACAAGTAATATCTTCATGATTGCGGAGTCTCCGCATTCGTGGCAGAGACTTTGCGCATAAAAAGATAGGAAGGTCGTAAAGATTCTACTCGTAAATTCGTTCGTAAATAACAAAAAAAGGTAAATTTACACCAAAGCATAAGTTTACCTTTGTGAATCAGGCCCTTAGTTAATACAAGTGTGCTAGTATTGGCAATGCGTAGGGATCTCTATCCACTGGTGTGGACCCCAGATATCTGTGTATGCCTTCATTAGGTGTCCCCAATGAGATTGAGACCTGAATGTTCCATCTTATCTGTCGGCTCATCCCTGTCGTAAGACAGAGGCTCACCCCATGCCTCGCGGCAATGGGCTTATAGCCAAGAAGATGATGGCAGACATTTTATATTTAATCTTTTTGAAGGTTCCAGGGTCAGGTCAGACTTCTCCACAGCTATGTGCCAATTTTAATTTATTTGATAGCCTTTGGCTTAAAGAATGCAGAGGCTAGTTAACAGGTCTATAGGAGCCCTAAAAATGTCACTGTCACCTATAGAGAGGATGGCATTGCTGTCTTTGGTGCAGCATGTGAGGATCATCTATTTCATGGTGGGTATGTTCTGCAGACACTCCAGAAAGTCATACTGCCCATCCGGGCCAGTCAATAGCCGATGTTAAAGGGATGTTTTGTTGGCCCTGTCCACTAAGAGGACAGTTGTAAGATACAGCCTCTCCTTGAAAAAGGAGCCCATAGTGAAATGGGATCCTGCATGTCAATTTGGGATGGAAGGAGTGGCACTTGCCATATCTGGCTTGTTCTTTGGTGCCCCTTGCACTGCTCTGGCTATCCCTGGGCCCAGGAATCTTGAAGGCAGAGGCCGCAACAGCAGTCAAAAGGTCTGTTAGTTTTATAACAACTCCCTTTTCTAGCATATCAACACCAAACAGGACAGAATGTGACAAGGAGTCAATTATTTGATGTAAATTGTTGCAAATAGCGCATGACTATTTCGCAACCCTTGGTATTCTGGCGAATTGACCTCGAGGACGGCCATTCTCTCAGAACTAATGCCCAGGCCAGAGGCGTCCAATGCCCCACTGGGTATTATGTGAGTAATATGAGTTTTGTGGTACCTTTAACTCATTTGACCTTGAAGAGGCACCTCAGGAAGGTTAAGTGGGATTCTGAGTTTCAGAAGGCATATGAGATCATAAAGGAGGCTCCCCGTACAGACACTATACTGAAGGGCTGAGACCACAGTAAGGAGTTCATTGCCAAGGCAAATGCATGTATCCCTGGAAAGGGGGGCTGTGCTAACTAAACTCAGGGAAGATGGCGAGGATCAGTTTGTAACAGTAATTCAAAGCAAAATAAAATGATTTCAGAACAATAACAAATCCTTTAAAACTTCACTTTTACAAAATCATCAACAATACAGGTGCTATTATAATACCAAAATACTTGTTTCTTTATCTCTTTATACAGCCGTGCTAACATCAGGGTAGACATTTGTAATTTAACTGCAGGGATGGGGTAAGGTGCCCAATTATTTCCTGCTCCCTCTCTAAAGGAGTCACAGACAAATGTTTTAAGGTATCTTGTTTGCTATACATGATCTGATCCACATAATTGCAAATACCGAATATTCCTAATTAACAGTTAGAACTAGATCTCTGTAATCTCTCTGATTCACATGCACATATATGTTGTCATCAAGACAAATGGGCAGGTGCACACGCTCGTGCACACACACACCCCCACGCACCCCCCCACCACGCACACACACACGCACACACTTCATAATGTGAGGTGCTGGTCCATAAGGATCATTAAGACACAAATAACATCCACTTTTTCTAAAAAAAATGTTGTTCTGACCCCATTAATGTTTACAGGTTGAATCACTTCTTCATAACTCATGAAATTATAACAATAAAGTGTAATGTACAGTTTTCTGACAAACTTTACCGAGTACACACTTCAGACTGTTCTTTCTTGCAGTCTGATATTAAGGACAGCCAAAAAAAGAAAGCACAAGGTGATTCATCTTCATTTGAATAATGCAGAAATATTCCTGACCTTCCTCCATCTGCACACCATTTGCCTGTAAAGGAATATCGGTGCAATAGCTCTGGTTTCATTATAAAACAGATAGAACTTAAATGCTTGGGTAATTTTATGCTCAAGGTAAGACATACCAACTTTATTTCGCTTGCTTCCCAGAGCCTCTGGGGTATAATAAAAAATCATGCATTCCAGTAGTTTCAAGGATATCTTTCACATATTTTAACTTTTCACGGTTATGAGTGCCTGACATTTAAATATGTGGGAGTGAGAATTGTAGGACAAAGATAGATCATCTATAAGATAATGTTAGGCACCTATTAATACGATGGAGGACCAGGACTAAATTCTGGAAAACGCTGCCCTTCTCCGTGGCTGGTAAAGTGGCCGTCTCTAAGATGGACCCGCTACCGGGGATCCTTAATATGTTTGTAGCACTGCCAACTAAGGTGCCCAGAGACATATTTTGATTAGTAGATCGAATGCTGGTGGAATTAATATGGGGATCTTCAAGCCCCAAGGTTGCATTAGTAAAATTGAAACTGCTGATGTGGAACTAGGTTTGGCAGCATCTGATTATGAAATATAGCATATTGCCATGCAATTGCAATGGATAGAAGGTGGATGAATGAGAGCCTGACAGGAGCGGTAATGGCTAGTACCGACACTCCACCTTTGATAGACCTTGCCACTATCCTATTGGGAAGAAATGGGTGAAAAAGATCCAGCCAATGAGTTTAGCGACAATTGACGAGTTTGCGAAGATGTCTTAATCTGACCAAAAACATAACATCATTATGTCCCAGAGTCCCCCTGGTGGGTTTAATGGCGTTAAAACAAGGGCAATTGAGTAGGGCTGCATAGATGGGAACACCACAGACTACTACAAGTGGCAGGCTTAATGGTGGGCTGCACTGTGAGAACTTTTCAGGACCTGCCTGAAGATTTTGAGATCCCCTCAAGGCATTTCTGGCTATATGGAGCAATTAGCGCGGTCATATGCAAGATGTGGGGATACACAGGGACTGTCACTTTTGTGCACCATAACGGGCAGAACAAACGTGGCGTCACAATTTTATTGAGCTATATTGCAACTGGCAAAAAGGACACTAAATTAACGAAAAAGTGAATGGGAAGGGGACATAGGGTGAAAGACGGAAAACTCAGAATGAGAAGATTTATTGTTCTCTATTGCTAGAATCTCCAGAGACCCAAAGTTTAAATTGATTCAGCTTACATTTTTTGCATAGAATAATTTTAACACCTTGGCAAATAAATAAAAATCACATCATTGCGCAGGCGTGTTACCAAAGATGTAATAGAAGAGATGCACATTCTCTCCGCATGGTAAGGGATTGTCCTCATATGAGGGATCTTTGCTAACACTTTCTAGATTTGGTTAAAACTATCCCAAACAGACAAGTAAATTATACGGTGCATGCCAATTGTCAATATTTCCTTTGGATTCACAACATTAATTTTGAGTACAAATACAGACTGGTTTTGTGGGTCAAGTTTCAATTGTGATATTTCCAAGATTCATCTTTAATTATGGGGTTCCCTTAAGTCAAACCCCCTTGTGTGATGATCGAGCAAGGGAGTTGGGGAGAATATGTTGATGAATAGTAAATAGGTAAGAGATAGGACATGCACAGAGACCAATGATTAGAAAGATATGTGGTGAAGTTTGCTCATAAGTTCTGTAGAACGACTTTGGGAAGTAAAGTTATTTTATATCTATGATAAAGACAACTATAAACGTTTAAATGTGAAATAAACGTTGTGTATGAAAAATGGTTATGAATACCTGGGTCCCTATTATAGTAAGGGCCCTGGACGGACAACAGGTATGTGAGCCTGTTTTATGCACCCCTGGGACACAATTGGGTATTACTTTCCCGAAGTCCAGGAGGAACATGCCATTTTATATATCTGCCCAAGCGGGTTCTCACTCCTAACCCAGAGCACAGCTTATGAGAATGTTTCTATCACTTATGAGCTTATCCATTATCAGCATCAATATTCCATGTACTGCCAAAAATTGTAAGTCCATTATTTTATTTCTTGATTCTTTGTTGTGAATAAACACGTAAGATGAATATATTGTTATACAGCTTCTAGTGCCTCAGGTATGCTCATCCAAGCCTTTGCCCGGGCACGTGGCAAAAACATAAAGCATTCATAGTTGTAGTCATTGTTCACAAATCACCCAATGCATTTCGGGCTATCATTGAGCCCTTCTTCCGGGGTTTACTACAAATAGAAAAAAACGTTAATCAGAATAAGATCGTCTGGACATCATTCCATCACATATACATTTGCCATACTAACAGGTCGATACTCTATGTTTTCCCCGTGCTTTCCCTCTACACAAGCGGAACTGTACTCCTCCCGCTATTATACCTAAAAAACGTTAGCAACAATTATCACTGGTGTTACTGATGTTTAAACCACCTTTAAGTCCCCTCCCGTAAGACCACCCAGAACAGTGTTTCAGTCATGTCATAAATTGCTAAAACAGTAACCCGTACCTTTCACATGTCCGTTACGTCTATTCGCGCTAAAATCCATTTCCTCAATTCGAGACTGAAAAACTAACAACGGACTTCCTGTACCAGTTTTAAACCAACATAATGTTACCCCGCCTCCAGTAGTTAACCTATCGCTCCTGCCCTGTAGTTGTTACTGACCTCTCATGCCTACATGTCCCATAAACCATCTAATCAGATAGCTCGCAGCCCTCAACTACGTAAAAAACTTCCTGTACTATCGTTCTTGGAAGGTAACAATAAACGTTTCAATTGTGTACCCCGCCCTCCCTTACGATGTCAAATTATAGCACGATTCCTATTATACCAAATAGCATGTATCCTTAGCCTGTACATACATAAATGCTTAGTGTTTGATGGTAAAAACAGTGTTCAAAAATGGAAAAATACAATGCAATAGTTTGTGTCCATGAAATCAAATGCTGGCTCATGCTCTCTTCAATAAACTCGAATGTTCATCTCACGTGTATTGCGTTACGTGTTTATACCGATTAATCCAATGTTTTCCATTTTGCGGGTGCATCTAGCTTGTCGGGTAGACAAAAAATGAATCATTATCAAGGGAGGTTGCTGTGCACACCTGTTAATCCACATCATTTGCTTTCTTCAACTTTAAAGTTTATTTGCGTGCTTCGTGGGTGCCGTGATCTACCCGAGGTCACGGTGCAAAGTTAAACATCCAAACAGAAGACAAAACGGAGATGTGAAAGGTACGGGTTACTGTTTTAGCAATTTATGACATGACTGAAACACTGTCCTGGGTGGCCTTACGGGAGGGGACTTAAAGGTGGTTTAAACATCAGTAACACCAGTGATAATTGTTGCTAAAGTTTTTTAGGTATAATAGCGGGAGGAGTACAGTTCCGCTTGTGCAGAGGGAAAGTACGGGGAAAACATAGAGTATCAAACTGTTAGTTCTGATTAACGTTTTTTCTATTTGTAGTAAACCCCTGAAGAAGGGCTTAATGATAGCACAAAATGCATTGGGTGATTTGTGAACAATGACTACAACTATGAATGCTTTATGTTTTTGCCACGTGCCCGGGCAAAGGCTTGGATGAGCATACCCGAGGCACTAGAAGCTGTATAAAAACATATTCATTTTACGTGTTTATTCACAACAAAGAATCAAGAAATAAAATAATGGACTTACAATTTTTGGCAGTACATGGATTATTGATGCTGATAATGGATAAGCTCATAAGTGATAGAAACATTCTCATAAGCTGTGCTCTGGGTTACGAGTGAGAACCCGCTTCTGTTTGGATATTGTCTGAAAGGGCCTGAAAGTTAATTCCAGAGGTGATAGTTCCTATCTTTTTGTTCGGGAATGCATGACTTGATAATTGCAGCCTAAATTACCTATATGCCTGATTGCTGGCCCATCAGCTCTAGAATCCAAGAGGACTGAGTGGGTCAGAAAGAACTGAAGAAGAAGCACCAGGAATCTGAGACCCAAGTGGTTAAATGGCTATTCTAAGCCAGTTTAGGAAGAGCTGAGTAGTGTCTGTTGAAACTAGCCCAGTGTTGTGCTGGCCACAGGCTGACAACTCTGAAGAAAAGTTCTCAGTTAAGAATCCCTACAATTCCATTTTTTAGGGATCCAAAATCTGCAAAACCCCAAGTGTTTCATGATGGTTTCACCACCACAAAACTCTACTGGAACAAGACCCTATGTTGATCTATTAAAGAGTGCACATATTCATAAATACATATAGTTAGTTTTACTTTTGAGCTAATTCAATGGTACACCAACTTTTACCACAACATTTACAAGCCTATTTTGAGTATGTTATAGGGTCTTGCCCCGCTATCTACCACCATCTTCCACTGAAGAAGTTTGATCTTCATGACACTCACAGCACTAGAACTGATGGAGTAAAGCTGACTAGAGTGTTCAGTTACAGTGGATCATTTGACGACTGGAGGTGACCCTGGAGCCTGGAGTCTGCCCCTTCATCCAGGTCCCACTTAAATGACCCATCACAAATATTAGACATTTTATTTGCATTTTCTAAGTTCTGCATGCACTTACAATAGCCACGTTGACTTCCATTATATGATGCTTGTTTCCGGTCCAGGGAAGACATGGCTTGGCAGTTCGGGTTGGACTATTCCCATGAGGCACAGGGTCAGACTGATTTGCATATGGCCATGTCTGAACTGGGGTGGCAGAGTGAGCTAAAGAATGATGATGGATTAAACCCAGATCAGTTGACTGGGGGTGAGTGCTTGCAATGTTCAACACTCCGTCCATCATCCCCTTTGGTTTTGCTTTGTTCGCCCTAAGTTGGCAGGGTATGCCCAGACGTGGGTCCCTTGCTCACTTTGCCACTGGATTCAAGCAAGACTGGCTGATGATGGCTGATTAGCCAGAAACCGGTCCCAGGATGCTTATTTCCGGTCCAGGGAAGACATGGCTTGGCAGTTTGGGCTGGACTGTTCCCATGAAGCACAGGGTCAGACTAATTTGCATATGGCCATGTCTGATCTGGGGTGGCGGAGTGAGCTAAAGAATGATGATGGATTATACCCAGATCAGTTGACTGGGGGTGAGTGCTTGCAATGTTCAACACTTCGTCCAGCATCCCCTTTGGTTTTGCTTTGCTCTGGTTGAGGTGCCGTCATAAGGGGTGTCTTAGTGGTTGTCCTTGAGTGCATGGGTGATGAGGGGCGACTTTGGCCACAGAGATCGGGGTCTCTCATAGTCCTGAATGTTGCAGTAGTGGGCCAGCCGATGCTGAACTACTGGTCTCCGTGCACCGGGGTGAAATCCTTAATTGGAGGCCCGTGTCTCTTGAACTTTAAAGTTTTACTTTTAAAAAAGAGACATACTACATGAACAATACAACTTAGACTCCAGTGTTCCGATCCTATACATATTACAATATGGCAATATGGGCATTTGCTGTCGCCCAGACCTCCCCCTTCACATATACAATGCTTTAAAAGACATAATTTAATCCAAATTGACAGCAGAATTAGTCAGTAAACAGGAGGCATAGGGCCCCCAGACGTCCATTGGCCGTCAGGCCAATTGGAGCTCCTCTACACAGGTTTCTATTTGAGCCTTACAATACGCCATATCTTGAAGCCATTCCACATATTTAGGGGCCTATCTTCCGCCCCAGAATATTTACACTCTATATTTGGCAAGCAGCAATGACACTGATATAAATTTCCGGTTAATAGGTTGAAGGCCCAATAGGCACACCCTGGGGGTACACTCAACGTGTTCCGCTATAATACCTGATATGGTTTGCATGATTTGCAACTAGTAGTGGGTCACAATACCGTGCCCAATGCAGAAAATTTGCCGCCTCAGTCCCACAGTGTATGCAAGAAGCGTCCCACTCCCGCAACCCAAATCTGTGCAACTGAAGGGAAGAATAGTATGCCTGCTGGAAATATTCAAAGTGTATGTTTCTCAGGTTACAATTAGATGTGAACCTACCCAGCAGAACCCAGCAAAATTCCCAATTAGCCTGCGTCAATGGGCTGTCCATGACAGCATTCTACTTGACCAATCCAGTGTCGATAAACCCATCCTTTTCACATTGAGATGCATTGTATAGTTTGAGGATGAGTTTTTTATGATCTGCGCCTGAGAGCAAGATCTGCAGGGAACCAAGTGGAGTTGGCTCTTGCAGAAAGGAAGGGTATAGTGCTCTCATGGCCATTCTCAGTCTATGATATACAAGGGGAGCCTTAATTCCAGTGTTTGGGGACGCTTGCTGCTGCCAACGACTCCTGGGTCGGTTCAATCGCCGTGAGGGGAACAGCTTTCTCTGGCTTGTAGCGCCGCCGCCGCGAGGGCAGGGACTTTAATCCCCAGTTGCCCCGGCGGCCACGGCGCGCGAGTGACGCCATCAGAGCGCCTGGAGCCGCGTAAAAACCGAGGAGCGCCGAGCGCTCAGTGGGAGCCTTTATTCCAGTGTTTGGGGACGCTTGCTGCTGCCAACGACTCCTGGGTCCGTTCAATCGCCATGAGGGGAACGGCTTTCTCTGGCTTGTAGCGCCGCCGCCGCGAGGGCAGGGACTTCAATCCCCAGGTGCCCCGGCGGCCACGGCGCGCGAGTGACGCCATCAGAGCGCCCGGAGGCACGTGAAAACCGAGGAACGCCTCTCGCCCCGCGAGTCGCGTGCGGGAGCGACCGGGCGAAGCCCGGGCCAAGGGCGGGCCCGTTTAAGCCCGTTCAAGACCGGATAAAGACGGGACGGGCCACCCCCCTTTATTCCATCCCGAGGGATTGCATTGTGAGTACTTCACTGCTTCCTATTGATTTACTGCCTTTATTATGCCCCCAAAGGAGTCCAGAGGTAGAGTGGACAATGATAATCTCACAGGAACAATGGACCAGTTCATAACCAGGGTAAATTGTGTGATAGACCAGGGGATCACGCTGATGGAACGTCGTGTATCCCAGGATCTAATGATCGCCAGAAGGTCCTCGATGGGGCATATTGCCAATGCACGGACTCCTGTTCAACCAGGCCAAACTTGTGGTATTGGTGCACTAGCAATTCTAGAATCCCCGATCATACATCTACCACCTCCAGACACTAATCATGTTTCCTCTGGGGACCAGTCCACGGTCTCTGAATCATTGTTGATGTCTCCCCACAAGTTACCATTTGTGCCTAGCACCGTAGAGGAGCATAACACCAGACAATTACGTGTGAGACACTCAGGGGCTATTCCTAAGTATAAGCAAGGGTTGTCTAATAACAATGGTGGGAAGAGAAAGAAAGCACCGCAAAAGACTAGAGTAATTCCCGCTACAGGAAAGCCCGCTGCGGATGCCTCGGAATTTGAAGTTACACCCGTAGCTGAACCAACCCCCTTTCGAAAGGAACCACAAGCTGCAAGTGGGGGGACAAACCCGACTGTAAGGGCAGAGTTGATGGACCCTATGTTGACTAATCTATGCGACACTATCAGACTTCTCCTTCGCCCAGTAGAGGATAGACTTAGCAGAATCGAACAACACTTAGAAAAAATGGAGTTCGATCTCAGGGGAATTACTGATATCTCAAAAAAGGATGTTCCATTCAAGGTTGCTCACCCACTAGAAAAAGTGAGAGGGGGGAATACCCCGGCTGTCTCGAGGGACCCGCTGACGTTGTCCACAGTCCATCAGGCACCAGTTACAGCCTCCGGCAAAGATACAGCTGCAGCTGCTGTTAGTAAATCATGTCAGCATAACATACCTCAACTCAGCGAGGGTAGAGGGGTCCCTATAGCTCAGGTTCCCAGGGATAAAAGTATTTTCAATCTACCCCCGGAAGTTTGTCCATTTGTGGTAGTTCTTGCAGGGGTCCCGGAACTGGGTAAGCACGAAGTTGAATCTCCCCCAGCATTGAGGAACAGGGTCGCCCATTGGCTGAATAAAAACAGACCATTGCCACCACATATAGTGTGTAAAATATTGATGGTCCAGAGGGTGCCATGGGTGGGACATCTGGCTAAGAATATAAGGGGGGATTGTGTCTTGGTCAATTTTAATGACCCGAGAACGGTTGAGTATATCTGTAACTGGAGATATCCCAGCCCAGGAGTTACCATTCGCCCTCTCCCACTGAACTACTTCTATCCCCCAGGCCACTTTACCTCAGCAGCGGATGGGTGGACACTAGTGCAGCGAAATGGGAGGGGGATCCACCAGGGGGGATGGTCTAAGCCTCTGTTTTCTTTAAACCAAACCCCTATCCAAAATCGATTCAGCTGTTTGGAGGCTGTCGATTGACTTCAGGTTCGAGAAGGAGTACCAACTAGTTCTTCTGCCCCCACAGTTAGCTGTACTCTTGGCCCTCCCGCCCTACCCCAGTCTCCGGGTTCTGAAATACTAACTTTTGTCTCACCTCCTCAGAGGGTTAAAAACATTAATGGCCAGGTCTCAGATCAATCCTCAAGTGTTTTAATCCCTTGTAAAGGTCTCACCAGTAATCTTAGACTCATCTCATGGAATGTTGCAGGCTTACGTAATAAGCTTTCATACCGGACTGGAATGATTTTATTGATGGATATGATCTATGTCTATTTCAGGAAACATGGTGCCTTGAACCTTTGTACAAGCCTGGTTTCTCTTGTTTTTATGTACCTGCTACCTCGTCTGGCCGAGGTCGCCCATCTGGAGGACTCATGGTTTGGATTAGGGCAGAGCTTAATCTCAAGATTTTTCATCGTTCATGTACCTCACCAGATGTAATGAGACTCTCTCTCAAGGGCAACAAGGGAAATATTACTTGGGAACTCTTTAATATATATGCTAGAGGCACCCAAGGGGGGGCTAAATCTTCCACCATTTCTGTCCTTTCTGAAATGCTCCTTTCTTGTCCTTCTGATCCTTTGTATTGGTCACCGGCGATCTAAATTGCTCATTTGAGCCCTTGGCAATGGAAGACATTTTAGGAATTTATGAGGAGGATGCCAGATGGGGCATTCCCTCCTTGTCGCTTACGCCAGTGAAGAAATGGTCGCTGGTGGTCATTCAAATGAATGCCTTAATGCTAGAATTTGGGCTAAGAGCTGTAAATGGCCGTACGTCCTCTGACGTAACGGGAGCAAATACATACAATAGGGTCTCCTGTCAAAGTAGAATTGATTATATATTGGTAGATAGGAGGTCATGGAAGTTTGTGGTTGATATGATCATTATACCATCAATAGACAGTGATCATAACCCCTTGTCCCTTACAATGTTGGAAATGTGGGAAAGGTAGGTGGACAATTCTATTACTGGATCGGGAATGCTAAAAAAGGCAGTCCTACCTTCTAACTGTAATAGGTTCCTCAAATGGCCAAAGTTTATTTTGAATGAGCAAAGATTAAGTACCCTAGGTGAAATACTTAGTGACCAGACTATAAGGCTTTCTGCAGCATGTAAGAAAGAGGCTGGGTCCGTTGCAGCAGAAACTATCTATGTTGACACTATAGATATGATTGGCACTTTGTTTGTAGACTCCAGCAAAAAGCGCCCGATGAGTGCCAAGCCAGTACAGAAGTGGTTTGACAAAACTATAGATTAAAAAAAAAACAGTCTGATTCTTGTTATTAAAACCAATAACCCTGTTGTGGTTCGGCTGGCAAGAATGCAGTATAGACAAGCGATCCTAAATGCAAAGAGGGGTTGGGAGGATTCACATTGGGACAGTCTAAAAATAGCTAGCCAGTCCAAGAATGGCGAGCTCTTTTGGGCTTTAGTGAGAAGATCTAACGGTTGCGATTCGGACCAAATCCCCAATCATATACCCGACAGGGAGTGGTCTGAGCACTGTAGGAAGCTTTATGGAGAGGATGACGAAACAGGTAGTATAGGACCCCTAAGCGGCTTCATGGTAGCTGCCCCTGCTCAGGGTACCTTCCCTAGGATAGAGAAGAAAGAGATGGTGGCTGCTATTAATAAGATTGTACCCGCTAAGGCCCCGGGACAAGATGGCATACCGGGCGACCTATTTAGAGCTAACGTTGAGGAATGGGCCACCTTTTTTGTATTCCTCACTAATGCCTTGCTGGAAGGTTCACCGGTCCCATACTCTTGTAAGGGGGCCGAAGTAATCCCCATTTATAAGAAGGGTTCCAGGGGGGACCCTGCCAACTATCGGTCAATAAGTCTTATAGACGCTGGACAGAAGTTGGTTGGTAGAGTTCTCCTGGAGAGGATCCTTTCATGGGCGGAAGAAAATAATATCATCTCACAGTTCCAGGCGGGCTTTAGGGCTTGCACAAGCACGATAGACCAGGCATTTAGGTTGGCACTCTTGCATTGGAAGGTGTTTACCATTGGCAAAGGCGGCCTTTATTTGGCGTTCATTGACTTAAAGACCGCCTTTGACCTGGTCCCCCGAGACCGCCTATGGCTGGTCCTGCAGGAGATGGGGATCCCTCCGCCCATTTTGAACCTCCTGGCCCGTATGCACGATGGAAACTACGCCCGCATTAGATGGGGATCACAGGAGCAAAAAACTGATAAAATTCCTGTGAGTAGAGGCGTCCGCCAGGGATGCGTACTGGCACCCACACTATTTACGCTTTTTGTGAACGGCGTAGTCTCCTTTCTGCTTGAAATTAATGCTGACGCCTCGGTCCTGGCAGGTGATAAAGTCCCCGCATTACTTTTTGCGGACGATACGCTGTTAGTATCAAAAACTCCTGCAGGGTTACAGAAGCTGTTGGATCGCTTCTGCTTGTTTTGTAAGATGAGGGTTCGTGTCATTAACACCTCCAAAACTAAGCTTCTCTATTTCAACCCAAGCAGATAGTCTAGATTTACTTTGGCTCTTGATGGGGTGCCACTGGAGTGCGTTAAAGAGTTTGATTATCTGGGGATCAGAATTTCCAATTCAAATGGCAGTTACATATTGATAAAATGGCCCTAAACCACAAACGGGTAGTAGGAGTATTAGGGCGGGAACATCGTGCGTCCACCACTAGGCCCATTGCTCCTGCTCTGGAAATTTATGCTGCTAAAGCCGTAGGCTGTGCCCTATATGGAGCAGAACTCTGGGGCTTTGGATGTGTAGACGTGCTAGTCACTTGATAAAACAAGTTCTTTAGGGAGCTTCTCTCACTCCCGAGGGGCAACCCAACTAAGCCACTTTTGAGTGATCTGGGTCACCGCTCAATTAAGGACCTAGTCACTCTGCGTCCTCTCTTATATTGGGCCCGGTTATGGCGTACGCCAGAGCTTTCCAAGTATGCCGAGGGCCTAAGAGAGGTCATAAACCTCCAAGGATCCCACAAGATCGGATGGTTAACTAATATAAGGAAGCTTCTCTTGGCCACTGGCCTTTTAACTGCTTGGGAGTCTGGGGCAGTGTTATCAAAGGTAGAAACCAAGAGAGCCTTCTGGGCATGGGTTGACGACCAAGAGCAGAGGGACCCAAACCAAGGCAGGCTGACTGAGGTATTTCATCAACACAAGCATACACATCGCCTGGAGCCCTATCTGGACTTTATCACAAAGCCGAGAGACAGGACTCTTTTTATCCAGTTCAGGATGGGTGCCCTTCCTCTTTGTGATCGTACCAACAAATGGAAGCCCCCGCACCAAACGAACGCGGATTGTCCAAACTGCGCAGGTGTCGCTGAAAATATCCCTCACCTTTTCTTCATCTGCCCAGCCTACACAAAACCCAGATTGAAATGGCTTAAACCTGTGTGCCTGCAGCTTGAAACTAGGGACCACTCTGTTGCACTTAGAATACTTAAGGCTGATCCTAGTACAACTCTAGCCTGTGGGGTGGCTAAATTCTTAAGCTGGGCATGGTTGATCAGACGAAAGGCTTTATAAAGAATTTGTATAATTAACTGTTTTTAAACACTCGCAAAGCTGTTAAAGTTTAATAAATTTTTTATCTACCCATTGTAAAAAAGTCTTTTAGATGAAATTCTTTTTTAATGTATTTATTATGAACTGTGTTTTTAATTTGTAAATGTGCTTTTATGATATTAAATATCGAAATAAAGCTTTGTTGACTTGATATACAAATATACAAAGGACCGAGTGACATCCCGATCCCAAGAAGGTCAGTGAGTGGAACATAAGATACTCTAGGGAGAGTGTTGCCCATCACTTGCAATCCTGCCTCCTGTAGTATAGCAAGTGCTCCAGGCTCTCGAGTGACCGATAGGGATGGATGATACAACAATGGCAGTACTGGGGCATACAGTGGATTTTTAGCCGCTTGTGTGGCATGTGCCTGCCAGGCTCTCATTGTGCTGTGCATTTGCCATGGGAGTGTATGGTGATATGGCTTTGAGAAGGATGGGATAAGCTGCATCATGCGCGACTGCAGTTTATAGCAAATAATGCTGAGGTTGGTACCAGTAGTTTGCAAAGTGAGCTTGTGCGCACAGATAATTAGTGTCCCCTGAGTGCAATGAATCTGAACTCTGATAGCTCTTCTGGATCCAGCCGACACAGGTGCAACTTTTGGCTATCTCGGATTTATCCTCTTGTGCCCCGGGCGACTAGTAGTGACAAAACTTCTGCGGTGACTACCAACTTGTCAGTTTGGACTTTTTCAGCTTTTGTGTCACTGGAGCTGGTTCCAGGGAATCTGGTGGCTGATCCTTGGAGTCACTGCAGTGGGTGAGGGCTGGGAACCAACTTCTCCCTGAGCCAGAGGCTGCAGGCACAGTCTACACTTTACTAGCCCAAAGTGCAGCAGGTGCAGTCCTATACTAGCCCTACAGTGCAGCTTCTCTTCGTGTAGTTTCAATGGCAGCAGAGCAGTCCTTATTTGGTACTTTTTTCGATTCCAGTGTGATCTGAGTAGTAGGGTGCCATATTGATCTCAGGAAAGAGCCCCAAGAGGACCATGCGTTCACCAGCCAATAGGCTACTGGATCCCCTCCCTGTGAGTGACAGTTTTCCAGCAATGTGTGACATCTGGCTATCCCCAAGTGGCCCATTCTTGCCCCTTTCAAGATGGCACAATGCTTCCTTAGTCGTCAGGAGCATGGTAGTCCACCCTGGAGGCGTGACTACCAGTGGGCTACACACCCACTGGAAAACCCGTTTGGGAACAGGTTTTCCCTCTATGGTTCTGTCTCCTAATTGTCTGCAGGAACAAAAGGCATCCTGCTCAGGGGTGTTGTCACTGTCGGCCCTTCAAAGGCGGCTTCCCCTTTGAAGCTCGCCTTTTGGACTAGCATCCCGAGTGGCCATCCTGGGATAAGAGCTAACAACCTCTGCATCAACTTCCTTTGTTCCTGGATCTGGGAGTCGCTCACACATCCCCCAGGTGGGCAGAAAGCTCACTGTGTGACAGGGCCTTGAAATGAAATGAAATGAAATGAAAAAGGTTCTTAATAAAGCGCACTGTGACCAAGCGGCTTCCTGGCGCTAGAGGTAAAGAAAACTGAGGGAGATGGGAGAAGCCAGAAGTGATTAGCAGGGATAAGCAATAGAAAACAGATGGGTTTTTAGGGCCCTGCGGAATTGGGAGTAGACAGTGATGGATCTTATTGAGGCTACTGGACTAGCTGGAGTGCAGAGTGGCAACTTTCTAAAAGTTTAACTTTAATGGGGACAATAAGTTCAACCTGGGCGTCAGGTAGGGTTTAACACCATGAATATTTTGATACCATATATGACCCAATTAGGTAGTCCCATTCAGAGTTTAGTCAGGCTCAGGTGCCAGCCAGAAACCCTGTGTTAGCCAATGAGACAACAAACCTTTACAAGGCAAAAATACAATTTGGAAGTGCTAATGCTAAGACTTATGAAAAATATATGTCTAACAATATAATGTTCCCTGCTATAGGGCTCTGTAGGGGAGACTTTCATATATCATTAGGGGAAGTGGTGGCTTTGCCAATAGTTGGAATTGCAATGTCAAACTAGCAGTGTAAATACTGCCTCTCCAGTCTGCAGTGGCAAGTTGGGATCCATGTTGTCCTTTGTTACACAGTGCTGCAGCTGTGAGTGGACATTTCCTTACAAGCCCTGGGTATCATATACTAGGGACTTATAAGTAAGTCAGAACTTGCCAATTGGGTACTTCAAATTCACATATACTTTTGTAATGGGCTAGAAAACTGCCACTGAGGTCTGGTTAGCTTGCCTTAGTGTACTCTCAGAGTTGTAAAACCAGCAACTAGTATTTCACACGTGGGAAAAAGTTGGGGGAAGCCTGCAAAAGCCTGTTTCCTTACAGGGTTTACTTTTTAAATGCAAAAAATTACTCTGGTGCACAGGAAGCCTCTTTTTGTGTTTTGATATGATATGATATGATATAATTTTTATAGAGCGCACTAAAACCCTCAGGTATCAAAGCGCTATTGCAAGACAGACTAGTCAACCAAATCAGACCAACCAAGAAATCAGCAAGCTATAGTGAAAAAAGCAAGGTTGAGGACTTTTTGCATTTTTTGCCTGGGTTTTGTATGCCTTGAATGAAAGAATCAGGCAGTAAAAGTCTGTTTTTCAAAGTCCACTCTAAATAGGGCAGGCCTTCCGATGTTCAGAAAGTGGTGACCACTGCCAATGAGCTTCCACTGGCAGTACCATGTAATGCTCCACGGAACACAAATTTGATAGAGCAAGATACCCACTAGTTTTTGGTGGATGTATCAGATAGAACTCTAAAGGTGAGATGTAGGTCACCAAATACTGGTCGGTAACGGCCGATTTCGGCCGTTACCGACCGGTATTTGGTGATTGAGATGTAGGGGGCCTTAAATTTACCGATTCGGTATATTTACAGAATCGGTATATTTACCGATTGTGTAAATTACCGAATCGGTAAATTTACTGAATCTCAAGTTTGTGATGTAGGTGGCACTGAAAACAGTGCCACCGGCCCTTAAGAATTCGTTATTTACCGTGACATACTATGTCATGGTAAATAACGGATTCCGGTGTACATGCACATCTGTGCATGTACACCTGTGCCATATGGCACACATACATGCCCTATGGGCATGTATGTGTGCCACATGACACACAAGCCAGAATCAGGGGTGCAACTGGGTGTCAAAGTGAGACCCTGTCCCCCTTGCAAATTTGGTAATTTTACCGAATCGGTATTTACGGATTCGGTAATTGACATTGATTCCTATGGGCCTCAAGGCCCATAGGAATCAATGGCAATTACAGAATCGGTAAATACCGATTCATTAATTACCGAATCATACCGATTCAGTAATTAATTCGGTAAAATTACCTACATCCTGATTGCCAGTTCTTAAATACCGAATCGGTATGATTCGGTATTTAAGAATCGGCAATCTGGGATTACCTACATCGGGCCCTAAATGTGGTCCTGAGTTTAGTTTATGTGATGAATACAAAGATAAAACCACTCTAATTCATTATTTAGCTGTTTAAAATATGTCCTGCTTTAATTTCGAAGGAACACAATAGCAAAACCAAACAATACCTTTATTCTTGACATTCAAGTTAAATGTATTATTGATATGCAATGCCAATAAACTTCCTCATATAGTGGCAGGTATTCACCCACTGTGCCACACAGTATAAGTAGTGGCCTAATAGCGTTACATAATATCATTTGCACCCAATTATGATTTAATAGTGAAACCACTTTTTTGACCCCTTCAATGACATGTTAAAACTGCTTAACCCCTTCGACGCTCATGACGAGCTGGGCTCGTCATGGCGTAGCCTCCTCGCACGCTCATGACGAGCCCAGCTCGTCATGTAAAGTGCGATATAAAAAATCTCAGCGTACGAGCGGAATTCCGCCCGCACGCATGCGGTTAAACAAAAGCAAAATATATTGAGGAAAACACGAAGGAGTTTGGTGGAATGCAATCAAAAGTCTCAGCAACTGACAATTACTCGTGTCCCTTTCAATGTTTTTTCACCCACTAGGCAACATCAGACTGAGACAAGTCATACGCAGATCAATCTTGGTGATACTTCAATAGGACCAGACGAGCCTAAACTGCCAGGCCCCATCCTTTCTGAATGGAAACTCAGGCAACCCCAGACAAGTTTTGGCTTTTTAGGCCTCATCAGTGAGGTATACCTTGAGTCAGGTGACAAATTGTACATGGGACTCACTGTGCTGCAGGACTCAAACAAAACCTTTGCCCATTACTATCTGGAATGTATAATTGCACTTACAAATATGCAAAGGCATGCAATAACAGAGGGACAGAGAGGGGTGGGGGGGAGAGGTAACTATTTTGCCAATCTTAATACTTCCTAGCCCCTTCTATGAGGCACAATCAGTTCACTTTCTGGAGAGGAGGTTTGCGTGATGGGATGCAGTAATACCCAAAAAACAGTGCCTGCCAGAAGCCACGATAAAATCACCTAAGGTACTTGCCCCCAGATGCATCAACAACCCAATTTGCGATTTCTTAATAGCGAAAAATACTGATCCGCTATTAAGGAATTGCAAAATGGAATGCATCAAGAAATCACTTACAAAATAGCGATTTCTTAGAATTCCTTAATTGCGACTCGCAAATTGCGAGTCGCAATTAAGGAATACCTCCCCATTCATTCTTATGGGCCTAGAGGCCCATAGAAACGAATGGGAAGACAATCTCAATTTGCGAATTGAGATCGCGATTTCAAGGGTGCAGGGGTGTCCAAAGGACACCCTGTTGCACCCCTGAAATTGATATGTGCACATATGTTGCGCACACACATACCCTAACATGCCCTTAGGGCATGTGTGTGCGCAACATGAAACTTTGAAAAATGCACTTTAGTGCATTTTTCAAAGTTTTTGTAAATTACCATGAAGTTGTACTTCATGGTAATTTGCGTGCCCTATTAGCGATTTCGCTATTTTAAAAACTTTCATGCATTGCATTTAAGGAATCTCAATTTGAGATTCCTTAAATGCAAATAATCGCAATTTAGCGATTTCTAAAATTGTGATTTTTGCATTTGGGATGATGCATCCCAAATGCAAAAATACCGCTTGCAAAGGGGCAGATTCTGAGAATCTGCCCCTTTGCGAGCGGATTTTTGTTTGATGAATCTGGGCCATATTTCAGTGACCATGGCCTACTTCCATGTTCAGACACTCGAAGCTTTATCTTTAAAACAGACCATAATTATAAGCTGTGAAAACAATTAAGACCCACCTCTTCCTTAACCAAAACTTGAGTTGCCCTTCTGATGATTTAGTTGGACAATAAACTACATTGATGAAGTGCATACTACTTATAAATGAAATTACACAACTGCATCACAATTACCTATGCATTTGTAAAATTACATCCCATTATGCACCATTGGACCGTCCAGTGACCCCATAATCTGCTGCTTAATGCCTGGCCCTTTTGATCCATCAGGCTCTTTAACTCGCTGCTTAATATTCACAACCATTTTGCAGCTAGTAAGATTACATTCATCAAGATCTGGGGAGCTTGGAATGGCTACAGGGGGATATATGTACTCCACCAAGTGTTGGCGAGGAAACAATAGCGTTGGTGCCCCAGTGACCCTCACTGTTATCCTAAATGTATTCTGATATATGGAAATGTATAATTAATCACTGTGAAAGAGATGTATGTCACCTGATGCTTTTTCTTTTGTTTACACTAATAAAAAGATTTAAAAAAAAAAAAGATTTCATTCATGGCCTGAATCACATTTAGCACTTATAAAATCAGGACTACAAGCCCCAGAATTCAAAGAAAAAAACCTGGAGTGAAGCAGCTCATCACGGTAAACAACCTTTACAACGCAACTTTTACATCGCAGAGCCTTTACAACGCAACCATTACAACGCAAACTATTACAACGCATTGCTCTGGGGGGCGCTCTAGGATAGGGAATAGGTTAATTTACTATCCAATAACCTTCCCTAGTGTCCACGGGGACTGGAGTTGGAATAGTAAATTAAACTATTCACTATCCAGCACCCCAAAGCACTATGCGTTGTAATAGACTGCGTTGTAATACTTGCGTTGTAAAGGCATGCGATGTAAAAGCATGCGTTGCAGTGTCATACATCCGCTCATCACGCATTAGCCTGAGAAACTTGGCAGCTTTTTGTTAAGTGGTCCAGTTACGCTGTCTCACGATTACTACCAACCAGGCAAAAGCGGGAGGTACCAACTAATGCAGAACGCGAGAGAGCACATTTTGTGCTCAGCTTTAACTAGGCGCTAGTGCAAAAACTGTTTTTCCGCTACCTTTTGAGCTAGTGCCAAAAAGAAAAGTTCCTCTTTTATGCAAATAAGTGTATGTTTGCCTCAGTTTCATCTCAGAAAAAAATCTCTCACTTCCATGCAATCTTGTGAGGTGCCAAAGGCCTCCAGCCCATAAAGTGGAAAATGAGGTCGATTTAGTGCGTTCAGAATGAAACACTACACAGCTCATCGCCCACATAAAGATTCGAGGGTGATTTTTAAGCAAGTCACACCATTTCCTAATAACCCATCAATTTTATTACTTTTTAATGTATTTTGGCTAAAGAAATGAAGGACTGGGTCACATTTTCCTGGCAGTGGGAGCTGTGACCAAGAGCTGACGTGTTTTTTTACAATTTGTACATTAGTCAAGAGGATTACCCCCAGAGGATCTGAGCTGTAAAACTCAAGGAAGACATATGTACGACAAATTTACATTTTGAGCCCATTTAATGATCTACTTTGTATGCTTGGCACAGAGAATCATGAGAATGATTTCTCACTCCAGTGATTCTCTTTTGAATTAGGAATTACTCAGTTCTATGATTAATCACCTGGCAGTTACATTGGTAAGGAGCTAATTATGAGTAGCACAGATCTGTGAAAAGCAGACACAACATAAATGGATGTATAATGTATTTGAAGCATTAAGAAGAGTTTTGTTGACATTTTTTCAGTTTGGCAGCGCCAGATTCACGAATAAATGCAAAAATCTATGCATTGTGAATTCGTATTGAAGGCTTACTGATGTAATATGAATAGATGTATGCATTCTTGGTAATTTACCAATAGGCCTGGGCCGAATTTTCATTACGCTGGAGTCATCAGAGTAATTTCGGCTATCCTGCTTTACTCTTTGACGAGGAATCACCAATAGTAATGCAATTACGCCTACTCGCATAATTAAGGGTAAATTGGGGGAAACATCTATCTGGAAGAGCACATTTAACACGCCTGAGTGGTAGCTCGCACTGCTGTGTATATTCTGTTGCACTTAGCAATATTTTCTTACCACAAAATGCATCCTAGTTTCCACTTTGGATGCAAGGCTACATTTTGCACTAAGAAACTAACACTAAATGCTGGAAGTAAGTTGGGTGAAAATCAGACTCCAAGTGCATATATAGCAAATGCGCGTGGCTGTGAGTGCTCTCTTTTTATGTCCTGTTGCATTTAACATTATTTCTTAGCGCAAAATGCATCCTCACGTCCATTTTCGGTGCGAGGAGGAATTTCTGCACTAAGAGAGTTGCGCTAAATACAAAATTACTCACGCAATAATGCGTAATGTCACAGAAATTTCTGATAATTCCACTTGATTATGCTACATGGAATTATGTGAGTTACACCTACCTCTATTTACCGAGGAGTGCGCCATAGAAGCAAAAATGAGGAATCCCAGGCATCCTCATGGCCATGCTAAACATTCTCCAGGGCATTCTCTGGTTAGGAGACAATCTGTTGATTTATGCATGAGAAAGGACATTTTCATAAACTTTTTTTCTCCAAAGTGAAAACATTTTTATGTGAAGAATAAATGCTTCCTCTGCACTCTCTCTTCATCAATATTGGAGTTTGTGGGGTAAGGACTCAAAGTTTATGTATACACAAGGACATGATAGAGCGCATGTTATGTGAAAATTGTAGGTGTGCACTATAACCACTCGTAGTCAGTACCCGCATATTTAGAGGACTGTATTAATGTGTGATTCTTAGACATGTAGAACTAATCGAGAGTACTGCACAGTGTAGAAGTGTGCTCATATCATGTGGAGACTAACGTAATGCCAGATTCGAGAATATGCCTTAAGTAACGTACAAAATATTGCTACGTGTTTAAAATGTTGCATTAGATTTGAATGTGCCATATTAAAGTTGCACGTGTAGGTTGCCTATCAAAGAAACGCGTGATGTTCTAACGTGAGAAGGAATGCTTTAGAATGGTTTACATGTAATGCTTATGTTGTTGTATTAGAAATGCATTTAAAAGTGTAAAGGCCTGAGACATGAAATTGCCAGCAGAGGCCTAACTGTAGTTTTCTTAGCATAACCAGAAGGACACATAGCTTGTTAGGTAGAATAATCCATTGTTTTAGGCGTTAGGTTGGTAGGAAAGATAATGAAGGGAGTCTACTGGAATGCACAACTGCAACATTTGGCGGAAAAGGTGCCTGGGACCCAAGGACACAGCAAAGGGTTTTGGAAGAAGATGGACCTGTACTGGAAAAATACGAGGGGCAGCACCCGCCCAGAGGGTGTGTGACCAAGGCGTGTCTATTGTTTTGGGATTTTTGTATTAGGGAAAGTGCCCAGAGGGAGGAGAGTCAGTGCAGTCTAAGACAGTACAGCTGGAGATGTAGTTAGAATAGGGGTTTTAGTGGGAACTAGGCAGGAGAAGGGACGGAGCATCTTAGAACGAGCTCGGTAGCTTTGGCTACTTACCTGGAAATAGTGAATGTGCTTCTTAGGGAGCCTTCACAGCTTACACTTTTTTCTCTTGCCCGGGAGGTATGTTATGTAGGGATATCACCTTAGAGTTTGGGTAGGGACAGACTAATCTTTTCTTTTCCATTAGAGCAAATGCAGTCAAGGCTTCAAGTGGGAACAATCATAGTATGCCTAATGCTTCTTAAACTTACTCTGCTTTTCATTTTGAGTCGTTTGAGACTCCTGCGTAGGATAATGTTTGTATTAGTGCCAGTTTATTTCATGAACCTCTTGCTGAGCTGCTTGTATGTTCAGTTATTTTTGGCTTTGTAATACATTTTTTAACTTTACTTCGTAGTCAGTTATCCTTTGAAATGGGATGTATTTGGTCTTTGGAAAGTTGTCATAAGTATTAAAATAGAGAACCCTTTACACTTCTTTGCAGACAAAAGAGATTCAGTCGGCCAGGGATTCCAAGGATTGGTATGGTAAAAATCTATTTGAGAATCCCAGCGTCATCAGTTGGTAGCCAGAGGACGGTTTGTCTTTGGAAGTAAGGGAGTTCTGGGTTGAGGGGGGCAAGATGCGATCTAACGCTAGACCAATTTGCAGCACTTCGCTGAGCTCCGCTTTCTCAATATGTTTAAGATGACTTTAACAAGAGACTGATGGTAGTTTGCTGATTATCGAAAAGGAAAACAGTGGATATGAGCCGAATTATTCACGGAACTCCAAACTACACTGCGATTGCATTCCTGCCTTTTGTTTTTTTGCCATTTTATCTGAGACGCTATGCTCCACGGATTTTCACATGGTAATAAACTCAGCGGATGCCTTGATACACGCTCAAACCTTGTTGTGGCTACGCGAAGACTCACAGCTTCTCACATAGTGCATCCAGTAGCCTCCAGCCCGCCTTGCAGACCGTGCTTCGCTGGGTGTGTCAAGCGGGACAGCCATCTCAGCAGAGACTCGCGGTTGTGGTCTGCGGCTTTACCTGCCGGGTGCAGCCGCGCTCACCTAAGAAGACGCTGAAAATAATGCCACCGCCGAAGAATCCCTCGGCCGCCGCAGCTAGAGCGCGGCTCGCGAAGGCAGCCAAAGTTCTGCGTAAGGAAGCGGAGAGGCAACAACGCGAGGGTCTATTGGACGACGCTGAATCCGACAGTCTGTCAGCCAGTGCGGCAAAACCCAGAACGAAGAAACAACAAGCAAGTCTACCTGCGAGTAATACCCCAAGGCAAGACGTCCTTGCTTCGAGACGAAAGCTAAGTACTACTACTGGGGGGAGATCTGCACTGGATTTACTGTTACAGAAACAGCCGGCTCAGGTTAATCCACAGACTGAGACTGAGGCCGAGGCTGAGTTATTAACGGCTATATCCTTAGATGCTGAGCGAGATCTTACTCATGCTGAGAGCCCTGGAGTCTCTGTTATGCCTCAGACAATCGACCCCTCGAGTTTAAACAAGGGGGTATCTGACCCCCAACATGCTCCCTCCATTTTTCAGCCCATAATCAACCCTATAACCGAGACTACACCTATTAATTTACTTGTTAGGGAGACCTCCGGGTCAGTACCCATACAAGACAGTGAGCCGGTGGAGGGGCTAGAAACCGATGTGCATCAAGTGGCTGAGGGGCATGCTATGTCTTTTACAGGCCCAGGTGGCAACATCTTAGGGGTACAAACCGATCTGACAAACCCCACTGTGGAGACAGCATTAGCTCAAAGTCAGATTATACCTATCACACCGAACTTGCACTCAGCTTCTACTGAGGAACTACTGCTAAGATCACTGGACACCCATCCTGAGCAGACTGTAGCAGACAAACATAAAGATACCACTGAGTCAATCCCGAATTCAACTCTGCCACTAGACACTCAGACCCTGGAAACCGAAAAAGATCTCAGCGAGTTCTACTCCTTCTCCGATGAGGCTGGAGAGGTCGGAGCTGATGCTGTAGGAGAATGGTCAGAGAGCTATGAATCTACGGAAGAGGGGGAGGAATCAGAAACTCACCTTTATTCCTCAGAGGATAGCTATGGGGAAGGAAGACAGAATCTCAACACTGTTAAACCTAAGTCTAAAGCAGGGCCCCGAATTAGGCAAAGCCACCCAGGACACTCGGAGATCTCTCATGATGCCTACCCCAGTACCCCTGAGTTACCTTCCACGGCGGTGGAGACTATTTTACAAGTAATAGCAGCTCACAGAGAAGAGACCGCGTTAGACAGTAAAAGATCCCGGGTTGCTTTGCGCAAAATGCAAGGGGTTGTTAAGAAACTATCTAAGACTTGCAACCACATAGGTGAAAGAGTTACAGAAATGGAAACAAGAGTGATGTCGGCAGAAAAAGACTCCTCGGAGAATTCTGAGAAAATTCAACTTCAAGAGGCTGAGCTGATGGATATCAAGTGGAAACTTGAGGATTATGAAAATAGGCAGCGGCGCAACAATATGCGCATTCTAGGTGTGCCGGAGAAATTGGAGGGGGAGAACGCTAGAGCTTTCATTGTTAAACTTCTTAGTGAGTCTCTGCCTGAAATCCAAAACTGGAATTGGGACATGGAAATCCAGCGAGCCCATCGGGTCCCGTTCAATCTGCCATCTAAGCCAGGGGTGTACCCCCGTGCTATACTAGTTTACTTTGGAAACTTCTTGCTACGACAGGTTGTGGCAGAAAAAGCGAGACCCGATCGTAAATTATCCTTCAATGATTTTTTATTTTTTTCAAGGCCTGATTTTTGCCACGCAACCGTGGAAAGACGGTGGCGGTTGCGTTTACTGATTAAATCATTTCAAGATAAGGGGGCCTTGGCATTCCTGAACAATCCCGCTAGACTAAAGATCGTTCATGGGGGTCAGACAAAATTCTTTCAGTCTGAAATTAAAGCAAAATCTTACCTTGATGAAATATCCTAGGCAATAGAGGGATTACATTGATACTCGCATGTGTATGTGGGATTGATCTGTATTATATATACATGGTGACATATTTTGTAATAACGGATGGATTAGCTGATGGATTAGTTGGGAATTGTATTGATGTATGATATTTGATATTTCATAGTACTCACTTAGGCAACGGATATGGACACGATTTAGGATTTATGAAGCTTTCCTTTTCCTTTTTATTCGTTTTTTTCTTAACTTCTACCTTAATTCTGTCGGAAGCGGTCACCCAGCAGAGGTGCAGCAACTCCATCATAGAGACTCTGGTAGAGTCTGAACGCCCTCACAAGGGGGAGAGGGGTATGGGGGGAAGGTTATGGGAGGGGTTCTCGGGAGGGATATCTGGGGCCACGGGAAGGGGGGATTGTGGGGAAGGGGGGTAAAAATGGAAAATAAACCAGGATTTCTAGCAAGAGTAAGTCTAATTTTTGGAACAATGGGAAAGGAGGAACTGCAAGGAAAGGATTATTATTGGAGCAAAATCACCCAGTACTCTTTCTATATTAACAATGGGTAAACTTACTGTCCAATCCTGGAATGTAGGTGGACTTTTATCTAGAGACAAGCGTCTTAGATTGGGGGAACTAATGAAGTTAAATCCTGTTGACATTTTGTGTATTCAGGAGACACACATTCCCTGGAGCAGAAGAGCTCTGTTAAATTTCAAGGGTTATAATTTATTGATAGCTACATCCCAATCCTCTACTATAAGAGGCGTTGCAATTTTTGCAAAATCCAGCTTTGGCCAGGGAATACGTCATTTATCTGATGCACATGGAAGGTGGGCAATTGTGAAACTGGCCAATGGAATTACAATTTGCTCCGTTTACGGATCAAATCATGATGACCCGACAATATTCCAGACATTGGAAATAGAACTAGCCATGTGGCAAGGCCCGTTAATTCTGTGTGGCGATTTTAACATTTCACTTCTGCCTTCTTTTTCCGTCCAAATGCCAAAACAGAAATATATGGGTAGGAAACCAAGGGTTTACCGTGCTGTGAAAAGTCTGGTATTTAGCTTGGGCCTAACAGATATATGGTCACAGAACAATCCTAATCACCATGGCTATACATACTTCTCCCACCCTCATCAAAAGCATGTCCGGATAGATTATGTTTTTACTTCCAGCGATCTCGCCTCTGACTCACATATAACCAAACCACCTAGATAATTTCGGATCACAATCCTTTAATATTGGCAATTACCTATGATACTGATCCTCCTCTAAAGAGTTCTTGGTCGTTCCATAGGAAATTGCTACTTAATAATGAATATATCAATCATATTAAAACCTGGACTGATGAATTTTTTAGTATGAATCGTTTTAGCGCATCAAGAAATACTGTATGGGACACTTATAAATCCGCACTCAGAGGGGAGACTATCAGCTTCCAAAATAAAAATCAAAAAATCATTAAAAAAGAATATGAATTAAAAATTGCAGCACTTACTAAAGCCGAGGAAGACCACACTGCCAAGATCATACAAAAACAAGGGGCCAGACACTTGATGATACAGGTAGTTGTATTGAAATCTGAAAGTCAGAAAGCCGCTCAAATATACCAAACACATAGGAAACAGGTTTACGAAAGTGGGGAGAAAGTGGGCAGACAATTGGCTCTTTTTACACGCCAGAGAAATGTTAGGAACAATATTCCCTCAATAGCAGATAAAGGTCAGATCTATACCCACCCGATAGATATCAACCAACAATTTCAAAGGTATTATCAAAATTTATATTCAGTAGAAACTCCGACTACCGAAAAGGATATAACAGATTATCTGGAAAGCCTTATTACCAATTCTGAAGTTATGAAGCTCTTAGACGACTCCACTAAGGAAGAACTCGAAAAAGAAATTACATTAACGGAGGTTAATGCTGCTTTGTCACTATTATCTTCAGGTAAAGCAGCCGGCCCGACAAATTACCGATTGACCTGTTTAAGGTCCTCAGCCGCCAATTATGTCCTATTTTATATGACTTATTTCTTGGGATTCAATACAATGGTGTCCCTCCTACCTCGTGGGATGAGGCTACTATAATCGTTTTTCCTAAAAAGGGAAAACCCCCCTATCAATTAACCTCGTACCGTCCTATATCCCTGATTAATTCGGACTCCAAATTGTATGCAAAAATGTTGGCACTTAGACTCAGCAGGGTCATTGAACACCTTGTCTCTCCGTGGCAGCATGGTTTTATACCAGGCAAAGGAACCACAGACCACACCCGTAGGGCAATCACCCTATTTGATGCCACACCTGCCACGGGGGGACAAATGTCAATGATCCTGCTGGACGCCGAGAAAGCGTTTGATCGCGTTTCATGGGACTTTCTTTGGGGAATTATGAAACGCAACAATTTCGGCCCCAAATTTATTCAATCTATTAAATCAATGTATCTCCACCCCAAAGCAAAAATTCTAGCAGCTGGGTTATTATCAGATCATATTAATATTGCCAGGGGCACTAGGCAGGGCTGTCCTTGCTCACCCCTACTTTTCGCTCTATATATTAACCCCCTTATTTTGAAATTATTAGGCAGCAACATTATTAAACCTATTATTAGTCATCAGTTCGAAACCAAAGTGTTGGCCCACGCCGATGATATCGTGGTCACTACATCAAACCCGACTGAGGCCATTGGTGAAATAGAAAAACTCACCACTGAATTCGGACGCTGCTCGGGCTATTCTCTCAATAAAGGAAAAACGATTATTTTATGTACTGACAATACTATCTGTCTGGATCAACGTAGAGTTGAAAAGGCCACGTACTTGGGTGTTGTTCTTTGTACAAATATTAAGCTATTGCCAAAAATTAATTTTGATCCACTGGTGGCTAAGATTAAGAGTGATTTCGAGAGGGTTAATAGCCTTCAGCTTTCTATCATAGGAAGAGCCAATTACGTAAAAATAAATGCGCTACCTAGATGCCTCTATCTATTCCGGGCGATCTCGCTAGCCATTGATCAGGAAATGCTAGTGTTGATTAATGCTCTTATATTGAAATTCATATGGCAAAATGGAAAGACCCGAAGATCACTCGCATTCTTATCACTCCCGTTTGAGAGAGGCGGCCTCACTATACCTAACATAATTCTATATCATTGGGCAGCATTCTTAAAACAGCTTACCCCTCTGATTAGTGGCTATAATTTAGAGAGCCCAGCAGGCGTTGAAGAAATACCTACAATATATGAGCTTCTTTTAGGCCAGGAAGCTAAGGGCTTACTCCTACGGAAAACCGAGGCAATAAATTATAAGGACTTCAAGGGTGGAGTATTGGTTAGCGCACGTAGAATATGGAATAAAGTGGTTAAATATATCCATATCGGGAAGATCAATCAGTACACAACGCCGCTCTGGCGTTCAAACCTTACTCAAGATCAGGATTTTGTTTTCACTGCAAAGAAATGGGATAAGTTAGGAATTAGAACAATCGGGGAGTTTTTAGTAAATGATTTCGATACTACCTTTTTTGATCTGAAATCTAAATTTAATTTACCAAATAGAGACTTTCTAAAATTTGCACAGCTATTTGCTACACTAAAAGCTAAAGAATCCCTAATTTCTCTTCATAAAATTGACATTCTGGATGCAATACCTAGAATAAACACTACGATTGGAACCTTGTATAATATTTTGTTGAATAAACAAAATGATGATCTTGACAAAACTGAAAAGAAATGGGCTATGAAATTAAATAACCCTAATGTAGACATCGTTAGAGTGCTTGAGATGAGCCAGAAGCTACTTATGGCTAGTAATCTTAAAGCGCAATTATATAAAACTGTATTTGATCTTTATTTTACACACGCTAAATTATTTACATGGGGTAAACGTGAGAATGATCTATGCCCTAGATGTACCCAAGGACCAGCAACCCTTATTCATATGTTTTATAGCTGCCCGGAATTTACCTTGGTTTAAAAAATGCTCGTATCTTTCTGGGAAGTAATATTTAACCATAAAATACCAGAATCAGAAACTCTATTTCTATTTGGCCATGATTGTTCCTTAAATCTAACTAATTCTGAAGAAAGAGTAATCTTTATAAGCACAGCTGTATTAAGACTAATACTATCCGCCCGTTGGAAAGATGCAGATCCACCTAGTTTTCAGATGTGGCTAGCGCGTTTCCTAGCGGTCTACACATTTGAATCTGCTATATTCGAAACAAGAGGAATCAGGTCTAGGGCCCGAGGGGTGGCTCTTTGGTCCCCAATTGCAAATTGGAAAGCGGGCATTACTCCCAGTGGTATTGGTTGATTTATGATCTATAATTAATCTTCTATCTATGTTTCATGTGATTAATGGTCTACTGAGATTCCATTTAGCTTTAATCAATGTGGTTTTTTTTTCTCTCTGTTTGATTATGTGTTCAATATGCTTTACCTCCTGTATAACCTTTTTATGTTTCGTTAATTTCGGTTATCTTTGTAAAATAACTCTTGCTTTTCCTGGTTGGAAAAAAAAAAGGAAGTAAGGGAGTTCTAGATTAGGATAAGAGTTTCCCCAAGGCCCATAGAATTCAGGCGATGACCGTCCAGTGGATTACCAGCGGAAGGCGGCGTTTCATGGAACCTGACGAAGAGTGACAGTGCGCCGAAAGCAGCAGTTCGTGGGAGAATGAGTATGAACAGGGTTATATGTTGTTAGATTGCGGTGTTTGTGTTGTGATATCTTGCGGAGTTGGAATGCCTGCTGTGTGAAAGGAGATTAAGCTGTGAGCGCGCAGCCCGGTAATGTCTTAGGCTTAAGGAGTAGCTTAAGCAGTTAGGGTGTAGCAGACACCCACCCTAATTGTCGACCATTGTTGAGGGAATTGTGAGGTACCATCGATTGCCTGCCTGACCGAGATATGGGGAACGAGTATGCGTGTGCGTGAGTAACTGACGCTGGTCGTGGGTTGCTGAGTGTTTGTAACCTATCAGTTGAGGTGATTGTCCGGTCGTTTCGTGGACAGATAGTTGGCAGTTTTCGGTAGACAATTACACGACTGTGGATGTACAGTTAGACTGTGGACATACAGTCAGCGAAGTAATTGCTTGGACGTACAGGCGATTATTCAGTGTATGTATGGGACATATGCATGAGTGAGAAGCAAACTGTAAAGGAGGGGAACTGCTGCGAGGGGGGGAAGAAGAGACGTCAGAAGGTGCCGCGCTGTGATAGGGCGGTTGGTGTGATGCCATCTTGGGATTGGTGGGTTGTCATCAGGAAGTAAACAAGCGCTGCGAAAAGAGAAACGCTGGTTTCATCATGAAATGTTTCAAAGTTTTGCGAGATTTGTTCAAAAGAGAAAAGAATTTAGAGCCGGGGGGGTGGTGGAAGAGGCTCCGCCCGAGGAAATTCAAGCTCATTACATGGCTTTGAATATGGGTTTGCATACTTTACTGTGGCTTGAGAATTGGTGCAAAATGACTGAAGGAAATGAGGAGTTGACCTTTCCCAGATATGGAACTGTTATACCAGTTGAAATCGATTATGGCTTCTTTGCGACCTTTGCCTAGACTAACACACATCGAGGCATTACATGTGTGGATTAGAGCGGCACACGAAAGAAACAGGGATAGGAGACAGGAGCGAGTGAAGAGGTCAGTTAGGGCATTTCAAGATGCGAGATGGGATACATTGGAAAAGAGATGGAGAGTACAGACGATCAAGGGGGATAAATTGTATCCAATTTGTTGGTCAAGTCAGGGGACATGCAGAAAAAGAAGGCGATGATGAAGACAGTGATACTGACGATAGCTTGATAGAAAGGCTGTTATCTGAGAGACCACCTCCGTACAACCCGGAGTCAGAGGGGGATAGATCAGCCCTGACAGAGGGAGCTAGGGAACAACAAGCTCCACCGAGTTCTGAAGTAGTGGGAAAGCTCTCAATGGGGGAAATGCAGAATGCAGAAAGTGTCAGTTCTCAGAGGTTACCGGATGCTCTTAGGGTACCGGTTATCATTGGTCCCATAGTGTCTCTGTACAATCCGGAGCAGGTGAGGAATTAAAGCCAGTCACAGACAGGAATGGAAGGAAGTGTCGGCTTTCGAGGGAACAGTGTAGTGAATGGGTTGGTTCCATTACCGAGGCCTGTAGAGTCGAGCACACCGTTGTCGGCTACAGCAGATTCGTCAAGAGGACCGATGGATTTGAGAGGACCAAGACCAAAATCTTTGGGAGAACTAAGGTCAGATTTGAGGACATGGGAGTCGGTTGAAGGGACTCAGAGTGACAGGCAAAGGGAGGACTGGGATCATGGGAGTGCTGAGGATAGAGTGGCTTTCAGGGACATATCTGAAGGGAGTAGGTGCAGAGAACAGGAGAGTGACTGTAGAGAGTCGAGTGGTGCATCTAGTCAAGGTACCCTTAGGTCAGCAATAAGGGCAAAAGGCTGGATGTGATGTGGTTAAAAGCAGAAGTTGACGAGATTGTTGAAGGGAACTTGCCTTTAGAGAGGGTGGAACTCTATGAACCAGACGAGTTGTTGTTTGTGCAAAAGATGTGACCCGCCAAGCAAGGTCGGCACATGAGAAACTAACTGAATTGGCACACAGGTATGAAGTGGATTTGTCTAAAATGAAAGTGTTGTAGGGAGGACACCGGTTACAGTATACTGATCACGATTTAGATGAAAAGAGGGTAATTGGACTGAAGACCCACATCAGAGAGCTGAATTTAGGGATACAAGCATGGAATAGGCTTGATAAGTGGGAAGAAAGGTGGTCTAAGAAAAAGTGTGTTAAGAGAAATGCGGCAGAGCCACCTCCTCCGGGAGGGTGAGTACAAGGAATTGGGAACTACCCTTTATGAGAGGTAGCTAGCGGATGGTATGTGCATGTGCCTTGGAGTAGAGGAGATTTGGCGGCATTCACAAATGACTTCCCAAAACTGAGAGAAAGTCCAGTTGAATGGTACAAGCAGGTTGAGAGGTTTGTCAAGATCTCGAAGGTGTTGTGGATTGACCTGAATACATTGTTTGACATTGTGGTTCCGAGTGACTTGTGGGTGGCTTGTAAGGTTGCTGTTGAATGGCCCACTTCTGAACCGAACAGGGATGTTGTTACCAATGGACCTTCGCCGATTGTCATGAAGAAGTACGAGCAAGTGATAACATGGTTGAAATCTAAGGTACCGCAACAGGATATCGACTGGGTGAAAATAGATCGGACAGTTAAGGAACCAAAAGAGACGGTGCATGAGTATTATGAAAGGTTGTTGCAAGTCTTTAAGCAGTACAGTGGGTTGGATGTAATGGATCCTAAGGATATGGAAAAGTTTGTGTCGAAGTTTGTTCTAGGTTTGAGACCTGAGATTTGTCTTATGATCCAGCAGCATTTGATTTGTTGGCAGAACAAGCCGTTGGATGTGATATTGAGGTATGCTAGGTATTGCAGTGATGAGGTAGATTTGAAGTATAAGAAACTCAAGGACAAATTAATGTTGGTCCAGATGCAAGCTGCTGATAAGGGAGGCCAAGTACAGTCAGGTGGAGGTACGCTGGGAAGGAAACAGAATGGTCAGAGTAAGGGAAAGGGAAATACAGAGGATTTCAAGCAAAGAGTAGATATGGCAACTCTGAAAAAGACTGCTGAGTGTCATCAGTGTCATCAGATTGGACACTGGAGACGTGAGTGTCCTTTGAATCCTGCAAATCAGATGCAGCAGGAGGAAGAGGTAGTGCAGGTACAAGCGCCCGAGGTGACAGTAGTAAAGCCAAAGTCGATAAAAGGGGGGACTTCGGCTCCGCGAGTTCAGGTCCCCCTGCCTCTTAGGATCCAGACAGGGACTCGGACCTACCAGCAGATGCCTCTTTTTGATGACAGTGATGATTTTTACCTAGACCCGTTGGCATGATGGTGCCTGAGGGGGGAGGAAGACTGCACTCTTGGGACAGTCTTGGAGGTAGACTAGAGGGGACAATTTGTGGAAGCTGACGTCGATGGTCACACTACCACCTTTCTGATTGATACTGGCGCTACCCGTTCTACTGTGAGATCTGCAGTAGTCCCCAACATACCCCTCCCGGGACAATGTATCCAAGTTGTAGGTTTTGCAAATATGAAAATAACCAACCCTTTGACTGAATCGATTCCTGTGAAGATAGGAATGTTTAGAGATAGACATCACTTCGTGGTGTGCGATTCGGGCCCTGTTTGTTTACTAGGGAGGGATCTCCTGTGTAAACTCAATTGCACCATTTACTGCACCCCTAAAGGAGTGGAACTGCAAACCAATGACGATGATGCTGCTTTTAAGGTCACAAATCAACATTTGTGCATTGAAATGTACCCTGTTGTGAAAGTGGAAGAGCTTCCACTTGATTTGAGAGATTCAGTCTTAGGGGAAGTGTGGGGCTTCACTGGTGAGGACATAGGCTTGATCAAAGGAGTTGAGCCAGTTAAGATTCATGTCAAGCAGAATGTTGAGTTCCCCAGAATACCTCAGTACAATCTGACACCAGACACAGTTGCAGGAAGAAAGCCTGTGATTGAGTCTAAGATTAAGCAGGGATTTCTGAAGGGCAGTCCATGTAACTCGCCTATTATGGGATTGCAGAAACTGAGCGGGAAATTCAGAATTGTGCAGGATTTGCGCCGGGTTAACAACATAGTTGTTCCCTGTTGTCCAGTGGTACCGAATCCATCTGTGATACTGTTTCAGATTCCATGTCAAGCGGAGTGGTTCACTGTGATTGACCTTTGTCAAGCTTTCTTCTCGATACCATTGCATGAAGAGAGCCAATTTATTTTTGCATTTAAACTGGAAAATCGTGTTTTAACATGGTGTCGTATCCCACAGGGGTATACGGAGAGTCCATTGATCTGTAATCAGATCTTGAAGAAGAATCTTGAGAGTCTTGTACTGCTGCAGAACTCCATTCTCCTCCAGTACATAGACGGCCTCCTTGTGGCGTCAGAGACTGAAGATGCATGCAGGATTGATACCATCGCCTTACTGAATCATTTGGCAGAGAATGGACACAAGTTTTCGCTAAATAAGCTACAGTACTGCTTGAATGAAGTGCTGTATTTGGGTAATTGAATAGAGAAAGGTAAGAGGAAGGTGTCACCTGACAGGATTATGGGCATGATGGTGCCTTCTACCCAGAGAGAAGTCAGGATGTTCCTAGGGATGGTTGGGCACTGTCGTCAGTGGATTGCCAACTTCTCATTGAAGGCGAAGCCTTTGCAGAGACTGACGCACAAGGATGTGAGTGATCCGGTTCCATGGGACAATGATTGTATGAAGGCGTTCCTAGAGTTGCGAGAGGATCTTTGTCGTGCTCCAGCACTGGGGATGCCTGACTACAACAAACCTTTTTTACTATTCTTTTATGAACGAGAAGGTTGTGCACTATCAGTTTTGGTTCAGGATCATGGAGGTTTCCGTAGACCAGATGCCTACTTCTCAGCTGCTTTAGATCCAGTAGCTTCAGCGTTGCCCGGATGTCTCAAGTCCGTTGCTGCAATGGGTGTCAGCAAGATGTGAGAGTATTGTCATGGGTCACCCCTTAATTGTACATGTTCCACTTTCTGTTGAATTGTTGATGACCAGGACCAAGACACAGCACCTGACCAATAATAGGCTCACACGCTATGAGCAGGTTATACTTGTTGCGGAGAATGTGACCCTTAGGAGGTCTTCTGTTTTGAATCCTGCCACATTGATGCCGTTGCCAAACACATTTGATGAAGATTGTGCGGACCATGGTTGTCTTGTTGTGACGAAGCTTTGCACTAAACCGAGGCCTGACATTGTTGATGAACCATTGCCTGACCCCGATGAGATTTTCTTTGTTGATGGTTCATGTTTAAGAGACAGTGTTGGTCAGTTGAGAGCAGCATTTGCTGTATGTACCATTACAGGAGTAGTTGAAGCTGCATGCTTGGGATGAGAATACTCCGCTCAGGTGGCTGAGATCATTGCTTTGACTCGTGCCTGCTTGGCAGCAGACCAAATTCGAATTACTATTTACACAGACAGCCAGTATGGGTTTGGTGTGGTTCATGACTTCGGACAGTTATGGTCCCAGAGAGGTTACATGACATTGTCTGGATCACCCATCCAAAATGGAGAGTTTGTGAGGTTGCTCCTAGAGGCCTTACAGTACCCCAAGTAAATTGCAGTTGTTAAGTGCACGGCTCACAGAAAGGGGACAGATTTCGTGTCACTTGGAAATCGCTATGCGGACGAAGTTGCACGATTCTGTGCTGCACAAGGTTGTTCATTCACTGAAAGTCATGTAGATGGGAGCCAAGATAGAACCAAGTTCAACATGATGTTGTCCATGGTAGATACTTGGGATGAGCTCAAGTGCCTGCAGGAACATGTTTCAGACCATGAGAAGAATGTGTGGATCAATGCAGGCTGTGAGAAAGGGGATGTGGATATTTGGGTCTCAAGTGATGGAAGAGCAGTGTTGCCAGATGAGTTGTTGAGCCCGATGGCAAGACAGATTCATGGTGCGGTACATTTGGGAAGAGATGTCATGGTGCGATTATTCAGACAAACGTGGTACAATCTGCAATTTCATGCAGTAGCAGAAGCTGTGTGTAAGAGGTGTGTTACGTGCCAGCAAATGAATGCTGGAAAGAAAACTGAGGTTACAATGAGTCACATTGGGAGGTCCGGGGGACCTTTCAACAGGATGCAGTTGGATTTCATTGAGATGCCTAGGTGTAACGGGCTGAGGTACATCTTGGTTGTGGTGTTTGTGTTCTCAAGGTGGGTGGAGGCTTACCCTACATGTAGGTGCGACACACTCACTGTAGCAAAGCTGTTGTTGAGAGAACTCATTCCTAGGTTTGGGACTCCGACCTCTTTGGAATCGGACAGAGGAACACACTTTCATAGGGAAATCATGAAGATGCTTTGTACAGCATTGCAGGTTGATCAGAGACTCCATTGTAGTTATCGTCCAGAGGCTTCTGGGATAGTGGAGCAGATCAATGGGACTTTGAAAGCTTGAATGGCGAAAGAGTGTTTATCCACGTCTCTGAAATAGCCTGATGCTTTGCCTTTGGTGTTGATGAGTATGTGCAGTACCCTAGACAGGAGAACAGGTCTTTCATCTCATGACGTACTGATGGGGAGGGGTATGAGGTTACCAGCGGTTCCGTTGACAGGTCTGATAAGCATCACCGATGATCTGATCCTTGATTATTGCAAGGGACTAGCTGATGTTGTCCGTTCTGTATCCCATCAGGTGCAGGCTGCTGTGGTTCCGGCTTCGAGTGATCTTTGTCACGACCTAAGTCCGGGGAACTGGGTGCTGGTTCGGAAGCATGTGAGGAAGAACTGCTTGGATGTTCGCTGGAGAGGCCCATACCAGGTTATCTTGGTGACGAACACTGCAGTAAAGTGTGGAGGATTGCCGAATTGGGTGCATGCTTCTCACACCCCTCGTGTTTCAGCACCCTTGGAAGAAACAGCTCCTCTCCCAAATGAAAATCCAGCTGAAGTGGCTGGGCCACAGGAGGGGACAAGCCAAGCTGTGAGGGTGTCTGAAGAAGCTGGTTGCTCACGACACTGAAACTGCCTCCGAAAGAGGAAGTTGCTGTGAAAGTGGTCCAGAGTCAGACTCAGCCGAGAAAAGTTGTGAGCAGGGTGAGCAAAGAGAAAGCAGGAGAACAAGCAGAGCAGAGGAGCAGTGGCCAGAGAGACAGAGGCGACTGAACCTGAGACTGGTCTCCGAGAGGGATCTTGCTCCAGTGTCTGAAGAGTGAGTCGGATAAAGGTGAAGAAGAGCAAGCTCGTGGAGGTCTGAGGAGAGCAAGACGAAAGAGAGTGCCTTGTCGGAAGTAGGCAACTCCAGAGTGGTCATACATTGTGACTGATGCCAGGAGTGCTGAGATCGGGGAGGTTGAGGGCAGTGACAGTGATTAGTACCAGCCCTAATGTGAAGTTGGATGTGATGTTGTTAGTACCAAGACTTGAAATTGAAGGAGTGCTGACCATCACAGTTCTGAATCCTCCGATTCTAAGCATAATTCGCAACTTGATCTTGAATAGACTGATATCCCCTACCGTTGGAACTGAGATACCATCTCATGAATCTATTGTTCTTCGTCTTGAACTTTTGCAGCATGTTCTACAATCTGTTGGAGCAAATCTTATTTTGGATTAAAGAGACTTTGTTGTAAATAAGCTGAATTAAATAACCTAGGTCCGAGTGGAAGAAGAAGAAATTCAGGGGCTTTCCACAGAGGACGGAGAAGGGTTAAGGTTGTCTTTTGCTTGATGAAAAAAAGGAACTGAAACAAAAAAGGGGACTTCCAGGTTTCCGAAGGGTGGTTCGAGTTGGTTCACAAGCATCTGAAGAAGGAGAAAAGAGACTCTTGAGAGTTTATTTTTTAACCAAGAAGCTGAAAATCTTTCTGAGACCATGGAGGCTGGAAACCCAAACCGTAGGGCTAGGTGCATAGTAGGCACACTTGTAGTAGGAGTGATGCTCTTCATAATTCGAGTAGTTGTCGTATCGTATTTAGCACCACATGAGCAGGCAGTGGAGGTAGAGGGAACACCTACACCTATTACTCCTAGCAAAGAAGAGGTCAAAATAGGAAATTAAAGAGCTTTGCTGCTAGAGGAGAGTCATAGGTTACATGCAGATCTGTCTAGAGGTGACTTTAAGCTTTTTGAGTATGTAAAGTTGTTGTATGAGTATATTGATGCAATGGATGCGAAAGATTGTTATGTGTGTATGCAGTTGCCAGCTTCAGTGGATGAGGGTACCAGATACCGTCATCTTCCGCTGACATATGGTATTTCGTGTAGTTTGCTGCTTAGCATTGTCTATGGACGCAATCATTTTGAGTAATTCTTTTCAAATTATGATACAGTACTTCCTGAAGTGCCAGCTTATAAGCGTTTGAATAAGCATGATTATTACAAATCAGAGGATATACTTAGAACGTATTTCATTCCGACTCAAGAGTTGGATACAGCTTATGCTCATTGCCATAATCTGACATGCTTTTTGTCAGACTTCGAGAAGAAATGAATAGATCAAGTAGAAGATAGATACAGAAAACAAAAGCAGTTGCGAGATTCAGGACAGGGTAGAGTAGACTAGACCGATGAAGAGAAGTTACACAAGTCAAAGGGGAGTTTTGGTCCGATAGCTCTAGATGAAGTGCAGAAGGGGAAGTAGACCACAGACCTATTATGAAAATGCCAATTTGGGGCAGACCACATGTGAGCATATCTTTACATTGGAGTATTATCCAAAGGACTTTTTAGAAAGTGTAGTGCAGATAATTTCAACGGTGTATTTTGTTTGTGGGAGGAATGCATATGTGCGATTGCCTGAGAAATGGTATGGTACATGTTATTTAGCGATCATTTTCCCCAAGATTTATCATACCGAAGATTTGAAGCTCTTAGAAGGAGGACAGCATGTGAGAGTGAAGCGAGGTGAAAGTGCAGCAGCTGTGGTTGAAGATATTTTTGGAGCAATGATACCAACATTGGGAGTGATTTTGAATGATGTGAAGATTAGAAGGTTGGCGTCTGTTGTGGACGAATTGTCAATGAATACAGCAAAATCGCTGGTGTTGGTTGAAGGCGAGATCTTATCGATCAGAACAATGGTTTTGCAAAACCGTCTTGCTTTAGACTTCATTCTGGCAAAAGAGGGAGGAGTCTGTAAACTTTTGAAGGTCCAAGAGTGCTGTACTTATATACCAGATAACAGCAAAGATCTGGAGAAATATATAAGTGACATCACTGTAATTCACTATGAGATTGAGGATTTGACTGAAGAAACTGTGTGGGAAAAAGTTGGTAAAGGTTTTGGCAAAGTGGGAAGTTTGCTTGCGAACCTTGGAAAAGGATTCCTTGGTTATGTTATGATACCTCTGATCATAGTTGTGGCATGTGTGATTGGATTGTGGGGTTTGATAAGAGCTTACAAGTGGTACAAGTCTAGCAGATCGCTGAGAGTGCAAGAGGGACGAATGGAGAGGCTGCAGGACAGTCAATACCAGAATCTGAAAAACATGGAAATGCTCAGGAGAGGGAGAGTGGCAACAAGTTCTGTTTACGTCAGTTCTTTCCCCAAGGATGGTGTAGTTTATGATGACACAGGTCATCAAAGGGTGGACTGATAGAGCATCATGTTATTTGAAAATTGTAGGGGTGCACTATAACCTCTCGCAGTCAGCACCTGCATATTTAGAGGACTGTATTAACGTGTGATTCTTATACATGTAGAACTAATCGAGAGTACTGCAAAGTGTAGAAGTGTGCTCATATCATGTGGAGACTAATGTAGTGCCAGATTCGAGAATATGCCTTCAGTAACGTAGAAATTATTGCTTCGTGTTTAAAATGTTGCATTAGATTTGAACGTGCCATATTAAAGTTGCACGTGCAGGTTGCCTATTAAAGAAACGCGTGATGTTCTAACGTGAGAAGGAATAATGTTTAGAAATGTAGTGAAATAATGCTTTAGAATGGTTTAAATGGAATGCTTATGTTGTTGTATTAGAAATGCATTTAAAAGTGTAAAGGCCTGAGACATGAAATTGCCAGCAGAGGCCTAGCTGTAGTTTTATTAGCATAACCAGAAATACAGAGTTGAATGTTTTCCTTGGGAAAAGGCTCATTTCCACAGTTGAATTCGAAATGTAACTTAGAGCGTGTCTAAGATTGTTTCTCATGCATTTCTTTTGCAGGTGCAAGGACACGTAGCTTGTTAGGTAGATTAATCCATTGTTTTAGGAGTTAGGTTGGTAGGAGTGAGAACGAAGGGAGTCTACTGAAATGCACAACCGCAACATTTTGCGGAGAGGAAGCCTGGGACCCAAGGACAAAGCAACGGTTTTTGGAAGAAGATGGACCTGTACTGGAAAAATACGAGGGGCCGCACCTGCCCAGAGGGGGTGTGACCAAGGCGTGTCTATTGGTTTGGGATTTTTGTATTAGGGAAAGTGCCCCGGGGGAGGAGAGTCAGTGCAGTCTAAGACAGTCCAGCTGGAGATGTAGTTAGAATAGGGGTTTTAGTGGAAACTAGGCAGGAGAAGGGAAGGAGCACCTTAGAACGAGCTTGGTAGCTTTGGCTACTTACCTGGAAAAAGTGAATGTGCTTCTTAGGGAGCCTTCACAGCTGACACCTTTTTCTCTTACCTGGGAGGTATGTTATGTAGGGATATCACCTTAGAGTTAGTATAGGGACAGACTAATCTTTTCTTTTCCATTGGAGCAGATGCAGTCAAGACTTCAAGTGGGAACAATCATAGTATGCTTAATGCTTCTTGAACTTACTCTGCTTTTCAGTTTGAGTCGTTTGAGACTCCTGCGTAGGATTATGTTTGTATTAGTGCCAGTTTATTTCTTGAACCTCTTGCTGAGGTGTTTTTTTGGCTTTGTAATAAATCTTTTAACTTTACTTCGTAGTCAGTGGTCCTTTGGATTGTGATGTATTTGGTCTTTGGAAAATTGTCATAAGTATTAATAGAGAGAACTTCCCTCTACACTTCTTTGCAGACAAAAGAGATTCAGTCGGCCAAGGGTTGGTAAGGTAAAAATCTATAGGAGAATCCCAACGTCATCAGACGCATGAGCTTGTGAGGATTTAGGGAACCACACAGCGGGGCAATTCATTCTTGTACATTAAGGGCAGAAGCCTCCCAAGCACTTCATCTTTCACTGTTGCATATGTAGGGTGCTAGTCTGGCTAGAGTCTGACTAATGAGATTCGTAGGGCTCGCCCGACGGCTGTTAATCCACCTTTGGGAGTTTGAAACTGGATTCGGTCTCAAACCTCTGCTAAAAATGTTGCCCTCCTTCATCCAATCGGGGGTAGGTAAAATCCGGGCTAAACATTCCACTTCTTTTCTCGCTCCTGAGGTGTATTTGTACTATTGTAGACTGTATCACTGTAAGCAAGGTGCATAGCTTCTGCTCATGTCACCACTTGTTCATTTGAGTTAGTTTTACTCATTGACAGCATCTATGGCTCGCGCATGCTGGCATATGGATTATTGTCCCCTTTATGACTTCGCCAACCTTTATTTGATATGGGCTCACTCTACCCCACAGCTCCTCTGCCTAGGTTCGGGCTCTGTAGTTGACTATAAGTTTTAGTTCTTATTATAATTTGTGAGCTTATCTCTATTGCCTCCTCTTCCTTAATCACACTGCTAGGCATGGCACTACAAGACAAAAAAAGTGCATGCATGACTCGCAAATGCTTCCCTTATAGGATTACAAGAACGCACAACTGCCAACCATGCACTCCCCCATGATGTAAGTGTGCTACTTATAAACAAAATTGCTTCAGCACCCCACAAAAACATATGAAGCACTTTATAAATGCCACAGTACAATGCACGTTAATATCATTTTGAGCCCAGAATGTCCACTCTTGCCCTGTCATTGGAGATGTGCTTCATCTCTGAAGATATTTTGATCCACAGATTACAAATTCTGCTAATCCTCATTTTATGATTTACAAATAGAGAATTTCTACCCTAAGGCCCTGACTATAAGGAGTATAAGGAAATGCCTCTTTTTGCATGTTCATCCTCACATTTTTGGACTGATGCTGCTGGTTTATCGACTCTGAAAGTGCACTTGAACCTGGTAACTTGACCTCAGAGCCAGTGTTCTGGCCCCCTAGAAAGTGTATGTCGAATTGACTATCCGCAATTAGCAAGTAATGACTTACAAGGGACTAATGGCCACATGCATCATTGTTACATTTTACGATATCTTAATTGCGAAAATTAAGGAATCGCAATTAAGAAATCGAATTTTTTTTTGCGATTTCTTAATTTTCCTTAATTGCGATTCACAAATTGCGAATCGCAATTAAGGAATCCCTTCCCATTGATTCCTATGGGCCTAGAGGCCCATAGGAATCAATGGGAATCCATTCTCATTTTGCGATTCGCAATTAAGGAATCGCAAAATGAGAATGCTATTTCAAGGGTGCAGGGGGGGGGTCCCAAGGACCCCCCCCCCCCGCAACCCTGAAATTAAACTTTAAGAACATTTTTCACACACACATGCCCCAAGGGCATGTGTGTGTGTAAAATGAAACTTTCAAAAATGCACTTTTGTGCATTTTTTTAAGTTTTCGCAAATTACCATGAAGTTCAACTTCATGGTAATTTACCTCTTCCAATTTGCGAATTCGCAAAAAAAATATTCATGCATTGCATTTAAGAAATCACAAATTGCGAGTTCTTAAATGCAATCGCAATTTAAGAAATTGCAACATAATTGCGATTCCTTAAATTGTGAAAAAAGTAAAAAACATGATGCATCCCAAAAAATGAAATTGCATTCGCAAACGGCCGAATTTTGCTATTCGCACCGTTTGCGAATGCAATTCACTTTGATGCATGTGGGCATAAGTCCCTAGTATATGGTACCTAGGGTACCAAGGTCATGCAAGATAAAGGGTCTACCCAGGGCTGCAGCACTGCTTGTTTCACACTGTGAGTGGCAAAGTACAAAATGGTTACCAGCTTGCCACTGCAGCCTGGAAGAGCAGTTGTCACACTGGCAGTTTGATTAGTAAAAAGCACCACTCCCACATTTGTTACAGGGGTGATATTGCAGTACTGCTGCAAAACCCGCCCCCAGTGACAAAACCAGACCCCAAGGCCAGAAAAACGCCCCCCACCCCTCTAGCCCACCAGGGAAACTCCCAGTGCTTGCTACGGCCAGTCCTGCCCTGAAGCCACCACTCCTATTAATGATATCTGTAAGTCTCCCCTAAGGAAGGCCTATAGAGCCCCATGGCAGGGAGCTGTATATTATTCGGTAGGACATGTAGTTTATATGTGTCTTAGCAGCAAAACCCCTAAACTTGTTGTTTCGCTGTGGAAAAGTTAGTAGCCTCATTGGCTAATACTAGGTTAGAGGCTGGCACCCCAGCCTGGGTAACTTTTGGATGGGACTACCTAACTGGATACTGTCAGGTATCAAATTAAATGTGGCATTAAACCTGACCTGATGTCCAGGTCAAATTCAATGTCACTATAAACTTATAGAAAGTTGCCACTTGGTGTCCCAGTGGTCCAGTAGCCTCACAGGTGCTACTACCCACAGACAGCTTTCTCGCCACCTGGGAAGTGATGTGAACGACTCCCAGGCTTAGGATCAAACACAGCCTGCCACAGGGAGAGGTGTTACTTCCCCGTTGCAGGGAGCCACTCAGGGTGTTACCCCAAAAGGGGAAGCTGCCTTTCATGGGCAAATGGGTATTACACTACTGAGGGGATGCCTTTTGTTCCTGTAGAATATCTGGAGAAAGGGCTAGAAAAGGAAAACCTGTCCCTAAACCTGTTTTCCTGTGGGTGTGTAGCCTCCATGTAGCCACAACTCTAGGGTGGACTATTGAGCTTCAAACATCCGACAAAGGGTCCTGACACCTTGAAAGTGGGCAGAATGGTCCACTCTGGGATTGTCAGATGAAACACATCACCGGAAAGTCATCACCAACAGGGAGGTGACCTGGTATCACATTGACTAATGACCACATGGTCCCCTTCGGGCACTTTAATAGGATAAATAGGGCACCCCTGGCACCCTAAAACTTAGATCATGCACAGGATTTGGCAAAAGGACCAAAGAAAGACTTCCCTGCTGCCCATGGAACTGCAAAAAGTGAGGCTGCGCCATCTGCTGGACTGCAGCTGCTACACTTTGGACTAGCAAAGTTTGGGATGTGGCTGTGGCTCCTAGCTCGGGGAAAGTTGATCCCCAACCCAAGGCTAAAAAATGGACTCAAAGATCCAGTCTGCTCATCCCCTGGATTCAGTTTTGGGATAAAAGAGCTGAAGAAGCACAAACAAGCAAGTTGCTAGCCACCGGAGAAGATTTGCTGCTAGCTGCCACTGGGCGCACCAAGAGACCAATACTTGATTCCTAAAAGTTGCACCCAAGTCAGCTGGACCTGATAGTGTCATGGGTCCGGATTGGCCGCCCAAGAGGGACACTAGACCCCACTAAACGATTTTGCTCCAAACCCTGTGCTAGGAGACCGGTAGCCCAGCAGTGGCTGTCTTTCTACTGTCTCTAATAGAACTTTGAGGGACCCGACCTCTGTGGCCAAAGTCACCTCACCTGTGGACTGAGAAATCAGCACAGAGGCACCCCAGTCGACCGCACCCGGAGCATTTTTGATCGTCTTTTCATCCTGCATCCCCAGCATCAGGATCACTCCTTTATAGTCTAAGGCAGTCATGCTGTAAAGTTGGAACTGGACTGGAAAATGCTCTTAAGGCCCAGCAACTCTCCAAATGTACCTGGCTGGCCCCCTAGACCTTCTAACTCTCAAATTTGTTTGCCCAAGCTGGGCCAGAGTAGCTGAACTAACTGTTTCAAACTTCTAAAAAGTCTGCAAAGTTTATGTTAACTATCGCTTATTTGCAATTGGAATTAATAGTGATAAAACCTATAAAAATCTGTATCTCCGGAACCCTAGGGTGGATTTTACTCATCTATGTCTCTAAAAATTCATACAAATATACTCTATTTTTATAAATTGGTGTTGTGTTTCTTTCGTGTTATGTGGCTTTCTTATTTCATTGTTTGATACTGGTAAATGCTTTACACTAAGTTCCTCTGTCTATGCCTTGCTGCTCAAAACCACAACTACCCAGGGTTGAGCTTAAGGTTTACTCAAAAGCCTTACTGGACCCAATGAAGGTTTTGCAGTTGTGTTCCACGATAAGTCTACCGAGCCACATCATATAATACACCAAGATCCTCACAGTGATTCAGCTGATTCGGAAAGTATTGCAACCAACGGTTGTGATTTTTACAGGGTACTGAAAATACATTATGCACAAAATTATGTATGTATCAGAATTCACTGCATATTTTCCACAGTGCACTGTATACATTTTGTCTGGGGAAAATTGAGGAGGGGTGGTAATTACCGCAATCCTCAAAATTCCAATCCATTTATAACATTTTTGTTTGTGTTAGGTTTGTGAGGGATCAGACTTTACCACACCGTTATAATCAGGGTATATGTCAGTACTGAGACTTTATTTATTAAAATATTCGCATAGTATTTTTAATATATAACAGTTGATACACAGTTCTGCAATATTGTAAGCAATTTGTCATGCTGTCAAAAATGCATTTTTATGTAGCGGCCATTTTAAACTAGTCACATCCTCTACTCCTGCATGCCCACTTTTTAGACTAACCACCATACTCGCACTTACCATAGCCCTTTTTTACACCCTCACACACAACCTCCTACACCTACCTACACCTCTACTCCCAACATGGAACGCACGGGCAAGCACACATATAAAATTAATTATCCCCCCAAGCTCTCTAAAAAAACGCCAAACGCTTTAAACACAACTTCCTGAAGTCCCACCCTGAAACCCCCTTTGTAGACACCTACTTCTCACTAAACTATGGAGCCAAGAGCACCGATATCATCTTTTACACTACACATAGAGCTCAATGGCGGAAAGCGCTCCTCACCTTACTCACTATCTCCGCCACCAGGAAATCCGCCCATGGCTTAACACTGTCCACCACTCCTTCCCAACTCTTCCCAGCTAGAGCAACCATCACCATCTACAACAATGGCACTATCTTAATTCAATCCACAGACAGGAACCTTGACCTATTTGACAACCTGTTCCCCACTTTCAAAGACTATATCTCCAACCCTCAGACTCAAATCCATCTGGCATCTGACCCTAACAACCCTGACTCCACAGGGCCTCCTACCACTAACACACACCTCCCCCATCCCCCCAGTACTCTACTCCATCATCTACCCACTACTGTCACCTCACATCCCTCAATCACAGGCGTAGATCACTCCTCTTCTTACATCCTCCCCACCCCACCCCCTGTACACCCCAACACAACCCTCCCCTCCCACTTCCAACTAGAAGCTCAGAACACCCCACCTCCCTTAACTGCACTCCCCCTCCCCACAACAGGTCCTTCTCTCATTCCACCTCACCCCCATTCCCAGTCCCCACTACCTCACCTGCACCCCGCCACCCCTAGCCCTCAATCATCCATCAACTTCTTTCCCCCCATTCTCAGTCCCCACTACTTCACCTGCATCCTGGACACCCCTAACTCTCATTCATCCCTCAACCTATCCCCCCCCACTCTCAGTCCTTACTACCTCACCTGCACCCCCGCAACCTCCAGCCTACACTCATCCCTCAACGTCTCTCCCCCTCCTACCAATTACTCCCGGCCCAATAACACCAACCCCCTTACTAATCCTCTCACACCTCTCCCCTCCAACTTTCCTACCCCTTCTACTACCAACACCCTCACCTATACCACTAACCTCCTCCCCAACCCTAACTCAATGACACCCTTCCCCCCCAACCTCCCTATCCTCCCGAACAACAACCCACCCATTAATATCACCAACCCATGCAATAACACCACTCCCCTCCCCCTCCACTACAGTAAACTAGTCTCTTACTCACCTTTAGCGCCCATCCTCAACCCATTTCCCAATCCCACGCTGGACATGATTATGTCCACTCTCCTTCAAGTCAAAGAAGATCTACACACCCTCAAAGAGTTGCTCCTCACACAATCCAGACACCCCTTACCCATCACCACTCCACCTCCTAACAAATCCCCCACCCTTCCTACTCACCCTCTCACACAAAACTCCCCACACTGGACCTCTATTCCTGCTCGCAATCCCACCAACCGCTCCCGACGCACCATCAATCCACTCTCGGACCACGACATCCACACCCTCCTCCGCTCTTATGACCCAGTTCCCCAAAACCACCTAGCCACCACACACCTTTCCAACCCCACGATTCACTCTAATCCACTTAGGCACTCCACACAAAACAACAACAGAGGCTCCGTCCCAAATAACCTTAAAAAAGTCTCCCTCACTCTAGAACCCTCCACCACCCTCTACACCCCCAGACTCAAATGCATACTTTTCAACTGCAGATCGGCCCCTAGACACTCCTCCGACATCGCCGATCTCATCAAAACACTGGACCTCGATCTAACCATTCTGACTGAAACTTGTTTAACTGAATCTTCTACACCTATCATGGATATTCTAATTCCACCCAACTACCTCATCATTAGACTTGACAGGTCCAGCAAGACAGGTGGTGGAATCGCATGTATTTATAGGAGCAACCTCTCAATCACTAGAATCACCTCCCCCCACTTACCTCCTGCGAATACATCTGCCTAGATGTCATCAGCGAGAACAAACCTGTATGCTCTCTACACGTCATCTACCACCCACCTGGAGACAACTTCATCTTCACCCAACAACTCATGGACACAATATCAACCTATTGTGGACGGCAAAACACTCAAATTTTCCTTGGTGACTTCAATCTCCATTGGAACGATCACAATGACGCAGTGGTAAATAGTCTCAAAAACTACCTCAATGCTCTTGACCTCACCCAAATCTGCAACAGCCCGACCCACGATAAAGGCTCTATCCTCGACCTTATCATCTCCAAAGAGAACTCTACCCAACTTGAGTCAATCCAACCCTGTGACTGGTCAGACCACCACATTATCACATTCTTCATCAATGAAAAAGTTAAACTTAACCCGGTTCAAGCCACTAAACCCAAGGTCTGGAAAAGGGACCTGAAGAAACTTAACCCAAATTCTTTACCTTCCCACAGCTGCAATCTCCTCCTTCCCCCTACCAGCGCTTTTCAATCTTTGACCGACCACTACCTCAAATCTATGACCTCAATAATCAATGAGGCCGCCCCCTTGCAATTGAAAGGAGTCTCCACTAAGAACTCCAACCCATGGTACGATGGTAGACTCAACGAAGACAGACGAGCCATGCGAATGGCAGAGCGCACCTGGAGATCAGCCCCATCGGCACTGCACCTTAAAAGTCTGAAGAAAAAGAGAAACGCCTACTTCAGGAAAATCAAGCGCACTAAATCAGATTTCTTCAGCCTTCAGCTCGATCAAGCAAAAAACCGGCCAAGAAAACTATTTGAACTAATCAAAACACAATCCTAGGAACAACCCCAACATTCACATAGCACAATAGGTGATATACCATCATGTGAAGACTTCTCTGCTTTCTTCAATCTAAAGACTGATAACATAAGGAGCGAACTGCGCAATGACGTAATCCTTTACTCCAACCCTCACAGCATAACACCCACTGAACCAAAAAACAATGCTGCATGGTCATACTTTGACACCTACTCAGAAGAAACAATTGCCAAACTGCTCAGCACATTGAAACCTTCTAATCACCTCACAGACCCTCGTCCTGCCAACGCTGTAAAAGACTTCATCCCATTGCTCCTCCCACTCTGGACCAAAATTATTAACAGTTCACTTCAACAAGGACTCATCCCCGACTCACTCAAAATTGGACAAGTTACACCTATACTCAAGAAACCAACAGCGGACCCAACTGACCTAAACAATTACCGTCCTATTACCAATATTCCCACACTTGCAAAACTGTTGGAAAAATGCGTACAACTCCAATTGACAAAACACATTGATCAGTTTGACCTCCTCAAACCTCATCAATCTGGCTTCCGAGCAGGGTACAGTACTGAAATTGCTATGACACACATAATTTATGATGCACTCCAAATCCTAGATCAAAACAATACCTGCCTCCTCATCCTTCTTGATCTCTCCTAAGCATTTGACACTGTCAAACACGAGAACTTACTCGAGCTGTTAAACACCAGAATGGGTCTATCTGGGACTGTTCTCAAATGGTTCACCTCCTTTCTGCATAACAGGGCTCAGAAATTCAAGAGCAACAACTTGATGTCCCCACCATTGCCTGTAACTTTAGGCGTCCCACAAGGATCTTCTTTAACCCCACCATTGTTCAATCTGGTCATGGAACCTCTCACCACCTTGTTACAAGCATCTAATGTACAGTTTCACATGTACGCCGACGACACCCAACTATATCTCAAATTACAATCTCCCAAAGACATCAAACTTCTGAACTCAACGCTCAGAAACACCCAATCATGGCTTGCCGATAATCACCTCAAACTCAATGCTCTGAAAACTGAGCTCCTTCTGATCTCACCTCCAGCGAAAATCTCCACCACTCAAACCTGGCTTAAGCACCAAACTGCAGTCAATGTCCAACCTACCATCGTGGACTCAGCGAAATCCTTAGGTATTACACTTGACACCAATCTCAACATGCAGCAGCATATCAGCAAGGCAACTAAGGGAGCTAATTACCAAATCAATATCCTGAGGAAACTTAAACCCTTCCTCCCTGCCAAGGACTTCCAAACTGCAGTACAAGCCCTAGTCATTCCTCGCTTAGACTACGGTAGCGTCGCCCTTTGCGGACTCCCTCTATCTACAACTGCACCCCTGAGAGCCTCTTTGAACGCTGCAGCAAGACTCATCACTGGATAAAAAAAAACACTCGCATATTTCCCCTAACTTAAAATCCCTGAACTGGTTGCCTTTTGAAGCCAGAATACATTTGAAAATTGCCTGCATGACGCACAGAGCTGTACACCACAACTCACCCGGCTGCCTCACTCAGAAACTGACAATATCTGGCGGGTCAAGAACCACTAGAAGCACAAAGAATCTTCTCCTGAAACCTGGTAGATTCCGGAAGGAAAAAACATATAAAGGCTCTTTTTCAGGAATGGCACCCAGGATCTGGAACTCACTCCCTCCTGAAACCAGACTTATCTCCTCCTCTGCATTCTTTAAAAAAGAAGTAAAAGCTATCCTCATGACTAAATTCACCTGAACTTGTACTTTGGATCTATTTGAGACTCTACACCTATCTGCACTATTGTTTGTCTGTTTGTCGATATGTATCACTGGTTTTAGTCAATTATTTTGCTCCCCATGTACCTACCCTATTTTGCTTTTCATTTTTTACCTACAACTATTCTTTGCTCAAAAGTTTGTTAATCACTCCCATGTTTCCTGTTTCCTTACCGCCTGTATTTGTAAAGCACTCTGATATTTGCAAAGATCTTGTTCGCGCTATATAAAACTTTCAAAATAAATAAATAAATGTTACTAAATTAAATAGAACTTAATTAATCAATCGTTGAAGCATCAAAAGCTAAGTCTGCTGGCATGGAATATAACCTATGAATGCAGGTCACCTTGAGATTTCCACAGTGAGCACTCAAGTGTCGCTACATTAAGGCTACTTTCCTCTCTACTAAAGCTCTAAGGGTGGGAGCAGGCCTATCTAATGGGAAAGGTATGTACTGACAAGAACAGTGTATTCATTAGCACAGCGAAGTTCAAACCTGTAGAAACAAAACCTATCGCAGCAGCTTTCATCTGGGGCAGAAAGAGAGAGACAGAAGTTAGTTCCGATCATGTCTCAAAATAGCGGCTGAATATCAACTGGTGCAGCGAATGCTAACTTAAGACATAAAGTGGCGGATATCCCATCTGCCTTATTACAAGTGCATTAACACTCTAAATAAGGCTCTGAGCTGTCTTTGTTGCTGCACGTTTCAGTGCCAGGAAAGACTAAAAGCCTTGTTTTGCCTCTTGTGGCCTGCGCCACCCTTCAGGCATGAGGTCTTCTAAAACGGGCAAATGAGTACTGGAAGGGAGTATTCTCTGATAATATTTGTAGAATAAGAGTCTAGTTACAATCACCTATGTTTCCTAATTAGTTAGAGGAGAATGTCCCATCTCCCTCGTAAATCACTGTAGAAGCGACATTCCATCCTATTGTGAAAGTCCTGCAAATGTATGTACGATAACCCCACATGGCACTGTGGCCCTCTGTGGCATTCTGCAAGCACGCTAAGCATTCTGGAGATCAGACACAAGGGAATAAACCTTGGCACTGTGGGCGTTATAGGTATTGTGGTGACCCTAGGTGTAACATGGCTCTCACTGGCCTATTATGGGTACCCCAGGAATCATGTGAGCTGTTGCATCATGTCTCAGTGCTTGGCCTACTGTAAGCATCTTTCTTGTTATTGATGCTATCCCACTCATATGCGCCCCTCATGGCTTCTGTTGAAATTTAGAATTACTGATACACTGATAGGGCTTGATTTACAAAGGTAAACGTACACTTCTGTGTCAGTTCACGATTGTTGCTATTCACAAGGTATTTTACTAGTAGTATCTTTAGGAGCGTAGAGACTCTACAAATACAAATACAGAACTAGCCTATCTTATTTGTGCAGAGACTCTGCAGTGGTTAGAAACTACTTGCAAAATACCATTGTAAATAGCAACCAATCTACACAAAAGTGTAAGTTTACCTTTCAGACTATAGGGCCTGTAGGGCCGCTAAGACTGATCTACTGATGGCTGTTAAGATAGGAGACAGGGCTTCTATAGCTGAATCGGGGGCTCTCTACTTAAAAATCTTAAATTATACCGAATCGTTTTGGAACTAGGTATCTGGAAGGAACTCTCAAACGTTGCTAAGAAGAATGATACCAAGATTTTTTTAGCATATAGTGAGCCACGGGGCGTAATATTGCCATGAGTCCGAAGGCCAAAATTCAACCCAGGGACTGGGAGAAGCATTTTAGGTCACTCTAGTCTACTCAGTCATTGCTGTCCATCTTTGAGCCCCTACCTGATTGCATCATTCCTCAGTTTATGAGCTACACTAAACATTCCATCACTTTTCCTCTGCTTGACACTAAGAAAGATTTTACAGGGGAAGTTTTTTGGCTTGAATAAGATCTTTGCAGACTTGTTTCATTGAGAACTTGAAGTCTGGGTGCCTTACATTAATATTATTTTCAACACCATAGCCGTAGGTGCCGAAATTCCCACCTTCGTAGAAGGATGCAGAGATTACACCTATCTGTAAAAAGGGCTGTGAAAATATCCCGGGCAACTATCAGCCCATGAGTCTCTTAGACAATATCCAAAAGATCTTTTGTAAACAGGTTCTCAAAAAGTTATCTGATTGGATTACGGAAAACTATGTATTAAGTAATTTTCAAACTAGGTAGTTTTAGAGCATGAAATGGAACTAATGACAGGTTTTTTGTTTTCCTATGATCAATCAATCAGGAGTTTATATAGCATGGCTCCTCACCTGTGAGGGTCTTAAGGCGCTGATAAAATAGAGGGCAATGGACATCAATGAAGGGAACCTTTATAGTGCCTTTGTCGATCTGCGATCAGCTTTTGACTTAATCCCGAGAGCCAGATTATGGGGCGTACTTACCAGCATGGGAGTCCCCCTGACCTTTAACAATAATGATATGCCTTCACAAAGGTAATTACGCCCAAATTAGATGGGGCCCAAATGGTGAACACATTGAAAATAATCGATCTTAAGAAAGACGTCTGGCAGGGCTGTGTCCTGACCGCCCAATTTTCCTTCTATTTATTAATGTTGCGTCAGCTCTCTGGCCATAGTGAAAATGTCCCACCAAATTTAGACATCTAAAAGGTACCGGGGTTACTTTTTATTAACTATGCCCTGCTCATTTCAAAATTCACTAAGGGTCTACAAATATTGCAAGAGAGGTTCTCCTTATTCTGTGAAAATTATACATTGGAAATTAATGACCAGAAAACCAATATTATGGCCTTAAACCAACACAAGAACTTTAGGGGGAAGATCATGAATGGTGAGAGAACTTGAATATCTTGTGATCAGTTTATCTGGGATGTATGACGTTATAACGCATACTTTTACTCCGCAGACCATTACAACGCGACTTTTACTCCGCATACCGTTACAACGCATAGCGCCTTGGGGCGCTGGATAGTGGTAAGTATAATTTACTATTCTAACTCCAGTCCCCGTGGACCCTAGGGAAGGTGTTGGATAGTAAATTATACTTATTCCCTATCCTAGAGCGCCCCCCAGCGCAATGCGTTGTAATGGTATGCGGAGTAATGGTCGCGTTGTAATGGGTCTGCGGAGTAAAAGATCCGTTGTAACGGGTGTATACCGTTTATCTGAATCTAATTTATGGGCATCTCAAATTACAAAACGTTATCTCCTGATTTAGCATAGGGCATCTGTAATATTAGGTTTACTGAGCAAGCAATTTTGTATCCAATTTTCTCTGCTATAAGAGTTATAAAGCCTAAATCTCTAGTGCTGCTATTTACAGGGGCAGGGCTTTAGGGATATTGTGATGGGATAAAGATAGGGACAGATGAGAACAAATTTATAAGGTCCCTTTTAAATATAGGGCACAGCATTCCATTACTGCAGTTGAGAATACATCTCGCACTGTTGAGGCCTGTTGAGGCCTATTGTCTACTGGTTACGTATATGGTATATTTAAGAGTTGACGTCATATTGAAAAACACTTAGCAACATTATCTGTGGGCCTACGGCTCTGAGAAAACCATGGATACTTTATGCTAATTGATCTAGGTCTAAGAGACCTTTGGCTTAACCATTCATCTTAAGTCGCCATGGCGAAGGATAGATACTGGTAACTTACAATGGAGAAAAGTGCATCCTGTGATGAACTTGTCATCAATCTCAAGGTTTTCTGCTCCAGAAATGTGAATTTACGAATGAGGAATACTACATTACATGAAACCATTGTTTTCAAGATGTTTGTACCTTAAGTTTAGATATGGGTTCCTTCCAATAGGTACTTTTACATTTTCTTGGTTGCCTCCTATCACTAAGTCTAAATTGTGCCCTGTGTACTGTTGTCAAGAGGAAACTGAGGAACATGTGCTGTTTTTCTGTTTTGCCTATTCAAATTCTAGAACCAGGTGGGTTGCTCCTCTATGTTGGTCTTGGGGTATTTTAGAGGAACAACACTGTAAGAATATGCAAAACCAACACCAGTATATATATATATCCTTTCTGCCTTTAAGTTTTTGCATGCCGCATGGCTTATAAGATCTCAAATTGAACCTGGGTATTCGGTCCATTACTTAATATTTTTAAATTTTGTATACAATCATGTATCACAATTCTTCCTTTTTAAGTCGTTTGTATGATATTTATTGATTTTATAAGGGTTGTATTTTTATGGATTTTATTCTCTGATTAATATTAAAGATTATTTGATTGATTGCTTGATAGGAAGTCAATTGAGAAGCTCTCTAGAGCTTTTTGTTATAAGGCCAGGAGCTTAGGAGCAAGTATGTCATGGAACTATTTATACTAGTCAGCCTTCAGGAGGTCTATTCATGGTACTTTGAAAGGGATGAAATAGAAATCTTAATCGCTGTTCTTAATATTGGCTTAACCATAGGTTGCCTATGTGCTTGGTCCACATAGGTTAAAGTGGTCTCATCTAGATAGCTGTCCATATCAACATCTAATATCCTGAATTTGGTAGTGCACACAGATGAGAAGTAGTTGACCAAGATCTCTAAAATGTGATCGATATCCGTTATTAATTTATAAGCACTATCTTCGACTACTAGGATTGTATTTGAAGTATTGTGCATCTTAATGACCCTTGAAAAGGGCACTACCCCTCCGCATGTTGTCATGTCCTAGCATATTTTAATAAATATAAAATAAATATAAAACCTCTTCATCAGAAAGTTCTCAGTATATGGTAAGATCGAAATAAATCTAAGCCTGCGTCTTCACATTAGTAGTAAAGCATGTGACACAGTGGCCAAGGACTGCACTGTTCCCAGATTTATATCACATATAGATTCACATATCTCATTAAGTAAAGTCACCGTTAGTAGAGCTTCTGCTAGAGGCGCTTTAGTGGAATGAATCAGATCATGAATCTCAGGGAATGGTCTACTAGGGTCCTGGGAAGATACTGAGTTATTTCAGCTGATGAGACCGGTGCTCCCATGAGCAGCCAGTGATCAATTGTGAAGGTGGAGTCATGTACAACTGAATGTGGATGTAGAAGCCGGCGGCCAGTCCGTTCAGTATAGGTCCTTTAGTACGATAAACAAGTTTCGTCTTCAAGTAGGAGTTTTAAGATAAGCTTCACCTGGATCAGACATCCAGCTCATCTCAGATTTTCCCTACTCTGCCAACATCCACAGGCAGGCAATCCCAAAGTAACAGAACATTCCTGCTTAAGCTACGCTTACACTGGCTAGGAATGCAGTAGGCTTCTCACATTGCCACAGGATCCACAGGGTTACATCAATCATCCCTAAACGACATCACTACAAATAATCAAGAACCACACCTGACAGAATCCTGATATGCACACCCTCATGGATCATTTGAGACTTCCAACTATTTTACACACACTTTTTTAAGGCCAGTGGAAAAATAATATGCATTTTTTTTATGCAACATCTCATTCCTTATACATGCACAGTACAGGCTTTTACAAGCTCACCTCGGATAGTTTTTGCTTGTTTAAAATGTTGGGTGTGACTCCCAAGTGCTCACAGGTGTAAATGAATTAGAATGCGTAAAATGGTTTCAAACTCCAGCATAAAGTGTTGTCAATTTCTTCTTTGCACAGCTGATCTAACTTCTATGCATAAACCAGAAGCATTTCAGTTCACAAAAATGACTAATAAAAGGGACTTGAATTTAAAGAGAGATAGAGGATTTGAGAGTGGAATGGGTATTCGAGCTGCCACCCACAAGTAAGGGTACATTTACAAACGCAAACAAAAACACAATGTTTAGCTGAACAGGAATACTGCTTTAGCTTGCTAAATTGGCATGATACCAAACCAAATCTGGGATGCTGTCCAGCAGGCAATTCCCAATAGTGCTCTCCAAGTCGAAATGAGGAACATTGTGCATTTAAAATAGGGCCAAATCAAAGTCCAATTGATATGCTTTTGGCAGACTGAATTCTTAAAAATCAAAGTCCAATTGGTATGCTTTTGGCAGTCTGACTTCTTAGGAGATACACGCCAGGAATTACAGTCTTCAGCTCTTTAGATTAACGTGGCTGTGCATTGTTGAGGATTGTACTTTGTAATTTATTTTTTTCTTGACATTTTTGTATCTCTTTTACACTTTACATTTTGCATTGTCTTTTTTGTGTCTTTATTTACATTGTTTTAAAGGAAAATTCAATTCTTTAAAAAAAAAAATGTAAAACCGCCATGAACGATTTTCAAATGTGAGGCTGCCCGAATTAAAGAGGGGAGAACAGGCAATCGTGAACGATAAATAAGCATTGCCTCTCTGTATCTATGAAAGTCGGATTTCTCAAGGGACACCGAGAAGGTTAGTAACTCAACGCCGATATCAGTTCCCAATCCAAAGGATATTTTGCACTCCTAAATGCAATTTAGGGGCACAAAAAAGTGTCCATATATGAAATGCCATCTGGTAGAAGTTATATGTTTCCAAAGTGTAATTACTAAGGTGGAAGAACCAACAGAGGGGCAAATTGTATTATGAAGTTTAAGGGTAAGGGCTGGAGTGGTTTAAGGGGCGTTTCTCATTAGGTTTCCCTTCAAATGTGGGTGAATCCCTCGAAATTGAGGTTATTAACATACCGCCTCTTAGTAGTTTCTTGACGTGTAAATGCATGCGGGAGTCCAGTCAACAGCAAGAATAAATGTAAACTAAAAAGTGTGTTTCCAGGCCAGGAATGGGGAGGGTTGACCCCTATTTTAAATAGTGGTAAAGCGGAAGGGATTTCTCCATGGAGAAAAATATTACATGTTTTAGTGCATGTATGTCTCATTTTCTCATAAAACTGTTTTACCTGGTAGACAATTCACATGCATAAATATGATCAGTTGGGTTACTCTGGATCATGTTTGGCTGATATAGATGTTTTAGAGAGGTCCTGGGATTTTTGTGTAGGTGTGAAAAGTTGTAAACTTGCTCCAAACATAGGAGAATGATACAGGACCAAATCTCAGACTTTTCTTTGGTAGGCACTGAGATGCAAGCTGAAGGTAGTGTGCATGTCCACTTATTTGTTTCCAACATTGCAGTCGTGTTCAGTCTTCATGGGACTCTGCACTACTATTCAATTCAAATGACTGCCTCATGTGTAGAACCTAATCTAAAATCAGGGGAGCAATTTCCGTGTGAAGTGTGTTAAGTTCATTTTTGTTCTCGCCTGGAAGGATGCACAATTTGAGTGCACTGCAGCATTTTACAATGTCCCTTTCATTGTTATAAATAAATTCAGGCTTGGTTTAAGCATGCACAGATTCGTTTAAAAATTTAAAAAATATTTTTAAAATTTGAGAGAACTTCCGCAGTATATTTATAGGTTGAATACTGCCATCAAAATGGAGTCATTGGCATGAAAAGTTGGAATAAATGGAAGGCAGTGTGTTGGGTGTCATGTAGTCGAATGGAGTAAGCGCACATCATTCATGTGTGAATGCGCACAGTCCGAAGATAAAAGTGGAGCCCTAGTCATGTTTGGGTTGTTCATGCATAAACTTCCAGTGTGTATTGCCTGGGTGTTTCTTCGCTTCCCTAATACTACACTAAAGACTTAAGGAACATGATCCAGACCCATCCTCTTCACCTGCGCCTGTCAGTAACCACAATTCAGTACTGATGTTTTCTGTAACACTGGTCTATCGACTTTTTCAAGGCCAGACTGGCCAGCCGGGAAAGCGGGCAATTCCCCGGGAGGCTGGAGCTACAGGAGGCCGGTATTGACCCTTGGGAGGCCGGTTTCAGCCTCTAGGAATTATCGTGCTCATTACCGATCGCGGCTGCAACTTGAAAGAGTTGCTCTTGTTCTAGCACCCATTAGCACGTCTGCCCATGCGGGCTGAAATGTGAATTTTTGCCAGGGCTGTTTTAAGTTTCCAGTCCAGCCGTGGAGTCTTTATAGGACTTTGCAATCTAAATAGAAAGTGAGGTAAGTAGAATCTCTTTCTGGTCATGGTCACAGTCTCCACAAATCAGGCATCATATCAAAGGAAATCTCTGACAAAGCTAGTAGATGTCTGTTGAAAGAAGGCAACTGCCTAGTCCCTTTAAGTGCATAACAGTGTTATCATAGTATGTTGCTCTGCACTCGTAGCTTCTTTAGACAGTAGAACTAAGACCTAACATTCACACCTTGATGACTGGACTAGGAAATATCCTCTGTCTGTGAGGTGCTGCAACCTTCAAATAATAAAATATCTTGATGTTTAACACAACCGTCTCCCTACTCAGTGTCCTACTCACATGCTTGTGCTTTGAAGTAACCACACAGTGACGTGCCGCTCTCTAGCAAACACCAACAAATAAACAAATGTAACAAGCATCAGCGGGGATAAAAGCTCTGCTGCCACTTCTCTTCCATGCAGGTCATTTTCCTCCTTGATCTAGGCAGTGCCTGCTTCCCTTTCTTCCAGGCAGATCCTGATCTTCTCCCGTATCAGCAGGCTATGTCAGCTTCTGTCCCAACAGTGAATCCACTTCCGTCCCATCAGTTCTGATACTCTTCCAGAATTTCTTATCAGATGCTGCCTCAACCACTCTATCTGTGAATGGCCTACCCAGCTTAGGACTCTCTCCCCTGAGAGCCTGCATGCTTTCTCTATGCCAACCTTTCTTTTGTAGACATTGCCCACTTGCTTATCATTGCCTAGACTGGTTGATCTTGCAAAGACTAATTCTTTGCAAGAACCATACTTAAAGTCGTCCTCTCCCGCGCAGCGGGACCGCGCAGTGGGACGCCGTCGCTTAGCCGGAGTCGTGCCAGAGTCCTGCCCGTCTGCGCTCGTCCGCGTTGAGGAAGCGTGGGGAAGCGGGCGCGGGGTCAGGACTGTGGCACTTACTATTTTTAATTTTCTTTGTTTTCTTACCACTATGCAGAGTACTTCGACGCTCAGGTACAATCGCGCCACTCTTCTTTCCATTAGAGCGAAGCTCGCGGGGTGTGGTCATGATCCTATGCACCCGCTAGCGGGCCCCTATGACTGTTCATGTGGGAGTTTTTCACTTGATACCCCCTCCGGGGTGCGCCTAGTGGTAGGGAATGCCCCTAGTACTCGTATTAATATCTCGGAGCGTGCACTTAGCATATGGAGTCTGAACGTGAGATCGTTGGTCAAGCACCATCAGTCCTTACGTGATATGATCGAAAAGGACTCTCCTGACCTCATCTTTATCACTGAGACCTGGCTTCAGGATGCCGACACGGCAATAATCAATCTAGCATTCCCTCCTAATTATACAGTATTCACCCTTAACCGCACTTCTAGAGGGGGTGGCATAGCTATGGCGATAAAATCCTGCTTTCCGGCTGAATGGAAAGCTCTTGACTTACCAGCGTGTGAGAGCGCTTCTTTTAAGGTAGCTTTCAGTCATCAGTTTACTCTTAGCGGTATGCTTATTTACCGCCCGCCAGGGAATGATACAGTCTTCAAGGCTGCTCTTGTCGACGTGGTTAGCTCTTTAGCTTCAAGATGTGCTAATTTTAACATCGTAGGCGACCTCAATATTCATCTTGATCTGAGGTCATTAGCACCTATTAATACCTTCCTAGCGGACCTTGAAGCCATGCAACTGAACCAACTTGTTACCTCTCCCACCCACATAGGAGGTCACATCCTTGACCCCTTTTTTACCACACTGGAGCGAGCTACGGCTTCCGACCCGATGGTGGTAGGCTGGACTGATCATCTTTTGGTTAAAGTTTCATGTTCTATAGCTGACCCTCAATTCAAACCTGTGGACAGACTGATCCTTAAAAGAAATTGGCATAAGCTCAAACTGGAGGAGTTCTTTAAGCTCTTGGAGGCGCAGCCCCTGGGCATTTTGCTGAATGTGGAACAAGGATATGAGCAATTTTGTAATTGGGTCTTAGCCGCCCTTGATTCTGTTATACCGTTGCGCTGGTCGAAATGTCACGCGAAAGTTCCCAGCCCTTGGTATAATAACACTCTTGCCGAGCTTAAGAGAACGTGCCGGCGAGCTGAGAGGGCGTGGAGGAAATCCTTTGATCCTACCTCGAAATCTTTGTATTTTGCCCAGCTTAAGATCTACCACAGGACAATCTGTCAAACTCGGGCCGCCTACTACGCCTCTGAGTTCCAGAATAACCCCAATCCATCTAAATTAATTTTTAAGGTTCTTAAAGACCTTTTGGGGAAACGGGCCACCTCGGTGGAAATCTGCACGGACTCTCACTGTGAAAGTTTGGCATCCTTTTTCGTGGAGAAAGTGCAGGCAATCTATCGAGGATTTACGTCATCTGTGCCTGATACTGAGCAAACTGGTGTGACGGCTACGATTTATGACACCCTGTCCTCCCTGCCAGTAATGTCTGATGAGGCTTTTGATACTCTGAGCCTCAAAATTAAATCCGGATCTCCATTAGATCCGTTGAAGCCAGAGCTATTTAAACTTCTTCCCCCCCGATGTCGTGAGCCTATATTAGATCTGATCAATTTATCGCTTACTTCGGGTGTGGTCCCCTCCTCCTGGAAGCAGGCAGTGGTTAGCCCAATTTTAAAGAAGCCTAATTTGGACCCCCTATTACCAGAAAACTATCGTCCCATCTCCCTTCTGCCTTGGCCCGCTAAGGTTACTGAGGCACATGTGAACTCCATTCTGTCTGCTCACTTTTCTCGTAATAACATTCTAGACGAGACTCAGAATGGTTTTCGGGCACAACACAGCACCGAAACCGCACTGCTCTTTATGATCGAGCACTTGCGAACGGTGCTAGATGCTGGCCAAACAGCGGCGCTCCTTTTGTTAGATCTGAGCGCCGCGTTTGATACGGTGTCTCATGATATCCTGATGCGGCGGTTGGAGGAAGTGGGAATTGAGGGGTCCGCTCTCCAATGGTTTCACTCTTTCCTTTCGGACCGGTTTTTTAAAGTGGCTATTCCACCTGGTCAGTCCTCGTTTCATCCGCTGGGGCTGGGGGTTCCGCAGGGCTCTGCGTTGAGCCCCACCCTGTTCAACCTATATGTGAAACCGCTGGCTGCAGTCGTCAGGCAATGTGGCCTTACCATGACATCGTATGCCGACGACACGCAGCTGGCGGTGACACTCAGCGGTGATCCTGAGGTGATCGCTCCCAGATTCCGTGCGGGACTTATAGCCGTGGCAAATTGGATGCAAGCAAATGTTTGCAGCTAAATGCCAAAAAAAACGAGGTCCTGATTTTAGGAAAACAGGCGGAGCTTTGGGGAGATCAGTGGTGGCCTCCAGAATTGGGGGTGACTCCCATTCCAGCTGCCGAAGTTAAGAACTTGGGGGTTTGGCTGGATCCTACACTCTCCTTCACCAGCCATACGAAGAAGGTTGCAGCTACCTGCTATGGTATTCTGCGAGGGCTGAGACCGGTCCTCAAATTCTTCGACCCCCCTACTCGGCAACTGGTGGTCCAAGCCTCCATTCTCTCGCGGCTGGACTACGGGAGTGCGCTGCTGCTTGGAGTGAATCAGGCAGAAGCCACTAGACTGCAAAGGGTGCAGAATGCCGCGGCACGTGCCATCGTTGGCCTCCCTAGACGGTGTTCTGTCTCTGCAGTTTTGACTTCTCTCCACTGGCTGCCGGTCAGACAGAGAATTAAATTTAAGGCTCTCTGCCTGACATTTAAAATCTTGAAGCTTTCTTCTCCTCCAGCCCTTGCTAAGCTTGTCTCCCCCTATGTCCCTACGCGGTCCCTCAGATCGGAATCTCTCCATCTGGCGGTTAATACACGGTTCAGACTTAGTAGGATGGGAGGTCGCTCTTTTAAAGTATTAGCGGCTGGATTGTGGAATTCCCTCCCCGCCCACATTCGAGCCCTGAACAGTCTCACTCCTTTCAGGCGCGCCATAAAATCTTTTTTGTTTCCAACTGTTGAATGATTTCTTCTTGTCTTTCCCAGCACCGATTTGTTATGTTGTGGTACCTGATCAGGCACCGGGACGCCCCTTGGCTGGGGCAGCTGTGCGCCTTATAAAAAATACTAACATAACATAACATAACATTCTGAGCATCAAGAATACACACTAACTCTCCAATGAACACATCTGACAGAAAGAAGAACAAACACCAAGCACAGCACAAATATGTCATATAGTTGGGTATCACCGTACCCACTACAACATGCATCTCTAATCGCACATCCCTTACACAACATCAAAGAGTACACTTCAGAAATAATTCATATCCAACGGACACATATTTAACATACAGTTGGGTATGGCAGCGCTCACAACAACACCCCCAACAACACCCCCAATCAAGGCAATCCAAGGCTAGCATGCATAGCATGCAAGAGAACTGCTTTAAACAGAAGTCCTGCTCAGCCCCAAACAGCCCAAATATGTCTTTATTTGGATGTCACAGCACCCAACTGACATTTTCATGCATATACGTCTTCTGGGAAATTGGTTATGTCCCTCTTACAAGACAACGCATAAGCAATGTGGTACAAACCTTCTGGTCTCACCCATCGAACACCAAGAATACTTACCAGCATACAATTCAAGCTCACATGATTGGTTGTGTCCCATTGAAAGCAGAATTATATGTTGGAAACCTCAGACCTTTGGAAAGTCACTTCCAGGCCACACAAATGGTAGCATATACATCATACAAATGCCAATGACATTCAATATTGTTAAACAATAACTAATTTGTGGTTCAACTCTCTTCTTACCTTCATACTCAGAAAGACATGTGCACTCATAGCCATTGGCAAGGTCTTTGCAGGTGGCCCCGTTCTGGCAGGGCGTAGAGAGACATTCATTATACTCTTCTTCGCAATACAGCCCATGATAACCTGGAAAAGAGGGATAATATTGAAAAACATTGTATTATGTTAATTGTTTCCCTTATCGGAAAGTTTCATACTTTTAGGAACACTTTAGACAATCTCGCCCTTGCCATTCGATGGTAGGCGATAGGAAACTTAACCAGCAGTCTCATGAATCTGTCTCTACGCTTAAGGGCATTGAGTATTATTTGGGCGGGTTGTAAAGCGTTACATGGTATCCCACCCCAATAGCAACCCCAGAATATTACGCTACCAGGCTTGGCAGTTCAGGCTGGACTGTAGGGTCGGACAGGCCGTTTTCCCGGTGGGTTGGAGGGTGGTGGCCGGTTTTGGACCGGTGGGTCTGTTTTTTGTACAGAGAGCCAGTTTTACAGCAGTGCTCCAATATCAGCCCCCTGTACAGAAAGCAGCAGCAGAGTTACCCACCAGCACCCGCCTCCCACCCCCAATGGCTGGTCTGACTCAATTGCCAGGGCTGGTTTGCATTCCCAATCCAGCACTGCTGGACTGTTCCCATGAGGAGCAGGGTCAAGACTGATTTGCATATGGCTGGGTCCAAACTGGGCTGGCATAGTGAGCAAAAGAACGAGGGAGTAAACCCAGATCTTTGTTACCCGGGGGTGAATGTTTACATTGTTCAGCATTCCATCCATCAAGGACCTAAACATCAACACAGTGAGTATGTAAGTATTGATAGGTTTACTGTACCTAACTCCACATTTACAGGCACCCCGATGAAATATATCTTCAATGTACCTAGATAAGGAGTTAAAAATAGTAAATCTATACTGACCTATATGCACTTCCCTTCTCAATATTTTGGTCCTCGAAATGTAGGCCACAATATTTTGGTAGCCCTATGTTTCTGCTGTCTCTACTTAAATATACAGCTGCATTGCTACAGTCACACGTCAAACTCCGAGCTCATAGGGTAGGCAAACACACAGAAGGGAAGCAATAATTGGACAATTGAGAAGATCATGATAGATAAAGAAATAAAGGAGGTAAATCAATTAGTCTCCACCTGGCCCAATGCAACTTTTTTTTTGTTTGTTTCATTTTCAAACCCTTTATTAAGGAAATTCAAAGCAAACACATTACAGTTTGTGTCAGATCAGATCAATTTACACGGGAAGTTCCAAGTCAAGCATCATAATTGAAAAGACACTCTCACCTGCCAAAAACAAATTCTGTGTGATGCTGTTATGAGAACAAAGTTACCCAGTTTGTCCCTCCCCCAAGAGGGGTTGCGGGCGCAGCTACAGCGATAATGGACAGCGCAGCAGACGGGGAGGCAAAAGGATAAAGGGAAGCAATTACTGACCAGCACTGGCGGCCGCCACTGGCGGGGTGCCGGCAGGGAGCGCGGAAGAGGCAGAACCACTTGAAGGACAGTAGCAGTCGGCAGTAGGAGTTACTGCAGGGCGGTGACGTGGGCAGGGGGAGGGGCAAGGTGGGGGGTAGTAATGTATGGATTACGGAGTTTTACAGGTAAGTAAACATTTAAATAAATAAAACGAATTCCGTTGCGCGAACTGCATCACATTTGGTGATGCAGTGCACGCAACGAAATTCGTTTTTTTTATTTAAATGTTTACTTACCTGTAAAACTCTGTAATCCATACATTACTACCCCCACCCTGCCCCTCCCCCTGCCCACGTCACCGCCCTGCAGCAACTCCTACTGCCGACCGCTACTGTTGAAGGAGCTCCAGAGTGGAGGTATGTCACCAAGAGTCCCCATATGTCAATAGGACGAGACCTCGCGGGTAGTAAATCCCAAAATTCCGACAGCAAAGTCTGGCACCTCGAGGTGTCTTCCAGCCAGTGATCAAATTTAGGCGCCAGTCTGCGACCCCAGCACATGGCCACCCTACGCCTGGCAAGGACTAGCAGCATCGCAATCAAGCGGCGAGAGGCATCTGAATGGCCCAACGCAACTTGCACAAGCGTTAGTGGATCACAAGGATCGCTCTGGTGCCGGTGCATTTGCAAGGACATGCAGTGCCTTACTGCAGCAAGAAAAGAATTTGCACCAAATAACCAGAACATAAACAATATTTTGCACAAGTTGTTTGGTTCAAACGTTGGTGCAAATAGTGGTGCAAAATTGCCCCGGTGTAATCTTCATAATCAAGAAACGCCCCTGCGAAGTTGCATTGGCGCAGGTGTAATCCATGCAGGCCCGCCCCTCATGTTTAACACCTGCACCCAGGTCTAATAGACCCATGTTGAACAGAGCCTTTTCAATGTCTAGAGCACATGTTCTGAGCAACATTCAGTCCCTTTTGAAGCTGTGCTGCCTTTCACTAACTCCACATTTCTGTTTACTCCTTGATAACCCCTTGTGGTTTTTGCAATCATATTTTCCTTTGCAGAAAATATTAACAGGGCTCTGCCAGATTTTAATCTAACATCAGAACAAAGTGTTACACACTGTGCCTGCCCACAGAGCAGCTTTATTTCTCGACTGGTTTCCTCCATTAAAATCAGACTGTGGTGTTCTGAGCTAAGCTACGCTTTTATTGTGCATTCAAATATGATTTCAAAAACGCAGTTGAGCGTCTGAAGTACCACATTTAATAATGGTTGTGGGAATAAAATGAGATATGGCATAATACCGATGCCTATCTAAGTATTACTTATCATATGTGTGCAAAAAAAAGCAATTTGCGATTGTTAAATTCTCTAATCGGACTGACGTGATTTGTGAAATTTTACGACTGTTAATTGCACCTACGACAGTAGAAAAATGGCCTATACGGTGGGCTTTCCTTTGTTTTGTTTTTGTGTCGCTAGTGGAGGGAAAACCATACGTTTGTGGGTATTTATTTATTTATTTTATTTATTTATTTATTTATTTTTAAAATTTCTAGAGCGCGCAAATACCTTCCGGTGTCTCGGCGCTTGGCATTTACAAATGGTTTGCGGGTTGGTCTAACCCTGGCATGAGTTGCAGGCCTAACCTTGGGAACACATGCAGGTTTACTCCTGTAAAGGGTGTGGGTAAGTGCCCACAATGGTGGAAAGGAGAAGCGAGGTGGAGCAGAGGTTTCTGAATACGGAAAAAACATAGAAGTTACATGTCCTAGCGCACCTTTCCAAAACAATTACTCATCCATGTTTTTCACCTGGTGGAAAGTCCGTGTGAGTAATTTCGTAAAGCTGGGGCACGTCTGGGATTCTAAAACAGTTGTATGATTTCACAAATAAGATTGTTTAAGCCTCATACTTATAAAAAGACGAAAATATACCGAATGCTGGCTTTTCCCTAACGCTTGTGTAAGTGGCAAACATTTTTTGTAATTCTCAAATAATTCCAAATAGTCTCCTGTAACCACACTTCTGACTGTTGCAGATTCCATGGAGACTGTGCCTACCTTCCCATTAATTCGAGGGGTTTTCTGGGCCCTTGAAGTACCTGAAAACAGATGTACTCTTCCCTTTGAAAGCAGAACATTTTTGAAAGTTTCCAAGGAGGGGACTGTGCGAAGGCCATGATCTTGCAAGATGGGTGCCCAACAACTGGCAAGTGCCCACAACCTGGGAGTACAGAAACCAACACAAGGTCGTACATTTCCTCTCACAGAAACATTCACAATTATGGGGAATTCCTCATCTGAGGTGACCGATGCGTGAGCGCAAATTGACATTCTGCGAATCATTAAATTAAGGTATTTCCACTCCTAGGTGTGACTGATATGAGCATATATCTTTTAAAATCGACCTGTGGCGGTTGTAATAAAAACTATAATTGTATAAAAGTACTGCAGTTTTAGGAGAAAAAACACAGGAATAGACTTTCACGGGTTTTAGCCTGGCCTTTGTGACTCAGGCCCTTGTTGTGTATTTACTGATGAAGTTTCAGTTTCAGTCTAACTCAGAAACGAGGGCTGGAAAACAAAATATATTGCCTTGCTATGCAAAATAGAAAGGTGGTTTTATTGCAAATAGAATATGCGAACAGCAATTCCATCGCATATGCAAAAATAAACAGTTTCTACAAAATTACACAACATTTAAAACCTATCATTAGCTGATACACAGGATAAAGCAAAGATACACATCCTAGACAATGACTACTCATTCGTTGAGACCACCCCCTTGAACTCCTTATTAAGGTGGGCGTAATTTGCGTAGTTGTGCTACGCAAAGCTCTGCGGGGCCGTACAAAACTCCGCGAGCACGCAAAAGTTCTGCGAACATGTAGAATTGCTTGTTCCGCCCGTTCGCAATGCTTTTTTCCTGTTCGCGAACGCTGTTTGCGTGCTCAGGGAGAGATATCTTGCGAACACACATTTTGAAAGCGCGAACAAGTAAAAAATTTCGCAAAGCCGTGGATCGCAGATTTTTGGGCAATTCCGCGTTCTCTGCGGAACGCGAAATTACCCAAATTCCGCGAGCGGAACGGAATTTACCACCCAGACCTATACAACCGTACAGTGAACCGCACATGAACTCTTAGCGGAAATAAAGCATTCGAGGATACCAGCTAAGATCCAACTTTCTAAAAGATCACCACATATCCTCAACAGATTTTGCATATATAAAGTATTCCATAAAAGTATCAGACCACCAACAGAAGTTTGGTGAAGTTCCTTGGGTACTTCCCGGAGGGTCGTGTGGAGGAGGGGGTGTTATGCCCTAAGCCACAGTTTCCTGCTGCGGTCCTACAGTAAAACATGTGGTAGCTTGTGCGGCACTCTGTCACTAGATGGCGCCAGATGCTATATTTTCTCCTTATTAACACTTAGAAATATGTACTTACTACATCAGCCAAGAGGGCCCTCAATTGGTTGGGCCCCGGGCCACGTAAAAACTTCTGGCATGCCATGCAGTTTCATTTATGCACTGCCTTAAAATGCACAAATGCTCTGCCCTCCAGTACTTTCTGTTTAACAAGAACTGCTGTTCCTAAATTTCCAGCAGGCATGCCCACTGTTGTTATATAAGTACAGATTAGCTGATTTAAATGAAGCCTTCATCCCGGGTTGTTTTAATAAGAGTTTATATGTAATTTAGTTGAGATTCCCAGTTGTTGTATTTTGCTTTTCGTGTGATTGTTTTATTATATCCAGTTCATGTTGTGTACCACTCTGATACATAAAAGGCCAAGGAGATCAACATTTTGGATGTAGGTTAAAGTGACGGCTGGTGGCAGTTATGTGGCCCTTGATGAAAAGGGCAGCTCACTTGTTACCAACACCAAGCCAGATTGGTCTGTGACCACTGCCTTGGAAATGGTCAGTTTCACTGTCCAGCGAAAATCGTGGTTCCCTAATTCTGCATACCAGTATTCTCTTTGTTCTGATATTAGTAGTATTTCTCTTGCAGTGCAAATATAACTTTTCCATGCAACTCCTCACAGATCACACCCCAGATCTATACTTTATGGTTTTATCTCACATTTTTCATTCTCATTTAAGAAACTAAGTGATGTGTTATTATAGATCTAATGTGAAAGAGGTATAGATACTCTCCCCCGTGTAAAGACTTGGGGCCCCATTAGGATGGCGGGCAGGCTTTGCCCGCCCGCCACCCTAGCGGAAATCGGGACCACCCGCCGAAAGGGCGGGGATCCCGACATTGCCATTAGGATGCGCCCGCCACAGTGGCGAGCGCATTCCTCAATTTAACATTGTGGCGGGCGGTGGTCACTGCACCGCCCGCCACAATGTTAAAAAACAAAAGCACGCCTTTGCACAATCGAAGCGGCAGGCACCGCGCGGTGCCTGCCTCTTCGATTATGCAAAGGCAGGGGGGTACCCCCCCCGTGTGCGACCCCCCTTTGGCCTTCACTCTGGGGGCCCACAGGGGGCCCCCAGAGTGAACATCGCATGCCTTTCCGTGGCGGCGTTGCCGCCACGGAAAGGCATTGAAAAAAGCCCATAGTAATGTGGCGGGCGGTGTCTAACAGACACAGCCTCCATGTTACTCGTTTTCCGCCCCGGTCGCAAAGGCGACCGGGGCGGAAAACAGGCGTGCGGTGTTTTTCACCGCCGCCTTCCCCTCCGCCATCCTAATATGGCGGGGGGGATTTGGGCTTGTGATGTCAGACGGTTTGCCTCCGCCAGGCCGGTGGGTGGTGTAACACTGGCAAACAAGTGCTGCACTCACCAACCAAATGGAGCTGGCATCAATGTTATAAATGATGACCAGTGCAACCCACAGTAGTTTACACTTCCTCCCACAGTACCCAGTGTTCCATGGATAGGCCTGCAAAAAGTGTCAATATCCCAGAGGCGCACAAAAAAGGGGTCAGGCTCCCAGTAATCCCTTTCCAAGGCATCACACCTAAAAGAGGGCCCACAAATATAGGAGTAACAGAAGCGTTCCACCAAAAATCCAGGACTGGAAGCCAAAAACCCCACAAAGGATGTCTAGGTTTAAGTCTATAAAAGAAATAGCTTCCCATCATTTCAAAAGAGATGCAAATTGATCTAAATCAGATTTTCTTTTCTAGAACACCCTGCTGCAGGACTCGGACGGCCCTCTCCTGTCAACAGCGACCCCAACTCCACCACCCTTCATGACAACGTTGCCAACATCTGACTCAAACAACTCATCTCCACACCGATCCACAGGGCAGGACACGCCCTCGACCCCATCTTCACAGCAGGTAACAGCGTTCACTTCAGCCACATAATGCAAACCCCATGGACCGACCACTACTGCGTATATTTCACAGTCGACAAACCCAGGGCACCCAAACCAGCCCCACGCCCACCACAAAGGAACTGGAGCAAGGTCACCGACGTCCAACTCAAGTCTGCCCTCACCCGAAACAACCACACTTCGTCATCCAATGCCAACATCGCAGCCTGAGAACTCCACACCTGGATCTCTAAATGCGCGGATGAGCTCACCCCGCTACGCAACCCCAACAAGCAGCGCCCCAGGAAAGCCGCCTGGTTCACCACCGACCTCCAAGAAGCCAGATGCACCTGCAGATGCCTGGAGAAGAACTGGAGAAACACCAAGACATTCGAAAACCACACCATCTACAAGGATGCCATGACAGACTACCGCAACCCAATCAGAACCACCAAGAGGACCTTCTTCCACACCAAAATCCTCTCCAAATCCACCAACTCTAAGGAACTCTTCACTGTCATCCAGGAATTCACCAAACCTTGCAGCGAAGCCACAGACATCACCCCGTGCCAAGACCTCTGCGACAAGCTTGGAACCTACTTCCACCTCTAAAACCTCTACGACAACGTCATCGACCTTCCACCTGACGCCACAGCCGCCCCCCCAGATGCACCATCCAGCCCACGATCTCCACATGGATGCTGATCAAAGCTGAGACACCACCTCAACTATGAAAGGCAACCACTCAAGGGCCCCACCGACCCCTGCCCCCCACACATCTACCACAGAGCCACCACCGCCATCGCACACGAACTACAACACACCCTCGAAACAGGCACCTTCCCAGATGACTGGAAACGAGCAGAAGTCAGGCCCCTGCTCAAGAAGCCATTCAGAAAAGGGGGGTGGTGATGGACAGAGTATCTGAATTAAGCAGAACACTCCTACCCAGTCAAAAGATCAGGGCTTGATCCATCACCGTTTTTTAGCTCACTGCACCATCCCAGTTCAGAACCTGGCTACATGCAAATTAGTCTGTCCCTGGCCCAGTGCATCTTGGGAACAGGGCAGACCAAACTACCAAGCCAATTCTTTACTGGAAAGGAAACAAGCTTCCGGGGACCGGTTTCTGGCATTACAGCCGTCTTCGGCCCGGCTTGCTTCAATCCTGATGGTGCAGTGAGCAAGGGACTCATGTCTGAGCATACCCTTCCACTCCTATAGTGGCCAAAACGATTCAGAAAAGGGGGGTGGTGATGGACAGAGTATCTGAATTAAGCAGAACACTCCTACCTGCTCAAGAAGCCGACAGCTGACCCCATGACCTCAAGAACTACTGGCCCATCTCGCTCCTCCCCTTCGCGGCCAAAGTTGCAGAGAAAACAGTCAACAGGGTACAGTCACGATTCATCGAAGGCAATGTCATCCTCGACCTGTCCCAATCTAGATTCCAAAGCAACCACAGCACAGAGACCGCCCTCTTCGCTGCCACAGATGACATCCGCACCCTCCTGGACCAAGGCTACTCCACAGCCCTCCCTCTACTCGACCTATCAGCAGCCTTTAACACCGTCTCCCACCGCACACTCGTCGCCAGACTACACGACGCAGACATACAAGGGCCAGCCCTAGACTGGATGTGATCATTCCTCACCGGAAGTAGCCAAAGAATCAGACTAACCCCTTCCTCTCCCATCCCACGGAAATCACCTGCGGACTCCCACAGGGATCATCGCTGAGCCCAACCCTCTTCAACATCTACATGGCCCCCGTCGCCGCCATCATCCAACAACATGGCCTTAACATCATCTACCATGCTGACGACACCCAGCTCATCCTCTCCCTCACCAAAGACCCCTCCACCGCTAGACTCAACGTCCAGAAAGGAATGCAGGAGGTCGCTGTCTGGATGACCAACAGCTGCCTCAAGCTCAACGCCGAGAAGACAGAAGTCCTTGTCTTCGGAACCACCCCTTCAGTATGGGACAACACCTGGTGGCCAACAGCACTCAGAAGCCCACCGACCCCCTCGAACCATGCCAGAAAACCTCGGTATCGTACTCGACTCATCCCTCACCATGAACCGACAGATCAATGTCGTCACCTCCAGCTGCTTCAACACACTCCTTCATCCTCCGCAAGAACTTCAAATGGATCTCTACCGGAGTCAAGGAAGACAGTCACCCACACACTCATCACCAGCAGACTGGACTATGGGAAACACTATATGCCAGTATAAACAAGTCCCTACTCCGAAAACTCCAGACGATACATAATATCGCAGCCCGACTCATCCTCGGCATCCCCCGGCACAAACACATCAGCCAACACCTTCGACCGCTCCACTAGCTCCCGGTGGAGGAAAGACTTGCCTTCAAAATCCTCACCCACCCCTACAAATGCCTACACAACACCGGACCCAAATACCTCAACAACAGAATCAACTTCCACCTACCCAAAGGAAACCTCCGATCTTAAAACCTCGCACTGGCTGAAACCCCCGCCTCCGCAGAGCCAGGCAAGGTGAAAGATCCTTCTCTCACATTGTGGCCAAAACCTGGAATGAGCTCCCGGCAGACATCAGACTCACCCCCTCCCTGAACACCTTCAGGAAGGCCCTCAAGACCTGGCTCTTCGGCTAGCTGATCTGCGACCTCCCTCAGCGCCATGAGTCCTTCACAAGTGAGTAGCGCGCTTAATAAACCACTGATTGATCGATTGATTGATTGATCAACTGTTGAATTGAACTGTCCTACCTGAGGGCACCTTCACATGTGGTCTATAGTGTCTATACTTAGAAGAAAGAGACAAATGTGACAACCTTGGAAGACTCACAGATATAGATTGGTAGTAAGTGACACCCTGGACTCTATGAAATTTCTGCTGCTAAGAGGCCCTAGGAAGACATTTCACTGCCCCTCTCTCTCTCTCTCTCTCTCTCTCTCTCTCTCTCTACTGCCCATTTATCTTTCTCTCTCTCTCTCTCTGCCTTTTGCGCTCTCTATCTTCCATTGGCTTTTCCAGGATTAAAACATTGCTTTCCTATGAGCTCTACTGTCCCATTCTTCGACTTCTCTCTGTGCTCTTTCTGACCGCAGCGCGGGGACACACTAGTCAGTGTAACCAGGCGCTCTACAAACTCTTTATTATTTATTTATTATTTATTATTATTAATTATTGATGAATTTTCACCTCACGTTGTTGTTTTTTGTTTTGTTCCTACTTGGAAACCGACATCCATGACTGACTGTATTCATTTAGGTTTCATGAATAACACAAAGCTTAAAAATGAAAAAGAAAAGTCAGGATGAATCTCAGCCGGAGAGGAAACAGCTCAGCACAATTATTTCTCTATTATGTACTTATACACAACCTGACCAAGCAGCTTTTCATTTTAATTTAGTGCCAGAATCTCAAGAGTATTGCAACTGATGCAGCTGGAGGAGACCCTGCTGCAGGAATTTATAGTCTCAGAAGATGGCTTATTATGATTTATTTCACTTACTGCTGTGTTTTAAATACCTTTAATGGTGTTTGGTACCACTTATAAACAGCCCAGAAACAGGATAGGGCAAAAATAAAGGAAAATCAAACGACTTTAAAACGCTCATATTACAACAGGAACAGTAAAGGAATATAAGCAAGACGCCCACCACCTTCTGCAGGTGTGTCTACTCTGAGGTGCCTATTACCCACCATAGTTGGGCATTTAACTCAAATGTTATATTATACCATGGATGTGTAACTTTTCTTGTGAGGAAATCATCTTAAGCCTACTTACAAGTGGAAATTCATATTTGGTGAATAAAGACCTTCATCAGGCTTACAAGATATGATGGGGCATATACTCATAATCTATATGAATTTTCTTCAACACTTTGGGATTTTCTAGCTCTAGAATCATTTTCTGACCAAACATTTCCTCCGTTTGGACCCTGAAGAAGGCTTGATTCAAAGTTTGTGGTCAACCTCGGAAGTTCACAAACAGTTTAAAAAGCTGAACTCTGACACTTTCCACTTTCAGAAACTAGAAAACTTCCTTAAAGATTAAGCAAACGTTTGTCTATTCCTTCTAGTCACCTTTCGTTGCTGTTATTTTTTCTACCCTTCCTCTCCACACTCTGAAATGGCTTGAACATGGCATTTAGCACCTTATAAATCAACAACAAATAAGAAAAGTCAAAATGGTGTACAAAGTCATACATAAATAAAATCCAGTGACCTACATTCGAATAGGACATCAAGGTGCTGCAACTTTGATGTTCATCATGGGACCGTGTGTCTCTTTGGGGGCAATGGCATGCGGCATGAATGATGAATGTGTTTTTAATGATTCTCTGCGACATGGAAACTGGATGTTTTTCTTTTTATCTTTAATCGCCGTTATTGGATTGAGGCAATTATGTTGGATGTACAAATATTTGTATAGCTTTTGCCACAAGATTCATTTTGATTAATTCTATAAAAATAATAATTGTCTAAGATTGCATCAAAAAGAACAGTCTTAATCCGGTCGTGAAAATAATCAGATTTCTGTAGTAATTTGAAGGTATGCTTCTCGATAATGAATGGATTAGTATATATTTTACCCCGATAAATTATGGGTAAAGTATATGGGTGCCTAGGTAAAATATAAAAATATGAATAGTCGGATTCCTGCCCACCTGCTACACCACAACATGGCTATGTTGTTGAACTAGTGTGTATGTTTAAAGGAGTTGGTCACTGTTAGTCAACTGACATTTCAAGCTCAAGTTTCGTTGTTGAGTAGGCCCCATTTTTTCCTATATTATTGTTGAGAGTTAGGATCCTGTAGAACAAGAAGATGAGCTGATTTTATGGACTACTCGAGGATGCTAGGCTATTTAACCCGTTCCGTGCTTGCTTCGGCCAACGGCAGACGCAAGCACTACCTCGCTGGTGCTGCGCACATCCGTTGGCTGACGCAGCCCCGCCCACTCTTTATTTCTCCAGCACTGTAGGAGAATTTACCGCACTGTTAAGGGGTTAAAATGTTTATTTTTAAGCATCACCTGGTTTATGTCATATGTGTAGCGGCTTGAAGGAAAATTATGCTGCCTCCCCATGCAAAATATGGGAGGGCATCTAACATGTCACCTGGGCTAGCTCACAAATTAACAAAGACTTAGGGTTGAGCAGGCAACATACAACTGATCTCACCCCAACCGTTCCTCATTAACTAGAGTGGTATAAATATGAATAAACCCACGAAATGTATATGGGTGTGTGTATGTATCTATTTATTTACACATATATTTGTCCGCAGGCCACCAGAACTACTGCACTCATGCGCGTGTACCAGTACCATGTGAGGGTGGACTCTCTGTATATTACAGCTCAGTAGAAAGAAAAGGTCAGTACTCTCGGGGGGACCAATAAACACTTATTTAATCACCACAAGTGAACAGAACATGTTTTGGCTGTCGCCTTTGTTAACATTTAGTAAGCGGGCGCTGTGTCTTTACTTCTAAAGAACCTGTCATTGGTCATCATCTAATGACGTGTCATTCAATGAAAATGAAAAAGGGAATATTCAGGTTTGAATCACCAACAAACATAGCTACCACTATGGCCGCCATCTTTAAACATTTCATTAGTATATAGCTTCAATTGTATTTCTAAATCATATTTCCTCAATGTTGAGCATTTTTAAATCAATAAGCATCATGATACTAAATAGTATAGTCAAGAATAATTTACCTTCTAAGTGCATGTGCTCTAAATTGAAACCAAATAGATTTAAATACAACAAATTCGATCTGCTTTTTACAATTATTGCAGTACATCAAATCATCAGGGCCGGACTGGGAACCAAAACTGGCCCTGGCAAAGTGATCGGCCGGCCCCTGGGGGGGGGGGAGGTGGTTGGAGGTTGGGGGTGCGACCGAGCTCAGTTCTGGGGCCGGTTTTCGGACGATTTAGTTACAGGGCCAGTCCGGCCCTTCAAATTGTATAACGCAGCAAATGTCATATACGTGCTGAAATGTCTTCTAATTCAGCATATCCAATTAACTACCCTATTTCTCACCCTATACCACTCTCAATATATCAATATACCCTCTACCTTACCTCTCTGACTAATCTCAAACCTCATTCTACTACTCTTCCCAATGCACTACCCTACTTCTCACCCAATACTCCTATCAATATATCCTCTACCTCCACTCTCCATTCATCCCAAACCCCATATCACTACTTTTCAATCCAAATAACACTCAAAGTAATTGCATGTTTCCCAATACTAATTCTCACTAATCCTGTTTGGGTTTCTTAGTAGCGTGCAACTCACTGAAAAGCATTTCAACACCTCATCAGGGGTAGCAAGCGCTATATAAATGCAAACCTTTTCCCTCGTCTATCCCTCCACTCTCTTCTCAATCCAAATATCAGACTAATATATTCACCATTCAAATTACTTTCATATTTCACTGTACTAATTCACCACTAATCCTTTATGGTTTACGAAGTAGCGTGCTATTCGCCGAAAAAGCCCTTAAACACCTCATCAGGGGTAGCAAGCGCTATAACAATGCAAACCTTTTCCCTCTTCAATCCCTCCACTATCGTTCTCCATCCAAATAACTCACTAACATATCCACCACTCAAATTACTTTCATATTTCACTATACTAATTCACACCTGATCCTTTATGTGTTCCAGAGTAGCATGATAGTCACGGAAAAAATGCTTTGATGCCCCATCAGGGGTAAAAGCACTATATAAATGCAATTACAATACAATATAATATTTATGTAAGAGACATTGGTCTGTAGTTCAGGGGGGTCCAGTCCTGGGGCCTGCAATACCCAAAAGACCTTCCATTACTTTCCGTAAAGCCCCCTCAATGAGGGATGCCTTGGTGACGTCCAGCTGAAAGTAGTGAATATCAGCACCTGGTTAAAGCCAAAGCATGGGTTTTACAAATGCAACTCCTGCGGGGCTTGTAAATTTGTGAAAAACATGAGACTATATATGAGTCCATTCTGTGCGAAACCACAACGGATATCAAGAGTGTATAATTACAGAATGGATTTTGCAGTTTATGTGTTAGAATGTAATTGCAAATTGCAATATGTGGGGAGCATGAAACTACAAGTTTATACAAGGGTGCTTCAACATTTGAGAGCCATTAGCAATAATGACCAGAGCTATCCAGTTGCTAGACATTTTGAACAACACCATTCAAGCAACCCCAACCATAGATATTTTGTAATTGAGGTTGTTCATAAATTGGTTCGGTGGGGGCATACAGAGAGAAGATGCTTAGACAATTGGAAACAAAATGTACTTTCAATTTAGACTCTAGGGCTCCAAAAGGAATGAACATTGATTATGATTTTCATAACTTTCTTTAGATGAGTCATCTTGCATTTTCCTTTGTCTCTTTGTTTTCCTGTTATGTTGGTGTCTCTCCTCTACACTGGAGTTATTTTTACTCGTGTGTGATAGAGAGATTAGATCCCTATAAGATTTCAACAGCACTTCCCTTTAGTAATTCATGCTTTTTATATACTGTTTTGGTGATGTCACCCTGCAGTATTCTGTAGGGGGTATTTGGTATGGGGGCCTTTGGCACATTGGGGAGGATCCATTAGTCTGGTGTATGTTTTGCACAGTGTCCTAATTGGTCTAAAGTAGTTGACTCATTACCCAGGTATTACAATGTGGATTTATCCTGTTATATATGGTTGACCTGTTGTTTTATTTTTAAAAAGAAGAAATGCTAGTACCAGCATGAATTTATTTTATTTATCTGCTTCGAAATGTATATACTTGGCCCCACAATGCGTACCGAGTGATTCATCTGACATAGTGTGATAGACTGTATTAACTTTTAATACTTTCAGATCTTTTTTGATGATATGCCAGGATTCACCAGTGGGTGTATAAACCAATGATTTCAGGCTTATCAAGGCAATTTAATATAGGTGCGCATTATCAGATCGATTTATGGAATTCTATGATTTTGTACTGTGATTGAGCACTTGCACCTTAGCCATCTTTTGTACCTCAATTTTTATGCATCCCTGTTCTTATTTAGGTAACCCTTGTACTAATGTACACCTTTATTTTACTGCATATAATATATATTTTATTGTAATTCTTTGGGCACTTTTTTAAACATTGTATGTTTTCTATTTCTAAGCACCATGAGTGAAAAAGTACAAATTCTTGTTTAGCTCTCGCTGTATGTGATCAAAGCCAGGTTGGGCCAAAACGCATCATGCCCCCAGAACTTTGTTAAACTAACTACTAGCAACAAACTGCTGGTGTCCATGCACGTCTCATTTCGGTGGAGTGTACTGGAGTTTCTAGATATATATATCTATATATATATCTATATATATATATATATATTATATATATATATAGATATATATATATATATATAGATATAGATATAGATATAGATATATTACCTACTGGCGGTCGCCAGTAGGTATATATAGTTAGGATTTTTTCTCTATGGGTTTTTTGAAAATTCTATGTCTAATAACTTTGGCGTTTGTGGACGGAATTGGCTGAAATTTTCAGGAAAATTGCACATTTTGTTTCTGAGCAGCCCTTGAAAATTTGGGGGGGGTTCGTCCAGTGGGGGCCGAGAAAAAAGGGGGGTCCCAAAACGTGTTTTTAACATTGAGTTTTCCATAGGGCGGTTGGCCTCACTTTTAGCCCGAACGGCTGAATGGATTTGCACGAAACTTGGCAAAATTGTAGGGACTGGTAGCCCGATGTGCCTTTTGTAGGTCTCAATATATGTGCTCCAGTGGATTTTGAGAAATTAACGTTTAAAAAAAGATATATATCTGTAAGCGCGGACCAGGCAGCGCTCTGGTTCGCGGACTTTTCGCGCAACGGAGCTTTGTGAAGCGAAGCTGATTGGTTCTCCGGCGTCTGTCAACATTCCAAACAGTCCGTAGCGGCCGCCATCTTGTCTCTCGGTAGGATCGAGAGACAAGAGGAGGTCAAAACAAAGGGGGAAATAACTATAAGGGGGCATAGTAGATCCTCGCTGACCCCCTAGGTTTGATGTGGAGGTTTTAAAAGGGCCCCGCGGGGCAAAAAAAAATAATAATAATAATAATCGAACGGCTGAATGGATTTGCACGAAACTTGGCAAAATTGTAGGGACTGGTAGCCCGATGTGCCTTTGCTAGGTCTCAATATATGTGCTTCAGTGGATTTTGAGAAATTAACGTTCAAAAAAAGATATATATCTGTAACAGCGCACCGCTTCGCGTACTTTTCGCGTTACGGAGCTTTGCGAAGCGAAGCTGATTGGCTCTCCGGTGTCTGTAAACATTCCAAACAGTACGTAGCGGCCGCCATCTTGTCTCTCGGTAGGATCGAGAGACAAGAGGAGGCCAAAGCGAAGGGGCAAATGACCATAAGGGGGCATAGTAGATCCTCGCTGACCCCCTAGGTTTGATGTGGAGGTTTTAAAAGGGCCCCGCGGGGCAAAAAAAAAAAATAATAATAATAATCGAACGGCTGATGACCATAAGGGGGCATAGTAGATCCTCGCTGACCCCCTAGGTTTGATGTGGAGGTTTTAAAAGGGCCCCGCGGGGCAAAAAAAAAAAATAATAATAATAATCGAACGGCTGAATGGATTTGCACGAAACTTGGTAAAATATTAGGGACTGGTAGCCCGATGTGCCTTTGCTATGTCTCAATATATGTGCTTCAGTGCATTTTGAGAAATTAACGTTCAAAAACAAGATATATATCTGTAACAGCGCTCCGCTTCGCGGAGATAAAATTATATGTGTATTACCTAGCTGTTGCTAACACCAGTTAGCGACGGCTAGTAGGAGATAGCGACCATCTTGGGTCCCACTTTGCATGTGAGTGATATTTATCACTAATGACATGCAAAGTGGGCATGCCAAGATGTTAGCGACTGGAAACAGTCGCTAACATCGCTATCTCCTATTATCAACTTTTGGAAATATTCGAGATAAGCGCGAATATCTCCAAAAAGTAACAGCTGCCCTGAGCAGTTCTTAGCCATGTTATCCAATGGGAGGTGGATAACATGGCTAAGAGCATTAGCTCGGTAATGCATGAATATCGCGGAGTTTTCAGCGATATTAATGCATTGCGCTCGTTTTTTATCGTATTTGCGATAAACCTTGATAATAGCAAGGTTTATCTGCGATAATTTCTGACGGTAAAAAAATCTTTGCAATGCATCGTTAGGGAGAAATATCGCTTAACTTTGGTAATATGCCCCAACGTCTGTTAACGTTCGATTCGAAGGAAATCAGGAATTGTTGAAAAACATTGTGTGCGCCATCTTGTCTTTTTTCAAATGCCACACTTTTGTCGTGCACGGCAGCCATTTTAGATGCCTTGACCAGACCCACTCTGTGCACGCTGTCGATCCTTAGCATGGCTCCCCACCCTCGCAAGCATCTCCCCCAGGCAGTGGTCACCCCCGCTCTCTGTCTTATGCATGGGTAATAAACCTCCCCCCATCTGCGCTGTTCTTCCCTGAGAATCACACCCTGTGCCCGCCCGACACCTCCCTTTCGCCCTATTCACTACCGCACCCTCTGACACTCCTTTTCCTCTGTGTCCGATTGTCCAGGCCGGTCCTAGGCTATCAGCTAGCCCTGCAGATGTAGTTTATGGCCACAGCTGTAAAGAATCACCCCTCTTCAAAGGAGTTATAGTAGATCAAGGCCCACACTCGATGAGATCCGTCACAGCAGAAGCGTTGCTATTATCTGAAAACCATCCTGTATTGTGATTGGGGAGGGGACCGAGCGTGAAGCGGAAGATTCCAGGGATGACTCTTTGTACATCAAAGTTTTTACAATTATGTGTCACATTAAAAATATATAGCACTCCGACAAAGTAGTAAGATTATAAAACTTTAATAATTTATAAATATATACAAGAAAACAAAAATAGTAATAACATATAAACATTTTTAGAGAAAAACAACGAAGTAGCGGTCGGCTGTGCGAATAGTCCCAACGCAGCACAACGTCCAGATTTCCGGCGTGGGGCGTCGCGGGGGGTGGGTCATCAGTAGCAAACTGTTGTGCGAATAGTTCCAAGGCAGCAGAACGCGCCGAAATCTAGATGACACGAAAGTGATGTCTAGTAAGTTGCCACCCAGCAAATAACGGCGTGGGGCGTCGCGGGGGGTGGGTCATCAGTAGCAAACTGTTGTGCGAATAGTTCCAAGGCAGCAGAACGATGGCACCAAGGTGATGTCCAGTAAGTTGCCGCACTGGTTTTGGTATCCTACAATGCTGCTCCGAATAACGGCGTGGAGCGCCCCGGGGGAGGCGGCGTGAACGGGCCTCTCCAGGTGGAGTCTCATCTGTTTTAGTGGGGCGCCCCTTTACCGTTTCAGTTGCCATTCCGTCCGCTTTTGGTCCACTGTGTCAAAATCCGCCATTCAGCTGAGTTGCGCCCACTCTTGCGGTGCAGCGATAGGCGGCTGCCACAGGACTCTCAAAATGGCGGCAGGCTCTTTCCTTTTTGGGCGTGGTCCACTGAAATGGCCCTGGGACACCTTGGAAATCGGACGCTTGTCTGCTAGGTCTTGGACCCCATTCTCGAAAGCGTCCCCTCCGCCTTGAGAATTCATCAAAAGTTTTGGGGGCCCCGACTCCTGCAGGCTTCTGGTGGGGAGCGGCTGCCATGATTGCTCGCGGAATGACCACGACGGAGCTACGAGATGGTGGTGCTCTCATGGTGACGCCAGTTTAGTCTGAAACATCCAGAAACAAGGTGGGGCTTTCATCGTTTGGGGGAAAAAAAAAGTTTTCATCCAATGAAAAGTGTTGTTTTTAGGTCATATGATCAAGCCTTCCATCATTAGGAAACCAAAAGTAAAATGAACCAATGAAAAGTTTTATAAACAAGTCACATGACCTGTTATGCGGCATAGGGTATAAAATGCGGAGAAAATACGTTGGCACGTGAGGCGGCGTCAGTAGCGGACCGATGTGCGAATAGGCCGAAGGCAATACAACGCGCCAAGATCCGGATGGCACCGAGGTGGTGTCCAGCAAGTTGCAGCACTGGTGTGGCCATCCTACAATGCTGAAAGTCGGCGTGGGGCGCCCCGTTGGCCTGTGAGTTTGCGTCAGTAGCGGACCGATGTGCGAATAGGCCGAAGGCAGCACAACGCGCCAAGATCCGGATGGCACCGAGGTGGTGTCTAGTAAGTTGTCGCACTTCTGTGGCCATCCTACAATGTTGAAAGTCGGCGTGGGGCGCCCCGTTGGCCTGTGAGATGGTGTCAGTAGCGGACTGATGTGTGAATGGGGCCAAAGGCAGCGCAACAATATTTTCTACTATATTTCCGGAGTAGAAGACACCACAAGGCGCTGAGATGCCAAGATCCGGATGGCACCGAGGTGGTGTGTAGCAAGTTGCCGCACTGGTGTGGCCATCCTACAATGCTGAAAGTCGGCGTGGGGCGCCCCGTTGGCCTGTGAGATGGCGTCAGTAGCGGACCGATGTGCGAATAGGCCGAAGGCAGCACAACAATATTTTCTGACTGACACCACAAGGCGCTGAGATGCCAAGATCCGGATGGCACCGAGGTGATGTCTAAGTTGCGGACTGATGTGCGAATGGGGCCAAAGGCAGCGTAACAATATTTTTTGTATGGAAGATACCACTAGGCGTTGAGATGCCAAGATTCGGATGGCACTGAGGTGATGTCTAGCAAGTTGGTGTGGTCATCCTACAATGCTGAAACTCGGCGTGGGTCGCCCCATTAGCCTGTGAGATGGCGTCAGTAGCGGACCGATGTGCGAATAGGCCGAAGGCAGCACAACGCGCCAAGATCCGGATGTCACCGTGGTGGTTTCATAGTTGAGAGGCACTTCATCTGCAGTGGGGCGCCGAGATCCGGATGGCACCGAGGTGATGTCTAGCAAGTTGCTGTACTGGTGTGGTCATCCTACAATGCTGAAACTCGGCGTGGGTCGCCCCATTAGCCTGTGAGATGGCGTCAGTAGCGGACCGATGTGCGAATAGGCCGAAGGCAGCACAACGCGCCAAGATCCGGATGTCACCGTGGTGGTTTCATAGTTGAGAGGCACTTCATCTGCAGTGGGGCGCCGAGATCCGGATGGCACCGAGGTGATGTCTAGCAAGTTGCTGTACTGGTGTGGTCATCCTACAATGCTGAAACTCGGCGTGGGTCGCCCCATTAGCCTGTGAGATGGCGTCAGTAGCGGACCGATGTGCGAATAGGCCGAAGGCAGCACAACGCGCCAAGATCCGGATGTCACCGTGGTGGTTTCATAGTTGAGAGGCACTTCATCTGCAGTGGGGCGCCGAGATCCGGATGGCACCGAGGTGATGTCTAGCAAGTTGCTGTACTTGTGTGGTCATCCTACAATGCTGAAACTCGGCGTGGGTCGCCCCATTAGCCTGTGAGATAGCTGTTCTTTGGATTTGGGCCTGGTCCACCAAAATGGCCCTGGGACACCTTAGAACTCGGACGCTCGATTTTTTTTTCCTTTCCTGTACATGCAAAAAAAGGTAAATGCCTGGTACGTTACACGCTTCATCTGCCACGATGAACTCTCCAGAGGAACCGAAAAAAAATATAGTTGTGGTAACTATACCATGCATCGTCATATGGAGAGGTGGCATCAATTAATTATAGTGCTGCATAAAAGAGAGATTTGGAGGAGAACCCCTGACCTGCTAGTACATTCATCAAAGAAGTGGCACTGAGAGCTTCAGAGGCAAGGGAAACGGTCCCAAATATTTAGAAGAACTTTGGAAAGATTAAAATGACATGTTTAGATTGTGGCAAATTAATTTCATGTGGACAGATGAGTGTTACTCTAATAAATACAGCATATGAACATCATCATAGTCGATGGTTGGTAGAGACATTTTGACTATATCCTGGACCTGCCCGTCCTCGCCCAAAATGGCGCCAAAATAAATGGGACTCGTAACTCCTTGTTGTGTACTGGTTGCAGAACCTTGAAATCACGAGATACGTATGCAGTTTTGAAGCACATGGCGGGCGGGGACGAGAATTGATTGAATATTTCGACATCCCTATTGATATTAAGTTCTGATGTGTTATTGATTACTGTACTGTTGAAAGTTCGAATTAACGTCACCCATGGTACTTGCCCGCAAATGTATATCTAGATAATTTTATTGTAACTGGCCCTGTCGTATTTTAATTATAAAATGTACGTCCACCGATTCCGTAACTGTTAGACACCTTAGTTCTTGCAACCTAATGGCCCGCCCGTTACGTTCCTCTACAGTGTAAATGTCTATTCATCATATACGATTACAGTTTGCTCCGTGGCCGGCCCACGTGGTTATAGGCTCGTATTTGTATAATGAAATTTTCTCAATAATGGTTTTTAAAAGAAAACATGGTAGTAGTATATACATTGGTAAAGTTTTTAATAATAGTGACTGTTTTAGAATCATTAAAAGGCAAGTGAAATAAAGCAGACCAATTACATGAAGGGTAAAAGGTATAATACGAAGGAACGCAGTAAAGATAAATGGTCAAGGGCTGTTGTGTTTTCTATTCCTGCAACATAAAGTGATCGATAAGAATCTCATATTCAGGCGTATCGGCGACTAAGACAGCAGGTCGACCCTCTTTTGCTCAACGGCTCCGTCATGGGACGAAGAAACGCTCTTTTTCTCGAAAAAAGAATATATTTTACTTGCAGGACAGTTGTAAAATTTCCGGGAAAGTACATTAGCCTGGAACATTATAACATATATTTAAGAAAAAATAATGTTCGGAAGTAATGAAAAGCGTAATTTTTAGGTCATATGACCAAGCCTTTCATCATTACAATAAGAAAAGTAAAATGAACCAATGAAAAGTTTTATTAACAAGTCACATGACTTGTTATGCTTACGTTACGCGCTGCGCGCCCCGGATGACTTCCGGATGCGCTAACGCGGCGCGTCATATGACGCATTACGCGACAACGCAGGTACAGAATATAGTCAAAATGTCTCCACCAACCAGCGGTCGGAACACAACCCCTTTCAGCAGGCTAAATAGTTCTGTTAAATGACAACAGAAGGGACAGGCAACAAGAACCATCAGTCAAAGAGGGGAGAGCTAGTTCTTCTCTACCGGGTTACATTGGGGCGCTACCGGAACTGATCGAATTGGTAGTCTACAGTGTTTCTGGATGTTTCAGACTGAAGCTGGGGTTAGCATGAGAGCAGCACCATTTCGTAGCTCCGTCGTGGTCATTCCGCAACCAATCATGGCAGCCGTTCTTTATCGTTATTTTGGGCGGGGTGGGTGGCGGAGCCGAGCTGTTTTGCAGCCATCATTGTGTGGAGTTCAGTTCATCTCACTAGTTTTGTATTTGTCATGAGGGGTTGTTCCTAATGTTTCTATTTTAGCGAGGTCAAAAAGAGATCCCATTAGTGGCCTACTGATTTTGCTCGATTCCTTTTCTTTTTTTTTTACACGATTTTTCGTTATCTGCAAAGACTAAACAGAGTATTGCGACTCTGTGTTTGTTTGTAAATAGAGAATGAACCAAAGAGAACTAATTCTAAAACAGTAAATACTTGGATAACAATGAATCAAATGGAGAGAGAAGCAGGCACGACGGATTACAATGGGGGCAAAGACCTGCGTTAACTACCTTTCACTATCTGCAAAGAGAGAGTACTCCTAATAGAAATGAGGGGGGGGGGCACCATTCAAAGCAGATCAGTGTGCATAAACACGAAAATGTTTTCACTTACCACGTACTTGACATTCGACAGCTTATGATATTTGCTATTAAAAAACCATTGAAATTCACTGAAAAAACCATAGGTTATAGACCATATATAGTTAGGAATTAGCATTTACAAAACCTTGAAAATTCACTGAAAAAACCATAGGTTATAGACCATATATAGTTAGGAATTAGCATTTAAAAAACCTTATTTTACTCACACAAAACCATTGAAATTCCATATATAGTTAGTTGCACTAACTATATATCGCGCACCTGCAATCCACTGCTGATCATGTCACATATTACATCATTCATGACATGGTCAGTGACATCACTGATGACATCACTGATGACATCTCAAATGACATCACTGATGACATCACTGATGACATCTCATTTGACATCATTCTTGTGCTAATACGATAAACCTCTTCAGACTCTAATATAACCTTAGATACACTCAGTGTATACAGACACTCACACACTTCCACTCATCCATGGAGTTACTCACACACCCAGTCAGTCATGCAAAGAAACAATCTCATCTCCATTTCTTCAACTATACAGTTAAACACACCTTACTTATTGAAACATATACTAACACATATTTACTCTCTTATACAATCCCTGATACAAGTTCACAATGATCGATACAACCACTCACTCATTCGGTGGCTCTCATGCACAGTTATTTATATATGCCAACTCTCACATGTACTGTGTTTTACATATGTACTTACTATGACATGTAGCATTGAGATATCCATTCACTCATCAATACACTCATGCACACAGTCAACTGCCCATGTAGCTGTTTCCACATGCACTCTTGAACTCATACACCTAGTGAATAAACTGTTCACACATCTATGCATAGAGTCACACACCTTTCAGCCACCCCCACACAAACTCAATCTCCCATAGAAATACTTGGGCAAGCAATTAATAACACATATAGCCTCTCATATAGCTAATGATCAACACATGCAGCAGTTTACAGAACAACAGACATAATGATGCACAAATTAAGACAGTTTAGTCACTAACCCATGCATTCAGTGAGACACATTTAATCACTCACTCATACAGTCAGTCACGCACCTACTAAATCCTTCATCCAGACACTTATACATCCACTCATTCTTCAATATGTAAGATATATTTTAACTTTACAGAAACATACAGTCACTGGATGTTGTCATCAGTGATGTCATCAGTGATGTCATTTGAGATGTCATCAGTGATGTCATCAGTGATGTCACTGACCATGTCATGAATGATGTAATATGTGACATGATCAGCAGTGGATTGCAGGTGCGCGATATATAGTTAGTGCAACTAACTATATATGGAATTTCAATGGTTTTGTGTGAGTAAAATAAGGTTTTTTAAATGCTAATTCCTAACTATATATGGTCTATAACCTATGGTTTTTTCAGTGAATTTTCAAGGTTTTGTAAATGCTAATTCCTAACTATATATGGTCTATAACCTATGGTTTTTTCAGTGAATATAGATATAGATATATATATAGATATATATATAGATATATGAAGAAAGACCACTTTTATAAAAGTAGACCAAGGACACCAGGGGAACCGGTTGGAAATCTTTAATTTTCACAATGTGGCGCTGTGTGATGCATTTCAGCTTCATTAGCCTTCCTCAGACGCCTTACGCCACCGGAATGAACCTTCTCCCTCCTCACGTAGTTCATAGGTCCTCCCATAAGTATGGGAGCAGCTGACCCTGTTCACTCATGGCAGCTGTGCTCCAGTATGGGACCACAGTAACCAGCATGCAACAAAAGAATGTCAGTTATATATATATATATATATATATATATATATATATATATATATATATATATATATATATATATATATATATATATATATATATAGATATATTGTAGTTTTCTTCCAAATATCCAATCTGAAGTGATAGAAGAATATATATATATATAACCCAGTTGGTTGTTTCACAGAACGCATTTTTTTTGCAACGCATGCCTTTACCACACATGCTTTTCACTTTACAATGAGAATGCCTTTACCACACATAGCCTTTACCACGCATGCTTTTACAATGTTAAAGACATCTGCATCATAAGTGTTATTCCTGACCCCTGCCCTCAGTCCTCAAGCCAGTCCCCAAGGCCCCCCACCGACCCTTTTTTAAAATACCCAACCTCTGCCCTAATCCCTAAAAATAAACCCCAGCATGAACCCTGTCGCTCCCACCCTTTTAAAAAAAAATACCTGACCCTAAATCTGTACCGGGGCGCGACCTCCCCCCTGGTCCCCAGTTCCTTATAGAAAAAAACACGCCCAGTCTAAAGCCCAAAATCCATTCCCACCTGCCCCAGGCCCACTCCCCTTACCTTAACCGGATGACAACGAGGCAACTCTTGTGAGGTGCAGCACAGGTCGTCAAGAGGAAGCAGAAGGATCTAATTTGCTCCTCTAACGATGCTGATAGCCTTGACCACGCAGGCGTTTTTACCACTGTTACCAGCCCTCACCCCTTATGTTGTAAAAAAATGCATGGTGAAGGCTATAGTTGGTCACAGTGCATGCTTTGTAATGCGTGTGTGATAAAAGCTCTGTGTTGTAACAGCCAGTTTGTAATGGCTGGTTCCCAACCCAGTACAATTGCCACTGGGTAGTTATAGTTAGGAAGTTAGATTTGTGTTTCCACAGAGAATGCATTTTTTGGTTTTGCCTATATTTTTGTCGCTGTTTGACAAATATTCACAAAATGTTACCCTCCATTTTTTCGGAGGGGGGTCCATTAAGCGGTGGCTGAGAAAAAGGGGTGTCCCCAGATATGCATTTTCCCCACTCATTTTTCCATAGGAACCTTAGACACAGCTACAGTCCAAACTGCTGAATGGATTTACTCCAAATTTGGCAGAAAGCTAGATCTTGGTCCAATGTGCTTTTTGTCATTTGGTGTAAGTCAATTCTGCAGTTTGTGAGCACTTAATGCTCAGAAAAGTTGTATATTTTACACTGTGGAAGCTCTGCAGGCCAGAGAGGTCTCCTGCTGAGATTGTATTGGCTGCCATCACATCAACAAGGATGTGGTGATAGTCATCTTTGGATTCAGAACTCAGTCCTGAATCCTAAAAAACAAAACAAACAACAAAGACATAGTGGGCAGGGTAGGGATACCCTGACCCCCTAGGCCGAGTGATGGGGTCCTGGAGGTACCCCGCCCGGGACTAATAACGTCTTTTGTTTTCATTTACCCACAAATTTGAGGAGGTTCTGCAAATACGCTACAATCTTTTTTAAGGCGCGGTCATCCCTTGGGGCTTAGGTACAATAAAAACAGAAAGGTGCATGCATCCCCCTACCCAGTGTTTCATTTGGCCCTAGGAACCCCATCCCTTGGGGTCAAATGACATTTGCAAAGAGTAGGGGGCACATAGCCCAGTCCATGAGCCAGAAGGGGCCCGAGAACTCCCTTCCCCAGGGCCTTTAAGGGGAGTGGGTACATGGCCCACCTCCCTGAGCCAATAGTAGTCATGGGGATCCACCCCCATGTCCAAACCAAATATGTAATGGGGAGGGAGTGCACAGTCACTCTCCGCAAACCTATAGGGGCCCCAGGGACACCATCTCCAAAACATACATATTAAGGGGGAAGTAGCCACTACACAAGGCATTAATGGGCCCTCAGGGATCCTATCTCTGGGGGACAAATTCCAATAAAAAGAGGAGGGGGCCACGTGGCACCCCTCGCCAAGTCTTATTAGGCCTCGGGGACCGCATCCCCTAGGGCCGCATGTTATGATAAAGGGGATTTATTAATCGTAGTGCTTTTACTACCAGTATTGTGTTGTGGAAGTGATTTCCAAAACAAGTCTTAGTTACCCACCTTGTTATAATAGGATTCAAAACTGTGATGTGCAATTCACAATAAGAAGTTCATTAATCCATTACATTCAGCTCAAGAAGATAATGAACTAATATCAAGATTTCAGTTTTATGTTACACATAAAGCAATACTTAAAACCTACATAGCATATTAACTTGCAATGTCATTTTCATATGTGTTAATTTATCTTTTTTTCAACTTTCAGAGTGTTTCCTCTAAAGATTGGATTACAAGATGCACAGTGCTGGTATGGTACCAGTACCACATGCAATTATGAGTTAAACGCAACACAATGGAATATTCTGCTAGGTTTTTCTTTTTACAAATGATTTAATGCACACATTTAGCAACTGTTCCATGCTTCATGTGTGCGGGGGGTGGTGTAAGACCAGAAATGGAGGGAGGGGCTGGCAAGAGTTAAGGAGGGATTTACCAGCCAGTGAAAGGAGGTCTGTTATTCCCTTACCCAGTAATTCCAGATGTGGGAAGAACAATGGGACACTCTTTATTGAGTGAGGTGGAACTCCACATGGGAATTCTGTTCCGCTCAACTCATAATCGGGCCTAGGTTCTATTTTTTTCCACCTCGTTGGACGAGCATTACAGAACTTTTGTTTATTTAATTTATTTGCAAACTACTCACCACAAAATAAAGAATATTTTTTGGTGATTGCATGGTGCGGTATGTATACAAATTGTACGGATTGCAAGTGTTCCTATTTGTTATGTTGTCACTGTGTGACTCCTGTGCAGTGGGTGAATATCTAATTAACAGGTTTTGTCAGTGCATGTTTATTTAATTTTATTGTTATTTTTGTGTTATTACATTATTGACGATTGTATATCGCTTTACGTCCATGGCTGTCATTTAAAGATGGTTATGGGGAGACAGGTCGTGAATGCATTATCTTTTGATATTTGCACAGTACAAATAATTTACAGTTTCCAATATTTTCATTCGCTTTAAATGGTTGTGAGGTTCCTTTGGATAGCTGGTTGATCATTGAGAATAGTGTGCAGTAATTGACCAGAGTTTTTCTAAGCAAGCTCCCATTTGCGGTGATCAAATTCAGCCTGTGCAACATTTATTTATTTTATTTGAGGTTCTTGTAGAGTGTTTCTCCTCCCACAGAGAGTTGAGTGTTTTATACAGCTTTTAGTTGTTGCCGGAAACTGCCAAGGTATTCTTTCTGACATTTTCTGGAGAAAGTCCCAGAGAATGGGGGCTGCTCCAAGGAAGGATTTGTGTAAGATATGGTATAATTTACATTTTTGCAGAAAATTGGAAGGAGTCTTTCCTCCTCAGTGTCATTTCACCACTGGAGATGCAAGGAGTGAAGGTCAGCTGGGTGGCCAATATCTATTGGGGAAGAGGGGAGCAGTACAGACTACTGAAGGGGAGCAGCACAGACCACTGACACCAGGTTAGTGTGAAAAAGGCTGCTTTATTGAAACATGTGCACATTACAGATCACAACAACCTTGGCCTTGCCTTAATAAAACAACAACCTCACAATACAAAGTTACTCACCTATGTTAAGCTATCCATCAACACTGAAATATCCCTCTACCCTTCATAACAACTTAATACATCAATATTGTATATGCTCCAGGAATAATTAACTGCAACCAGGACCTCTACAATCTCTTCCCTCTTTCCTACATCTATTAACCTCTTAACCGATTAAACTTCTTATAGAACCTTAAACTACCTGGTTTGTCCCGGCGTGAACTTGCCTACCAATTTCCTTTCAGTCTGAACTGCGGCTGACAACAATAATAAACTTTATTAACTCATGGCAACTTCTCTGCCAACCGCTTATGCACCTGCTTTAAGTGACAAACTTGACAGCATACCCATCTGCACACCTGTATTCGAACAAAGCACATCCATCTGAAAATTGAAAGAAAACAAACGGAGGACCTAAACCCAAAGCCTAAGGACAGGGACAGGTGGGTGGGGCAACAAAGCTAACTACCAGGTACCAGCCACTGTGTCACTATACGAAATGGTGGCTAGTACCTTAAATGTTAAATATATATCCCTTGGGCTACCAAGAAGCCCAAAACCCGCCCAAAGCCAAGACTGCTCCACTCCCCCAAAATACACCGGGGTAGACCTCCCTCTGGTCAGCTGCCCCCAAATCCCCCTTGGCCGGTTGAGGCTCCTTTTAACAGTAAGCGCGGACTTTCCATAAAACACTAAAGAGAATGTGTCACTTACAAAGTATTGCAACTCAAAAAGTACCTTATCTGTACTAAAGCTCATTCAAGACATCATTAGAATCATTTGACTACGATAAATTATTGTTTATATATAAAAAAATAATAAAAGGAGTTGAATGTAAAAAAAATAAGGGGCACAATAAGGCAATAAGGTTCCCTCCAAGCCTATAGGATGGGTCAGTGAGTTGATCGCTTGCCGCTGACAAAGCAGTGATTTAAAGAACGCCTGTTTGTGTCCTGTCAATGCAAACTCGGAATTCTATCCTACCAGGTGTCGTGTTCTGTTCTTGCGCCGGGAGGTACACCAAACACGGGACGCAGGTTGTCTCACATTCTTTTATTTGCATTGCTCATAACTGCTCGTTAGCACCCAGCGCAGCTGCTGGTCAGCACGTCCGTCCCCGTCTCTGTCCTGGTCATTGTCCGCCCCCTTTCCTCTGTCGTCACCGGATCTCGTGTCCGGTGACCTGGTCACTCTGCCCACAGGGTCCTAACGCCCTACTGTCCGTCGCCCACACTGTCGGGTCACGACACCAGGGACGATACAATTAGTACGATAAATTGATGGTAGTAATATTTGTTATTTACAGTGCTTGGTAATTGTATTAGTGTGTATCTCCATAGAACAAGTTTATTATTAATATTGTTCAGTTTTCAATACTATTTTTCATGGATATACGTCACTAGGTCATGGAGGTAGCAAAGCTGTCGTCTCTTGGAATCTGCAAAGTCAGGGGTCACGACTGGAGATGAAATAAGGGATTTCATTCATCTGATCGGAATCAAATTTTCCCTCTATCACTTATTAAGATGTAAACTTGCTAAACCAACACATGCTCAGAAGTGATCAAAGGGTAACACATAGCGCTCTAAAAAAGCTCACCCATAAATAAACTGTAATTGTATGGTATTGTAATTGCATTTATATAGCACTTACTAACCCTGACGAGACGTGGAAGTGCTTTTTTGGCGAGTAGCACGATACTCCGGAACCCATAAAGGAATAGTGGTGAATTAGTATAGTGAAAATATAAAAGTAATTTGAGCGGTGAATATGTTAGTCAGTTATTCGGATTGAGAAGGATAGTGGAGAGATAGAAGAGGGAAAAAGGTTTGCATTTTTATACTGCTTGCTACCCTTGATGGGGTGTTGAAGCGCTTTTTTAGCGAGTAGCATGCTACTTCGGATCATATTTTATGGTACAATATTTAACCGGTTCCATGTTGATGACGGAACCGCTCCGTCATCAGCCGCGGTGGCGCTGTGCTGATGACGGAGCTGTTCCGTCATGGCCCGCCCGACGCGCCTGCGCGTCGCTGATTTCGCGCCTGCGCGGCGCGTTCTATTAAGCGGGCGGGGCCATGACAGAACCGCTCCGTCATGAGCACAGCTCAACTGCGGCTGGTGACGGAGCGGTTCCGTCACCAGCATGCGCCCGCCGCGCCGCCCCCTTAGCGCTGCAGCCGAATAGCCGCCGCAGCGATGTGGTTAAAAATTTTATGAGGTTTACAGGCACACATACATGTGTGCAAATGGGCGAGGGATTCACAGTCTCTCTTTCTCACACTCTCTCTCTCCACACTCTTCCTCCCCTGCAAGGCCATGCCCCGAATAACTACCGAGAAAGCCCACTAATCAAATCCTTTTTCCTTCTCTCTTTATATCATGTTTGACTCACTTAATGAGTAGAGTCTCCCACTAGGGGGCTGTACTTGCCAATATTTTTGATTTACTCATGGCTGAGTTCCTTCAATTCATTTCATCTTTGTAATGAAAAGATTTACCCATGCTTGACAATCCATTTACATGTAATGCGCGGTTTTACTAAATGCGTTTATTCTGAATATTCTAACATATTTATAGATCGCAAGGTGCGTGATCTAGAACTGGAAGCCAGTCACCCTATCGCCTGTTACTATTTTTAGGAACTCTGTGGCTCGTGCCCATGGAAAGGCGGAAATGAAAGAGGAACGCTCTGCCTTCAAAGCAGAGTCGGGTCAGCCGAAGGCTTTGTTTTAAAAGACATGCTGTCGTGGCGTGTACCGGCAGCTCCGGGCAGAGGAGGCCTTCGCAGCCCTGAGAGGTCTCACAACAAAGGCGGGGGCAAGGGAGTCGAGCCAATTACAGAGAGGAGAGACGGATGTGCCCATGGAGGCGCCCGACCTTTACATTAATTCAACAGCAGAGACGAGTCTGGGAGGCTTCCTTCCTGGAAACATCTGCATTTCACAGGTACTAAGTCAGAGGTTATCTGTTAGAAGCCAGTACCTGTGGCTCTCTCTCTCTCGATCTCTCTGAGACAGCTACCGTTGTTATCAACTTTATTGCTAGAAGTTAGGAAGTTAATAGTATGAAATGTATCAAAAAAACGTGTAGAAACGTGCGAGGTGCAACAAAGTGCCACTCCAGTTGCAACAGATTTGCAGCTTCTGTAATACGAAATGTAACAAAGGGCCACGTGCATCATTGTTGGTATTTGAGATTCCTAAATTGCGAAAATTAAGGAATCGCAATTTAGAAATCGCAAATACCTATGCATCAAAAATTCGCTTATATTTTTGCGATTTCTAATTTTTCCTTATTTGCGATTCCCAATTTTGCGAATCGCAAATAAGGAATCCCTTAACATTGATTCATCAATGGGAAGGCATTCTCATTTTGCGAATCGCAATTAAGGAATCGCAAAATGAGAATGCAAATTCTAGGGTGCAGGGGGGGTCTTTGGACCCCCTTGCACCCCTGACATGTAACATACAGTCCATTTTTCACACATACATGCCCAAGGGCATGTGTGAGTGTAAAATGAAAGTGTCAAAATGCACTTTTGTGCATTTTTGAAACTTTTCTTAAATTAGCATGAAGGTTGACTTCATGCTAATTTAACACTTCTAGTTTGCGAATTCGCAATTTTTTTTAAATGATGCATTGCATTTGAGAAATTGCAAAATTGCGATTTCTTAAATGCAATCGCAATTTAAGAAATCGCAAAAAAATTGTGATTTCTTACATTGCGGGAAAAAAAAACTTGATGCATCTCAAAAATTGGATTTGCATTCGCAAACGGTCGAATTTTGCGATTCGCACCGTTTGCGAATGCAAAAACCAATGATGCATGTGCCCCAAAGTGTATTCACCCGAACTGAAGGTTTGCACTAGAACGAAACAAAGAGCACACTGATCGCACCCTGTTTTGCTGTGCCCAATAAATATGAAATGGAGAAAATGGATGTCTTCTTGTTAAATGGGTAAATGTGAGGCAAAATCATTTGCTCCCTTTTATTACATAAGTAGAGAAACTAATGCAAACTTCTCGAACTCCGCAAGAATCTGAAGACATGGCTCTTCATACTAACTCACCAGGGCTGACACCAAACACCTACAGACTCATAAGTTGTGGCTGGTGCAGGTAAGAGCGGTAAGGCAGGGCAAGTCGACAGGCTAGGGCAAATAAAATAAAAACACTTACCTTCCGCTTGACGACTCTTTATTTTATTTTCCCGTGTCGTCATCTGTCGAGTCCCCCCGCTTCACCGCTCTTACCTGCACCGGCCGCCACTGAGCCTAATGCCTACACACCTACTCCAGCACCTGGATACCCTCGCAGGTGATTAGTCGTCCTAGACAAATCCACATAGCATAACAATCTCACCCGTACACATCAGAGCCAAGGACTTGATCTGCAGAGTCCCTAGAGGATCATCCTTCAGCCCCACCCTGTTCAACATTTACGTAACTCCACTCGTCAACATCATCAGATCTCATGGCATCTACATCATCTCTTCTCAATGTCAGACAAGTCCCCCATGACTAGATCCAACTTCACCAAATGCATTATCTGTGTAGCAGAATAGATGAAACCCAAAGACGTGAAACTTACCTAGAACAAGACAAAAGAGCTGATCTTCGGGAACAACAAGAACTCCTCATGGGACTCTAGCTGGTGGCCATCAGAGCCTGGTCCAGCACCATTACCCACTAACCATGCATGAAACCTGGGAATCATCTCAAACAATAAATTTAACATGGCCTTACAGGTGAATGCAATCTGTTCCTCCTGCTTCCACATACTACTCAACCTCAGAAAAATCTTCAAATGAATTCCCAAGAGCACCAAAAGTACTGTCACTCAAGCTCTAGTTTCCAGTAGACTAGACTATGAGAATGTACTCTATGTATGCATCCACAACCAACTACTCCACCGAATTCAGACCAGCCAGAATGTTGCAGTTAAACTCATTCTAAACCTTCTATGGTGCACCCAGATCATGCCACCCCTCAAGAACTCCACTGGCTGCTGATAAACAAACACTGCTAATTTAAACTCCTCACACATGCATGCAAGGCACTGCACGACATTGGTCCAGCGTATCTCAATCGCTGCCTCCACTTCCACATCCCACAAGACTCTTATGCTCTGCCTCAGTCTCTCTCACACACACCCCTTGCATAAGCAAAGGCAGACCAGGAGGCCTAGCGTTCTCCTACCTCGCTCCCAAAACCTGGAACGAACTCCCTCTACATGTAAAGCCCTTGTCCTTGCTTCTGGAATTCAGCAAGAAGTTGAAGGCCTAGCTTGCAACTAACACCCGGCAGGTGTCCTACACCTGCTACAGTGCCTGGATGCCCTTCGGGTGATAAGTCATGCTTTACAAATCCAAATAACAAAACAGTTTGCATTGTATGTAAAAGGCTACCTGTGAACTAGGGTTTCTTTTTTAAACACTGTTAGAGATGTACTACAATGTGCAACCAAAAATATTTAACATAATTCTTTATATTTATTTATTTATCAATTTATAGAACACATCCGGGCCTCCTGGAGCGAGGGCGCTTTACATTAAAACGTAAAAATGAATGTCAGCGGGATTGCATCAGATGGGTAGGATCAACAATGTCAAATGTTTTGTTTCCTACTATATATTTAAAGAAAAGTTCAGGAGTCCTTTATGTAGAGTTTAGAAGTTCTTTATGTTTTTAAATTAGGAATTGTCTAAAGCGGTGAGCCTTGAGCTGGTTCCCGAAGGCAATCGTGGCTGACCCAGAGAAAGACTACCTCTGTGCTGTTGAGGATCTGAGTTTGGGGGTTTAAAAGAGAAGGGTTTGTGGGACCCTTTGAGTTGCCTGAAATAGTGGGTAGAGCCCCTAGGTAGGGATGGGCATTTGAGAAAGCATGAGAAAGACTTGAAATCTTATTCTGGCTGTTAAGGAAATCCAGTGGAGTCCATTGAGTTTGGGTTGATGCGGTCTAGCCTACTAGCTGAGGGAATAAAGCATGGAATTGAGTTGAGCGTAGCGCTAAGTAGAGCAATGGATGTGAAGTTGTCACTTGCTACTATGCCATTTCTAAAGTATCGTCAGGAGATGACTAAAGAGTACATGGCTTTTTTAAGATGGCTAGTGGAGATGGAGCGTTGTATTACCTTCACTGCATGAAGGTGAAAGTTTGCAGATTTTGCACGTGAATCCCAAGGGCCTGGCAGATGGAGCTAATGTTGGTGAAAAACCCTCTTGTTTCAACAAATTCAAGATATTGGGGTTGCATTTGCTATTGAGAGATGTTGAGAGGAGAAGGAATTCAATCTTCATTGGGTTTGGAAGAAGCAAGTTATTTTGCAACGAGGTTTGTAGCTGCGAAATGTTACTACTTGGAATGGTTATGTCTTAAACCGTTAATGTTTTTATATAGAGCTGCAGGTTTTCTGTACAGTGGTGCATGTGTTTTAGGGTCAGACTTAGTAGCTACTTCTATAGACTGAATACTTTTGTTGCAATAATTGATCCTTGTTGCGCACAGCACTTCATTGAGGTGAAGTTGGAAGCATGGTCTCCCAATTTTCACCATTATGATACATGTTGGCCACGAAGAACTGGAACCAGCTTATAACCTTATTCTGAAAGCCCATAATATGTTCAGACATCTGGCGTAAACTATTTTAACAGCCTGCCGGAAAGGTAAAGCAGCACAAAGAGGCATGACCAACTATGGCCAGAATGTGATTTTTTTTTTATCAGCCAATACCTTTAATGATGTTGTTTCAATACTGAAATCTGCTCTGACCCTTGATTGGTAATTGACCAGCATGTGTTCTTCAGAGACCTTGTTTAGTTGGTTAGCAACAGTTTTGTGTGTAGGTATGTGTGGTCATTGATCCTGGGTTGTAATTAGATGCTAGGATGGATACAAGATTAGATTTTTGACTGTAGGTCTGAAATGGCTGGTCGTCAGTGCGGTCTGGTATATACTTTGTTCAAGGGAGGCATTGATCAGGTAAACCATATGTGTCTCGAAAGACATGAAAATTGACCTTGATTATTTTGCCTTTTTTGGGGTCACAGAGGTAGTTTGTAGGTTTTAGGTATTTTATGTAATTGCTAGTTGAGTTGTAGTGATTGGTGAGAAGGTGTCCCAGGTCTGTGCATTGGGCAGTTACATCGAGGCTGTACCTTAAAAGGTACATTTACTCAGTGAAATATTTGAGGAATTCTTTGCATTCTCCTTTTACTGGAGTTTAACAATGCTCACACTATATGTTTCTTCTATTTGTGTCCTGGTGCAAACATTTTTCCGGAATATGGATTGGAGCAATATGTGAAAGATCCATTCTTTATTAAACAAACAACAAAATGTACTTACCCTGTCAAAATGTCTGTAATTTAGTCTTCTGAGTGCATGGAAGTCATCAAGACCTGACCAGGTTCGGACTGGGACAGAAAATAGGCCCGGGCACCAAAATAAAAGTGGCCCCCCAATTAGTGAATTAGATAGATATAAAAGTAGACTGTTTGCAAATTGGGGTCGTTCTTTACTTGTAAAGAAATGCTGCCTAGAGGTTTGGCAAGATATGAAAAACTGAGTGAATTTGAGTCAGCTGTAGGAAATGTATGTGGTAATACCAGCAAAATCAACAAAAAAAAGGCCAACCAGGCCACAAGATAGGCCCACAAACAGGGAAAAAAATCGGGCACTGCTTGATTGCCCTAGAGGGGTGATCCGAAAGACTACATTGACCATAAAGCCTTTCCATTACAAAAGTGATGACAGAGATATCGTCATGTCATTTGTGGGTTTAATTTCAATGGCCTTCGTTTATGCTTGCAATAGAGAGCTGGTGGGTGACACGATGTCCAACATTGTATGCTTTAAATGATTGTTACTGATGCGTTGGTTCTAACACTCTCCTTTATTTTGTGCACCTAACTATGGGATTTTACGTGATGTGAATCTGTGTTAAATAGAAAATTACAATAAAAATGTGTTAAAAAAAATGGCAGTAGGCTATTCCATGGACATCGACTATAGGTAGGTGTGAGATGCAAGCAATGTTCCCGCTCATTTTTTTCTTTCAGTGTGCTGCAACAGTTTGTGGACACACATTTCTCTACCATGTACTCAATCAAGAGTAGTGTTGAGCCATTAATCAAGCAATGGTGGTAAGTGAGCTTTCAAATCTTAGGGGTGTTTGATTTGGGGTAGGTAGAGACAAGTCTTTGAAGAGGCCCAGCGAATATTCTTATAAAACAGTATCCACAAAAGAGAAACAAATATGTCCTCTGGAGTGTATGGGGTAACAAGTGCTATATGAATGCAAATCTTTCTTCCCCTTTTATCCCTCCGCTATCCTTCTCACTCCAAGCAACTGACTATTATCCACCACTGAAATTACTTCATATTTCACCATATTTATTCACCACTAATCCTTTGTAGGCTTCCTGAATAGCGTGCTTCAACAAACGCTATATAAATACAAACCTTTGTCCTCCTCTGTACTTCATCTATCATTCAAAATAACTGACTAACCTATCCACCACTTAAAATGTACTTGCATGTTTCACTATACTAATTCAACACTAATCCTCTATGGGTCCCAGAGTAGCGTGCTACTCGCCGAAAAAGCGCTTCGACGCCTCGTCAGGGGTATAAAGCTCTATATAAATGCAATTGCAATATCAGAAAGTTTCTTGCACAAGCCCATTTAGTCATATATCCCCCCTTCTTGCACAATCACGGCTCTAGAATTTATTGCACACAGCTGTGCATAATGTTTCTAATGGCCCACCATAACATATATTGCAAACAACTGTGCACAAAATCTTTTACTTAAACGCTGTGGAAACAATTCCTTGCATGCTTGCAGTGCACACATTTTATTGGATGTATCTGTTCATATATTTTTCTACACCTTTTTTGTGGAAGTGTTATGCACAAGCTCCCCCCTCACACATCTCAAGGTTGGTATTTATCAGAAGACACTTTTGTGTGGGCCTTACTCATACACTGAAGGCAAACGAAGAGGGACAGCCTCTCTCACAGGCTCACTCATGCGCATACTATCTTGCAGGTTCGATCATTCGCTGTCCCTCCTTCATGCTAACCCAGGGAAGACTCAATTGATCTCTTGGACACAAGCAGTTTTGCACGCTCACTAGTGCAGAAACACTCTAACAACTGTGCAAGAACTTAAATACATTCTCACCTCTGTATGCATCATTTTCTTTCACAGACCCCGTTGCATGCTCAGTTTTGAAACAATCCCTCACTACATTGTTATATCTTGCTTATGAATTCATGGTTCTTCCCTGACACCTTGGGTCCTGGCTGCTCAGTCAGTGTTAGTGTACTGAGTGGAATGTTGGTGTGGTGATGATAAATGGAATGCTTGGGTGGCTGTGTGGTGAGGTGTGACAGTTGGAGTTCGGGCTGAGCAGTAGGCAGGCTGCTCCTGGTGGGGCTGCTGTACTTGGACACCATCCTGCAAATAAGGCTAATAAATAAAATTCAAAACTACACTTCGGCTACTTTCTTTTGGGAAACATCCTTTACAACGCAACTGTTACAACGAAGTACCTTTACGACGCAACCATTACAACACAACTTTAACAACGACTTGCGCTGGGGGGCGCTCTAGGATAGGGAATAGTTTTAATTTACTATCCAACACCTTCCCTACTATCCACGGGGACTGGAGTTGGAATAGTAAATTAAACTATTCACTATCCAGCGCCCCCCAATGCAAGTCGTTGTAACGACTTGCGTTGTAAAACTTGCGTCGTAAAGGCATGCGTTGTAATAGCATGCGTTGTAACGTCATACATCCCTTTCTTTTGATCACAGAATACATGTTTGTGTTTTTGCACATGTTCTGGTACTTTCAGTCACAGAGGGGCTTTCTTGCACATCCAAGCGATCATACACACCTTTTTGTTCTTTTTTTCTTTATAATGACAATATTTTCAGTCTTTCGTGCAGACCATCTCTTATAGCAACGCACCCGCAAAGCCTCTTGTACGCAAGGCCCTCTCACACACTTGTGCACAGGTCCTATTGCCCAGTGATTCCTGCACACATTTTGTTTATTTGGGATCAGGGACTCTCTCAAAGTCCGTTCTATGAATATGTTCTTAAATCCGAGCCTATTTAATATAAGCATGCACAGGCACAAAAAATGGTGCCTAGGTAGCACCACATGCAGTCTAATGCATATTTTGATAAACTGATGCTTCCATTTTGGGCAGACTATGGAGGCTAATCACAAAAGCTTTTTGTGGTACATAAAGTAGTACTTAAGTAGTAGTATTCTTGCATGTTTTTGAGACAGGGCCCCAAATTATTTAAAATGGAATTAAATGTGAATATTCATATACAATCGGTACAAATAGATAGAACAATGCCCACTTTGCACTTTTATAAATACAGAGCTTGCCGTTTCTGGGCAGATTCACAAATGCATGTAAGAATACATACAACAGTACTCTTGGAGGACTACCTGCCTTAATCATATGCCACAGTATTTATGAACTGATGTATATCTGAACAGTGCTTAATTTGAGCCGGTGGTTTCCGGTGCTCAGCACTTGCACTTAATTGGCAGCACCAGCACTTATGACAGTCTGCCACATGGAAGGCTCTTTGTCTGATTTAGTGAGCACAATAAAAGTTGTTCACTAATTCAATATATGTTAAAAAACATTGGTATAACCAATAAGTCTCGCTTTTGGCACCTTATAAGTGTTTAGTTATCCAGCACAATATCCTTTGTGCAACAAAATTAACAGTTGCATGCTTAAACATACATAAGGTTCCTAAAGCGAGACGTATTGGCTATGCCAATGTTTGTGTACTGTGATATGGTTTTATTTTAATTATTTAAATATTATTGAAACTATATCTAATTATGCTGTTTTACATATATTGCAATGTCTTTAATTAGTTGAGCAAAATAAAATAAAGTTTAACCCTGAAACAGTACCAGCCCATTTAAAACACTGGCTCTACCAATCTGTAATTTCTCCTTCTTACTACATTTTTACTGTTCACCCTACTCTCATTGTCTAATTGTATGTATTTTGTAACCATTATTTTAGTGAGTGCAATGTAGCGATCAGCTAAAGGTAATCTCTGCTAACCCCATTGTTAGTTTTGAACGAGCAGTTAGGCTTCCCCTGGAGTTAATGTGTAAAACGTTTGTGCACATTTTACATAGACACAACATAGTAGGCTCCCCCACCTAAGGAACTCCATACAAGGTTATATTAAGAATAACCTTTGTATTTTTTTAAACCTATTAGAATAGTTTTTATATAATATACACTGTGCCAAGTGACACTGGAGAATATTTACAGGGTGCGAGAGTTAGTTAATTATGTTTTATTCGATTTTTTGCGAGTTATTGGAGTAGTAGGAGAGTGAGTGAGTGAGTTAGTGAGTGAGTGAGATAGAGATTGAGATAGTTTTTTAGAGTTAGTTATTTAGTGATAGAGTGTGAGAGTTAGTGCATTAGTAAGTAAGATTGAGTTTGAAAGTTATTTAGTTTGTGAGTTGGTGAGATGAAGAGAAAATCTGAAGTAGTTTGTGAGTGATCAAAATAGTGAGTGAGTTAGTGAGATTGAGATTGAGGTACCTGAAAGTATTGTGCTTAAAACAATTAGGATGAGTTGTGGATGGAAACTGCAATAGCTTCCAGGTTTACTCGTTCTTCAGAAAAAGCAAGTACACTGAAAGGCTCGCTTCATAATCAAAGACCCGCATATGTGGAGAAAAGGAAAACATATTTTGAAAATTGCTGGTGGCGACGATTTTTCGTGTGAGGGAAGAAGCTGCGCTTTTGTCATTAGCGTGGTGGGCCCTGCGCGCATGTCAGGGAGTGTGGGAAACATACATTGAATTAGAAAGCATATTTTTTGCTATGAAAGCTGGCTCTGTCCGATGAGGTCAAAGCGCTCTTTTGCCAGTTCTTTACCCCTTTCTTCCCCTAAAGTATGCAGAGTCATAGGGTCAGGCAGACAGGGATTAAGAGTGCAGCTGGTGGGGAGGGGGACAAAAAGGGAGAACTGGAAGCATAGAGGAGAGGACCAATACAGAAACAGGGAGAGGAGTGAGAGCACACAGGGGAGAAACAGGGTGGGCAAAGATCACACATCAAAGAGTGAGGAGGGCATGATGGACACTGAAAAAGGGGGCGGGGCACAGCCATCTGAAATAAGAATGGAAATAAGTTGAAAAGTAATAGGGAGGGAAATGATATGATAGGAACTACTGGGAAGGAGTTTCAAATGGAAGCAAAAGAGAGAGGGATGCAAAGGCTGGTACAACGTGAAAGGGAGACCAGGGGGAGGTTGTGAATAACAAATGTGAGGAAAGATGAGAGGAACTTAGAGAGCCGGACGGCGAAAGTTGGACAAACTGCACTAAAGGGAGCTACAAGCAGGAGTCAGATAGGAGGCACAGGAACTGAGAAAAAAAAAAAGAGGGAGTGAAAGAGCCGGAAAGAGAAAGAGACGAAATGGACAAGACGTAGTGACAAAGATGGAGACAGGGTAAAGGGAAGAGAGAGAAAGAGAATCGGTCACTGGGAGGGAAGGAACAAGTTAGTGGTGAAGAGGGATCAATAGAGTATGAAGGCAAGAGTGGGAGAAAGAGACGAGCGAATGAAAAAGACAGAATGGGGTGAAAGGGAGTGAAGCGGATAATGGGAGATATTGAGGGATCAATGAGGGGACAATGAAGTAAACAGGTGGGAGGGGTGGGGGAGTGCACGCGCGCACGCTAAGCAGCAGCTGTTTTCTATTTTTCAAAGCACACACTTGTGCTTGTGGCGTGCCACTGCGCACTCCCGCAAGCTGTATGCTGCCACAAGCACGAGTATGTGCTTTGAAAAAGAGCTGCACGTCGGCTAAAGGTCTCCTAATCAGCGCATGCGCGCTGCGTAAGCGAGACCTAAAAATGACTAATACCTGCCGCCCTTGCTAATCTTATAGCTGTGGGGGCCTGGAATAGTTGGAACTGCCACACTTGTAGGATTGTGATGGTTAATAGTTGGTTTGGTACTGCCATTGGTAGTGCGGGCAAGGGTAATGGGTGGTGTAGGCTGCAGTGACCACCTGATGAGTGCCCTGATACTTAATTATTTTACAAATTAAGTACTAAATCTGAGCAGGTTTGGTTCTCCTCAACTTTATACTAATCATAATCGAAGTGTGCTCTACAAGTAGAGAACTGTCTATTGCAGTGTCGTTAGGACTGACATGCAGCATCTGTGCCAGGGCACAGGGTAAAAGGAAGTAGTGCTTGCATAAACTGAAAGATGAAGATGAAGACTGGCAATACTGTTGGAGGTCCCCTGGAGGGGAGTGTAAAGTATGAGAAGAGGTTGCATATGGTCAAGAAAGGAGTAAATAGTAAACCACAGTGCTTAGTTGGAGAAGTCGTTACAGCCTTCTGTTGACAGCACAGACTCCTGAGCTCACAGACTCCTGAGCTCAAATGTGCTTCACAGATTGTTAAACAACCCCTACCCCTTCCATATGATACTGGCCCTTGTAGAAATGTGTTAATTTGACCACACACACACTTTGAAATGGTTAAAATAAAATACAACTTCATCCTCTTGATTAAGCTACAATGAGAGAAAGGCATGTGTGCTTCTTCTTGCTGTCTTCTGGAAGTCAACGTAACAAGTTAACTGCTCTTAGACTCCTTCATAAGGAATAAACGCATCAGAAGGGATGCGTAAGTAATAGAAGAACATATTTTGACTCACCAACAATTTTTTAGAGGGGGGTGCAGGAGCAGCTGCACCAAGGTATCATGTAATCAGACAACTTCTTTAGCTTCTCAGAAATCAATGGGAAAACTGTTATGACTTGCAGTGAAGCAGCATTAAATGGCCAGTGACGGTCTGAAACCTTTTAAAATTGGGTCCTAGCAGGCCTAAGTCTAGTAAGTGAAAAGGCCTATAGTTCCCTGCAGGGTGATTATTGCTGTCTTTTTTTTACCAGGCACAGGCGTCTTTCTGCTGGCTCTAAAGTCGCCCTATGCGGCAGGGAAACGGATATTGTGCAGGTGCTAAGCAAGTTGCTTAGAGGTAGGCCTGGGCAGTGAATTCAGATCCAGTCGCGGAATTTACGGAATTTGGGTAATTTCGCGTTCCGCAGAAAACACGGATTTGCCAAAAATTCCGCAATGCGCTGCTTCGCAGGATTTTTTGCTTGTTCACGCTTTCAAAATGCGTATTTGCAAGATATGACACCCCCCCGAGCACGCAAACAGCATTCGCAAACAGGAAAAAAGCATTGCGAACAGGCGGAACAAGCAATTCCGCATGTTTGCGGAACTCTGCGTGCTCGTAGAGATTTTTTTACTGTTCCGCTGAGCTTTGCGTAGCGCGACTACGCAAATTCCGCCCACCCCTACTTAGAGGGATCACAGATAGCATGTGCTACCCCTGGCTTGTCCATGGTTACCAATATAACTGTCCCTACAACCCCTGGTTTCAGGATTCAAGAAGAAATAGAAAGTAAACAGGACCTGAGGTGCCATGTGTACATTGTGCAGTTTCCAATCCGTATCTTTCCCTTAACCCTCAGCAGCAAATAGGGTTTCTACAGGAGCTAAGGGTTGAGCAAGTGCTCAAATGTGTTATGTCAACATTTTTAAAGAATACATAATGTCGCTTCTGCTGCACTTGACATTTTGCTGAATCTGCATCCATGGGACAATCTCGCTAAAATCGATATCCGACACACTATCACAATGGCCGAGGGAGAGGCAGATATACAAACAACTGCTCGCAAAATAATAGTCACAAATTGCGACCAGCATTTTTGGAAACAATAAAGAATTTTACAAACTAACCTATGCACTAGTAGTTCATTTGTAAAATTCCGATTCATAGTAGGGTGCAATCTGGCGCACCCCAAGTATAATATTAATGAAGTGGGTTGCAAATTGCGACTCACTAAGATTGGAGGCCATCACAGGTATGGTGGCCTGATGGGATCAGCAGATCACTATGGCTGTGATCATTTTTAAATAAAGCAACTGTTTTGAAATGCAGGCAGTTTTCCTTAATGGAAGCCAGGCTGCATTTAAAAGAAATTTCTTTTGTTTGAGATTGATAGTGGGTCCTGTTGACTACAGCCTGTTTTGTTTTAAGGCACATAGTGAAAGAGATCTCAGGTTACCACCTGCTCTGAGATCTCTGTAACTTTTAAAAGTTTATCTACCAGATTATGGTCGTAAAAATGGATACATAGTGCAACAATTTTGTATTTGGAAGGGACGCCTACAATACATTTCTGGAGTCAGCGGAAAAACGTTTCTAAATCCTAAAATAGGAAAAGTACTTCTGAAGACTGATCTTTACAGTCGCAAATGCCAAATCGGAGAGTGCACAACATAAAATGCTTAGTACATCTGGCCCATAGTTTCCATCGTGTGGTCTGAAAGCCTAATGACGATGGAAGTGCTTATGAAGTCACTTGCAGTTCTGGTCTCATTATTGATGGGCCTTGATGGATGATTGCTCACTATTCCATCAAAGAATGAATTGACCAGAATAATAAATCATAGCACCAACTGCTTCAAAAAATATTCAGCTCTGTTATTGATGGCTTCTCATGGATTTTTTTCATCACGACAAGACATAAAATCTTCATTATTATTTTCTCCCTGAGGCAGAGATCGTGCACTCGGATGAACAACGACAAAGGGATTCATTGCGCTTATGTTGCTATTGATTAGCCAGAGACGCGTGCTTCGAGAAAATCTAAATTACTTCTCTATTCAAAGTATGGAAAAGGAATCAAAGGACAGAGTGCACCTTTCTTACCTGTTAATCGTCTGCTTTTGGATGTGCATCTTTCATCATATCTCAATACCTTCAATTCAGGAAATTCCTGAAAATTGAATCCCAAATTAACTATGTTTTCACATAACGCGAAGTTGCTGTGCTGTGTTGTGTGAAAGGCAGGAAGCAGAAACAGCACCTTACCTACTAAAATGTGACACTGTTTCTCTCTCCCCTCACTGGCACACTTGAGGCTGCCTTGCGCCAATGCACTCACCCTTCCTCTATAGTACAAAGGTGTATGCATGACATTGAGCAAAGGTTTTGTTTCCCAAGCAGTTAGATGCCTCTCTTGGTGCTATTGAACATACTCTCCTTCATTACAAAACCACTTCTGTAACACACCCTGAGGCTGAAGCACAGTTAGACATGTTACAGAATGACCGTGTCGAGCTTTTGGACAGATTTGGCGATCACAATTTCTTAGCTCATTCAGCAGGCACATACACCACGTCTGATAGGGCAGGTAAACTACTTGCTTATCTAGTACTTCAGGAACATAAACGCTCCACGCAACTTGAGATCCCACAGCCATTACCAGTCACTATTCTACTCTCTACAAATCCACTATACATGGGGATCCACAGCAAATTTGCGCCCTTTTGAACTCTATTGAATTGCTTATGTTATCCCGCGACCAACATTTGGCGTTGGACTCTCCTATAACAATTGATGAGGGGCGGGAGGCACTATCATCGTTGGTGTTGGGAAAGGCCCCAGGTCCAGACGGGCTCCCAACAGAGTTTTTTAAAACATATGCTGATACACTTGTCCCACATTTACATGCCTTTACAATCTGCGATTGACAATTCCCTACTACCGCCCTCATTATGCACAGCAAACGTGGTCTCCTTATTGAAACCGGGCAAGGATCCCACAGCCCTGGGTTCTTTCAGGCCCCTGGCGATTTTAAACACTGATTTTAAAATCCTGGCGAAGATTCTAGCTAACTTGCTCGCACCCTACATCCCCACCCTGGTCCACGCAGACCAGAATGGATTTGTTCCTTCTCGTAGCACCTCCCTCAATCTTCATTACTATTTCAGAGTGGCGGAGTATGCATGCTCAGCTGCACTGGCCTCGCTCAGGGTGCCTAGTTCAAGACCTTGAGAGGGCCTTCGACTTTCTCGAGTGGGATTATCTTTTTGCAGCCTTATCTAAATTTGGGTTTGGGGCCACCTTCAACGATATGGTCAGACTACTCTACAAGCACCCAACTATTTGCATCAAAACCAGCCCTTACATATCTGATCCCATAGCTGTGGGTCATGGAACTCAGCAGGGCTGCTCCTTAGCCCCCCTTATTTTCTCCTTAGCAGTGGAACCACTAGCTGAATATGTCCGTACCTGAGTTGATGTGGGAACTTCCTTGGGGGATGGCACGCCCACAATCTCTCTACATGCAAACGATATTCTGCTGTATGTGAGAGATCTCCACTCCGTTCCCCCCTCGCTGGCTCTGGCGCTGTCATTGTTTGCCAATATATTGAGACCGCATGCCAACACATTGAATTCCTCTCTCTTCCCCTTCTCCGATTCTACCCCGGGCCCAGGATACTCCCTGAGTGGGGGCCCGGTGTCATGGTGTGCCAACACCTTCCACTATTTAGGTGTCTGCATTTATGGGAATAAAACAGACCTTTTTGATGGCAACATCAGCAGAGCAACAACCACGATCCATTCTCAATCGATTTTTTGGGTACTCTGCCGCTGTCTATCACTGGCAGGGTTGCCCTTACTAAAATGGTGATACTTCCCTGGCTACTCTATTAGTTTACGAAATTACCTCTCTACAATCCCCCCACTTTTAACAGATTTGAAAAAACGATTATAGATTTCCTTTGGGAACTTCCAGACACCGAGTTTCCATTAAAAAACTTTACCTGCCAGCAGTCCTAATTTTGCAAAAACAACAGTTGATGGACAGAATGCAGAACAATGGCATACATTCACCCCAGTGCAGAGATCTGGGCCTAAATCCATCGTTTTTTTGCTCACTGTGCCATTCCAGTTTGAACGCAGCCATGTGCAAATCAGTCTTGACCCTGTGCCTCCTAATTTTGAACATTATTACTTGGCCACTCAGTTATAATGGATTGCCAGATGGCTGGCCTTCCATCACCTATCCAACACGGCCACTCTGAGACCGCCCAAGTCACATCTCTCTCTTTTACATCTGTTCCATTCATGTGCGAAGCCCACAAGCATAGACCCCCTTCTACTTTCGGTGGCATATAAATGCTAATGTAGAAGCCAATTCATCACCCGCTCTCGAAAGCTGTTTTCCCCACTGTTCCTCTCTTGGGGACACCTAGGCACAAGGATTACCACGACGGCGGAACTACATAATTGGGATGCAGCTGGCATACACAACACTGGGGATCTCTTCCAAGACAGTGTCCTAATCCCATACATCAAGATTGTCTTGGAGGGGGTCTCCACCCAGTTGATTTTTTACTGCATCTCTCCCTCATTGCAACTCTTTCAGCCCGATGGGGCAATTTATCCACAGAGCCCCCATACAGCACACGATTCAATACTTACACATGGGCGAAAGTGTCCACCTGACTCGGTGGTTTGCCGCCTCTTTCCGCCAACCTGCTACAGTTTCACTAGACTAATTAACCACTTGGATGCTAAGGCCCTGGAAAGATTTATTAACAATTTCCATTGAAATCAATGGAAACTCCATGACGAGCTGAGCTCGTCATGAGCGTCGAAGGGGTTAAGGCTTCATTGGGTGGGAAACTTAGAGTGCCCCTTCTCTAATCCAGAATGGACAGCGACCCTGGAGAACCCTACTCGAATACCCCGCAACCAACGCTTCCGCCAAATTCAATTCTTTATTTTACACCGAGCATACAGATTTAGGAAAAATCAAGCAACGGTTTTGTACTTGGAGGGTATACCTGCAGTACAAAAAACTATGCTTTGGCACAGTTTAACACTTTTCCCACTTTGTATGTGCGCCGTACAGTGAAAAGAAAACTTTAGCTCCCTCGAGGAGGCATACATTTGTTGGTGCAAATCCCTATCTGCCAAAGTTAGTAGATACCCATAGGTCAAAACACATGAGTATTTGCTTGGGTACACCTATGTAATACCCATGGTATGCCCCCTTGATACAAAGTAGTTCAAAGTATAGCACAGACTTCTTTGCATTACTTTCAAATCCCAATTCAACACTTTGTACCTCATTTGCATCAGAAAATGGACACAAACCTAGCACAAAGTGATTGTAAATTTCACCCTGAGCGTTTTAGCCCAGCCTTCTATTAGAAAGTGTCTACTAAGGGATGAGTGACTGAAGGATGCCAGGTCCAGGATAGACTTGCCACATGAGACTGGACTCTCACATCCACCTCTTTGTCATTCTATTTTATTCTCTAGTGCTTTTAATATGACATGGTCATGAGTGGCGCCTCGTGCGACCCTAAATAAATACATGGTTTGCTTTGGTATTGCCTCCCAGTGCCGTGTGCAGAAGTCTTTCTTTTAGAATTTCCACTAGTGTCTGTGAAGTCAGTACTATGTTGAAGTGTGGACACACAGGTGCTTGACATGTGAAGCAAATGTAATATAGGACCTTGAAGAAGGTGGAGTTATAGCTCGTTTTATGCAAGAATACTTGCATATAAATCTTATTACTTATAAGCATACATTATAATGTATTTCCAGAAAGTCTTCTTTACACCATGAAAAAGCTTTGTGCATTGTGTTCTCCTAATTAACAGAGCGGTCACATTTTCAAAGATATTGCCACAAATCAGTTCTTTACTTAACCGCATGCGTGCTAGCGGGTTTTCCCGCTGCGCGCTGCGATTTTGAAAATCGCGCGTTACGTGACAAAGCCAGCTCGTCATGCGCGTAGCGTAGGTAACGCCCATGACGAGCTGGCTTTGTCATGCACGTCGAAGGGGTTAATTCATACGAATTCTGTCCTCATGCAACTACATTATAGTTTTCTCCCTATCCAGCAAAACATGTTCTCATGCAACCTGGAGTTTCATACATACAACTTGAGGGTAAAGAATGAATTGAACAGATGCATTTCAAAACTTATATTAGTACCAATAAACTCTACTACTTTGTGACTGTTGATGCAATGTGGATTGCATCTCCTTAATCGATCTTCTGGTCACCTTCACAATTATTCAAATTTGACTCATGGGTAAGTTACAGACACGGAAAATAGAACTTTAATAGTTCCTTCTGTGTGACTTAACCCCTTCGATGCTCATGACGAGCTCAGCTCGTCATGAGGTATACCTCTCGTGTGCTCATGACGAGACCACACCCATTTCCATTATGGCCCAGCAGAGGATCTTCTCAAGCACCCAAGGTGTTAAATGTTTCTAGCTTCATGAATGGCATAAGGACCCCTTTTTCCAGGTAGTAAGTCACACTTACTCTTGGAACAACTCATTCGAATCTGGCCCTACTACTTTGCTCCTTCTAACAGCAGTTCTTTAAATTCTACTTTCCCCATGGTTTCTTTCTTTGTTCATTCCAACCATTGATTCTCATATCTGTATTCTAAGGAATTGCACATGGGTTGAGAGTAATGGCACTTCTGAAAAACAAATGCCCATCCTTTTGAACAAAATGGGGCATATTTACTCACCTTTCATGCAACACAGAGCAAGTTGCTGCACTTTGTGAAAGGGAGAGAACAGAAATACTCAATATTTATAAAGATATGGAGCATTTCTGCTCCCTCCTTGCGCTGGGGCACTCTGTGCAGCTTAGCGCCAATGCCGGCACCCTTGTTGCATAGTGCAAGGGCGCCTCTGTTACAGGCAGTATTGTTTATATGCAGTAAGGTACCCCTTCCTGCGCAAAACAATATTAGGAGACATTTTCTCCTTTCTTTGTGAGAATAAACATACGTGGAAAGAGAAAAACCATTGAGAAGTAAATATATTTCTCCTTGCTACGCCTCACTGGGGAAGACATAGCATTGTTGACACCTCCTAGGTTTACTAGCTTTAGTAAATCTGCAAATGCACCAAATTCAATGGGTGGCGGCATGAGCCAAGTGCCACCCAGGGAACACCTCCCAGCTTGCAATGTAACATAACACAACATAGAGAGTTGTGTTACATTTCTTTACAAAGCAGCTCTTAGCGGCACCAAGCATCCTTGCATGGCTTTGTAAATATTACTGAAGCCTTTGCGATGTCCTTGCGCCGCCTTACACACCGCAATGACAACGCAAATGCTTTATAAAACTGGGCAGGCATATGTTGCTGAGCCTGTTTATGAGCAGCAGCCAGGGCACTAAATTTGTGCAGCAAGTTAGGCTACAATGTGAAACAGTGGTGGGAGGCTGTCTGATTGGTCGCGGGAAGGGGTGGAGCCACCTCTCCTTCAGATGAGGCTGCCCCATCTGTAAATCAGTGGAAGCTCGACTGGAGGGAGAAGTCTCTCGCCTGGAGGGAGCAGACTCCCTCCTGGAGAGAGCAGTCTCTCGCCTGGAGGGAGGAGGGAGCAGTCTCTCGCCTGGAGGGAGCAGTCTCTCGCCTGGAGGGAGCAGTCTCTTGCATGGAGGGAGCAGTCTCTCGCCTGGAGAGAACAGTCTCCCCCCTGGAGAGAGCAATCTCTCGCCTGGGGGAGGAGGGAGCAGTCTCTCGCCTGGAGGGAGCAGTCTCTCGCATGGAGGTAGCAGTCTCTCGCCTGGACGAAGCAGTCTCCCGCCTGGAGGGAGCAGTCTCTCGCCTGGAGAGAGCAGTCTCCCTCCTGGAGAGAGCAGTCTCTCGCCTGGAGGGAGGAGGGAGGAGTCTCTCGCCTGGAGGGAGCAGTCTCGCCTGGAGGGAGCAGTCTCTCGCCTGGAGGGAGCAGTCTCTCGCCTGGAGGGAGCAGTCTCCCGCCTGGAGGGAGCAGTCTCTCGCCTGGAGGGAGCAGTCTCCCTCCTGGAGAGAGCAGTCTCTCGCCTGGAGGGAGGAGGGAGCAGTCTCTCGCCTGGAGGGAGCAGTCTCTCGCCCGGAGGGAGCAGTCTCTCGCCTGGAGGGAGCAGTCTCTCGCCCGGAGGGAGCAGTCCCTCGCCTGGAGAGAGCAGTCTCTCACCTGGAGAGAGCAGTCTCTCGCCTGGAGGGAGGAGGGAGGAGTCTCTCGCCTGGAGGGAGCAGTCTCGCCTGGAGGGAGCAGTCTCTCGCCTGGAGGGAGCAGTCTCTCGCCTGGAGAGAGCAGTCTCCCGCCTGGAGGGAGCAGTCTCTCGCCTGGAGGGAGCAGTCTCCCGCCTGGAGGGAGCAGTCTCTCGCCTGGAGAGAGCAGTCTCCCTCCTGGAGAGAGCAGTCTCTCGCCTGGAGGGAGGAGGGAGCAGTCTCTCGCCTGGAGGGAGCAGTCTCTCGCCTGGAGGGAGCAGTCCCTCGCCTGGAGGGAGCAGTCTCTCGCCTGGAGAGAGCAGTGTCCCTCCTGGAGAGAGCAATCTCTCGCCTGGAGGGAGGAGGGAGCAGTCTCTCGCCTGGACAGAACAGTCTCCCACCTGGAGAATGCAATCTCTCGCCTGAAGGGAGCAGTCTCTTGCATGGAGGGAGCAGTCTCTCGCCTGGAGAGAGCAATCTCTCGCCTGAAGGGAGCAGTCTCTCGCCTGGCGGGAGCAGTCTCTCGCCTGGAGAGAGCAATCTCTCGCCTGAAGGGAGCAGTCTCTCGCCTGGCGGGAGCAGTCTCTCGCCTGGCGGGAGCAGTCTCCCGCCTGGAGAGAGCAATCTCTCGCCTGGAGGGAGGAGGGAGCAGTCTCTCGCCTGGAGGGAGCAGTCTCTCGCATGGAGGGAGCAGTCTCTCGCCTGGAGGGAGCAGTCTCTCGCCTGGAGGGAGCAGTCTCTCGCATGGAGGGAGCAGTCTCTCGCCTGGAGGGAGCAGTCTCTCGCCTGGAGAGAGCAGTCTCCCTCATGGAGAGAGCAATCTCTCGCCTGGAGGGAGGAGGGAGCAGTCTCGCCTGGAGGGAGCAGTCTCCCTCCTGGAGAGAGCAGTCTCTCACCTGGAGGGAGGAGGGAGCAGTCTCTCGCCTGGAGGGAGCAGTCTCTCGCCTGGAGGGAGCAGTCTCTTGCATGGAGGGAGCAGTCTCTCGCCTGGAGAGAGCAGTCTCCCTCATGGAGAGAGCAATCTCTCACCTGGAGGGAGGAGGGAGCAGTCTCGCCTGGAGGGAGCAGTCTCCCTCCTGGAGAGAGCAGTCTCTCACCTGGAGGGAGGAGGGAGCAGTCTCTCGCCTGGAGGGAGCAGTCTCTCGCCTGGAGGGAGCAGTCTCTTGCATGGAGGGAGCAGTCTCTCGCCTGGAGAGAGCAATCTCTCGCCTGAAGGGAGCAGTCTCTCGCCTGGCGGGAGCAGTCTCTCGCCTGGAGAGAGCAATCTTTCGCCTGAAGGGAGCAGTCTCTCGCCTGGCGGGAGCAGTCTCTCGCCTGGCGGGAGCAGTCTCTCGCCTGGAGAGAGCAATCTCTCGCCTGGAGGGAGGAGGGAGCAGTCTCTCGCCTGGAGGGAGCAGTCTCTCGCATGGAGGGAGCAGTCTCTCGCCTGGAGGGAGCAGTCTCTCGCCTGGAGGGAGCAGTCTCTCGCATGGAGGGAGCAGTCTCTCGCCTGGAGGGAGCAGTCTCTCGCCTGGAGAGAGCAGTCTCCCTCATGGAGAGAGCAATCTCTCGCCTGGAGGGAGGAGGGAGCAGTCTCTCGCCTGGAGGGAGCAGTCTCTCGCCTGGAGGGAGCAGTCTCTCGTCTGTAGAGAGCAGTCTCCCTCCTGGAGAGAGCAGTCTCCCTCCTGGAGGGAGGAGGGAGGAGTCTCTCGCCTGGAGGGAGCAGTCTCGCCTGGAGGGAGCAGTCTCGCCTGGAGGGAGCAATCTCTCGCCTCCTACGGCCAATACTAATACAGATCCTACTGCTGTCAAAATAGAAGGCAGTTATTGTAAGAAAGGAATTTTATTTTGGCAGAGCACACACATCTGAAATACCAGCACCTTATCTGTCCAACCTCGTAAAAGTTAATATTTTAAATGTTTTGAAAGATATTGAAACGCGCCTTCTTGTGAATTCTATCCATAAATAATAGTCCTGGGATATGTGAAAATCAGATTTCTGAATATGGAAAATAGAATCCAGCTGCATAACGCCACTCCGCCTTTCAAGAAAGCTGTGACTGATGTAATTCAGATAAGAGCAAGGATATTATTCCTAGTACATCTGAAGCGAGGCTGGAAATTGCACTGAAAGCTGCTGTCCTTTACCACAGAAGAACGGGCGCTTATAAAAGACTAAATCAAGGGCTGCCGTTGAAATAAAAGGAAACGAATCGTGGGCTTAATTAGAAAATATAAGGCTGCAAAAAAAATAACACATTCGGCATTCAGTTCGAGGACGCGGTTCCGCATGCCTAGGCAAGTAAACAGACGCGCGCTATCTGCAGAGTGCTGGAATCAATAGACCGCAGAGGAAGCTCCGCGAGTTAATGCACATACTGTACAAATTGCACTTTGAATTGCCTATAGGAGCTGACTCAGGTTGCTGACTTTTTTCTGCGACAAATGTAAATGTAAAATGTCGGAATTTGTAAAGCGCACAGCTACCTCCACCGGAGGTGTCCCGGCACAGTCTGTATACCGCTTAGGAACACTTCCTGGCAAATGTCCACTCCTGGGCACCCCCCAGGTGCAGCCAGGCATCCCAGCGCTTTTGGGGCCGTTGTGGAGCCTATGCAAGCTATTGCCCAGAGTTGCAGCGTGGGACCCATGATCAGAACAGGTACTGAGGCGAGAATATCCAGTCAGGGGAATTAATGAGCCGGAGACCCACCAAGGCGGGAATCGAACCCTGGTCCCTGGTCAGAACTCTGCATCAAGGTCTGCCTGCTCTAACCATTGAGCCACACTTCTACACAAATGTATTTTGTGAATTGAGTACAGTAGGCAGTAAGGATGGTATGTATGTATGTATGTATGTATGTATGTATGTAGATAGATGCACGTTAAGGGGTCGATGCACAGGAACATTTGATTGCAGGAAGTAACACTTCCTTCGTACTCTTACATGCCTTTATGAAATGGCCTTGAAATATCCAACTGTTATTAAAAGTGCACGAAGGACCCAATCACTTCTATTGGTACTAATTATAGCAATAAACTCGGAATATTTCCATTTTAATACTATTTCAGACGTTTTGGGACCAATTCATAAAGCCATGTGAGAGTACCTAAAAGAGTACTACAGGAGTACTAATTTATATACTCCAAACCAGTGCTTAATTTGAGCCGGTGCTTTCCGGTGCTCGGCACCAGCACTTAATTGGCAACACCAGCACTTATGACTGTCTGTCACATGGTGGTGCTGTTTGTATAGTTTGGATACTAGCACAACAGCAGTGGTTTATTAATTCACCATACATTTCAAATGATTAAAACCTCTGCCGAAGCCATTCTTATAGATGTGGGTGCCTGGAATAGTTAGAATTGTCACCCTTGTAGGAGTGTGATGGTTAGTAGCTGTGTTGATACTGTAATTGGCAGCACTGACAGCAGCAATGGGTGGTGCAAGTGGAAGTGGACTCCTGACAAGGGCCCGGGCACTTCTTTTTTTTTTTACAAATTAAGCGCGGCTCCAAACGCCTTTGTGAATAGGCCTCATAAAGTATTTACAGCATTTTCTAAAATTAACAGGGCACAAGAAGCCACACGCATAACCATCATGAGAACATTGATGGCCTTGAAGAGTTGTTTACTCTGATGGATGGAATTTATGAGGAATATGATTAAAAAGACTGATATTTTAAACCACTTTGTTATGCCTGCAATTTCTACAAGAACGAGCCAACAAGTTTATTTGTTAGCATTCCTCATGCGTCAAAAAACACATATTGTGTCCACTAGAGGTCTTCGGCCAGGCAATAACAATTTTGTGAAGGGATGAAGTATATGAAATCTATTTTTCAATATATATACACCTCCCCTGACCTTGGTGCTGAATAGGAACTGATGGTGCATTGTATGCTTTACCTCCCGTACCTTTCTGTGAGACAGACTGACTATCCCCCTTGGAGATCATCTGACCAGTAGAGGTGTCCAACGTAGGTCCACAATGCTAGATCTTCAGGTTAGTCAAGTTAAATGTGTACACAAATGGGCCTCATTTACACACACAATTAGTGGTCATTCTGAAAGCAGTGCTTAATTTGTGCCGGTGTTTGCAGGTGCTGGAACACTGGCACTCATTATTGGGGTCAGGACTTCTTTTTATCAACAAAATTTCACACTGCAAGAAAGAGGAAGGCAGAAAAGGGCCTTTTCTGCCTTCCTCTTTCTTGCAGTGTGAAATTGGACAAAGGAGCAGGAATAGAAAGAAAAGAAAATAGTGACAGAGGGAACAAGCTGGGATGTAAAAGAACCTGCAAGAGTAAAGTAACAAGAGGAAGTGTATAGTGGTGGAAGAAAGAGCCATGAGGTGGAATCAAGATAAGACAGCACTGGCATTTTTTAATCCCCACATTCAGAAGTGCTGGGAGTGGGCTTCTAGGAAAGGTTTTGGACTCCTGTTCATATTGTTTTCACAAATTAAGGACTGCCTGAATGTCTCACGTGATCTGTCTATCAATGACTCACAATGGGCACCCATAATCTACGGTGATATCTTCAGCCATGTTCAAAGCTACCTACCTGCCTAGTCCCCTTATAGCCATACTAGTACAAGCCGGCACTCCTCACAACATGTCCTTTTTCTCAATTGTGTCCCTGCTTGCTAACTAGCTTTGCCGCACCTAGCCATCCGCAATGGAGTGAATGAGTAACCCTTGATGGCCGGATGCCATTTGCTTGAAGCCCACAAGGTACTATACCCAGTGCTTTAAATGGGCTGGTACTCACCGATACTGAGTACCAGCAGTTCTTCATTTCCTCCCCTTGAGTACCGGCACTTTTTTCTAGAAGAAAGAGAGTACCGGTACTCATGGGGATCTGACTTTAACCGAGGCAGCGCGCTCCCTTTATCCCTCAAGTTATACTACGGCAGCACCTTTCAAGCACTGCACGGAATCAATCAATGGAGCTCGTCACCAGGACCCAGAGTGAGCTGCTTTGTAAATCAGAGCAGGGGTGTGTCTGCTGAGTCATTTGCTTATCCAAGATCTTTCACAGTGGGCGCTAAGAGGGGGCTGTAAAATCTAATGGGTGGCGGTGGGAGGCACTATTCAGGACATAACAAAAGAACGTATGGGAAGGTTTTTACAGTCGCCACGCATCTGAATTGCTTTCTTGCACACTTCCACTTCCACACTCGCTGATTCCTATTTCATCGACCTTGGACAGACCTTAAGACCAATCAAAAATGTGGAGACTGACACCTGGTTCCCCAGTACGGACATTGTCAGCTCTGGACCTAACTCCGGTTTACAAATGTTCCAGGAGAGACTTGTTTTATGCGTTTTTATATAGCGCGGACTTTACCCAAAGGTGTCAGAGCGCTTCACAATATGAACAGTAATGATACATGAGGAGAAAATTACAAGTGAACAAATTACAAAAGCAAACGTTACGTTACATGAGGCAAAAGTGACAATTGTGAGCAAACAAAATACAAGAGGTAGCAAACGATACATTACAGGAGGAAAAAGTGATATGTGTGCAGGTTACAAAAGGATACAAAAGTACAAGTAGAGGTACAGTACTGCAATAAATGGCAGACACTCCAGCACAAGAACTAACGTTACATGAGGCAATGGTGGCACTTGCGCAAGTATCTAAAGCAAACAAAATGTAAGAGGTAGCTAACAGCATGTTACAAGAGAAAAGTGACGTGTGCATGTTACAAAAGAGTACCAGTACTGGACAGATGGCTCAGTGGGCTGTAGGCCACCGGTTCGATTTAAGGCAGGCTGAAGCAGCATGTAATCCTTAGGTGGTTGATAAAATGCATGCAGATTTCGTGCATACAACCTTGGCACGGTCAAAAAGCTAACCCCGCCCCTTGTTCACCCTTAGCCCCGCCCTAAACTCCGCCCACTGCTCCTTTTGGTGAGTACCTGCAATTATTGTTTTCCATTTGAAGCACTGACTATACCCATTTCAAATCTGAATTCCCCTTTATTATCTTCAAAGATACCCAACCGTCATAGAACCATGGTGCAAACGTACCGTCATCTGAAGCTGAACTGACTACACTGACTATTCTAGCCCCATGTATCGCCCTCCAAGGCATCACGGGCTGTATGAACACATATCAGGATTGAAGAGGCTGCAAGGCGACACAGTGGCCCTGTAGAAAACAGGCCTGGGGCAGTATCATATAGAGGTGCAGTGATCAGAGCAGGGCTGAGCTCTGTTTTATGTGTCTACAGCGCACACATTTAGCTCCACATTTCTCCAGGTTTGGTGCCTGAGCTGCTGACAGCACAGCTCTAAAACAGTGTGCTAAGATTCTCTCTCTCTGAATCTGAGCTGTGCTGTCTGCAGCTCATGCACTAACAGGCTGAAATTTCAAGTTCAATGTGTGCGCTGTAGACAGTGCAGTCCCATAAGAGCAGGGGCCCATGTATATGTGCTGGACTGGGTGAGTAGTAATTTTATTATCATTTGCTTTTGCCTATAGAATTTTAACTCATTTAAGCATCTGTTATTTGCTCAATTACTGGTTTATATTTTGATGTTTTTTCCAGTCTGTAAACAATTTTACACAGTACTAGAATTGGAAGAAATCGATTAAGTGAACCCACAAACTTGAGTGGGAGCCCACAGCGAAAGGGAGAGTTGTAATGAGGGGCGGAGACTTGAGGTGAAAGGTCATAAGGAGAGCAATCAATGATAGCCAGCCAATAGATTATTATTTACAAAATCTGCCCCCAAAGAAATCAGCAACATCAGAAATGTGATTACAAATGTAAATTAGCCAAAAGAGAATGCATTTGAATATATCTTGGGGTCCTAAGGAACATATTACAGAGATCTGTGCACACCCTGCAAGTTTCAGGTTATAATACCAGTAAGAGAACTCAATGCACTTTCTAGAGAGATTTGTGTGCAGACTCTTTACAAGTTCAATATAAAATAGCCTAGATGGTTAATGTGCTGGTTACATAGCTTTCTGTGTATTGTATAGGTTACACATGTGTATTCTATGCAAGATAGTTCAGTGGGTTAATGCCTTTATTTTAGAAATCCTTGTGAAATCCACTATAAGCAAATTGAAATCAAACTACAACGTTCCTTTCTGTTTGCTGAAAGTATACAACGTTCTGCCAAAATAAACAGTCAAAATCTTCATGACTCCTACATCATTCCATCTTTTAAGAAAGACCAGAGGAATGGTGCGGGGCATTTGTTCACATTCATCTAAAAGGATACCCCATGAATACAAGGGATATGAATGCGCGATAGCAAATCGTGGATCGTTTAATGAGTGCATACAGTGTGTTACATCTTACAATTTGAGGTTACTTGGATAGCTGAATAAAGCTGTGCAGATAAGGCACTTTTAACTTTTGAAGCACCTTCTTGTAAAAACTAGTGTTAAATCCCAGGGAATAAAGAAAACCAACTGGCATTCATGCAATTGTTGCAAGATGGTATAGAAGCAGATTTAGCAGGTCAGGTCCCCTGTCTTCATATGATAAATTCACAATATTATTTGGGGTGTTTACCTGCCCAGTTTAAACTCAAAAATAGTCAGTCGAGTTAAAAAACAAAATGTATAGGATAAAAATAATTGTGCTTAAAAAAGCAAAGAAACAGAGGTAAGACAAATAATCTAAATAGGGATATCCAACCAACAACAGAGAGTGGCAATCTATCTTAACTTTCAAAAGACTGTTGACCTTACGGATCTCACTAGATTGAGAGAGCCTTCATTATGTAGAACAAAATTACAAATTTCAATCCAAATATTTTGAGTATATCCTAATGAAATGACCCGAGTTTTCTCCAAATTCCATTTATGTGATTTGGGTCTTCTTTGTATAATAGACTGAAACTGAAGGACCAGTGCTAAAGTTAAATGGGCACAAGAACACACTGGTTAACCATTCACAGGTACTTCAGACAGCACAAAGGAGGTTACAAAGTAGTCAATTCTAGAAGTGATACAACATCTTCCAGTGATAAGGAGTAATTCCTATCATTTAGATCATCTTGCTGCCATGGACCAATTAAACCTACCCTTTTGCATATGTTGTGATATGTTTGATTGGTTTGTTTTTGTTCAAGGCATGCCTTGTGTTAGACAGAGGTTAAAAACACAAAGCTTAATTAATTATTGCTATGATAGCCTCTTGGAAGTTATACATAGATTTCTGAGCATTGTTCTCTTCTTGACACAGTTCCATCCCTCTCAAACTTTCATGCTCCCTTTCAGAATATCTATCCCCCCCCCCCCTCCCCACACCATGACTCATTCTGATGGATGGCACTAGACATGCCCCACCCATAGGTGCCTTTAATTTGTAGATGGGGTTCCCCTCCCATGTCAGCAACACCCGCCCCGCCCCCCCCCCCCGCAGCTGTAAAACATACTAATGATCAAGAAGACAGCATTAACAACTTTTTTGCAAAACTAGCAGAACTAAGTACACAGTTAAATTTAAGCTCCTTTGTTAGGACACTCCAAGCATTCTGAGAATACACAATATTGAAGTACTTGACACGGATGTACGCTGTTACAACGCATGCTTTTACCACGCACGCCGTTACAATGCAAGTTTTACAATGCAAGCCATTACAAGGCATTGCTCTGGGGGGTGCTGGATAGTGAATAGTTTAATTTACTATTCCAACTCCAGTCCCCGTGGATAGTAGGGAAGGTGTTGGATAGTAAATTAAAACTATTCCCTATCCTAGAGCGCCCCCCCCCAGTGCAATGCGTTGTAATGGTTTTCGTTGTAAAAACCTGCGTTGTAAAGGCACTGCGTGGTAAAAGTTGCGTGGTAAAGGATGTTTCCCACTTGACACTAACCCTAGAGTGTATGGGGACTTGTGCATCTAGAATATCTCGAAACAAAATTTTTGTTTCTGTGGTTTTAGAGAATATTTAGAAAGGACCCACCCATAGACCCTTGAATTTCTGACATGTGTTTGAGTTCCCATCTTTGACTAAAGAAATCATTGAAAATGTCTGCATAAACTCTAAAGCTGTACAACTTATATGCTTTAACAGATTTCGTCTTGAAATGAAAAGAAATTAAATGAAATGATTACGCACTTGCATAGTGCACGACTACCCGTTGGCATCTCGGCGCTTGTACGAATACCGCCGAGGAACCCTTCCTGGCCTTTCTCTGTGAGGAGCCCACTCCTGGGCACCCCCAAGGTGAAGTCAGGCATCCTCAGCGTTGTTGTCCATATATTCCCCATCCCTTTTTACCAGTATCAGACTGTCCCATCTCCAGACATTTGTGGCCAATGTTTTGTGCATGCCCTTTACTGTCAGAGACCAGGCACTTAATTTGCTGTTTAACAGCTACGCAAAGTCCTGAAAGTAAAGTAATAAATATGTAATAAGTAATAAAGCACATGGTAAGTCAGCACCACACTTTGCACCCACTGTCACCCACTGTCACCTTCCCCAGGGAGTAATGCCACAAATCATCCCCACAACCCTAGGCTCCCTGACTCACCTTTTGTGTTGCCAGCTCCCTGGGGTTGCCAGGGTTGAGGACTAATACAAGCTTCATTAAGATGATGCAGGGGCAGAATTGCTGACTCAGACTCCCTATTGGGTTCAATCACACTAGCATATTTACCACAATAGCCGCTTCAAGTTATGGGGCTGGGGGAACAGGAGAGATTTATGCAGGGAAAACCGTTTGTACTCTCCCAATTAAATGTAGAGACACAGAAAAACCAATGGCCTATATCAATTAAACCTTAATTCCAGACTTAGCCAGCTCACTCAATGAGGATTCCCTCCTCTATGGGTGGGTCCTAATTTCCTGATGTATCACTACTATATTTCTGTGGGCATTTTTTTTTTAATTAACGGGATGTCTCACCTCCTCCCCCTCGGGTGTCATGTTTTATCATCCGTCATCCCGCGCTCACAAAAGCATACTTTAATGACGAGTGGGCCCCTCATCAAGGCCGAGGGGAATTGTTTTGATTTGATGGAAGGGAATATCAAATAAAAATCCCCAACACCACTCTTTAACGGAACTTTAAATTTATTATATGGCAGCGGAGGGATGATTACAAATCAGTAGTTGGACAGATGAGACTCAACTATGGGGCTCCTGTCCATTTAAGGTCAACACGTTTAAGTCCTTAGCTGGCCCCTCACGGAGTCTGGGGCGTTCTTCAGGACTAAAAAAGACCCTATGTGATCCTCTTGTGCTTCCCTATTCCCATACACACACGCTCTGTGCACATGCATACAATACCAGAACTCTAATTTCTGGTCTGTTTAATCAGGTTATTTTTCATCTCAAACATAGGTCCCTAACTGCGGGAAGTTCCTACTTAATGGAAGAGTGGACAGGGGGAGCCTTATAGTCACACATTCGTCAAAGTCACCCCCGCTGGATCACCTACTATATGTTCCAAATTGTCGGGAGGAGATCGGAACACTCATAATAGAGGAATTCCTCATAGAGTGAGGTAGCTAAGTCTGGAATTAAGACTTAAGTTATAAGGGCATGTTTCTTTTTCTGTGTGTTCACAACCACAGTAGATCAGTTCCCATTGTCAGCGGCTTCAAATTAAAGCAGCATGGTATTAGATGAAAAGGAAATTTCCAATGTTCCAAAGTGCAAGTCACAAGTCAAAGCATCACATTCCAATCACTATAACTGTGTGTCTGGACTAATGTTTCCATGAAATAGTATAGGTTTTCCAAAGGTCCGGCATGACATTCTGGTCAGTGATATTATTAAGAGGTCCAGCAACTTCATGTTGGTGACGCGTTGCCCACAAATCCATCAGTTTCTGCTCAGGTGACGCCAGTACTGCACTGAACATGTGAGACTTGCAGCCAGCAAAATCCTCCAAGCGACATCAAAAGGTGTTTGAAAGAGCTTAGAACCTTGTCTCTGAAACCTATATCATGTTTACGTGTCTGTCGTAATCTTCAATAATCAACGGTCTCGAAGGCAGCTGACAATTCTAACAGCACGTTTACACTTGAATCGTTTTTGTCTAGAATATGGTGCATGTTACAATTACTATTTAAATGATAATGCCTCCTCTGAATCCAGATTGGTGGTTTGCCAGCACACATCAGTTTCAGATAGCAATGTTTAGTCGGGGCGTTCTTTTGCTTGCACTATAAGTTAAAGCTCTGGATAGCGGACTGTAACAATATTTGGCAGGTGGTTGTATGTCCGTTGTAACGCATGCCTTTACCACGCATGCGTTACAACAGAATGCTATTTTCACGCATATCCTTCTCCACGTATTTTTCCGTGGTGACGTCATACGTAGTAAATAAAAAACGGCAGTTTCCTTCATCTAATACGCCGATTGCCTGCACAACTCGACTAAAGGTTAGTGTTTTTTTGGGGGGGAAGCCCCCCCAACCCCCCTTTTTTTAATTGTACCCTTTACCACACACGCCTTTACTACGTACCTCGTAGTAAACGTATGCATGGTAAAGGCTTTCGTTGTAACCACGCATGCGTTGTAATGCATGCGGGGTTCAGGTTTTCGTTGAAACAGCCGCGTTGTAGTGGCCATTTCCCTTGGCAGGTTGAAGAACCTATGCAGATTCCATGGTATTCTATTAATAGCAAGCACCCCACAGACAATGTCCACATTTCTAGCAATTGCCATTCATCCACCTATCAATGCACTCACTCATAGCCATGCTCTACATCCATTCATACACTCACTTATTCATTTATTCATGCAATCACTTGCCCATTTATCCATGCACTGATTCATCCATCCACCAGGTATTCAATCCCTTATTCACCTATTTAGTCTATCATGCATCCATTCAACCAACTATTTTCTCATTGTCACATTTATCAAATCACCATCCACACAACTATCCACACCAACTCCCCAGCAAATGGAGAAGAATTTTCAATTGTAAAATAAGCCAGAACAATTGACGGTGTCAATGCTTGCTCGATTTCTCAGATTTTAAAGACAATTTAAATCTGTCCTTGTTCTTCACTGGTCTTTGTGATCTCTCCCAAACAGCACAAGAGTTAACGTCATGCACTATGACCAACAAAAGTGCACATTGTCTTAGCAGTCCCTGGCACCGAAGTGAATTACTTTGGGTGTGGATGGGCTCCTTGTGAAAGGACAGAGAGACATCGCTCACAGTGAAGATAGCCATCTAAAGTGAGCTGACCCAATTTCACACCGCTGTATTGATTGGAAGAAAAAGGTGAATGACACAATTAAAGATGAAGAGGGCTGGCCAAAAGCCCTTTAAAATAAGTATATTACACAGATAATTATAGTAATGTTGAAAGGTCTTGGGTAATACCACGCCTAAAAAATGATCTGACACACTCTCAAGAAAGGACTATGAGAACCCAATACGAATTTGTTTTAATGCGTATCCACTTGCTTCAAGAAGCATTAGCAAAGACAATAAATCTCACCTACACGAGAGCTGTTGGCAATGTGTTTTTAGCCATGTTGTACACCCGTGTGGCTGCTGTCAGCACGACTAAAAGTTAGTGACGTAGGGTATTTTGGAGTGGACAGGGGTGAAGTGGGGTAGACTTGAGTAGATTGGAGTAGCTTGGAGTGGGGTGGAGTGCAGTAGGGTACATTGGGTTAGACTAAAGTGGGTTGGAGCGAGGTAGACTGCAGTGGCGTTCAGTGGGGTATATTGGAGTGGGGTATATTAGAGTGGGTTAGATTAGAGTGGAGTGGAGTGCAGCAGACTGGAGTGGAATGGGGTGGAGTAGACTGGAGTGGGGTAGATTGGAGTGGGGTAGAGTGGAGTAGGGTAGATTAGGGTAGAGTGGAGTGGGGTTAATTGGGGTAGAGTGGGGTAGATTGGGGTGAAGTGGATAGATTGGGTTAGACTGGAGTAGGGTAGATTGTGGTAGATTGGAGAGGTGTAGATTGGAGTGGAATGGAGACTGGAGTGGGGTAGATGGAAGTGGGGTAGATTGGGGTGGGGTAGGGTAGACTGGAATTGAGTCTGGCAGACTGGGGCAGATTGGAGTGAAGTAGGGTAGACTGGGGTGGATTGGAGTGCGGTAGATTGGAATGGAATGGGATAGATTGAAATGGAGTGGGGGAAATTAGGGTAGAGGGGGTTGATGGGGTAGATTGGAGTGGGGTACTTTGTGATAGATTGAGTTGATTGGAGTGAAGTTGGACGTATTAGTATGGTAAAGATTGGAGTGGAATGGAGCAGATTGGGGTAGAGTGGAGTCAGGTACATTGAAGTGGAATGACATATAGTGGAGTGGGTTTGGTTGGAGTCATGTAGTGGGGATATACTAGAGTAGAGTGGGGTAGGTTGGAGTGGAGTGGGTCGATTGAGGTAGATTGTAGTGAAGTAAGCTGGGGTAGATTGGAGTGGAGCGGGTTTGTTTGGAGTGGAGTGGGGTGATTGGAGGGGGTAGATTGGAGTGGAGGGGGGTAGATTAGAGAAGAGTGAGGTGGCTTAGAGTGGAGGGGATAGACTGGTGTTGATTAGAGAGGGGTAGATTGTAGTGTAGCGGGGCAGATTGGAATGGTATAGGTTGGAGTGGAATGGGGTAGCTTGGGGTAGAGTGGAGTGAGGTGGATTGAAGTGGAATGGCATAGTGTGGAGTGGGGTAGATTGCAGTGGTGTAGTTGGAGCAGACTGGAGTAGAGTGGGGTAGATTGGAGTGGAGTGGGGTAGATGGGGTAGACTGTAGTAAAGTAAAGTGGGGTAGATTGGAGTGGAGCTGGTTTATTTGGAGTGGAGTGGGATGATTGGAGTGGGCTAGATTGGAGTGAAGAGGGGTACATTGGAGTGGAGAGGGGTATATTGGGATGTACTGTTTGGAGTGGGGCTGATTGGAATGGTATAGATTGGAGTGGAATGGGGTTGATTGGGTTAGAGTGGAGTGGGGTAGATTGAAGTGGAATGGAATACAGTGGAGTGGGGTAGATTGGAGTCATGTAGTTGGAGTAGACTGGAGCAGAGTGGGGTAGATTTGAGTGGAGTGGGTAGATTGGGGTAGATTGTAGTGAAGTAAGATGAAGTAGGCTGGAGTGGAGCTGTGTTGAGTGGAGTGGGGTAGATTGGAGTGGAGCAGGGTAGATTGTAGAGGAGTGGGGTAGATTGGAGAAGAGTGGGGTGGAGTGGGGTAGACTGGTGTAGATTGGAGTTGGGTAGATTGGAGTAAAGTGGGGCAGATTGGAATGGCATACATTGAAGTGGAATGGGCTAGAGTGGGGTGGATTGAAGTGGAATGGCATACATTGGAGTGGGGTAGATTGGAGTGCTATAGTTGGAGTAGACTGGAGTAGAGTGGAGTAGATTGGAGTGGAGTGGGGTAGATTGGGTTAGATTGTAGTAAAGTAAAGTGGGTTAGATTGGAGTGGGTAGATTAGAGTGGAGCGGGATGAGTGGAGTGGGGTAGATTGCAGTGGAGAGGAGTAGATTGTAGTGGAGAGTGGCAGATTGGAGACGAGAGGGGTAGATTGGTGTGTATTGGGTTGGAATGGGGTAGATTGGGGTAGATTTGAGTGGGGTGTATTGGGGTAGATTGGAATGTGGTAGATGTATTAGAGAGGGGTAGATTGGAGTGGAGTAGATTGGAGTAGAGTAGATTGGTGTAGACTGGAGTAGAGTGGGGGTAGACTTGAGAAGAGTGGGGTAGACAGTAATGAAGTGGAGGTAGGGAAGGTTAAGGTGGTGTATGTGAAGATGTGCTGCAGATCGGTGGGAGGCATCTCACCGTGGGACCTTGCTGCCAGCGGTAGATTGCAGTACTAGAACAGCACCTGCATTTGCATGGCCCAGCACCTACATCTCAGGCAAAACCTTCCAAAGAGGGCCGTGTGCCTCCAGACCCCTTCCTCTGCTTTCTGTTCCTGTAGCTGAGACTCGACTATATTGGAGTGGGGGGACTTAAAGGAGTAGAGTGGAGTGGTGTAGAGTGGAGTGGCGTGTCATGACTTAGCATTTCTTAGAGTTGAGGGGCGTAGAGTAGAGTGGTATGTTGTAAAAGGAAGTGGCATGGAGTGGAGTGGACTGGATTGATGTGGAATGTTGTAGAATGGAGTGGCATGCCAAAAAGAGGAGTGTGGGAGAATGTAGTGACATGGCGTAGAGCGGAGAGGCATAGAGTGGAGTAGAGTGTCATAGAGTGGAGTGGCCTACAGGGAAGTAGAGTGTTGTATAGTGGAGTGGTGCAGAGTGAAGTGGTGTGGTGTGTCGTAGAGTGTGTTAGAGTGGAGGGGAGTAAACTGGAGTGGCATGTCATAGAGTCGAGTGGCACTGAATGGAGTGGCGTGGCGTAGAGTGGAGGGGCATAGAGTGAAGTAGAGTGTCTTAGAGTGGAGTGGCATACAGTGGAATAGAGTGTTGTATAGTGGAGTGGTGTAGAGTTGATTGCCTTGGCATGTCGCAGAGTGTCTTACAGTGAAGGGGTATAGGTTACAGTGGCATGTCATAGAGTAGAGTGTAGTAGAATGGAGTGGCTTTGCTAGAGTGGAGGGTCATATAGTGGAGTCGAGTTCCGTAGAGCGGAGTGATGTAGAGTGGAGTGGCATAGTGTGGAGTATGCATGGTGTGGTCATGCGCTGCCATTACATACAACATATTTTCAATTGAAATGACCATTACATTTGCACAGACATAATTTTACTGCGCACAAACGATAATGTATGGAAATGCCATCACCTAGTGTATATTGATGTGTTTTAATAATATTCAAATATTAATTTACACTACACTTCAGAATTACAAAAACATTAATGTAATGGTACTATCCTAAATCTGAAGTATTCTGAAAGATGAGCATAATTTATTTTTGTTATATGCAAGAAAATAGCCTTTCTTTTCCCAACTAGACTGTCACATCTCTCACTTTGAAGTCAGAGAAAGAAAACACAAAGCACCCTCTAAAGTCAGAGCCTGACATTTGACCCTTGTGATTTTATGTTGATTTGTATACTAAGCACCCAATAGGGTATCCAGGCGCTTGGGCATGGTGTGTAGGTGTTTGGTCTTTGAACGCACAGCAAATGTGACAAGATAAGAACAAGATTCAAATGCCTTTTATAGAAAAATAGCACTCGGAAGGATTCACCGGTACTTAAACAATTCCTCACCAGGCAGACGAACTCAAGTTGGACAACCTAAAACAAATAAAACTAGCAAATAGAAAGCAAGCACATGTGATTTACAAACCACAAAGCCAATGATTAGCAAAGGGAGGAACGCATTCCCAGGGAAGCTTTCAGAATGCCCACAAGAAGTCCTTAGCAAACCAGACAGCTACACTGCCTGGTAGACTTCGACCTAGAAATGAGTGTTGTTGCTATGGTGATGTATCCCCAAGTAACTAACCTCAGAAGTAAATATAACATTTGCTTCTCAATAATAATAAGATCACTAGTTTGCGTGACTGAGAATGAACAGTTCCTGAGCAGTTCATTGCTCTAACAAAGAAAAACAAAATGCTTTCCCATGCCAGTGATCAACCTACAAAAGGCCTGGATGTTTTTCTGCAATGCAGTACTTTTCTCTTGCGAGAGGAACTGTAGACATTTGTGATAAAAATAGCTGGTTTCTTTGTCCTGAATCAGGTGTTATAGGGACTGCACTGCAAAAGTCTTTATGATGCAGGTGAAAAAAACGGAAGGAAAACAACTGCGATAAACCAGCCTTTCTGTTAAAATGTCAGAGCACAGGAATATAATTGTATCCTAATTTTAGGTTTTTGGCTCATGCCTGTAGGCCTAATGTGATATTTAATTTCAGCCTTTGTATAAAAGGAACAAAATAGTAGCATACCTGAAGGCACTCGCTGTTTCGCTGTACCATTTATTATTTGGAATACATTAATTTGAAAAGACTACTCTAGTTAAAAGCAAAAAAAAAACGTAAAGATGAAAAAACAGTGCACACTCTCAATAACGTAGAAATAAATCACTCAATCTTCTCGTAATATACCTTTTTTTATTTATCAAATTGCAAAGAATCCTTCTGTATTGGGTGTGTTACTAAGCGTGTGAGACGAAAACATCCTTGGTGTTGTGTTGGGGGCCGGCCTACATACCTATGAATAAGTGACATGGATACCATTAGTATGATACTAAGAACAGGCCATAAGCTCGTGCGCTCAGACTTTTTTTTTTGGCTGGGCCACCTGACCTGTGACACCTGTGTTGGATGGGTGTGGGGGTGGTAGTAAAAGCCAGCCGTCTGAGAGTGGCTGGTAGAAACACTAGAATGTGTCCATCAGGAAACTACGGGGCATATTACCAACAACTAGCGATATTTATCGCTAAATGGGCTTAGCGAGGTTTTTTTTATCGCCAAGCATCGCCAGATATTATCGCAGAAATAACGTGCTATTAGCAACGTTTATCTCTAAAGCGATAAAATATCCACCGATAGCGGTGAAATGCATGAATATCCCTGACAATACAGCGATATTCACGCATTAACCCCAATAGGGTCTTAGCCATAATATCCACCTTCCATTGGATATAATGGCTAAGAACTGGCCTGAGCAGGCTTTAGCTTTTGGAGATATTCGCGCTTAGCACGAATATTTCCATCACTACGCCTGCGTTGATAATAGGCGATAGCGATGTTAGCGACTGTTTTTAGTCGCTAAAAGGTTTAGTCGCTAACAGGTTGGATACGCCCACTTTGCATGTCATTAGCGATAAATATCGCTGACATGCAAATAGGGCCCCAAACCGCTCGCTATCGCCTCAAAGCTGACACTAACTTCAGTTAGCGGCAGCTTGCTAATAGGTCGATATAATTATCGCCGCTTAGTGGCCGAAAACGTCCGCTAAAGCGACGATAATCTAATATCGCCAGGCTTGGTAATATGCCCCCAAATTCCTCCCAAAATTGATGATAAAAAAATGCCAACCTGTTGGGAATAAAACAAAACGCAAGATACCACTAAGTCTCTCGCCCACGATAGGCAGTCAGCAGGACAGCAGTGGACAGGTGCAGGTAGAAGCAATCTCTGCACGTGTCCATGGTTAAACTAGCTTCCACTGGACACAAACACAGTGCAGATGGATTCTGGATTCTTTAACAGCATGTCAGTTGGGTCAATATCCACTCACACACTGTTGTACTGTCCTGCGTGCTCTCACAGTGCTGTGATGGTATCAAACAGTTCAAATGTGGGGCATCCCAAGCATGGTTGAAGTCCATTGCAAACGGTTAACAAAGGTGCTGCTTAATCCACTGAAGACAGTCTTGGCGTGCTGTGACCTGTTGGAGTCTCCGTTACATGGCCTGGCTACCTCCTGGAATCGGTCAGTGGGGCAAAGTCATGTCCATCTATCGTGCTTGGGAGTGACCCCTTGGTTGGGTTGCCACTGGCCTGCGCTGGGGCTGCACGTGTCCCTGCATTTAGGCAGCTGCAAGACCATCTAGGAGCCACTACAGACTCACTAGTGCAACTTCAGGGGTAGATATGCCCTGATCAGAACGTGCTCTTGCTATTGGGATCAGGATGCAAACCAGTTGAGCAGGTAGTCACTGGTTCTTCAGATCACTGGGGCTTCTTGTCAGATGGTGTGGCAATTATACAGGGCTCCAGTCTGGTTATTTGATGTCCAGGGATGGTGGTAACACACATGGTAATGATAGAGTGATTGCAATTTGACGACTTGGACGACAGGTGATATGGACTTGCAGGAGTGCGGGTGACGGGACGGACTTCGTGCGCATTTTTATGGACTTGCAGGAGTGCGGGTGACGGGACGGACTTCGTGCGCATTTGCCTTGTCATTGGTGCGGTTCTTCTTTGCATGTGCGGTTGCTAGCAGGGATGCCATCTACTTGAAGCAGCCGGTCACAGGTGGCTGGACAATTGCACTGTGAAACGTGCAGCAGATATGATATGATATAGCACTTTTCTAACATGCGCAAATACTCGAGAGTGTCTTGGCGCATTTATACAGCTTATGTTCGGTACTCCCGCTGTGCTGTCGCCTGTGACGTCACTGCACCCGGGGCTGGCTTGAGTCTGTAGATGCACTCTTGGGTAGTGGCACAAGTCCTCTGTCTGTTCACCCTGTGATCTTGTGCTCTTGCTCATCTGTGGTCATCTGGTCCTTCAGTGTGACAGATCTTGTGACATGCTCTTCTTCAGTGTGACAGGTCTGGTCACACACTTCTTCTTCTTCATCGGTCCTTGCTTATGATGTGGCATCCTGCCACATGTGTTCACTTCACCTTGTGCGAGGTGGTGTCAGGTCACATTTTGCTAGTTTTCCTCACTGGTACCTCCTGCCAGCTCCATCCTGTCCGTAGGACTGTGCCCCTTTTCCCAACTTGGACCACTTACAGGTCAGGTCCTGTCTTTAGGCCTCGGCGCCTTCTCAAATGTGCATTAGTCATTCTGTGGACCGCAGTAGAGGTAGGTGTAGTTTGATTGATCCGGTCTGCAGTCACCTCCATACCTTCTCCTCGACAAGGGGCAACACAGGATCGCTGCGGAAGCAGAAGGCCACCTTTCTTTTGCAGTTGTAGCAGCCTGCCACTGGGGGACATGTGACTCTGCTCATGCCTGTAATGGGCCAATGTGCAACACAGCCATAAGGTAGTATTGGGGGAACTCCCTGGATAGTCTTTGGCCCACTGCGGACGTGTCTCTGCAGTTAAGATGTAGATGCTCTCTTACCTGCATTTAGATCACGGTAGGCCTTTACTCCTCACTGGGGGAGCGCTAGCAACACTGTGACTGTGTCATGGGAGATGAACTATTAGCAGCAAAGCTCTCGCAACCACAAAACAGTATAAAACATACAAAACAGTAATGACAATAAGGTAGCAGAAAACAGCAGATCTTTATGTTCGTATTCTTTTTCAACAGGAAGTTTATTGGATCCACATTCAGCCGACACGTCTTTCGTCGTGTTAAAGTGGAGTCAACACGACTCTTCAGGGCTGATGAAAATAAAATAAAAACAACATGTGTATAGTACAATTCACTTGTAACACATCTTGTACACTTATCAGTGATGGAGACGTGCATGGAAGTGAAAGTGAGTTTCCATCAACGGATTGGTGTGTGCCCAGTGTCCGTTTTAGTGATTAAAAACCATGCACATCCACATTTACATTATGGTGATGGTGGTGCAAGGCGTAGGTAAGTGAAAAAACATCCATATCTGTCTTTTCTATATATAATTTTTGTTAGTACAATATACCGGAATCACGTGACCTGTTCTCTCATGCTCACGAAGAACCCGCGTTTGTGAAGGATCAGGGTGCAAAAAGTGTCATTTGCTTCATTTAATAAGCACACAGGTGAGTATGTCGTGCTCAGTATTAATGTGGGTCTGTTTACAAAAGTCAAGTAACTCATGCAAGTCCAATGCAACCCTTAATACTAATTGTCGCATACCTGGTATAGAGACCCAGGCATCTATGGGTTGATGCGAAAACTGAGTATAGTTGATAAGAGGATCTATGTAACACTAGGGTAAAAACAACGGGAGAAAACTAAGAGCGGGCAAGTGGTTTACAACGTAGGGTGCCGTGCAAAGTATCGCGAACTGTGGCTTACCCTGTATGTAAGTAGAAGGGTGTTCAATATCTTAAACATCCAAAGAACCCTAGTTCCGGGTTCTGAGCTGAGTATCACACAGCTCCGTTAACGTGCGAGCTCAATCAGGCTCGTTAGTACCAAAATAAAACTGCATGGAAAAGGGGAAAAAACAGTAAAGCTATGAAAAAATGGGAGTAGAAAAGAAGCGATGGTGCCATTTCAGTTCTCTGTAAAATAATACGATCAATTCTCGTCCGTAGTGTACATACCTAAACACGTGTAAGTGTATAACTGTACCGGGAGGGGATCCAATGTTAAAGATGGGGTTGGTTCTTAGTTTTAGAATCTCCAGGTTTAGCGCACTAAAAAAACCACAAAAACGGAAGAGGGAGTGAGAGATGCCCAAGAAAAATATACGTTAAGCATCGGCGAAGGCAAGTTCGCAGGGTGCTATGGTCTTACCTGTTGCTCGGTATCCCTCCTCTGTGTGTTCCCGGTCGCCGTGTTCCATGGAGGGACACGTGACCGGAAACCGGAAAGACTCAAATAGTCTTGGTCAATTACTGACTAGACCGTGCCATAAGATTACTGCGCTCTAGGTGGACCTGACCTGAGTTTTCTTCGATATTCCTCGTTTGAGACTGCGCTTGCCCCTGTAGGTTTTGGGTCTGTGGCGCCCCTGGTTAGTGCTGTTCTGTTGCCCTTTCTGATGCGTTCCATCTCTAAAAAAAAGGGCATGTTAATTAGATCAGTATTATCTACTCTTTCGTTCTCAGATTCAACGAGTCCAGTAGAATTTAATGAGGAGGTACTCGTGAATTATGACACTATGCAAATAGGCGAATCTGCTTATTTCCTTATTTGCCCTGATTTCCCTTTTTTCATCCGCAACTAGAAACCTTCAACACAAGGGATCGTACACATAGAATCTTAGAGATCTATTACGCATGCATCTGATCTTATCTATGATTGTTTACAAACATTCTCGGTATGGAGCTCATTTCGTTAACAGGGGTGTATCCGCCTTTACCCGATTATCCTTTAAGTTTGAATGGTGACTTCGTATACGCATAATTTTCCACACCCAAGATGGTGGTCACTTTGGAGCGCAGTAATCTTATGGCACGGTCTAGTCAGTAATTGACCAAGACTATTTGAGTCTTTCCGGTTTCCGGTCACGTGTCCGTCCATGGAACACGGCGACCGGGAACACACAGAGGAGGGATACCGAGCAACAGGTAAGACCATAGCACCCTGCGAACTTGCCTTCGCTGATGCCTAACGTATATTTTTCTTGGGCATCTCTCACTCCCTCTTCCGTTTTTGTGTTTTTTTTAGTGCGCTAAACCTGGAGATTCTAAAACTAAGAACCAACCCCATCTTTAACATTGGATCCCCTCCCGGTACAGTTATACACTTACACGTGTTTAGGTATGTACACTACGGACGAGAATTGATCGTATTATTTTACAGAGAACTGAAATGGCACCATCGCTTCTTTTCTACTCCCATTTTTTCATAGCTTTACTGTTTTTTTCCCTTTTCCATGCAGTTTTATTTTGGTACTAACGAGCCTGATTGAGCTCGCACGTTAACGGAGCTGTGTGATACTCAGCTCAGAACCCGGAACTAGGGTTCTTTGGATGTTTAAGATATTGAACACCCTTCTACTTACATACAGGGTAAGCCACAGTTCGCGATACTTTGCACGGCACCCTACGTTGTAAACCACTTGCCCGCTCTTAGTTTTCTCCCGTTGTTTTTACCCTAGTGTTACATAGATCCTCTTATCAACTATACTCAGTTTTCGCATCAACCCATAGATGCCTGGGTCTCTATACCAGGTATGCGACAATTAGTATTAAGGGTTGCATTGGACTTGCATGAGTTACTTGACTTTTGTAAACAGACCCACATTAATACTGAGCACGACATACTCACCTGTGTGCTTATTAAATGAAGCAAATGACACTTTTTGCACCCTGATCCTTCACAAACGCGGGTTCTTCGTGAGCATGAGAGAACAGGTCACGTGATTCCGGTATATTGTACTAACAAAAATTATATATAGAAAAGACAGATATTGATGTTTTTTCACTTACCTACGCCTTGCACCACCATCACCATAATGTAAATGTGGATGTGCATGGTTTTTAATCACTAAAACGGACACTGGGCACACACCAATCCGTTGATGGAAACTCACTTTCACTTCCATGCACGTCTCCATCACTGATAAGTGTACAAGATGTGTTACAAGTGAATTGTACTATACACATGTTGTTTTTATTTTATTTTCATCAGCCCTGAAGAGTCGTGTTGACTCCACTTTAACACGACGAAACACATGTCGGCTGAATGTGGATCCAATAAACTTCCTGTTGAAAAAGAATACGAACATAAAGATCTGCTGTTTTCTGCTACCTTATTGTCATTACTGTTTTGTATGTTTTATACTGTTTTGTGGTTGCGAGAGCTTTGCTGCTAATAGTTTGTGATAATCTTTCTGATTTTCCTGGAACGGTTTTAGGGTTTATCCGTTCGCTCTTCACGCACCACACCTTAGACATCATCTCCCTACAGGGTGTAACGTATACTCTAGGTAGAGCGCCTTTATCTGAAACTCCTACAAACCCTATCAGCTGCCTCCATGGGAGATGAACTACCTTCCTTGTAATAGTGCCAGTCTTCCTCTGCCTGACATACTGACTTTCTTTCAGGCTGGTATACCACATGTACCATTTTCGTCTCTCAGGGCTGCTGAGGAAAAACACACAGTTTCTTCAGTCGGTCACCAGGGTGCATGTGCTGTGCTTTGTCTTTCTGGTGTCGGTGCTTCTTGGCAGCAGCAGTCTACACTGGTGCATGGGAGACAGGAAGTTGTTCATACAGGTCTTTGGCCTGCTATAGGAACAGGTGCAGTCTTTTAGCCTATATAGATGTAGTCTGTGTGGTGTTACTCAGTGTTGGTGTGTCAAGGTGGCTTAGGCATATTGCAAAGTGGTTCATTGATAGGACGTATTATTTGCAGGGCGTCTGCTCTGTTCAGGTACAGTACCATAGTAGGCCTGTAGGTGGCACTGCAGCCACTCTTGTCAATTCTGCAACAGCTTTCTTCCACTGTGGGCAGTGCTGTGCATAAGAGTTTTTCTCCCTTAATATTGTAGGGCAAGGTAGCAGTAGTTCTGCAGGCTTTTGGCACTCAGGGCGGCTTACCATTTATTTAAAATGTTTTCCCTATTAGCCGTGTCCTCCTCGTGTAATTTAATGTTGATGCCGGGAGCATTGCAATAAGCCACCACAAGGTGGCAATGCAGGGGTGCACCACACTGGGTTGCGTCTCTGCAGCAGGAACAGATAGCCCTGGGTGCGGCTTGGGGGAACACAGCCCTCATCAGGAGCTTTAGAGGCCTAAGGGCGTGGAGATGTGGGTGCGGGGCCATGCAAATACAGGAGCAGCTCCAGTCCTGCTATCTACTGCTGGCTGCAAGGTCCTGCAGCGAGATGCCTCCCACCGATTCACAGCACATCTACACATGAATCACACGGTGGTCTGCAGGTAGGTGACTGGCCGCTGCTGGATTGTGATGGAGCTTTACTGCTGCGTTAATGGAGGCATTCAGTGCAGGAGGGCAATCTTGTTGAAGGAGTAGCCCATCTCACAGGCTAATTGTCGGCCAGCTGGCCCGAATGCAGCTACTTCCTTTGGCAGGCCCTTGTTCCTAAATAAGCCTGGCAGCATGGCCCCTCAACTGCTGTTGTATAGCTCACCTACATGCTGCGGTATTCATCAGGTGGTGACACGGGGACAATGCAGAGGGTGGTGAGTGTGAGCTGGGCGTATGTGAGGCCCTCATGTGAGGGGCTTGTGCGGACCACAGCTTTTTTTATAACCCTGAGCATATGACTACGCTATACTCGCATAGTTTTCACGAAATGCATGTAGCACAGTGCAAAACTGCGTAGCGTAGTTGGCGACTGCAAGCGAGCAAAATGACATTCCAGCAAGACTTTTTCCTCGTTCGCGATAAGCAACATCAAGTTGCTGATTGCGAGTGTGGAAAATAAAGCTCCCGGCGAGATTCTCAATGTGGGGAGGTCAGGTTTCTCATTGCGAGTGGTTGCATATGCTCGAGACCGCTCGCAATGAGAAACTACCAGTCCGGGTTGAGAAAACTGCAGCTCGCGTACAAATCTACTTGAGCGGCAGAAAATGGCTACTTGCACTGTGCAGGATGCCGTTTGCATTGATTGCACAGTGCGGACAAGCATCCGGCACTGTGCAATCAGTGCAAACAGCATTTTCCCTGCCGCACTATGCAGTTCACCTAGCTATGCGTAGATTGCGTAGTGCGAAGTGCACTTCATGTAGCTATGTGTAATACGGCTAGGCAAACTACGCCCAGGGTTACTTTTTTACAAGGATCAGTGGTGCTGCTGGTGGGCAGTTATAGGGAGCTCTGTGCTGCTTCTTCTTACACTGAAGCACCTTGCCAGTCTTGCCAATAGATGACTCCACTCATGCCTCATCAGGAGGGGCCAGGACGCATCGCTCATCAGGGTCTGGAAGATATTGCTGCTTTTCCTTCTTTGTACTACTCGACTCACGGAGTCTCATAGTAAACTGGAGGCAGCATGTGCTGTGAGGTGCTGGAGGGTCTCTTATACCTCATTCTCATGCGGGCAAAGATCGCTCTCTTTTAAGAGAGACAGGACCACTTCCTCGGCAGGTGGAAGTTCGCAGTGCCTACGGAGATGTCCCCGCCTCCATTACGGCAGTTGAGGTGTGAGATGGCACGGTATGTGGGGCCAGACCTCTCATCATCAGTGTTGTGTTGTGGCCCAGAGGCAACATACTAATGAATAAGTGACTTGGACAGGTTAGTAAGGTACTAAGACCTGGCCAGGAGCATGTGCGCTTGGACCTTTCTATTGGCAGGGTCACCTGACCGGTGACACCTGTGTTGGATGGGTGTGGGGGTGGTAGTAAAAGCTAGCGCTCTGGGGGTGGCTGGTAGAAACACTAGAACGTACTAGTACCACACTTATATCACAGTAGTGTGCCAAGAGTAATGCACAGAAATAGGGTCCATCCCGACCATCTAAAGTAAAGCAGTTTCGACATACATTCATCAAAGTGTCAGCGGTAACAGAAGCAACATAACAAACTCTGTGCTCCTGATGACATCACAGGTTTGACCTCTTGCCCCCGACTTGAAAGATAAGCCTGTATGCTGTATGCTGTTGAAGGGCTCTGGTAGGGGATTACAACCTTTTCTATGCCCACCACCCCTAGGAAATGTTTGATTAAGGTTCTCACCCCCTACGCCTATTCTCGTTGGATTACTATTATGCATCAGTACATACTTTGCCTCTTTGTTGCAGCCCCTGAACAGGGCCGGACTGGGAAAGCAAATCAGTCCTGGCAGTTACATCGGACTCGCCCGGGTGGGGGGCACGGGGGTGCTGGTGGAAAACACTGCTGCTGCCTTTTGTTACAGGAGGCTGATTTTGCAGCACTGCTGCAAAATGAGCCCCAGTAACAAAAACGCCACCCCCCCCAATGGTCCAAAACCGGCCCCCCACCCTTTTGGGCCTTCGGGAAAACGCCCAGTGCCAGCTACGGCCAGTCAGGCCTTGCCCCTGAAATGCCTTCCCGCACCCTCTAGGGGCGCGGGTGACCCCCAGAGGCTGGGACCCTCTGTGCTATGGGGAGAACAATGAGTGGAAACTAGAAATTCTGAGGTATCTTTTTTTCTGGCTGGTGCATTTGTGGACCCTCAAACCAGAGGTATCATGAGCACTGAAGGAGTGTGAAAGGGCAAAACTTGAATGGCAGCAACTATTCCAGGTATGGTAGCTGCTTCCTATCAATATCTGCCAAGCAAGCTCCTCAAGTTGTGGCAGGTCTTGGCTATGTCAACAATGACAGATCAGTTGTTCTATGGCCCCTGCATGACTCAATGGCAGAAAAGCAAAACTTCTAAAAAACTTCTTCTACTGCAAGCTCACAGAAATGCCAACAACCTCCTTTTTTAGCATTTGACTTTCAGGCGTAATACACTGAACAGATAGAGGCCGCTACTGGGGTATGGTGTAGTGAAGAACTTCTAGTACAGGCTGCACATGTATCCTTCTCCACACACAGACTGCCCAAGCGGTGTTAGTCCTTAAAGAAACATATAATATTTTATTAAGTGCTATGCCATCAACAATTATACTTGACTGTTTATCTAGGTTACTCTGCAACTCCAATGAACTCTGGACTTTGACCACAATGCAAAGTTTGCATAAAGGGGGTTATCCCAATTGGATAGCCAAGTGCAGCACAGAGTTGCTAATTTTCAAGTTTGCTCAGTTTGATTTCTGATAGTCCTTGTTTTCCTTCTGCGGTGTTGCAGAGGCGGCTGCACACATGTACTGTGCTCTGGGCAGTTGTTCCCCAAAAAGTAGGATGTGGGTGGAGACAGTGACAATGTAGAGTATGCGGTTTCCTAGGTAGCCACAATGGTGGGTATGAATGCCCACCCGTGGAGCCGACCATGCATAGATAGATAAGGGTGCGTGGCTGTTCCAGAGGGTTTGTGGCACCATCTGCACATACTAAGGTGTCAATTGAAGAAATTATAATTACATAAAGCTTAGGGCCCACATGGCATGCACAGTTTTCAGTTACCTGAAGAAATGTGGCGCTGCCAAAGTGAGGCACATGAGCCACGCAAAGTCGTCAGTAGGTTGAGGAAGTCATGCAGGGTTCAGGAGCATTGGCATCATATGATCACTGGGTGCAGAACAGGAAGAATGATGCAGAGTTAAGGCACACCAGCCTCTCACAATTATCAGGCACATAATAGGGTTCTGCAGTGCTGGGTATAGAGACACATGGTTTCTGGATCACTGAGTGCAGAACAGGAAGCAGCAGTGCGGGATTACTGAACACATGGCAGTCATGATCATCAGGCACTGAAGAGGCTGAAGCAATTCAGGGGTTAGTTATAGAGGTCTCTCACAGTCACTGGGAATAGACCAGAACAAAGCTCTCTGGATTTAGAGGACCTGCACAAGGAAGTGCACAGATCAGCTGTCTAGCCACAAGTCACAATCTACCTCTTGGTTTCTTCAGTAACAGCAGATTTTCTTGCCAGATGCAGGAACACAGTTATTTCATCTAAAACAGAAAGAGCCACTCAATCTGTCTGTGGTCCTTACTTCCCCCTACACTAGACTATACAGCACAGCTAGTGAACAATTGAACATTAGGAAATTTGGAGGGATGGAGGGGCCAGTTTACATCCCGACCAGGGGAGACGTGGATTATCCAATTGTCCACCCAAGTACCAAGTTCACATGAGAATGTTTTGGGTGAATGAATCACAGTAAACTGGACTGGTCGGCTTCAACTCCATAGAAAACATTTGGAGTTAACACTGCTACTTTCCCTTTTTGGATTAGAGGTAGACAATTCCTCCTCTCACCCCAAAGCACACGGTATAGGGTAGGAACACAGATGTTTTCTGTGCCAGGTTTTCAGGCCACAGTTTTTTTCCAAGTGTTGTCTGGCCAGGCCATACTTTGATCTGCTGAAACTGGTTCCGTTTCAGCCGCTTTGAACAAAATGTTCCTTAACAAGATGATGATTCATAGCCAGACAGTCCACTTGGCTTTACACAAGTTCCATTGAGGGCGCTGTGGTTCTGAAAATCTGGATTCATATAATAGTTCTGGACTCGAGAATTAAAACTTTGTCGAAACATGACGAATTTGGTATCAAAAGACCGAGAATGACGAGTACATCATGTACATGTATTTTCAGCATACTCGAGTGACGATTTCACCTCGAAATCGTCATTTACATTCTGAACCCTTGGCTCCCATTTATATGTTGCCCTTTACATAGGCCTTAATCCAGTTGAATTTGATTCCACAAGGACACATACTCCTTAATCGACTTTTCCCTGACCTCAGTACAAGTTGGAACCATTGCCCCAGGCCGAACTCGTTAGGTCAGTTCCTTCCCAGTGGCCAAGCAAGATAGCATCTAGGCTCAACAAACCATAAAACCATTTCAGCGCGCACACCTGCCATATCTCGCTCACATCTATCTCCACTCTTTTGCTTCACTTACTTTATGGTGGGGAGGTGCCTGTTTTTATTAGGGGTCCAGTGTTATCTGATGAAATGTTGGGCCTTGCCAAATGATTTGTTGTCGGCAGCACGAAGTGAAATATGGACATGTCATCATGACTCTGCTTTTTCTTTGAACCAGAATATGTTAACTATTTACTTTACAACCAAGAATGTTTTTCCTAGGGCCTAGAATCGTGTATAAAAAGAGAAGCCTGACTTTGTAAAAGTGTGCAGTCTCCTGAGAACATACCCGTATTGTACTTCTAGGACACCTGTTACCTTGGTTGCAGCCAATAAACTAATCTTTGACTTCACCTAGAGGACTCCGAGTTTCTGTAGGTCTGGATCAGGAAGAACCCGAGGTCTCTGGGTGTTGATTCCCTGGCACCGCTGGGTTACCGGTTCTGTGCCGGTTCTTAAAAACCCAGTACCTCAGTTGGCGCCCAACGTTTGGGGCGATTCCAGTGGTACCAGTCAGCCAGAAGATCGTGAGGAGCTTCGCGTGGAAATTCCGGAGGACGGCCAACCACCTCATCGACCCCTGCATGTCGACGTGGTCCGAAGGTCTTTGCTGCGAGGTTCCCCGCTTCCCGACGGCTACAAGGACTGCTGCCCTGGCTATCGCCCTGATTTGGACCCTTGAAGTTTTCGGTAGAGCGAAACACTGAGACGAGTCTTCTGGTGACGTCATCGATATTTCAGTTAAGTATAAGTGGAGCGTCTCCCAGTCCTTAGGTGGACTTACTTTGTGGTATCTTTTGGATACAAGGTTTTGTATTGGTACTTGCAAGCACCATAACCGAAGGACTCGTGTATTCACGAGAAATATCGTAATCGATAATCCTTTGAAGTTTGGAACTAGACTAGAGAGCGAGGATGCCTAGTCTTAGACTTGGAAATTTGTTTTGTCTTGGTAATAATAGGGACTCCCGACTGGAGGACTCATGTCAGGTTCCTCCAGTTGGAACTCCGACTTACGAGCTATATGTAAAACATGGGGTAGGCCCCATCACTTACAACAAAGTATGGATTAAATACACTAGAAAAGATGGTGTTTTAAAATGGCCCCAATATGGTAGCTTTGATTCTGAAATCTTAGACAACCTCGAAGTTAAACTCTTTAAAAAGAAAGCCCGGCCGGCGATGTTTGACTCTTTCCGCTTATGGCGTAAAGAAGCCAAACAAAAAGAAATTAAATTAGCTAAGAAAAATAAGAGAGAAGGGGGACTATCAGTAATGCAAGCTGCTGTGCAGTTTAAAGATAATGAGGAAGAGCAGATGAATGAGCAGTTGCACAGGCAACGTAAAATGGCAATAGATAAGTGTTATCCAGTTTTACCGTCTCTTCAGCAAGAGGCAGCAAAAGAACGTGAAAAAGACCCATTAATGTCGCATTTGCTAAATTCACCACCCCCCTATGCGCAGAATGCCACAGCACCCCCGCAACCTTTAGTTGCGCAAACTACGCCTCCTGCTCCTCAACAGCACTCACCAGCTGTTCTTCAGCTGGCTCCTACTTCTTCGGTGCCGCCTTCTCCAGGCCCACCGACCACTTTTGTTTCACCTGTGTTTTCTACAATTTTGCCTACTGCACTTTTTACGTCTCCTAATGCTCCCTCTACGATTTTGCCTAGTGCCCCCTCTATTTCCCCTGATACCTCTTCTGCTATCTCTACCCCCGCCTTATCTCACCCCGTTTTTCCATCTATTTGCCCTTCAGTTTCACCTTCTATTCGGCAGAAAATGGCCAGCACTGTTACTAATCTTCTTTTACCTCTTTTCGGGTCGCCTACTACGACCCCTAACATGGGAAGAAGACAGTTGCGAAGTCGACTGCCTGATTATCAAGAGAGAGATTCACTGAATAGTTTAGCATGGAAATGGGTCATGGACACTGTAAGATATGATGTACAGTCTGTTATGGAAGTCTTCCATCAATGGGAAGCAGCAACCCAGAGATACGTTTTCGAACAGATGTGTGTTTTCCTTTGCGAGGACTTAGAAGACAACGATCAGGAATGCATCCCACAAGAGATGTGTCGTGTACGGTTTAAGTTTGGAGAGGGTATGATTGTAGGTCCCGAAGTGGAAAAGGCACTTGAAATGTTGTTTATAGAATTGTGTTGCGCGCAGACAGGTGGGTAGTTTGAAATCTGTCCTCTTACCCTCACCGTAAACTGTGCCCCCCACCGCCGCTTGGCGGGCTTGGTTCCTGGGGTGGGCGCCATACTCGTTAGGGGCAGAGCAGCTTCCTTTGACAGCGCGTGACTGCGCATGTGTGTGTGAGGGGACGCCTACTAAATGCTCCTCCCTTTCGGAGCGGGATCGCGGAGCGGGCGCGTCCTCGCGTGGCCGGAGTCGTGCCAGAGTCCTGCCCGTCTGCGCCCGTCCGCGATAGGACGCGCTGGACGTGGCTGGGCTCTGACCCCCTTCCTGGCCGTACTTTTGTGCATCATGCGGTGCTATACCAGAGACAGTCTGGTTGCCATCAACAGTTCCTGCCTGACCTGTACTACACCTCGGGTGGATCCCTTATGCGGCCCGTTTTCGTGTGGTTGCGGATGTTTCACCTTGTCCGCCCCCATACGCAGGAGCTGCCGGGATGCCCCTCGTGCGCCCACTAGCCCATTGCCTAGTATTTGTGTATGGAATCTTAATGCTAGGTCGCTTGTTAAGCACCATCTTGACATTTTCGATCTGCTAGATGGGGAGTTGCCTGATCTATTCTGTGTGACAGAGACCTGGTTGCAGGATGTTGACACGGCCATTGTCAATCTGGCCTTCCCGCCGGAATACTCGGTATTCACCTTGAACCGTACGTCAAGAGGCGGGGGAATAGCTCTCGCGGTCAAATCTTGCTATTCCTGCACGTGGCATGGGCAAAAAATCCCGGGCTGCGAAAGCGCTTTGTTTAAAGTTGCCATTACATCTAACTTCACCCTGTCGGGACTTCTGATATATCGGCCCCCGGGGAGTGAAGTGGCCTTTAGAGCAGCGCTACCGGACGCCATTAGTGAATTGGCTACGGGGTGCTCCAATTTCTCCATCATTGGAGACTTAAATTTGCATTTTGACAAATCCATCAGTCCCTCAGTTTCCAGTTTTTTGGCAGACCTTGAGGCGCTCCAGCTGCATCAGCTGGTGACACTGCCCACCCATTCAGGGGGTCATACCCTTGATCCGTTTTTCACTAATCTTACGGAAGCCTGCGTCACCAGCTATACACCTCTGGCTTGGACTGATCATTATTTGATACAGATCCACTGCCCTATTGCGGCTATTCAATCTAAGCCAGTGGTGTGCTCGGTTCCAAGACGACGCTGGAACAAACTTAAGCTGGATGAGTTTTTCCACCTCCTATCGGCTGACCCGTTTGACATCTTGGGATCGCCTGATCAGGTCTACGATAGGTTCTGCAATTGGGTCTCCAGGGCCTTGGACACCCTTATCCCTTTGGTAACCTGTAAAACTGGAGCTGGTAAAGCCAGCCCCTGGTACGACGACTCACTGCGGGCTCTGAAGGTCTCTTGTAGGCGCGCAGAGCGGGCGTGGCGTAAAGCCTATAACAGCACGAAGAAAGTTCTATATCTGTCGACCGTGAAGGTGTACCATCGGGCGGTATGTAGAACTCGTGCCGCATTTTATGCTGCACAATTTAGGAATAGCTCGAACCCGTCTAAAGCTATTTTCAAGGTATTGAAAGACCTTACTGCCAAAAAAGTCACTACGTCACACCAGAGCTCCGTTGAGCACTGTGAAAAATTGGCAGAGTTTTTCCTGGAAAAGGTGAATGCCATCTATCGGGCCTTTCCTTTAGTCACTCCCTCGGCTAATCCATCTTCTGAGCCGTTACCATCTGAGGGATTACATGCCTTACCTATGTTAACATCTGATAGCCTAGACACATTGGCTCGCAGAGTGAAGTCTGGGTCCCCAGAGGATCCACTCTGCCCTGAGGTGTTCAAGGACCTAGCGGCACATGATATCTCACCGCTATGTTCCCTGATCATTCTGTCGCTTACATCTGGCAAAGTCCCACAGAAGTGGAAGCGAGCCATGGTTCGGCCTATTCTTAAGAAACCTAGCCTGGACGGGAGCAAGCCGGAGAGCTATCGGCCGATTTCACTCCTGCCGTGGCCGGCTAAGGTTATGGAGGCGCACGTAAATGCTGTCCTCTCGGAACATCTCTGCCGCGCAGATATCCTCGACGCTACGCAGAATGGGTTTAGGGCTGGTCACAGCACGGAGACGGCTCTGCTTTATATGGTGGAGCATCTTCGCTCCGTGCTTGACGTGGGACAAACGGCAGCGCTTGTGTTATTAGATCTAAGCGCTGCCTTTGACACCGTCTCGCATCCCATCCTTCTGCTGCGCCTAGAGGAGGCTGGTGTCACCGGCATCGCTCTCGAGTGGTTCCGGTCGTTTTTAACCAACCGGGCCTTTAGCGTGACCGTCCCACCTTATCAGTCCAAATTCCATCCGTTAAACCTGGGGGTCCCCCAAGGCTCCTCGCTGAGCCCTACGTTGTTTAATCTGTACGTAAGGCCGCTAGCTGAGGTTGTCAAACAACAGGGTATGACCATGGTGTCATATGCCGATGACACCCAGCTAGCGGTCACGATCAGCGGGGATGCAGAAGTTGATGCCCCCAGGTTTCAACAAGGGCTGCGGGCGGTCGCCAGCGGGATGACGTCCAACTGTCTCCAGCTGAACGCTAGTAAGACCGAGGTCATGGTTTTTGGCAGACAGCCGGAACTGTGGGGAGAGAGATGGTGGCCGGGGGATTTGGGACCTGCTCCCATCCCAGTCGCCGGTCTTAAGAACCTCGGGGTCTGGCTGGACCCCTCCCTCTCGTTTGTGTGTCACACCAAATGCACGGCCGCATGTTGCTTTGGCATCCTGCGCGGGCTCCGTCCTGTGCTTAAGTTCTTCGACGCTCCTACCAGGCAACTCATGATCCAAGCTACTGTCATCTCTAGGCTGGATTATGCGAGTTCCTTGTTGGCTGGGTTGAATCAGGCTGAGATCAGGCGCTTACAGAGGATTCAGAACGCCGCAGCTAGAGCGGTGGTAGGCCTCCCAAGATTCTGTCCTACTTCCAGTACCCTGCGGTCACTGCATTGGCTCCCGGTGGCCCAGCGGATCCAGTTTAAGGTCCTCTGCGTCGCCTATAAGATTCTGAAGGGGTCCCCAGCAACGATCCTCTTGGTCCTTATGGCCAACTACATTCCAGCGCGACCCTTAAGATCTGCTGACCTTGAACTGGCCGTGGTGCCGCGCTTCAAGCGGAGTAGGGCTGGTGGACGCTCGTTTCGAGTGCGCGCAGCTGTCCTCTGGAACTCTTTGCCCCCAGCGATTCGCGCTATGAGCGATTTGCTTTCCTTTAGTTGTGCGGTGAAAACCTTTTTATTTCCTTAGTGTGTATACATATGTTTGTTCTTTTGTTTAGTTGTGTTGTGCAGCTGCCTTGTCGGGCGCCAGGACGCTCCTTAGCTGGAGCATCTGTGCGCCAAATAAAAACGCATAACATAACATAACATAACATATCGAAGTAAGGGAAACAGTTCTGGGTCACCATCGGAATCTAGTGCATCTAGTAGGAAAAAGGCACGCCAATACCCTATGAGAGAAGTTCCCCCACAATGGAGAGAGGGTGACACAACCGCTAACCCACCTATTTTGCCACATTTCCAGCGTGTATGGGTACATGTCCCATGGAAGCGAGCTGAAGTTTTAGCACTCAAACAAACATTACCAGATCCGCGTAAAAATCCTGCAGGGTACTATAAAGAATTGTCACAAACTGCTGGGTCATGTATAATGAATTTAGCCGATATCGACATGTTATTTGGGAATGTTGTTCCACACCTTTTATGGGGTAAAATTCGTCATGTAGATCATGACCAGGAATTAGGTGATACATGGGCTAATATTACTGCTGCAGATGCCCGACAAGTTGGTGGTGCCAAGCCTGAGCCTTTGATAGCAGAACTCCCTGGTAAAATAGTAGATTACATGAAAACGATAATGCCTGCAATACGCGTAAATTGGGATAAGTTGTCTGCATGCAAGCAGAAGAAGGAAGAAACTGTTTCAGATTTCTTCACTAGATTTGAAGAAACATTCATTGACCACAGCGGTCAAGATATGACCACAGAAGGTGGTCAGAGACTGTTCGTCGATAAATTCGTGCACAATCTGCTCCCAGAATTGTGTAAAAAATTAAAAGATTCAGAAAGTTCTTGGGCAGTCTTATCTTCAGCGCAGATATTGGCTACTGCGCAATATTACGAAAATAGAGACAAAGATGAGAAAGATAAAGTAGAAAAGAAAACTAGAGAACTAAAAACGAAGGTTTTGCTACAGCAAGCCTATCCGCCACGTGGTGGTGGTCATCAAAATAATAATGGTCAGAATCACTACCAAAATACTTTTCAGCAGCCTCAACAGTATCAGAGAAACTCGCAAAGATTCGATTACACTCAACCCCGTGTAGGCCCCAACCAGTGTTTATATTGCAAACAAGAGGGTCATTACAAGTATAATTGTCCTGCCCTGTCACAACGTGCAACTGGTGTTTCTGGTATTAGAGGTCGTGGCAGTCAGCAAGCGCCTAGAGGTAGAGGGCGTGGAAACGCCCCTCAGGACACACGTCCCCTTCCACCACAAAACTCTATGAACAGGTTCGATCAGCAAAATAACGTATCTGACAGGACAGCTCAATACTACGTTGATGAGTATTACACAGAAAATGAGCAGTGGGAGAATGATGATTGCTAGGACAGCCATAGACAAAGAGAGGGAGTTGTTTCAGTTCCAGTAGATCAGAGTGTACCTTACGTTGAGGTGATTACATCAGGTGTGTCAGAACCTTTTCTGTTGGATACTGGTGCTACAAAGAGTTCTATTATGCACTCCAAACTCCCTGGCGCACCTTTGTCTGGCGAAATGAACGTTTCTGTAGGTTTTTCTGGCGCCCCAGTTAGAAATCCAATTTCTGACCCTTTATCTCTTTCTGTTGGTCCTTGTGAATTCGAAGCACCCCTTATTCTGACAACAGGTTGTGGTGAAAATTTGCTAGGGTTAGATTTGCTAAAAAGACTGTATGCGACTTTGTACTGTTCTCCTTCAGGAGTACAACTTACTTTAGGCAAGAAAGTGGTTTCTCCTATGTATTTGTCGAGAGATGCACTTCCGGTGGAATTGTCACTTCTCCCAGATATTCTTTGGGCTACTGGTCCTAATGATGTAGGTCTTGTAGAAATTCCACCATATGTTGTAACATTGAAGTCAAATGTCAAAATGCCACGAATTCCCCAATACAGAATATCTAATGAGGGTGAAAAAGCTTTGCTAGCGATTGTTTAGGAATTGATTGAAAAGGATGTGATTGAGGAAACACGAGGCAATGTTTGCAATAGTCCTGTTCTGCCTGTTTTAAAACAAACCGACCCTTCTCAGCCACCTGTGTACAGATTCGTGATTGATCTTCGAGAGGTAAATAAGATAGTTGTGCCACAATTTCCAGTTGTCCCCGACATTACCACATTATTGACTATGATTCCAGCTTCTGCTTCGTGGTTTTCAGTGATTGACCTAAAGAATGCTTTCTTCAGCATCCCAATTGCTGAGGAGAGCAGGGACATTTTTTCCTTCAGTTTAGGAGGTCGAAGCTTCCGCTTTAAACGCGCTCCTCAAGGCTACTGTGAAAGCCCCTCAATATACAGTCAAGCTCTGAAAACACAGCTTGACACGATTGTTTTGCCTAAAGGTGCCACTCTTGTACAGTATGTGGACGATTTGCTCATTGCTGCGGATACTGAGAAAATTTGTAAAAAGGCCACGTTGACATTATTGCGTCATCTGTGTGATCTGCATCACAAGGTGTCACTTTCCAAGCTTCAATATTGCCGACAAGAAGTGACCTACTTAGGTCACCTCTTATCGAAGGAGGGAAGGAAACTGACCCCGGAAAGAATTCAGGCAATAGCGAAATTGAGTGTGCCAAGAACACAGAGAGAAGTACGTGCTTTCTTGGGCATTACATCGTACTGTAGACAGTGGATTCCAAATTTTTCGTTATTGGCCAAACCCTTGGTGGCATTAACGTGTAAAAATACACCCAATCCCATCCCTTGGTCTGAAGAGTGTCAGAAAAGTTTTCTCGAATTACGCACAGCATTATGTTCGGCTCCTGTGTTAGGTACCCCCAACTACAGTAAGCCCTTCACATTATATGTCCATGAGAAGGAGGGCTGTGCATTGTCTGTGCTGACTCAGGTATTCGGAAGTAGACAGCGGCCATGCGCCTATTTTTCGTCAACTTTGGATCCGGTAGCACAAGCATTGCCAAGTTGTTTGAGGGCCACAGCAGCAGCAGCTGTTTCTATTCGACAGTCTGCTGGTCTAGTAATGAATAATACACTAATCGTGATGGTCCCGCATGCAGTAGACACATTGTTAAATAGGACCAAGACACAGCACTTAACTAGTGCTCGACTGTCCAGCTATGAATTGACGCTGCTAGCGAGCCATGTGCATATAAAAAGGTGCAGTACCTTGAATCTAGCCATGTTGTTACCAATTGCAGAGGAATCGGATGCTTCAGAACAGCACGATTGTTTTCTTAGAATAGAGGAAGAGACGAAAGGGAGAGTTGATCTTTTTGACACCCCTCTTGCTGAATGTGATGGTACATTATGGGTAGATGGTTCATGCTTTAAGCTCCCAAATGGGAATGTGACTGCAGCATATGCTGTCACAACTTTGCACACAGTCGTTGAAACTGCGCGAATACCACATGGTTCAGCTCAAGCCGCAGAACTAGTCGCACTTACGAGAGCATGTGTATTGTCTAGAGGAATGAGAGTGACTGTCTACACTGATAGTCAGTATGCGTTTGGAGTGGCTCACAGTTTTGGACGATTGTGGAGAGAACGTGGGTTCCTGACTTCGCATGGAACTAAGATTCAGCATGGTCAGTTGGTGAATGAGCTTCTTGAATCACTGACCTTGCCCCTGCAAATGGCGATTGTGAAATGTAGTGCTCACAAGAAGGTGACTGATGATGTTGGTCGTGGAAATGCATTTGCTGATGAGACCGCTAAGGAAACGGCAAAGAATGTGATGAGCCGAATGTATGTTGCAGGCCCTGAAAGATGGACTGGCGAGGTTGGAATATGTGAGGACACGATAGAAAGTGTGAAGTCCATCCAAGCCGAGGCCACAGAGAAAGAGTTAAGCACGTGGAGAGAAAGTACAGGAAGAATGGATGCTAATGGTTGTTGGGTTGAATTGACAGAGCACCAGAGATGGTTGTTACCTGATGCATATGTACTTGCAGTAGTTACAATGGCTCATGGAATGGCTCATATCAGCGTGAAAGGGATTTGCAAGTTGTTGGCCCCAGTGTGGAAGAATTCAGGGATTCCCAAGTGTGCAGAGAATGTTGTCAAGAATTGCATGGTATGTCTGAAGCACAATCCTGGTAGGGGAACCCCAACTCCAGCTGGTCATTTTGCACCTCCTACGTATCCGTTCGAGGTTTTGCAGCTAGACTTCATACATATGGAGAGGTGCAACAACTTAAAATACGTGCTTGTGGTTGTTTGTGCCTTCTCAAGATGGGTAGAAGCCTATCCCCTAAAAGACAATACTGCCTTGTCCACAGCAAAAGCCCTTGTAAAAGAGTACTTCCCCAGGTTCGGAATGCATAGAATGGTCTGGTCTGACAACGGAAGTGAATTTGTGGGTCGTGTGATGAAAAGAGTGTGTGAAGGGCTAGGCATTAGACAGAAGTTCCACGCTGCAAATCACCCCAATCAGCTGGATTAGTAGAATGTTACAATGGCACGCTAAAACTTAAATTGGCCAAAATCCAAGCGAGCACAGGTCTTAAATGGCCTGACGCTCTACCCTTAGCACTCCTATCCACCAGAATGACTGTGCATTCGCGAGTGAAACTCAGCCCGTACGAAATTGTCTTTGGCCGGCCAGCCAACATATGGGGAGTGCCTAGGCCCACGAAGTTCAGCGAGCTGCAACACCCTATTTTGCTTGATTATTTGTATGAATTGCGTGTTTTCCATCAACAGGTCCACAACACCCTGCCCCCGGTCTCTGAGACTCCAGGTCACTCCATTGTCCCTGGATCCTGGATCCTCGTAAAGAACTTTCAAAGGACAAAGAACGACCAGCCCAGGTGGACCGGGCCGCACCTCGTCCTTCTTTCCACGAGGTCAGCAGTTCGAGTGGAGGGGAAGGCCAACTGGATCCACGGGGTCCATTGCAAGAGAATCCCTTCACCTCCGCCACATGACCAATGGGTCCAGAAAGGTGGCACTGACTCAGAGCTTACAATTGATGACCGTGTAAAAGAAACTAACCCTGATTGTGAAAGCGAGAAAAAATTTCAAGAAGCTGTGCCACCACCAGAACAGTCGAACTCTTTGGAGCCTGAACTCCTGTTTCAGGACCAGACAATACCAGGGAAAAGACGTTACAATCTAAGACCGAGAAAAACGAACTGAGAAAAGTGATTCCTTTTTAAGATTTTAAAAAAGACCTATGGACTAATAAAAACCTTTTTTTTCTCCCAAACACTTTTTGTGCAGCTCTCCCATTTAGGAAACTTGCTTATTTTTGTTTTTCGAACCGCCATCCGGGTTCCGCTGCTAGGGCCGCGATTGGTTAAAGTCTTCGGAAGTACAGCCAACGACGTTAGGTCGGTGGTTCTGGTCGGTCCAAGGGAGTTGCCCTAGACTGACAGAAGCACTCCTTAGCAGAATCAACCTCCTCGTCGCGGGCAGCACCTTAGAGAGGATGGAGTTTCCTGATGTGGAGAGACCTGCTAAACAAATGAACTTTAAGCAGAGACTTTGTAACACGATGACGAAGAAAAGTTTTATAATATTGTGTATTTTTATGCTATCCAGCGTAATGATCTTTTTGATAAGTTATGTTTTATTCTCTTTCCATGTAACATTTGCGCCCACTGCATCACCCATACCTCCTCCTACTGTTTCCTCTCATTCTTTCCACCCTCTGCCTGACCACGAATCCAATAGAAGGTTAGAATTCATTAATAACTCCTTTGTTCAGTTATTGCACCAACACCAACTTGTAATGAACGCAACTAACTGTTGGGTGTGTGGTCTCATGCCTCACACAACGGATAAAGGTATCCCCTATTTGGTCCTGCCATTTAGTCACAATGGTTCAGTATGGGCATATAGGACAATGTTCATATATGCACGAGAAATCCAACCCCTACGTTCTGTAAAAGACAACCTCAAGACTAGCGCCCTAGTCAAAGGTATAGTTGACATGATCAAGGAAGTAACTTCTTATGAAGATACCCCAGATGATGAGATACTTGCATATGTAGGTTGGAACGTGACCGGATATGGCACTACTTTAAGTGAGAAACAGCAAGCCAAAAGATCATCCCCTATCTGGATCGTACCCCATCAAGGTCACCTGTGTCTGCAAGGTATTGGCAAGAATCCCAGAGCTCAGCTAGGGAAGAGTATCTGTACAGAAACGTATGTTTTTGGATCTCAAACTTCCCCAGCGTTTTTAGCCGCTAAGGGTACTTATTTCATCTGCCATGATAGAGCCTATACATGGTTGCCCCCTGACTTCTCGGGCTCATGTTTTGTTTCATTCCTGTTACCTCCCACCTACACAGCAGCGGGAGATTACCATCGGACAAGGGTAGTTAGAGGTGTTTTGAGTAAAGAAGACACTGCAGGTCAAGAATTTGGGGACTTTGCAAAGGGTTTTCTGCCGTTCTGGGGATCCATGGCTAACAGTAGAAACATAAGGCAATTAACAAGGGTAGTTGAATCCACCGTGATTGAAACTGCTGGTGCCCTTAGTAACCTGACTGCTGAGCTCCAGTCGGATCGACTTATGACCCTTCAGAACCGGGTCGCTTTGGATGTAATACTTGCGGACCGAGGTGGAGTATGCAAATTGATCCAGTCTAGTTGTTGCATTTTCATCCCAGATAATGCTCCAACCGTGTACAGGGCCATCTCCAAATTACATAAGATTTCTGAATCTATCCATGTGGATAAAGGAGATTGGTCGTTAATGGGATGGTTCTGGGAACTGATATCTGCCTGGGGATGGAAAATTCTGATGGTCATTGGGATGGTCTTAGCCATTCTTTTCCTGTTCTGTCTATGCATACAGTGTGCTCCTGCAATATGTGGCCTCTGTGTTACATCATGTGTAAGAAAGCCTGTGTCAAGAGATGAACTAAGCACTAGAATGATGTTACAGCAACATCTCAATGACTTTACGAATATCGATCTGGACTCAGACTAACACGAAAATAGATTAATTGCCTATGTAAGGGCAAAAGGAGGGTTTGTGGTTCTGAAAATCTGGATTCATATAATAGTTCTGGACTCGAGAATTAAAACTTCGTCGAAACATGACGAATTTGGTATCAAAAGACCGAGAATGACGAGTACATCATGTACATGTATTTTCAGCATACTCGAGTGACGATTTCACCTCGAAATCGTCATTGACATTCTGAACCCTTGGCTCCCATTTATATGTTGCCCTTTACATAGGCCTTAATCCAGTTGAATTTGATTCCACGAGGACACATACTCCTTAATCGACTTTTCCCTGACCTCAGTACAAGTTGGAACCATTGCCCCAGGCCGAACTCCTTAGGTCAGTTCCCTCCCAGTGGCCAAGCAAGATAGCATCTAGGCTCAACAAACCATAAAACCATTTCAGCGCGCACACCTGCCATATCTCGCTCACATCTATCTCCACTCTTTTGCTTCACTTACTTTATGGTGGGGAGGTGCCTGTTTTTATTAGGGGTCCAGTGTTATCTGATGAAATGTTGGGCCTTGCCAAATGATTTGTTGTCGGCAGCACGAAGTGAAATATGGACATGTCATTATGACTCTGCTTTTTCTTTGAACCAGACTATGTTAACTATTTACTTTACAACCAAGAATGTTTTTCCTAGGGCCTAGAATCGTGTATAAAAAGAGAAGCCTGACTTTGTAAAAGTGTGCAGTCTCCTGAGAACATACCCGTATTGTACTTCTAGGACACCTGTTACCTTGGTTGCAGCCAATAAACTAATCTTTGACTTCACCTAGAAGACTCCGAGTTTCTGTAGGTCTGGATCAGGAAGAACCCGAGGTCTCTGGGTGTTGATTCCCTGACACCGCTGGGTTACCGGTTCTGTGCCGGTTCTTAAAAACCCAGTACCTCAGCGCAAGGTCATTTAAAAATAGGAGCAATGAAACTGAAGGGAAGACAAGTAACTCTGGCTATCACTAAAGCGTCCTACAACTTTACGGATTACAGGGGTGACCCCTACAATGGTACACTACTGCACACATATACAGCATAGGTGAGCACACTCAAGCACACATCACATTGGATTGTCCCTAACACCACAACAGAGTCTAACACTTTGTTGGTGAGCAGTATGTTATAACAAAATACAGCAGTGGTCAAAAGACTTGAAATATGTTTCTTGCAACAGAAAACATGTTGTATCTGCCATAACTGCCATAACAATTGTCATATGGACACTGCCTCGCAGGGCATTTGACCTACCAGTGTCCCTCATTAATATCCATGAGTGACACCAGGAAAGAAGAAGCAGAGAGCAAAATGGAATTGGTCACAGAGTTGCAGCTCATCATAAGTTCAGTAGTTATGTTCAACATTGAACACATAGTGAGTGACACATTGTTTTGAAGCAGTGTGTTTACTAGTGAAAGGGAAAATGTTACTACTTTATTATTTTATTAATGCTCCATATGACAATGGGAATGGTTTCAATTGTAACATGTTGCTATAAAATCAGAACTATCTCAATATCTATGGAACAACCAGATTTTCGTGGATCTGTTTTAATCTAGATGGGATCAGGACAATAAAGGATAAAAGTTGTGATGATGAAAGATTTCTTGATTTCAAGTGAGAATGCGACAGGGAAGGAGGGCAAATCGTTTACATATTTTTGTTATCTATGGATAAGACTACTATTACACAAACAATAAACGACCCTAAAGCCAAAAGAACAGATTAATAAAATTGCACTCCAGGACAGGATCTTTTCCCCTTATTATTTCTATTGCAGTTGAACTTTTCTGGGCAAAGACAAAATGTGCATCTATAAATAGTAGCAAATAAGTGGAGAGCCAGAAATCTGGCAGAGACTAATGAAATAGATTTATATAATTTATAAGAAGACCAACCTTAAGCAGAACATGTTTTACTCTAATTTATATTACTGATACACATCTACAGAATTGCTGAGGAAAATTGATTAGCTGAGTGACTGGATTTGGAAAATACAGCCTGAGATTAGGTTTTCTACTCTCCTGTGAAAGTGCTGGCTTAATGTCAGGTTACCAACTACAGACAGGAAACCTGGTAGACTGATGCCAAAAGTGATTCTTACTTTTGAAAGTATAATTGTGACTAGGATTAATGTTCTACTCAAAGAACATATGTAAAATATAATATATTTGTAGATGAAAAATTGGTTCTAACAAACTTACCAAGTAACAATAACATAGTAGTCAAATCCACAGATAAGGGACGGGGCATTGCAATCCAAAACTGTACTGACTGTGATGCAGAAAGTGTATGCCAACTTAAGAATACTACCCATCACTCGTGAGATACCTGTAGATACGCATGAATATCCAGGAGGTATCTGGTGGCCCTGTTTTTCATTAAAAGAACAGACTGAAGCACCCTGGTCAAAACAGAACAAATGTTGTCTCAAAGTCTTCAAAAGGCAGGCTCATAAAGCACTTGTATGCTGCAGCAATGCTATGTGCATGGAGGTATGTAAAGTGAGTTAAAACCGATCAATGTAAAGGGAGGTTTGGGGCGGGTACCCAGCATCTGGACTACTTCTAAACAAAAATAAAGGAAGGAGAATAAAAAAAGTAAAGAAGTCTTAGAGCAACTCTAGTGTGTGGGTAATGGGTAATGGATAAATAAACAAATCGAATGAAAGTAGTTAAAAGAAACTATAAAAGTTAACCCTATGAATCCATATTGACAAAAAATAAAGATAAAGAGATAAAATAAATAAGCTAAAATAATGCATTAGGAGATAAGGCTCAGACCACAAAGAAGCAAACAAACTGAAATAAAAACTGCCATACGTAGAGACTTGTGAGGTGCTAGTCCGCAGCGAAACAAGGATACTGTGTCTTAGATCTCCCTCTCATGTTGTATTTTGAAAGGCATTTAATTCCTATACTGACTAATCCATGAAACCCTTAAAACTGTAGTTCATTAGGGAGATGGGCAGGACCCATACTAAGGGAGTCGTGTTCTACCTTTTTCCAACTAAATTCTTCTCGGTGGTCACATCCCAGGAATAAAAAACTGAAATTGAGTTGTGCTTGACAACATTAATCATGTTATGGTACGAAGAGCATGGCATGACCATGCAGTGCTGTTGGCCAACAACTATTTCACTTAAGAGGGCCTTAAAATCCCCCACACAATGGTATACCTCTGCACGTTTTGGATGAATGCAGATCACAACTCATTGCAACAACTCATATGCAGGGGGCAAACATCTATACAGTGTACGTAACAAGTTATTTTGTGTGCCAGAACACTCTGGATACTCAAGGGTTATGCAGAGCTTGCATATACTATTTGAATCAATGGGAGAAGAAAGTTGTGATTGCTTATATGTTTCATACCAGGTACCTTCTGAATTCAAGGTGCAGACATAACACAACTGTGAAATGACTTGACAGTCTTAATAACAGTATTAGCAAATAGCAACCCAAACTCTCTCATACAACTTCAAACCGGGACATATTTGCGATATCAATAGAAAAGAGTACCAGTAAAAACAAATAGCAAAAATGTGGGAAGGAAAAGGATCACAGCGGATAGGGATCGGAGATACTTTGGTGAAGTTAATCATTGTTTGACTGGGACATGACATTCAAGGCTGTGAAAAGAGGGCATGCATTGTGCTGTTTTTGCTTTTGGGTTGTGGACAAATAATTGCTGGAACTTGCTGCTGTATAGTTTAGTTCTAAATTTATGTATGTATGAAGATAGTCTTACAAAACTGAATATGAGTTGTTCCCCAGAAATACATGAACTGACTGATTGATCAGGCTTGCAAGTATTCAAGGTAGCATTGCTGAACTTTTTTGAACAGATTCAAGGAAGGACACAACCCATTAGGTAATAAGGATGTGAACGACTGCACTTCAGTAATGATGGGACAGATGCTTTTCCCAGTGCAAATGGAAAGACTGACAATGAAAAAGAAATCTTTCATGCACCAATTTGCAGATTTTGGAGATAATGATCAAAGGAATTGCTCGTTCTCGGATATAGCTGTACTGAAACTTATCGGTCAGCCCATGACAGCTTTTGTATTAGAGAACAATTTTCCTCTGAAAAGACAAAATTCTGATTGAAGTATTATTCACTAGAACTGCATCCTACCTCCTTTTATCCTTCGACTCTGCCAGAGTTAGACTTTGTTATAGAATGTTTTGCGAGTCAGCGTTTCTTTCTAGTTTGATACATCTTATACAAGTGTTTAGTTTCACCCAATTCTAGGCTATCGCCCAACATATTCACAAAATGTACATTTTACCTGATTGGAATATTATTAATTTCTATTTTTAAATGGTGGCTAACTCTATTGTACGGATAACTGTAAATATGAAGATTGTAAATACATCTGCAATTCCTCATATCTATACTTGTATTGGGTGGTATCTTCGAGGTAGTCACCAGAGTGGATTTAAGTACAGCTTATCGAGCACTAAATTTTAATTCCTTTAAAGTCACTCTTATTCCATGTATGTTCCCATTTCAGAATTAAATTTGCTTTGTTTCTTAGAAACTGCATTTTTTGCATTTTGTAGCATGCACACAATGCACATTCTGAAAGTAGCTCACGTAAAAACACGTTCTCGCATGCAATAAAATGATTACTCATGGATTTTAGTATTTCTGAAGCTCTCACCATTGCTGGTTTACTACATTAAGAATATGTTTTTAGTATACTAGAGGTTGCAGAAGTCTTTCTCAAAAACAACCTCAGTGGTCTGTAAAAGGAGGACATTTTTTTCACATGATCAGCCTTAATATTATCTTTACAAAAGATGTGGAACACTGTGGCCCTGATAGATGCTTATTTTAGTGCCATGGTAAGCAGTCTTATGACTCCTAGGAGACCAGATGAGGGAGTGGAACCCTGATCATTTTATTTACAAACAAAGAATTATAGGTATTTAAAATGAGACAGAAGTAATTGTACAAACTTTGATAATTGCAGTAATCACCAGAACATTGATTTGTTTATTATGAACAATAAACATTTTACTTAAAATGAAGGCAAATATGTTACAGGTTGTGTGTAGTCAAACCCATTTTCTAACATCAATTTTTATATAGGGTGAAAAAAAACTGATTAAAACAAAGTATTGGGAGTAGCCTCTTGAATGCAATAGGACAAGGCCAGGCATGGAAAGAGCTTGAAATGTTTACTTAATCTTCATATATCATTCTTCTCTGTCAGTTTACACTACACTGGTTTCACATTATTTTTTTATTATTGAGTTTTATACACATGACCCTTGCAGGTTTCAGAGCGCTGTACACCATGGTGACAAACCGGTGCCTATATACAAGTGACCCTTTCAGGGAACTAAAGCATTGTACATCAGGAAAGCAATCATGGTAATATACAAAGCAGGAGAACTTTAATGAGATAAGCATATAAAAGTGATGATTACGAGGCTCAAAACGCTGAATATCAGAAAGCACAAAAGTGAGTGTACTCGAAATTTATGTATCCAACCAAAAGCATTAGATCCTCTGCCATGTACCTCCAAACAGCTGAAGCATGGAGCCAGATACTTGGGAAGTTTGAGCCCTAAGCTATGAAACACCTTGAACCCACACCTAAGAGTTGAACTGAACTGACCTTCAGGAAATTTAAGAAAACTGAACTCTTCACACTTGTTCTCAAGTCCACTCTACACAATAAACTGTCTTGAGCTTTCTCCATTTGTAAATATTTGCTCTCTCTGTGGAAGGATAAACACCACAGTATTAAGAAAATGGTGTTATAACCATTCACAGATTGATAAGCAATTCTTTCACAGATCACAGATATCTTTTGACGTAAGCATGATGTATTACCACAAATCTGAAAGCTCCAAATTAAACTAGCAAAGTTTTTGGTTTTGTATACAGGTGGTAGCACTTGGTCCATATAAAATAATCATTTGCAATTGTTTAGCAACACCCAATTGTAATGATCTCATTAATTGAGACGGGAGCAATAAAGAAGCAATTACTTTTTCACACAAATCTACTTCCTTCTGGCTCATATTTTGTTTAATAAATAATTATATATTGAAGTTCGTATGTGCTATTTGTCAAATTACTTTAGGTTAATCTACTGTTGGAACTTGGTCATGACTGGAGGAAGGTCAGATGTGTCTTGAGAAGGTGTACTTTCTTTTGAGCATCAAACGGGAGGGGAGCTGGCCATGCTAGTCACCAATACTCAATATCCAAATGAAACAAGCGATGGTGACAAGACTATCTAATCCATAATGTAATGTGCTATTCCTATGTTTTTCTGTAGTTTATGGTACAGAAATGAGCATGCACACTCAGAATATGAGTGAGCGATGTTAAATTGAGTCTTGAGCCATGTATATAGCGAAATTATGTGGAACGAAGAAAGCTTGGAATGAAATTCATAGTAATGTATGTTAATCTGTAATCTCTATGAAATATAGTACTTGCCTTGAAAATAGTATCTTGATTAACTGGTACATCCTATATATATTATACCGTTTGGTATACCCTGAAGGCCACACAACTGGAAACTGGAAATCTATTAAAAAAGTATCACAGGAGAGGGCTCAAAATAGCAAAATGGACTATAAATAATCCTACTTCGAAGATAAGATATAATAAATCTAAAAAAAGCACATTATGGTAAAATATTTAATGTTGTTGTTTTTTTTTAAATACGTTGCTTTGACTTTAAATGGCCAGGGTATATGACAGCAGTGTTCTATTTAATTTATATTATTTCACTTAGATCATGATCCATTTCATATCATTTTTCAAAGAGAAAATACCAGCAACCAACATTTGACTTCCACTTGATGAAACGCAATGGCCTTTCAATAAATGTGGTTGATGTCACGCAGAGGTTTTGTTAAAATTATCTATCAAATTATTTCACCCCATCTCTCCCTGATAATTCTTTCACAATTCTTTCAGAATGTCAGCTGAAAGAGTATGAAACTTAAAAGTCCCTTGGCCAAATCCCTCATCACTGAAAGAATCGTACATTTTAAAAGTTCAATACACATTGCATGTTCATATAGATCACATTAAAAGTACACATAGCATTCCCATCCATCTTCTAATCGATTTGACTTTCTTTTTAAATTCCACTTACACTGACCTACACTTTCCATTTCAATTACATTTTTGTCATGCTTTCATACCATGTCGATGTTATAAATCTTGCACTGGTGCTCAGATATTTTTTTCAGCCACATTTCTAGATTCTCAAATTCAGGAGTTGTGGTTAATTGCTCAGAAATAGTTAACCTTTAAGAGTTTATCATCCGATGAGAAAAGAACTATAAAATGTGCTATGAAATCTCTTATAAAGTTCGTGCAATTGAAGATAATACTTGTTTAGCATATTCATTGCTAATAAATGTAGATCCTTTTATACTCACCAGATTTGTGTTCAGCAATTGCACCTATTTCTTAAATATTTTAAAATGCATTTTCAAGAATATAATCTACATTATGTTTTCACAAATATGAACATTACTATTAGAGATGTTAAGCAGCAACAATATAGCCTAGGAGACTATTTGGCATTGGCAAATATTCAAATAAACAACAAGACAGTCTTAAGAAAAAATAAACTCAGCTTTCTAACAATATGTTCAGATCTCGAAATCGTCAAGATGCTCCTGGTACTTAGTTCTAAAATGTTGTAGATTTTTCCATTATATTAGACCTTGTCAGTTGACAAAAGTAAGCATTGTCATCGTAAGGATTGGGATCATATTTCTCCTGTCAGTGGCAATTGGAAAGTGAAAGGACAAGATAGTAAAATTGATTTTTCTAAGACTCCACAGGATCAGCCCGGGTGGGGAGGGGGCGTGGGAGACTACAATTTTGCATGGTTTCCTTCAGTGTTGCTTTTCAAAAGAAGAGGAAGGACTGAAGGCAACTCATACATACACTGATATGAAGCACTCTATGCACTCTACATCTTATCCCATCCAACCGCGGTCCATGCAGGTAACAGAGGTGTGGCCGGGTGAGGAGGGATTTTGAGGGACGATGCCGAGGGAAATCATCATTAGTACTTTGACATTGACTGAACATCATATGATCTATCCCCTTTCGGCTCGATTACAATTTGGTTGGAATTTTCCGACCCAGGTATAATCCTCTGTTTATGCAGGGATCGGAATTCCGAGTCGGTGTTATTTACCACATATGGCAATTATCAGGTCTGTTAAATACCTCATCCTTCATTAAATTTCATTATCTCAAATCTGCCAGAATTTAACAGTGGAAAAGTGTTTGGAATTTACAGTAGGATTTGGATTTGATGGGGATAAATACCAAAATCCATGTTATTCCTCATAAATCCATAATAGGTATTATTTATCGCACCCAGTAAATAACACACCCTAGGGTATAATTATTTTTTTCGTGTGATAAATAGCACCTTCCTTCCGACAAACTTAGTCTGAAGGTACTGCAAGTTACATAATTGATGACACAAGCTTTGGGGATAGTTTCTGTATTTTGACTAGGAAACCCCATTCCTTGTGGATTTGTTTCAGTGACACCCTCTTGATTTTCTCTCACCAAGGCGTATACAGATGCTTATATCGCTACAACAGAAAGAGCTTTCCACTGGGCAAAGCCAGTTATGGTTTACTGAGAAGGAATGCATTTATAAACTGCTTTCAAGCACTTTCCTAATTAGCACCAAGTTCTGGAATGGACATATCTAACCAAACCTCTATTTTTACCAAACAAGAGCTACACATTCAAATCCCATCTCCTCTGAAACCAGCCAGCCATTGTGGAACACCATCCATTAGATGAATCCACATCAGGACTGTTTAGAGCAGATCTGTGCTACTTCAAGGAACAGAATGAGGTGCACATTTAAAGCTGCAGGTGTGTCTCAATTGGGAAATGGAGAGTGTCTAAGCGGACAAGAGTGTGTAAGCAAAATACCGGAGGTGGCTGCTTAAGCTGGGTCTGGTGGCCCAGTGGACTAATGTGCCCACTGTAGGGGCCTGTGTTTGACCTCATGGTCCCATGTTAAAATCCTGGTGGGTCCACTCAGCCTTTCATCCTTCTGAGGTCGATAAAATGAATACCATTGGGTTGGATAAAAATAAACATCTGTTATTCAGCACCAAGAGGCCTTTCAGGGGAACATCTGGGGCAGTTGCAAGTGAGATGCTCTGGCAGGGGCCTTTGTTTATGATTTGGGAATGGAATAATAAGGAGGACTGAAAGTCAGAACTGAAGTTCATGGTCAAAGCTGTGTGTCACTGGACTGGATACCGGGGGTCTTATAGTCAGAAGTGAGATTTATTTTATATGTGGATGGAAGTGCGGGCACCCATTGGATTCTCACGTAGGGAAGGAGGTGCACTGTCTGAGCTGTGTTAGGGCAGAGTCCTGCACCTAGGTATGAAGATACACTTGGCGACACCATTAAGTAGGCCACTGCGTGACCCCTTCCTGCCTACTACTCTCCGGTACCAACTTGTATTTTGTTTCTGTTTCAGGTAGACAATACTGGTGTATGTATATACCGCTCTGTTGAGTCTGAGTATATGATCTCCATGCTGCGGTCTTGAGGTAATAACCCTCATTAGGTGAGCCACCAGAAATGATGTACATTGGTGCACCCATGCTAAGACCTGTTCTCAGTGTCAAACCAACTGAGCTGCAGAAATCCTGGAACCGCCTCCTTCAGCTCCAGGCAGTCATCTGGATTTGACTTTGGCATTGGGCTTTTTGTGTCTCAACCCTTTTCATAATGATGTGCATGAAAGAAATGGGATGGACACCCCAGAAACCAGATCAAGCATAGGCACATGCATCTTTTCCCCACTTAGCAGTCAAACATCTTTTTTACCAGCCAAAGAAAACTGAAAAGAATGTTTGATTACCTAGTGAGTGAAATCACCCCAAAAATCATACATTTTTCTCATATGCAATGATGGCTCTCCTCTCGAGAGGAGCCATGGTCACCTAAGCCTGGTGAAGGCACCGACGTTTGAAAGGAAGGGGTGGAATTGAAGAGGTAGAACCACAGCTTAGCATATCCATTCCTGTCAGACACAGATCTCGGTCTTGAACAAAGTTTGAAAAACATAGACACACATAATAAAAATGGATAGTCACATGCAAACACGTTGTCTCTTTTTTCTCTCACACTCTTAGTACTACTCAAACCAGTGGTAATTTTGTAGCGTCTAAGGGCCTCTGTTAGAACTTAGTGGAGTAGAAGCCCCACTGTAAATTTACATTTCTTCCCCCGCCAAACTCAAGGTTCCCCCGCCTCATTCATAGGCAGGGTGGTGTCAGGTTTCTAGTAAGTGGAGCTCAGGTTTGCCACCACAAGGCCATTATTCAAGGAAAAACAACCTATTTGCCCCCCCTACATACATTTTTCTTGTCCAAGACCATCAGGAAACACCTGGCGGTCCAAATAACTCTATTCACTGGGAGACAAATTCAAGTGCATCAAAGCCATTTGGTTTTTGTTTCAGGAAAACAAAAACTTGAGCCAAAATAACATGGTGGCCGCTGGACATACCTTTTTGCTTCTCTGCAGCTACTGCAACACTGCACCAGTTGATACACAGATGTCAATGTGTGCATACATATGAGCTACAAAATCTGCCTCATGGCACATCAGAGCGGGCACTGAGGTGAATTTGACAACCCACCATTTGTAAATATTGCAAACAAGGAAACTTACTGGGGTAAAATAAGAAAATATGCAGCCTAATGCATTAATTAAAGGGGGCTTTTGAAATATATGGTCCTGCATGCTTCACTGCAGATCAATACATCTGTGAACTTTCTATGACTGGAAATCAAGAGAAACTCATAGACTTTTAAAAACAATCAGCCGCTCCTGGCCACTTTAACCCCTTGCATGCTGATGACGGCCCCCGGCCGTCATGCATCACGGTGGGCGTGTGCTGATGACGGCTGGGGGCCGTCATGATCCCGCCCACTCTTCAAAACGGCCGCACAGCGCAAAAATTCACGCCACATGCAAGGGGTTAAACTACTGTCCATGAAGTCCAACCCATAGCACCAACCGTAAGCCCTGAGGCAAGGAAGGCTCAAGGCACTGGTGAACCTTTGTGAGTCTCATTTCTCTTAGCAGAGTCTCTCTCGGGGTTTGTTAATCAAACGTCTTGGAGGACATCTTCATTAAATTTAGATTCACAGCTTGTCACACAATATTTTGCACTCGGTGTGAATCTCACACACTGCTGCACCCTCTCTTACATTTTAGACAAACCTCATAGCTTAGAGTAGAGTTTCACTCATTGGGGGTGAGTTTCACTTCTAGAAGTACTGCTGATTGTTTGCAAGTAACACTTTCGGGAGGCCAACCTCACTCACTTGATGCAAGTTCCACAGATCAAGGCACCAACTTACTCAAGTCAAAGTCAAAGAAACGTTATTTTGGCACTATCAAAATAGGCCACAAAAGTACATAAAGCAGATAAAGTGTCATAAAGTTAAAAACAACAAGTGGCTAAAACAGTCACTCTGTGCCCTATAAAATTAATAGGAGTCTAAGATGTTCTTTCTCTGTGACGGGAAATAAGCAATAAAACAATACATCAGAAGACAATATTAAAAAAGGAATACACCAGGTTCATGAAACACACATCAGCGAAGCATAGCCTCTTCCTGATACGAATTGATTTGCAAATAAATGAGGCAAGACTAAAACAAATAGCTTGAGATTCCATAACACACAGAAAACGCATTGCGGCTTTATGATCCCTGATGTTATGTTCGATAAATAGGGGTTGTCAAAATGTCTTCCTTAGATCAGCATAAAATCGACAGAAAAGGATTAAATGTAAAGTACATTGTTTAGAGTTTCCATCATACTGACACGGGGTAGCTATTAAATCCCATTGGTTATTTTAGGGAAAGAAACAAGGTGGCATACCATGCTCAACTGTAATCAGGTCAGGGCGAAGCGATGTTTATAATTTGTTACCCAGGTTAAGTATAGGAAAAGTATATGCCATATATGCTGTTCCTGTTTGTTTCTTTCTATCGGCAATGGCTTTGTGTCTTGTCCTTGCATCTAGTGGGGCAGCCTTGATTGCTGATTTCTCTAGCATTAAGATGTTGGACGGATCGAGGGATTTCCACATACCTCTGGAGGCTGGTCTCCAGGGTGAGTTCTGTGGTGCAATGTTTTTCGCTCCTCTGAGATGAGTGATCCAGTTAACCAGCCTTTGTATGAAGTCTTACTTGTGTCTTTTCAATTGGCTAGGGCCATTTTGGCTAACCTTGTAACAGAAATGCTTATGTTTTGCATAAAAATAAATAAAAACACTTTGAAAAAAAAAAAAAAGATCTTGGACGGTTCTTGGAGTTCAGGGAAGCCGAATGTCAATTTGAGAGTGTTATTAGTAAAAGACAGTCAAGGTATTTTAAAAATGTGATCCAGGGTTAGAAGGTCCAATATAAAGGCCTTTGTGAGTTCGGCCTCGGGTTTGGCCCATAAAGAGCAGTTTCAAGTGAGACACAACATATTATTAAGTGTCTGGATGCATCATGTTACCACTGTCTTCTCAAAAATATCTTGGGATGTTGATCCTGCAACTACTCCTGGAGCTGGAGATTTTAAAACTTTCTTACCTCACCATGAACAAACTGGAACATTTTACTGTTGCCCTCTGAGAGCATATGACACTATAGCAAACTTTGCTATTAAGCCACATGCAAAGGTTTTCAAATGTACTTTTTTACTCTCTTTTATTTTTTCCCAAGAGCAGGGTGGGAGAACACTCCATAAGGAAATGTGTCTCAGTTGTGAGCAGCTATTACCCTCCACCACTTTAAAAGATCACCAGTTGCCAAATCAGGTGGTGTTAAAGCTGTCTTGTATTATCCTTATGGTTTTGGATGGCCCTTATTATTGTACACTGTAAGCTGGGTGTGTGGTAGCTTTCCCTGATGTCCCACAATTTTCACCTAGTAGAATTTGTAGTATATGTTTCCCATTTAGCCTCTGATTGCTCTTTCTGTACCCCTCCACTAAGCTTTGCCTGCCACTGCTGCCTAGCCTAGTCTTTGAGACCGCCACTCCCTGGGCCTGCCCTGCTGCTGCATATGGCTGGCAGTAAGCCTTTCCGTGCTACCCTCCAGAAGCAAGATCTCCATATTGTAAGGTTTGGTCTAATGCTAAACCTGCTGTCCTTGACATCCCAGCCATACACTACTGTGATAAGGAACTTGACTGGAGTGGACACCATTCTCCATCACACAAACTATCATATTGGAACCCTTGTTGACTGCCTGGCACACAATCAACCTGGAACCTTGAAGGTGGACTGTCCAAAAATGGATCAACCGCAGCTGAGAAAAGAGCAAATTGTATAGCTTGAAAATAGTTCTGCAGATAATATCAGGTAATACTGAATTCCCAGCTAAGCACCTACCTTTATTTCTCAGGATGGTAGAGGAATAGGGAGGGTCTTGGAGATAAGGGGCAACTGTGCTTGCTCTGTTTCTTTGGATTTTCTGAAGTGCCCCAGCTCCATAAAAGGCACTGTACAGATGCTTTCCCAGTGACCTTCCTTGGGCATTATTTTTAAACTGGGACCTATCTTGAAGCATCCAGTTTCAAATGTACAATTCAGTGACTCAAGCCTAGCACACAACATAGTGCCAAACAGGCACAGTGCATAGCTTGAGTGCACAGATACTAGAGTATGTCACGTGACTTTGGGCTCTAGTATGTATTTCTTATACAACCTAGCTGGATGGCATGTGCTTGGGAAGGGGGTTTAAGATTTTTTTTCACCAGCTTATGAATCTATGTGCACTTAAATGCGACCAAGAATGTTCATCAATTTACCCATCAGCCTGTCGAGTTCATTTCTCTGTCCTTTCTAGTTGGGTACACTCTTGTTTGTTAGGAATCCTCAAGCTCATACCCACATAATATAAATGACTAAGCTACGGCCTGTGCGAACCCTCACACTTACTCTCACCGTCACTCTAATTAAAGGCATCACCTTGCAGCTAACCCCAATCTTAACTCCAAACACTGCCATAACAACGCACCTCACCACAAACCTAACACCAAATGTAACTCTAATCACAACCTAAACTCAATACGAACTCTTATACTTCTGTAATCCTATGATTCACCCTTTCGCTCAGCCATGCAGAATCACTCCTGCTACCCGGGTGATATTAGTCAATAGGTGTATATTTTAAAATGGTGTTAGAAAATGAGAAATCTTCTTTAGCAAAATGCAATCTTAAAACAGTTTCTAAGTATTAAAGTGTTCGATCCATTTTTTAATATTCTTCTGTTCTCATTGACATAATGGCTAAAGCATAGCTATGTGATCTTATATTTTTCCTTAAATTTAGAATGGTTATTCAACTTTCCATTAGTATTAGCATTAGTATTATAACAAAACCTAGAATAATGCAAAACAAATTGGGGAATTGACCATTTTAAAAATAGTTCTGCATGAAAAGAAGAGTGAAGTAATTGCTGACATCATTGGATGTTCTAATTGGAATTGTTTGCATAAACATTCAATGTCAAATGTCAGCTATAGGTGATACCCCGAAGGGATTTACTCTGTACCACTCCTCAGTTGTGTCAGGTGAGGTCCCTAAACAATAGGACAAAACTCCCTTCTATGGCACTTTGGCTTTCTAGACTTACTCTTACCACTAGTTTTTGATGCCTGGGAGCTGACTTTCCCTGCAAAACTGCAAAGGTCCAAACCCTGACAGTAGCTTGTGAAATTACAAGCCACAGAAAGAGCGATATCACAAGCATAAAGATCAAAAATACAAAATTGAAGACAAAAAAAAGTGTCTACCTAGCACGATATCAACATGCAGCTAATCGCACCACCTAGCACTTGCCCACAAATGTTCTAGTTATAAAGTGGAGTTAAAATCATAGACATCCGCGGCCGATGCAGGGCGGTGGGGCTGGGGGGCGGGGTTCGACTAACGACCACAAGAGAAAATTAAATAAACAATTAATTTTCCCTCGTTATCGTCTGTCGAAATCCCCCCCACCCGGCCCCACTGCACGTACCTGCACCGGCCGCGGCTGATCATAGACTTGCAAAAGTTGGGCGGCAAGTTGGGCAAATTTCGAAATTTTTAACAGGTTAACTTTTTGGTATATTTACATTGTTGTTTTGTTTTTATATCTCCCATCCACAATTCTTGAGTTTTTATTTTTGCAATCATCATTTTTGCAGTCTACATTTTCGCACAGTAGTGACAGTGACACCCGAGAAAGAGATGCACTAGAACATACAGGAATAAGTCACGCGTGGCAAATCTTTTTGACATCCACGGTATTGCTCCGAAACTACTCAATGTTTTATATAGAGGGAAGATTTCCTATTGTGCTTTACATTTCCCATTTCCCCTCTAATCTAAATTGTTTTGCTTGCCTGGATAACTCCGATATATATTGAAAAAGTAAGCTGTCCTTAGGGGTTTGTGGCTGGCATTCAATCTCCTGCTATTTAAAAAGACTGCAGGAAGGGACAATGTTATCTATCCCAGAGAATTAATCCTTCCGTATAAAACAAAGTTATTTGGCACAATGAAAATGTTTGCAATCATCTCTTTCTTTTTTTTTTAAATAAATAAATATGAAAAGAGATACCTGAATTCTTCTTCATTTTCTGTTACACTAAGCATGGAATGAATGCATATCTAAAGATTTCCAATTCCAAACCTAGGTAGTTCGCTTGCTTTCCAAACCATTGGTCATGTCAAACGATAACCTTTTGGGGATGATAAATTGTTGACATTTTTGAATGAATATTAAAATACGATTAAAATTTCAGGTCTCATGAAATAAAAATGATACCTAGAAAGGGATGCACCTGGAATTCAACAGTCAAAAAGACAGTCTTGTCATGTGTGAAATTACCTTTCTGATGCAATTTTGCACTACGCTGGCGCCTCGTCATAAATCAAATAGCCAGCTGTTTAAAGTTTCACACTTGTTATATTTCCACTGCTGGAAACCTAATTTAAGCTATCCCCGATAGATTTTTCTATTATGACAGGTAGCGGTGATGTAATTATGTGCTATGACAGATTAAGAGATGAACATTTCCAATGAGCGACCTGCCAACTTTAACATATGTAAATTCAGAACAGATGCTAAACGGGCAATCTTCTCCCACAGCCCCATCTTGCTCTGAGAAATTTAAACCTCCGCATTATCCAATTGAAGTACAATTAAAACTTTTTAATCAGGAAGGAAAACGCCAGCAAACTACCCAACTCGTACGTGTCCAATGTATATCTCCATGAAGTGAGTTTATCTGCATGGCAATGGAGAACTGTAAAGCAAGGGGTGCCAAACCACCAACATGATGGTAGAATAGAAAAAAGCTGATGGGAGAGTGTTCAAGGAATTCCCACAGAGGGGGAAAACAAATAGGGGCATTATGGGTAGGGGCAGGGTGAACAGATATACACTTTGATGATAAGTTGCTTGAACAGCCTGCTCTTGACAGTTTTTTGTCTGGCAACTTGTTTGCTCTTTCTTGTATTTTCTGGTCTCTGGCCTGATCAAGACTGAACATGTAGCTTTCAAATATTCCCCTTGATGTCATGACCTTTCCCTCTTACATCTTTTTCACTCTCAAAAAAACAAACAACAGGGGCTAGCTATATATGCACCAATGTGTAAACGACTATTATCCACTCTTGGCTAACCCTGTAACAGTGGTTGTGATTGTATTCTTTATAAAAGCAAATACAAATAAAAAAAAGAAAGATCTCTAATACACTGGCCTGCTTTGAACCTCCTCGTCTCCAGTCTACCAAGGCGGATTCTGCATGATTTTATGTCCAGACCTCGAAATCTCTTTAACACATTGGCCAATTTTGTACCTCCTTGCCTCCAATCTGCCAATACTCATGCTACATGTTTTGCACAATCTCACTCCCTTTGAAAGCTCTCTAGCACATTGCCCATCTTTGAATTTCCTTGTCTTCATTCTACCAAGACTAATGTTGTGGGTGTTGCAAGTCCCGCCTTACATCATGTCCTTTGAAAGCTCTCTAATAAATTGCTCTTCTCTGAAAGTCAGATGAAATTTGGCTTATAATATTTATAAATAAAGGGATAATGTCATAATTGCATATTGCGTGGTATTACCCCTGAAATGTAGAATTTCGGTATAAAAAAAATGAAGAATACATTCTGGTAACATTAGCACATGCTTCCCATATTTTTTCTAATATTACTTCCAACCTTTTTCTGGTAGTATCCTACGGCAGAATTTCTGAGTAGCTATGCAGTAATTCTGAGAGGTAAGTGTTTGATTGACACTTAAGAACTACGTAGCTATGATGATCAGTGGCGGCTGGGAGGGAAGAGGGGTGGGGGCCAGGGAGGGTGTAGACATTAGGAGGACAAAAAATCACCTACCTTTTCCAACGGCCACGCCTCTCCTCCACTTCTCTGCTCTTCCTGACTCCAGTCCGGAAGATGCTGCAGGAAGCACCCGGCACACAGGCTCCCCTGGCGAATCACAATGCTGCAATGCAGCGTTGTGATTTGTGTGAGCGTCATGGATCGGTGCTCATATCGGGAGAGAGAGCCAGTGCATATTCCCCACAAGGCTGTACGTTACAGCCTGGTGGGGAATATGCAAAGTGCCATGACAGCATGGCCGGCCGAAACGGCAGGCCAAGTTGTCATGCGCACTTAGGGCCCAATTACGATGGCGGGCAGACTTTTCCACCCGCCACCGTAACGGAAAATGGGACCAATTGCCAGAGGTGCGGCGGTCCCACGAGGCCAATTAGGATGCGCCTGCCACACAGGTGGGCACATTCTGGCCTTTAGCATTGCGGACAGTGCTGCTGGGTGCAGCTCCGTCCGCAATGTTAAAAGTGCATGGTTTGCATTGCCATGCACAACGTGACAGGCGCCGCACAGTGCCTGTCACCTTGTGTATGGCAATGTAGGGGGTTCCATAGGTACCCCCCAAGTGCAGCCCCCGGAGTCCCGTAACACCCCAAAGCAATATCCGCCGGCCTTCCAATGGCGGCATCGCCACCGTGGAAAGGCCTTTAAAATTGCGCATCATAATATGGTTGGCGGCGCCTGCTCGGCACCCCCACCATATTAAGCCCCAGATTCGCATGGCAGGCAATCGTAACGATTTCCTGCCAGGGGAAAAGCGGTGGGCGGTCTTGCCGTCCGCCGCGGTACCACCCACCATACTAATATGGCAGGGGGTAAATAAGGTACAGATGGCGGGTGGATAACCACCGCAGGCCCGGCAGTGGTGATACACCTGCCGTCATAATAGGCCCCTGAGTGTGCACTGTCCAATCCTCCTCCCACCATGAGCCACCAACCCCGCCCTAACACAGCCCACAGCAACCAAAAATAAAACGATAATAACCTTGTTATTATCATTTTCTTTTTCCACTTTTCACTGCTCTAGGGGCAGTGGGGCGATACTCCTCCACCTTAGCAGCAGAGCCGCCACTGATGATGACACCAATTCACCGAATATATGAATTCAACAAGTGTCAAAGATGAAGGGAAATATAGGACCTCATTTAGAATTTTGCAGATTGGTTACTTTGTCACTAATGTGACAAATATCCCTTCACCTTGCTGCAAGTGCAGAGCATCCTATGGCTAAGGCAGATGGGATTTCCGTCACATTTCATTCACATTTATGACAGGTAACCTATCCACCAAACTGTAAATCTGTCCCAGAGTCGGCAATTACGAAATCTTAAAGCGAATAGTCTTACTGCAAAGCATGAAAAAATAGAGTGACCAAATTTTAAGATTGAGAATTTGGAATCAGAGAGATACAGCTTATTCCAGCTGTGAATGTGACGCATGAAAATTAATCATGGGGGTGTATCGAGCATTGAGCTCGACAAGTCATTTATATAAAAATCCCACAATGCACAGTGTAAAGAGGGTAATACCTTTCTATCACTATCACCTACCTGGGAGTCTACTATCACCTACCAGGGAGTCTAGAGTCAGTTTGACATCATTTATATGCATCCAGGCGGGAGAAGACACGTGGTGACTGGGGCCTGATTTAGACTTTGCAGATGCAGTAATCACCGCAAATATGGCGGAGTACCCTTTCCACCACCCAGATTGTCTGCTCACTCTGAGTAGAGTCAGGCTGACCATCATGTTTCTGCTGGCCATCCCCGCGCTGGCTTCACCAGAGGAAACCTTACACTGCACCCTGGTGGACTTGGAGCCTTCGGTGTAAGTACCTGAAACTGTTTGCCCCATCTAGAGTGGATGGTCTGATGAATTTTCTTTTCTCACTGAAACTACCAGGAATAGCCTGATGGACCCAAAGAGAAAAAAAGAAAAATGACCCTCACACAATGGGAAAAATCACTAATAGTGTCGGAGCATCACGCTTTGGGAGTTTGTTTTTGTAAAACAAAAACACTTGCTGAGTGGCTGCATGAAACATGGTCGATGCTCAACAAACTTCCAGTGCCTTCAGAGTAGTCACTAGGGGTTTCTTTGAAGGCACAGAGATCTCCGCAGGCCAGTGGAGATATCTAAATATGGTGGATGGTAGTCTGCCAGGGTAGTGGTGGTAATGATCTCTGCCACCCTAGATGACAGGTGGGCCACCTGCCAAACCCTAAAATTGAACCCCTATTCGATAAAGCAAGGATTACACAAACTTAAACAAAGCTTGAATTATTGACTATGCCTCTGTAGGGTACACCCAGCATGCTGTTTCTGCTGTAGCAAAGGGAATAATTGTCTTAATGCTGCCCTCCTGCAGATACAAATAGCAGCCTACAGATGCAGCACTTCTCACCAGGAACCAATTCAATTTTCTGTAGGAAGTGACGTCAGGTGATATTGATCAGTCCTTTGCCTCAACACATACTCCATCTGCAATATTCTAAACATCGAGAGCCCAGTGACACCCACCTGGAATGCAGAGGCACTTGTAGCTGGTTCCAACACTGCGACAAATCCCATGAGCACACGGGTTCAAGGCGCAAAAGTCGATGAGGCGAGCACAGGTCGGGCCCGTAAACCCAGGACTGCAGCTGCATGAGTAGGATAGTCTGTCCGCGTAGCACGTGCCATTGTTCTGACAGGGAGACGACACACATGGGTCGATTTTTTCCTCACAGGATGGTCCAAAAAATCCTGTATAAAAAACAAAGATATTTTTCCCATTAATATGCATCCTCACCATACATCATTAATAAATGCTGATTTTTTCCACTCTTTGCAGCAACAGTAATTCAAAAACACATAAGCATTTTCAAAGCAGTGAGAATGCATTAAAACTTAATTAGGTGCACATTTTTTTGAATGCACAAGAGAAAGGGATGATTCGCAATTAATGGATATCTTTTAACTCTGTTGATCGTTTTTATTATAATACTGAAGTAAAGGAAAGGTCATTTAGATATGGAAAGTGCTATCATTGATAATTAATTGAACAAACCCAAGTGCTTCTGGTGGTTGGCCATTTGGTAAGTGATGTAGCGCAAACGTGTAAAAACAGTTTGTGGTTGCAGATTTTTCTGAATGCAAATTCATCTGCTTCCTAGCTGAAATCTGTGAACATGGAAACATTTCTGCAGTTTCACGTTTGGGGGTAGGGGCAGGAAATAGGGAGGGGAGAAGATGGAGGTGGCATGCAAAATCAAAGTCTGGAATATTCCCACACATTTTGCATGCGCATTCACACCCTGGAAGCACACATAAACAGGTAGGATTATGTGTGTTTTCCGTATGGGAAAAAGTATGGAAAACTTTCAAGTAGCCCTATTGCTGGCAACCTGGATCTGTGAGTTAACTGCTCCCCGCAGATGTCTATGGGACAAGCAGATCAAGAGTTCAAATCCCAGAAAGACTAACCCAGCCTTTCATCCCTCTGACACGGTTGTGTGACGGAACCACGCATGCGTTTACCACGCATGCCTTTACAACGAAATATGCATTGTTAAGACATGTATGGCAAAGACATATGCGTGGTTAAGACTTTTCAGGTAAGATTTACCCCCGACCCCTGCCCCCACCCTCAGACCTAAAACTACCCCCTCCCTCCTGAAAACCAACCCCCTCCCCTTCAAGCCCTAAAAACGTCCCTACCTGCATGGTTAAGGCATGTGTGTGGTTGAGGCATGCGTGGAAGAGATCGCGATGTAGGAACATGCGTGCCTCTGCCCGCATTGCTCTGACCGTTTCCTCTCTGACATCAATACGCAGAATGCCATTAAATTGGGTAATAGCAAAGCATACTGTCACATCACTTAGAAATGTAACATTACAGGGTATTTCAGCACTATATAAAAAAAAAAAACTTATATTTCATGGGGTGCAGGGAGGAGGATGTCTCAACTTGCAAAATTACCTTCCAGGTGGAGATTAAAAAAAAGGTTACATGTGCTGTTGCGCATTCTTTGTGCTTACTCCTGTAGCTTGTCTGTGCTGTGCTGCAGGCAGTAGGTAAAATGGGAAAAGTGGGAGGGTGCAATGGTTTGAGGAGATTATCGTGTGATTTAGGAGATTTAAACCCCTGGTAGTCGTAAATCTGCATAAGCTGTAGGAGGAAATCTTTGGCATGCAGATTTACGACTTCTAAAAAAATGTGAATGGACCACCTGATCTTGATTCTGTGTAATCTTTTAATGCCCCAATAGCCTCTCCTTGTATCTAGGAAGGAGAAGCATAGCCATCTGCACAAGTAATGGTCCATACATGCTCCACCACACAGGTAACTCTGGAAAAGGACTTATGCATACTGTGCCAACATGCAGATTACAGGAGGTATCCCCTGATGCAGAGTCTGAGTTAACAAGTGCAACAGTTAATGCACTCTGTGCCAATCCAGAGATAAAACTGGCATTAGCTGGTGCACACAGTGCCAACATACACATTACCTATGGCAGCTGTTCCTGCTAATTTCTTTCTATACAAAGAGAACAGATCATTACCCTCATCACACCTTGCCAACATACACACATCACACGGCAATTGCTCCTGCAGAGTGGATCATCATTTGATTTACACAGGGCAATACAACAACAATTGATACACACATTGAGTATACAGGTAACAGGGCAGCCGCTCATGCACACTAGAGGCCGCATTATACATGTGGCGCATTTTCCTTCATTGCGTGGGGCACACCTTTAAAAGGTGTGCCCAGCGCATTGACGGCTGAGGCCCCTTATTATGATGAATGTGCTACCCTCATGGCAGCTGCAAACTCACCCTGCCCTGGGTGCAGGGCATTTATGTGAAAAACAGAGCGGCTGTTTTGAAGCTGGTCCTTGTTTGTACAGTGCAGGTGACAACCCGACTGCACTTTGAAGGGGGATTAGAGATCCCCTTGCAGGCAGGTGCAGTCAGTGGCAAAGGGATTCCCTCATTTGCATGTGGTATGCATCTATGAAAATGAGGGAACGCCCCTTGAAGATACCTGTATTACAGAAGGGGCCGCATAAGTGTCAGTGGTTTTTGTTTTTGTTAGATAAATCTCTGTATAACAATTGTCTAGTGTGGTTCTACAGCACTGTGAACGCTTTCCCAGAAAATGTAGATTTTCTGGTTTTTCGTTACACTGTCAATTTGTCATTTTTTCAAGCTGCAGAACAAATCTGATCAAAGCAGATATATAATCTTCTGAATTTGGTTTTTCATTTTCGTCGCTTCCTTTCTTTCACATACACCAATGCTTTTCTTCTCTGCATAATATACACTTTCCATCCTTTCAGGCATAGAGCATATTTCCTTTCATGCAGGTTGTGCTGCCTTCAGCGCTTTTTTTCTTCTTGCTGCACCCCACCGCTGCTCCCATTTGCATTGCTTAGCCTTGCCATCATTCACTGGGTCTTCTTTTTCTCTCTCCTCTTCTTATTTCGTCTATCCAGTTATTGCTTTGTATGCCTAGGCTTCTTTCTGTACCATTTGCTTTCATCTATCATATAACTTTCCATTTTCTCCTTTTAAGTATCTTCAAAGAACTTTCCTTCTCTTTACTTACTAATCTTTCTTCGTTATCTTATCTCTACATTCACACCATTTCCCTACTAGTGAGTACTAATATGTATTATCTCTGGTTATTTTATTAAAGGTATATTCTGACACCAGAACAAGCATATAATTAAACAAACATTTGCAATGCAATCGGTCTCGCCTTTGGGACCTTATATGTATTTAGCTATGCAGCACATTAGCCTGGGTGCTGGAACATCTACTGTTCTTTAACATGGAGGGGAAAATAAACACCAAACTGTGTGACAAGCCAGGAATGGGAAAACATGGAGAGAAATATTGCCATCCAGCGGGAAATAGTCCAAAGCTCTGTTTTTAATATAAATTCAGGGCCTTTGGTGGTCATATCACTGAAAATACAAGATTTAAAAAAAATATTATTGTCTACAAGTGATCGTCGAAGACAATTTCTATGGACTGGAATCTAGAGAATGCTAAAGTGATTCTGGTGTTTTACTGACCTCTGCTGGTCGTTTTCTATCAAAAAAGTTAAATAGAGGCAGTTGCCAGAAAAATTAAAAAAAGAAAGTCCCTCAGCAGAAAGCAATTCTGGTATTTTACTGACCTCTACTGTTCGTTTTTTCTCAAGACAGGTAAAGGGAGGCAGTTGAACAAGCAGAAAGCAATTCTGGTATTTCCTAAGCGGAAGCAGACAAGTCATTGGCTTGATCTCCAGAGCCCACAAAGTACATACACAGATACGTATATGCTAAAGTATACACAAGAGGTCTCGAAAGCTCGACCTAAAAAGAATGCAACTACTCACTGGTAATAATAATTTTTTACCAGTGACGTTGCATTCCTTGAACTCCCAGAGGCATGCAGCTGTTGGCAGTGCTTTCCTACCTAAGCTATGAGAGAAATAGTGGGCAGTCACCCAAAGGTACAGATAAAAGTCAACTCCATCTCCTGTGGAGCTAAGGGAGCGCCATCACAAGTTCAGAGGGGGTGTACGTCATCGACCTCTCTTGCCAGCTCGACACAGCTCTGCTCGTCATGAAAAAGAAAAGCGTACTGATGCTTCCTCGGTATGAAAAGGCAAAAGCAACAGCTGACTTGGAGAAGCCCAATTTCATGAGCGGCAGTACTTTATATCTCCACAGTAAAAAAAAAAATATATATATATATATATATATATTCAGCATAGCAGCACTGGGCAACAACTATGTCACTCCCCAAAATTGCGCTTTGCATTTTTTGGGTAGAGAGGTTGATTTTAGTTGAAATTCCGTTCCTGGGAAATGAAACAGCTTTAACATCCGTCAATGCTGCTTTATTTTGACTTATTTTCTTGAAATCAGCTATTGCAGAACAGCCAAATGACCCATGTCACCTGTGCCACTTTCAGCTCCTCCTGTTTTAATCCAACAACACGCTGTGGTCTGGGCTTTGTAGGTTAGGTTTTAACTTGTAATCTTGTGCTACAAATGTCAGCATGCAAAAGTGCTCTTGGCTGAAAAGACTGGACTCGCAGCATTTATCAAACACAACACAGGACCACTTCACAAATATGAAATGGCTTATGTGACCTTATAAAAGCTCTCAGTGTGCAACCCCTGCGAATCTATATGGTTACAGAACTTCTCATTGACTTTCAATATCCTCATAATGTATGGCTGCAGATTCCTATTTTCCTTAACCCCTTTGCAGCACGCCTCGGCCAACAGCCGTCGCGAGCACTACCTCGGTAGTGCTGCGCACGTCCATTGGCTGACGCGGCCCCGCCCACACTTTCAAACCGCCACACTGAGGGGAATTCGCGCCGTGGTTAAATGGATATATGAGACAAAAGAGACAATGATCTCCTTCGAAACTGCTAACAGTTATTCAAGACATCAAAATCGGCTGATAATTGCAAAATGATGTCAATAGTTACGTGTAATAAATTATTATAAGTGATTAGTGAAGCGGCAATGTGCCCAGCACACACATCTGCCAAGAGAACCGGCATTCTCAACAGGTTTTGATGGAACAGAGAAAGGGCTGCAGTTATTTTCTTGTCCTGCTTCTACATTGATTCATGCATGTTTTTCCTCTCTGAAAAGAAAATATATGATTTTGCTATTTCTGTGACCTCCAGCAAGAAGAATCTATGGGCCAGATGCATCAACAATCCAGTTTGCAATTTCCTAATTGCGCATTCTTGCCATTCGCAATTAGAAATCGCAAAATGGAATGCATGAAAGTGTTCAACACTTTCTACGATTCCTAGGGGATCACAAATAACCTACCTCATGAATATTAATGAGGAAGGGCACGATTTGAAAACCCCTAGGAATCGCAAAAATTACGGGGATGGTGGCCTGCTTGGGTCAGCAGACCACCATGTCCGTGATTGCTTTTAAATAAAGCAACCTTTTTTTGTGAAGCAACCCGTTTTCCTTAAAGGAAAATGGGATGCTTTACAAAAAAAGAAAATGAAAACTTTTCCTTTCATTTTCTAAGAGCAGGCAGAGGTCCGTGGGCATTTACAGACATTCACAAAGGGGAAGGGGTTCCTTGGGGACCCCTTTCCATTTGGTAAACGGTTACCACCTACTTGAAGTAGGTGCTAAAATGCAAATGTTTTGCAACCGCATTTCGGTCGTAAAGTATTCATGCATACCGATGCGATTCGGTATTAGGAAAGGACGCCCAAAACACCCCCCTTTCTAATAGCAAATTGCAAACCCATTTTGCGATTCAGTAGCAGGTTACTGAATCACAAAGTAGGGTTTGCTGCATCAGAAAGCCATTTTTTTGCGTTCACAAATGGCCGATTCTACGAATCGGCCGTTAGCGAAGACAAAAAATGCTAGATGCATATGGCCCTTTGTCCCTACATGCTTTACTTCCAGCAAGTTGAGCTGGGGCATCTAACACTGCTCTTCTTTGAGTCTGTTACCACAGCTGCTTCTAACAAGCAAGGTAACTGGGTGGATTCGGCAGTAGACAGCCATGAAGGGTTGTGAGAAGAAGTTTGGGTAACATTTCAGGGAAAATGTACACGAACTAATGAAGTCTGATAGCCTTTTACCCTCACTGTAAAATAGTGTAGGCACTTCTAAATCCAAATCCCCACCCTTTCCCTCCACTCCCCTAAGAGTAAGATAAATAAATACATGATTTGAAACAGATGAAGTGAACTACAGTTGGACAGAGGAGGAGCTCTGAAATGTTCAAGAGAACCAAAACCGATGATTGGCTAGTTCAGTGATTGTACGTATCTGCTTACAACCTCGGCTTCACCCATTTAAAGCACAGGTTTACACAAACAGCACTTGGGCACACATCTACTTTTTTTTCTCTCACAGTCATTGAGGAGAGTCTAGTGACGAATGCCATGTATTCTAAGGAATAAAATACCCTTGCCTATCTCTTTGTACAAATGTTAAGGCAAGTAACCCTGGAATTCAGTGACATCAAAAACGCACAGCACCTGTTTTCTCATGCTGCTGTATTGTCTTGGAACTTCTCAGTGGCCTGCAATACCCTTATAACCAACATTTATCATATTTGTTCTCTTTGCCTCTGCCTACGTTGATTTCCATACCCTTACATCAAAAATACTATAGACCTCTCTTTCCATATCACTTAGTTATTACAGGCTTTTTTATAGCACACCTGATGAAATAAAATTAATCTGTTCTAATTTAACTACTGAACCAAACAAATCTCCTTCCTAGGGGTATTTTTTTTCTTCCTCGCTTTCCGTATAGTGCCTAGAATAAACAGCATCCTGACCTACTGCCAGAAAGCTCAATACAACGGTGGGATGGGAATGACAAACCTCTTTCTCTATTACATGGCTGCACGCCTAATGGTGATTAATGATTGGCTCTCTGGGGGATGGTCATACCCGGCTGTAAAGGGTTGGGGCCCTAGACCCCCATACAGTAATAGTAATGACACAGACACATTAATATGGTCACCAGAACTGGTCCAGGGCACGTGTGCCCAGCCCCTTTTATTAACAGGGTCACATGTCCTGTGACACCTGTGATGGATGGGTGTGGGGTGGTAATGTAAGCCATGCCTCAGGGAGTGGCTAGTAGAAGAAACACTAGAACAGTGACCTGCCGGTCACTACACCGGCCTACCAACTAGAACTGGAGACTCTGAGGTTTTCACAGATCCAAGCATTGCTTTAAGGATCGCCAATACCCACACTTTCCCTGCTGTTACCAGAGCAGTCCTCCTTGCTTGGCGCTCAGTGTTAGGGTACACCTGATGGGAAGCCAAACTCACACTTCAAACACCTTTGGGGCGGGGTCCATGGATAGGAGACATAGCAAGAAAGGAGGGGATCCAAAAATGGGACCTTATTGGTATCACTCATATTGGTGATGTTTGGAACAGAGGTCAACTCTGTACCTTTCAAGATCTGCAGAACACGTACTCCCTTAACACCATGCAGTTTTACAAATGCCTACTGCTTCGGCACGCAATTATGATGCGCATCCCTTGGGTTACTACTCTTCCTAAATTCAGTCCTTTTGAGGCCAAACTCCCTATGGGGGAGCTGGGGACGGGTGGGGTCTCCCAGAACTTCATATCCCTGGGTCCTTCGCTCCTCTAGCCTGGCCTTGTTAACTACGCCTCGCTTTAAAAAGAAACGGTCAGGAGGGCAGAAGTTTGCTGTCCTTGCACCCACCCACTGGAATGACCTCCCTCTATCTTTAAGACTCTCCTCTTCCTATATGGAGTTCCGGAGCTCACTAAAAACGTTCCTATTCCAGCAGGCTTTCGGCTCCTAGCTCTCTCTTTGTACTCACTCAGTGATCTTGTTAGCGCCATGAAACTGATTCAGTGTACGTGCGCTTTATAAGTCTTTTTAAATTCAAATTCAAATTCAAATATCTCCCCCACCACATTAGATCATTTGCGGACAAAATGGGAACAATGGATGGGCCCTATAGAGGACGAGGGGTGGAAGGATGCCCTTATGGCCCCCGAGTGATTACTGTCTCAGACAGGCTGCAGCTGATCCAACTCTACCTTCACTGTGCATATCTCACCCCAACCAGGTTTCACTGAGAGGGGTATCTTCAAACTCCAAGCTGCCCAAGGTGTGCGGAGGTGCCCGCAGACTTTTATCACATGACTTGGTCCTGCACTATCACACCGAAATACTTGGCAGGGTGGTTGGTGAATTGAGTGGGGCTCTGGGTTGGGAGGTTTCACTCATGCCCAAGTCCTGCTCCTAGTGGTGCTGATAGTCGTAGGAGGCTCCAGGGCCAACAAAGCATTTCTGGGCATGGCCACCGTGGTGGCTAAAAGGGACATAGCGACTAAATGGAAGAGCCTCACCCTCCCTACAATTTCCCAGTGGCGCAGAAGACTAGATTGGTACGTCGCACTAGGAACAGCCGGTGTACGAGGCACAGGGATGTCCAGCCAAATACAAACGAGTGTGGGGTAAATGGCTGGGCCTATTGGGTTAGGAAGCGGGAAAGGGATATAGGAAGCTACTTCTTTGAATTACTAGATGTATTGCTATTCAGAAGTATTGTAAGACTGGACCTCCCCGCATATCATGCATGGACCATGTCAAGCAATGCATGTCCCTATATCATGAACTGTCGTGTCGATCTGTTTGCTTGTTAAAACCCAATAACATTGAGTATAAAAAAAAAGAATGAGAAGCATCTGAGATGTTTGCTTTGCACTGTCTGCAAGAGTATTTGTTCACTGAATACAGATATACCCTACACTGATGTATTATGATGCATTGATGCAGACTTCTGAGCTGAGCTTCCAAGGTGATGATGAGGGAGTAAGAGAGAGTTTATACCATGACATTTTTCATTGACATCTTTAAAAGCTCATGATTTGGTTGACACAATCTGCCAACTGAAGAGATGGTAAACTGGCATTATATGCCTTTCACTGCTTGACGACCACTGGAACGATTTGTTTGATATGTGAATGGCAGAAGGTGATAATAAACATCCAAGTAATTCTATATGTAACATGCCTAAAGTTACCGAACATACGTATCAGATAGGGAATTTAATGTATACATTCTTATTTGTGGTGATGTCATTTCATTTCATTTTTCATTTCATCAACTTTTATTCGATTATAGATATATATAATCATAAAAAGTACATTTTTTTTAAAAAAAAAGAAAAGGAAATTTTTAAACATGAAATTAAAATCATTATAAGCGTCATACATGGAATCTCAAAACTTGAATCACTGTGAGAAAAGGAGTTTCAGAATAATAGTAATGCTGTTTCAGTGAAAAATGAAAATATACAGGTTTAAGTAAAGGATTTTCGACGGATTGATATTACTGTTTTAAGAAAAATAGCTATCAGTTTCGCTTCGTGTGGGGATTTCGGAGATTGTAAGTGGGAAAGTGCTAGGTGTGAATGTCTTATTCCGCTGGATCGTAAAATAGGAAGAATCCATGTTTTTCTTGCTGAACTGTAGTATTTGCAAAAAAGAACGACATGGATCGTGGATTGTTCAGAAACTCCCTCACAAGGACACCTCATTAAATTCCGGGACCAGTTGTTCGTTTCCGGAAATGAGACCAAACGATAAAAAAGGTCAAACCGGAATCTTGTGATTAAGAATTTTTCATGGTTCGATAAAAAGTATGTCAGATAGGGCTGAATGAGTTTCCCTGACTGGAGAATACGAATTTTTTCGTTTTGTGTTTTGGTAATCTCTGCTTGATTGCGAAGTTCCCTTAGATGGCTCATACATATCTGCTTCAGCTGTCTCTTCGAGATGTCTTCGATAGAAGGTGGTTCAAGAAAATAGTGCTCACAGTCCATGTCTACGAAGAATTTATGAATGTAGACGAGCCACGGAATTTTCCGCCAGTACGCTAGGCCAAGACAGTCTGTGATGAGGGACCGGGTAATATGACTTTCAGGGTTACACCATATGCGCTGCCAAAGTAGGATAGGCTGGCATCGTATGGTGTCAATAATGTACTCCATACTAAGCTCCCGGTGTGAAGCTAAGGTCGGGGAGCTTTGAGGAAGGGCTAGGATGTATTTAATAAAAGCATTTTCAGTGACCTGGAGTTGGTCAATACATCCATAGCCCCAGATACCTGCTCCATATGTAGCCACACTGTGGCATTTCGCGTGGTATATGGTTAACAATTCCGCAGGAGCCGGTTTGCCCAATTTCCTTGAGAAAGTAATTAGTGCTGATGTAGCACGGCGGAAATTAAGGTTTCTGGCTTCCACTGCCTTGCGCCAAGTCATTGTGTCATCCACTAGAATGCCCAGATACGGATACACCGATGTTTTTTCAAGTACACTGTTGTTAATAAGTATGGGCTTGGAGACTCTTTGCCTTGGACCGATGTTCATTGTAAAGGTTTTCTTAATGTTGACTTTAAGGCCTAGAGAATCCATGAAAGTCACATATTTGTTAAGTTGCCGTTGGAGTTGGTTTGGAGTCCGTGCCAGAATGACCGAGTCGTCGGCATACAAGAGAATGGGTATCGGGCGATGTTCTATCTGTGGGAGGTCCTGGCTCCCTTCCAGCATGGCCTGCTCAAGCCCATTTGTGTAAAGGTTGAACAGGAAGGGAGCCAGTACACATCCCTGTCTTACACCTCTTGAGATTTTAAAGGGTCGTGATAGTTCACCGCCAGTGCCAAATCGGACTCGGCCTTCTGCGTTAGTATATAACTCTCTTAAAAAGGCTAATATGGGTGGGTCCACTCCAAGAAGTTCTAGAATCTGCCATAGCTTTGGGTGCTGTACGCAGTCGAACGCCGCGCTTAGGTCTACATAGACCAGGAAGATGTTACCTCCTTTAGCGCGTGCGTACTTTCCTGCCAGAAGGACAAGATTTAGGGCCTGTTCGACCGTTCCGAGCCCCTTCTGGAAGCCATATTGCAGGTCTGTGATGACATTTTTCTCCCGGGCCCAAGATTGTAATCGGTCCAGGAGTATTCGGCCTGCAATCTTGCCCATGGAGTCCAGAAGGGAGATCGGCCTGTAGCACGCTGGGTCATTTCGGTCCCCTTTTTTGAAAATGGGCAATAGTGTCGATGTTGACCACGAAGGGAAGAGACCGATTGAAACGACTGCAGCCATGACACATGTGATTATTTTCGACCAATAGTCGACATCATGTAGGAACAGATCCATAGGGACCCCGTCTGGGCCAGGGGCCTTTCCTGGTTTCGAAGCCTTGATCGCCTTTCTTACCTCATTTAAGGTGAAGCGTAGGTTGATTGGATAGATGTTGGTCATTTCCCGTTCAAGTTCTTGTGCTTGAATTGTTGGTGTGACATCCGATGATATACCGAAGATTTTAGAAAAATGGGAGACCCAGGCATCCTCGGTTATTGCCACATCAAGATGGTCAGGGTCACTGATGTTGGCCAGGAGAGGTGATCTTATGGTCTGCCAAAAAACAATACTGTCTTTCCTTAGTGCGCTATCATGTAGTCGAAGCCATAGATCGTGCTTTATCTGCTTTTTACGGTTTTTCCGGGCAGTGTTGTAAATTTTCCTTAACTTGGAAATTTTTTGAGGGTCTCTCGGTTGCTGTCGTAAGGTTTCTTTGAGAGATGTAAGTGCCTTCCGGCATGTGGTGTCGAACCATCTCGAGGTAGGGAGTTTTCGCTTGTTTTTTGAGTTAATGAATAGCTCATCTCTTATTACTTCCTGGATGTTTTGGAAAGAGGTGACTATTAATTCTGGGGATGCCTCGGGGGACAGACAGTTGGTTAGCCAGGGTTGGGTTTTTTCAAGGAGCCTCTGTGTCATCTCCTCCGGATCGATCTTTGTCCATTTAATTGCATACCCATTCAGCTTCTTCATGGCAAGCGATTGTTGGTCTAGGGAACTAGCCTTTGAAGAGGGTATCCCAGCTTGCTTCATGTTGATTTCCATACTAAGTGGATAGTGGTCGCTGATTGGGTTGGACCCAATTTTATAATCACTTATTTGCCCTTTATAAGAGTTTGAAGCTTGGATATAGTCGATGGTTGACATGGAGCCTCGCCCATGAAAGGTGGGTGCGAAGGCCTGCTCCGGGTTGACTAGTTCGTTGACAAAGTCAAGGTCAAGGGTATAGAGGATTTCATTTAATTTATTGCCCCCTGGCGTGTGCTCAAAGTGAGGGATGGGGTTTCCATGTTCATTATGAAGCCCACAGTTCCCATTTTTATGCTTTGGACACAGCGTGAGATTAAAGTCTCCACCCCAGATGAAATAAATTGTTAATTTATTATGTGTTTTTTGAAATGAGAGTAAGTATGCAGCTAGTTCATCTAGGTGTGAGCAGCATTCCACATTACCTGAATTGTTGTAGTAGTTTATGTATATGTATAGGTCACCTTTCGTTGTTGTTAACTGAATGATTTGTAAAATTTGAAAGAAAGGTGTTTCCTTTAACAATTTCACTGTAAGTGGTAGGGTATTTGAAATAAAGGTCGTAAGCCCGCCTTTTGGTCTGCCCATACTACTAGGTACTGCTTGAGTGAAAAAGGTTTTATAGCCCGCTATATGCAGGGGAGTTATGCACCAGGTCTCTTGTAGGCACAGAATTTGGTGGCTTTTTGCTGTGTCAAGCCACGTAGATGAAGTTATTTTTGTAATTAGGCCTGCGACATTCCAATAAGCAATGGCCAAAGTCAGGGTTGAGGGTTCCGTATCGGTGTGTGAAGATTTTTTCGGGTTCTTATTAAATGCTACCAGTTGCTGTGGGCACAATCCCGTTTTAATGACAGGTTCTGTTAAGCAGATGGTAGTTAGAGCCTCGTGTGGGACATTAGGTAATCCCTGACTGATATGTGGGGGTATTCCGGTTTTGGTAAGGGAAATATTGTGATGTTCCTGCGATGTGATTTCATAACTCCCTAGCGGTGACTCTGGGAATGTTAAATGGTGATTAAAGTTCGGTAAATGAAGTGTGACAACGGTTTTAGGATGTCTAGCTGTGTCCTTGAATGGTCAATCGACCATTTCCAGGCAATCGAAACGGTTTTGTGTTGGGAAGCCCTGCCATCCTTCATATGTTTGGAAGGGTCTTTCTTGCCAGTGGGGCCTCTGACGTTCTCTGGGCCTTTCTCTCGGTCCACCCCTACCTGCATAGTCATATGAGTATTCTGACTGTCTCCATGGCACTTGGTACCATGGCTCCTGGTTCCATGGTTCTTTGGGCATCTCGTGCCATAACCAGGGTGTGGGGTTACGTTGGTGTTTTGCTGGCGGATAAAAGAAGGAGAGATGACGAGCGTCAATCCCCCCTTTTTTATCAAGCTGAGGCCAGGCACAGATGTAATCCACTGTTGAGGGGTCTCTGCATGTTACGATGATGCAGTCTCCGCGGGTTGTCTTTGTTGTTTTACCAATCCAGACTACCCTACGGGCTGTTGTGATCCCTCCAGATAAATGTGATTCGAGAGGCCTATTGATGCTTAACCACTGCATGGCTTTGTTTTTAAGAGACCATGCAGTTTCGGGTGTGTCATCAGTTAGCTCTGGTACACCTGTGAGAACTATTGTGTAAGGGGTGGCTTCCGGAGGCAAGTGGGCAGGGCGTCTGGCTGCAGTAGGTTTTTTAGGTATGTTTTTCGGGGTCGTTTGAGGGGGCAGTGATTTAAGTGGGAGGACTTCGGGCCTTTTTCCTGAGCTGGCTCTATTGCTATCAGTATTTGTCGCTGGACCTGGGGTATCTATCATATCTGAGTCTGTGTTTACTGTTTGCTTAATTACTATAGCCGGAGGTTTCTCTTTCTGGGGTTGATGCGTTTTGGTAACGGATGTAAGTAATGAAGTGTTTTGTTGATATTTTTTCTGTGCTAATGTCGGAGGGTTTGTGTGATTGACTGTTTTCTGTGTGTGTGCTTGTGACTGTTTTTTAGGTGGGTGTGACATATTATGCTGACCCTTTGTTTCTATGCGGGTGTTTGAGTCTAGGATAGTAGCCGATATGATAGTTAGCTGAGCTTCGAGATTCCTAATACTCAATTGAATGGGCTTTAGGTGTTGGAATAACAGATCTTTTATTGTAGTGAGGACTTGTGAGGTAGCTCTACAGGTTTTGCATTGGTTTTCTAAGTGGTCATTGGAAATTGCCTTGTGGGGTTGATTAGTTACTAAGGAAAATGGTAAGGTGGGAGATGCTGTAGGGTTAACGAGAGTTAACGCCTGTTCTAGACGAGGAGCATTAGTTGGAACTTCTTCGAAGGTTGCTGAATGAATGTGAAGAATTTCTCCTTCCCTTTCCCCTTGTTGAAACTGGTTATCGGGTGGTTGGGCATCCCCTTGTGTATGACAGATAGCTAGGTCAGGGGTTGTTTCCAAGTCATCAAACATGATGGAGAGATCTGATTCGGACTGTGTAACAGAAAGGTTTACTACCGACGGAACTGAGTTTGTGTCTGGTACTGACAGAGACATCGGGAGAGAGCAATTTTGTGTGTTTAGATGAATCGGGGTGGTGGCATTTGCAATAGCGCCTAGAGAGGAGCGCTTCGCGTTAGCACTCATGAGATCAAGTGATACTCTCTTTTCCATCAGGGCTATACTCTGATTTATTGTCTCGTTGACCCGTGAGATGAATAAATCGATGGGGCCTGTTACTTGAGCTACTTCTTGTGCGTGTTTGGATTTGGGCTTAGTGGAACTCCTTGTTTTTGGTGGCATGGTAATTACCTGAATGCGGGTTCAAAGATGAACGAGGGGTGGCCCGGTCCGGTCTCTACCGGGCACTAACGGGCAACAACGGGCCCGCCCTTGGCCCGGGCTTCGCCCCGGGCTCCGACCCGCGCGCGTCCCGCGATGCGCGTTAGTAGTCCTGGTTTTGAAGGCTGTGCGTTGAAAGGGGGCGGGGCACTGGGAGGGGGCGCGGCTCCACGGGAAGAGGCAACAGCTGATGTGACTAACGCTGAGCCTCGCAGTCCCGGAGCCGCGCCTCGCGCCTCCTCTGCGGCCACGCAGGTGGTGTGAATCCTCTTCCCCGGTGGCTGGAGTAAAGATTAGACGGTGAGCTACTCCTGTAGCGTCAGGAAACAAATGGTCTCAGGAAACCTCACTGCGAGCGGCACCCGCGTAGCGGGGCCGCGAGAGGTTAAGAGCAGTTCTGATGGGGGCGGGGCACTGGGAGGGGGCGCGGCTCCACGGGAAGAGGCAACAGCTGATGTGACTAACGCTGAGCCTCGCAGTCCCAGAGCCGCGCCTCGCGCCTCCTCTGCGGCCACGCAGGTGGTGTGAATCCTCTTCCCCGGTGGCTGGAGCAAAGATTAGACGGTGAGCTACTCCTGTAGCGTCAGGAAACAAATGGTCTCAGGAAACCTCACTGCGAGCGGCACCCGCGTAGCGGGGCCGCGAGAGGTTAAGAGCAGTTCTGATGGGGGCGGGGCACTGGGAGGGGGCGCGGCTCCACGGGAAGAGGCAACAGCTGATGTGACTAACGCTGAGCCTCGCAGTCCCGGAGCCGCGCCTCGCGCCTCCTCTGCGGCCACGCAGGTGGTGTGAATCCTCTTCCCCGGTGGCTGGAGCAAAGATTAGACGGTGAGCTACTCCTGTAGCGTCAGGAAACAAATGGTCTCAGGAAACCTCACTGCGAGCGGCACCCGCGTAGCGGGGCCGCGAGAGGTTAAGAGCAGTTCTGATGGGGGCGGGGCACTGGGAGGGGGCGCGGCTCCACGGGAAGAGGCAACAGCTGATGTGACTAACGCTGAGCCTCGCAGTCCCGGAGCCGCGCCTCGCGCCTCCTCTGCGGCCACGCAGGTGGTGTGAATCCTCTTCCCCGGTGGCTGGAGCAAAGATTAGACGGTGAGCTACTCCTGTAGCGTCAGGAAACAAATGGTCTCAGGAAACCTCACTGCGAGCGGCACCCGCGTAGCGGGGCCGCGAGAGGTTAAGAGCAGTTCTGATGGGGGCGGGGCACTGGGAGGGGGCGCGGCTCCACGGGAAGAGGCAACAGCTGATGTGACTAACGCTGAGCCTCGCAGTCCCGGAGCCGCGCCTCGCGCCTCCTCTGCGGCCACGCAGGTGGTGTGAATCCTCTTCCCCGGTGGCTGGAGCAAAGATTAGACGGTGAGCTACTCCTGTAGCGTCAGGAAACAAATGGTCTCAGGAAACCTCACTGCGAGCGGCACCCGCGTAGCGGGGCCGCGAGAGGTTAAGAGCAGTTCTGATGGGGGCGGGGCACTGGGAGGGGGCGCGGCTCCACGGGAAGAGGCAACAGCTGATGTGACTAACGCTGAGCCTCGCAGTCCCGGAGCCGCGCCTCGCGCCTCCTCTGCGGCCACGCAGGTGGTGTGAATCCTCTTCCCCGGTGGCTGGAGCAAAGATTAGACGGTGAGCTACTCCTGTAGCGTCAGGAAACAAATGGTCTCAGGAAACCTCACTGCGAGCGGCACCTGTGGTGATGTCTATATTTGAAATTACCGTTTACACAGAAACAATTATTTTCATACATCATTTTAACTTTTAATTTTTTTATTTCTTTTTAACTGTATTTTTGTTGTCTACATGCCTGAGGGGAATTTAATGGATAATAATAAACCCTTTCAAAATGTTTTTCATCATGGTCTTCTTTATGTGTTCTCAGATGAATCTTTTTGTGCACCCTGCAGGAGCATTGCCACAGAAGAGTGAAAATGTTAGGAAAATAGAGCAATCCATTCAGAAGAGTAATATAATCCCAGAACTACTGGTACAGAATCCCCCTTTGATAATATTTCTTTAGTAGAAGATGACAGAAAGGCAATTTGATTATCCCATTTACCTTCTGGATTTGGCAATGTCAAAATTTGGCAGCTCACATAATCATCGCAACAATGAAGAGAAAAGATGTGACCAATTCAGGTTGGCTCGATTAAGATTTAAGCACTGATTTAGAGTTTGGCTGGCGGTTACTCCATCACAATAATGAAAAATATCCTGTTCGCCTTATTTCAAGTCCCATAGGATATAATGCATGAGTAATAAGGCAGGCGAGATATTGGTTACATTTGTGTCAGAGTAACCAGTCAGCAAACTCTAACTCATGCCCTTAGACATGGTTGCAGGGACTTTTTCCATTCTGGCATAGTTACCTTACAAAAACAGTTTCCTTTTGAAGTCAGAGTCATTTTTTGGCATCTCACATAATCATCACAATAATGAAGAGAAAAGATGTGACCAATTCAGGTCGGCTAGATTAAGATTTAAGCACCGATTTAGAGTTTGGCTAGCGGTTACTCCATCACAAACATGAAAGATATCCTGTTCGCCTTATTTCAAGTCCCATACGATATAATACATGAGTAATAAGGCAGGTGAGATATTGGTCACATTTGTGCCAGAGTAACCAGTCCGCAAACTCTAACTCAGGCCCTTAGACATGGTTGCAGGGACTTTTTCCATTCTGGCACAGCTACCTTACAAAAAAAAGCTTCCTTTTGAAGTTAGAGTCATTTTTTGTAACCTGTTTGGGCATGTGGAGTTGTGTGATGTTATGTTATGCTGTGTTATGTGGAGTTGTGTGATGTTATGTTATGCTGTATTATGTTATGTGGAGTTGTGTGATGTTATGTTGTATTATGTGGAGTTGTGTGATGTGTTGTGTGAGGTCATGTTGTGTTATGTGGAGCTGTGTGATGTTGTGTTGTGTCGTGTAATGATTTATTTTTATTTTTTATTAAACCATTTTATTGGATTTTCAGCATTCCAAAAGTAGTACACTTTGTTATCAATCATAGGTACAGGCATAATATGAAGGACATATAAAGGGTACTGAAGCATTGTTACAGGCAGTAGTCATAAAAAAGGCAATGTGGGAGATCAGATTGCTGCCTTAGAGGAGCTAGTCCCTCCCGGGGAAGGGGGTAGTCCTCTTATGAATGTACTCAAGAAGAGAAAATGGGAAGAGACAACTAGCTGCTAACTTGGGGTATCAACCAGGGGTATGTGGTGGGGGGATTAGGCGGGCGGGGTTCTTGTTGATGGTGACTAGATATCTGAGGCTATGGGCTTAGGTGAGAGGTGGCAGAGAATGGCCTTGCAGGAGCCTATCGGTGTCTAGTGTTTATGTGTGCATTGTAGTGGACTTCCTTAGACACTCAGAGGGGTTTTCAGCGGGGTGTCTTGGGTGAATCCTGCGATGGTGCGGGCACTAAGGCATTCTCAGTGGCTTGTCGTAAGCGCAGGAGTAGCGTAGCCCATTCAGTGGAGATGTGATGCGGACGCACTCCCCGTACCTCCTTGTGATGGATCGCGTCCTTCTCAGCAGCACCCCACTTACATACTGCCCCTATCCAGGCCACCAAGGGAGGGCCCACAGGAGAGGACCAGTGCATTGTAATTCCTCTCTTAGCTAGGAGGAGGGCCAGGGCTGTAAACCATGTCTGGACTTTGTGGTGTTGCCGGCATCTGAATGTGCCTAACAAGCAGGCCTCCCAGGTAGTAATCTCAGAAAGCCCTGTGACATTATGCAATGTGGTATGGATAACACCCCAGTAGTGCTGTAAGGCAGGACAGTCCCAGAACACATGGAGAAATGCTGCACTAGGGGCCTGGCAATGGGGGAAGGGAAACTGTGACTCCGGGAAGTAGCGCTGAAGTCGTGCCAGTGTCAGGTAGGCTGGTATAGAATAAAGAATTTAATATTTTTAAACCAAGAGTTTCTAGATACTTTCCTCAGGAATTCTAGGGCACATTCCCACTCTGTATCATGTAGTGGCCTCTCAAATGCCTCCTCCCATTTGTGTCTCAGTTGGGTAAGTGGTGCTGATGTAAATTACCAGATGGCCTTGTATATCCAGATAATTAATTTAATTTTCCCTGTTCAGTGTTATGTGCATAGATACTACCTAGGAGTATTATTTGGTCATCTAGAAACCCCTCTAGAAGTGCCTACTGCCCCTTTGTGTCAATCACACAGGGAGTTTCCTGAAACGGGACCCCAGGCCAAAGCCATATTAGCGCCCCCATGCAAATGCTGAGTAGGTGGTGGCGCAGCTGGTCCAGTTCTCCAGCAGTAAGGTGCATTTCTTGCAATAGGGCTATATGTAAATGTACCGCTATTTATAGAGCGCACAGCTACTTCCCTGAGGTAGTGCCCCGGCGCTGTCCGTATACCGCTTAGGAACCCTTCCTGGTTTTCCCTGTGAGTGTCCACTCCTGGGCACCTCCAGGGTGAAACCAGGCATCCCAGCGCTTTTGGGGACATTGTGGAGATTAAGCAAGCTATTGCCCAGAGTCGCAGAGTGGGACCCATGATTAGAATCGGCACGAGGTGAGAATTATCAGGTCTGAGGAAATTGAGCCCAAGACCCGCCGAGGCGGGTATTGAACCCTGGTCCCGGGCCAGACCTCTGTGTGCAAAAATTCCTAGGCAGTCAAGGAATTACAATTAAACTAAACAAGTGGGAAACCAAATCAGGGACAATTGAAAAGGTATATGGGTGATAAAAACTCGCTATATTTTAATAGAGACACAATTACAGTTCATTGAACAACACATACAATGTGCAATAACGATTAAAATTAAACAGCTGAATGCTAAAAAAATATCACAGTAAAAAATTACATTAAAAACAATGACCATATCAATTTATAAACAAGAACACCAGTCAAGGGTGTCCAACACACAGTAATACAGGCCAGACCTCTGCATCAGGGTCTGCCGCTCTAACCATTGAGCCACTGTGAGAAGTTGGCCTGATAGGTGATGGTTCCAATTCTGGAACCACCGGTTATCAGACCAAACAATCCCTTATGGTGTCTGGTTGTAAGTCAACCTTATTAGACAAGCTATCCTAGGGGTAGCATGGACTAAGCAGCCTAAAGGCTTAACTTAAGAGGTCGTGTTAAGCGAGCTGTTTTACCACATACAATCCTGTAATATCAAATGAAAGGACACCACACAAGTATATATTATAAAAATATATGTATTTATTACTAAAAACAATCCCCAGTATTCTTTATGAATAAAGGGGCACAAGCGTTAAATCAAAAGCACAGTATAACATACAAAGTTGCACAAATATGGATGAGGGCGAGGGGCCACTCAGACCATATACTAAACAAGTGGTATAAGAGATACCAATCGAACAGTGGTTAGGCCTAGGGCCTAGGGAATCGCTGGGAGCAGTCGGGACAAGCAATGCTGAAGTCGGGAAAAGCCCGCGGGATTCGGGTGCAGTGCAGAAAGCGCACGCATGCACCAATGTTAACCAATGGTGCGTAAAAGTTGTAAAGTTAAAGTTTAAGGACACTTCCGCTGAACCTAGAGGAACAAAACTTAAGACACAGGCCCTAGAGATGTGCACCAGTGTGGGAACACCGGCGGAGCAAAGTTACCTCACCCACAGGAAGCGGGTGCACAGGGTCGAAGTTGAGTCGGGTTTCATCACGCAGGCTCTTGGTGCTTGAAGCTGAAAGGGCTGCAGGCGGGGTGAAAGAGAAGTGTCCGGTGGAGTCCAAGGGTGGACTCAAGTCGAAAAGTACCTGAAAGCAGAGGGGACAGAATCTGGGTCACTCAGCAGTGACCAGGGTGGAACCAGGACGGAACCAGGCAATGTCGGGCGCAATCAGGTGGTCGTCGAGGCGCTTCTCTCCGCTGTCACGTGGGCTCTGGGGCATCTACAACGTCCAGGAGCAGGTCACGATCTGTCCCATGCAGGCTCTCGCCGTCGGCGCTGTCGGCTTCAAGATTGGAGCAAACAACACTTGGCAAAAGCAATCCACGCGGAACCGGGAGATTGCTTCTCACTCGAACCAGGAGGGTCAGAGTGGGGGCTCCTTTTCAGGGGAGCTGGTGCAAATCTGGAGCAACCAGAATCGCAGGTCGAATTTCAAGTTTCGTCGGCACAGGGGCCACAAGCCGGCTGGCAAGTGACCGGGCCAACGCGTTGAGCCAAAAGAAGCAGAAGGGCCCCACGCAGCACTCGTCAAGTGTGGGGGGCTGAACTTCGGTGCAAGTGTGGCTCAGGGTGGGGGCTTCTCAAACCCCGGTGTACAGCTTCGAGGGTCACTTGTGGGCTGCACGGTCAGCGTCTCGTGGTCTTTCCAAGATGGCGTGCCCCACGCTTCCGGTCGCCTCCACGGGTCTCAGCTCTGCAGGGACTGTGGATCGGGCTGTTAGAAGGCAGGCAAGCTTAATCTCGTCGATCTCTGTCGCTCGAGTTCCGGCGGGAACTGCGACAAAGCAGACGTCGATGGCTGGATGGTGCCTGTTTGCACAGGGTGGTCACTCCTTGACCACAAGGGAGATTCTTCGGGCTTCTACGTCGAGTAGGATGTCGAAGGGTCCAGAGTTTCGTTTCTTATGTTTCATCAGGATAATCTGAAGTGTCTTGGCACTGCTCCCACTCTTATTCGAATCTGGGGGGCTGGATTACCTGCTAGGTCCCCTCCTATGGGTGGGACCCAGGAAGGGGGTGGATACACCCCTTTCCTTTGATCCAGGCCGCCCTGGCACGAGGGCTGGAGTGCCCCAGAACCAGTTTGGCCGGATTATGCAAGGGGCAGCCTTGTGCTCCCAGGCAGTGTCTGGTTTCTTTCAAACCTTCCCGCTACAATCCACTATCTCCTGTCTGAGGGGGTGTAACACCTCCCTGCGACAGGAAACCCTTTGTCCAGGCCCCATTTGGCTGAGTTTCGGTCAGCTTCAGGGGGTCAGACTCGTGTCTGTGGCAGAGGCATCCATTTTGTGGATCCAAGGTCCTTTTAGAAATTAACCGCATTTAAGCAAAGTAACATGTCTTACCCCTCTAGAGGGGTGGAATGCTATCCCCGTCGCCAGAACTGGCAATGGGATAGTATTCCAAATTGTATGACACCTTACACGACATGTTTTGATAAAGCCAAACCAAAGTTGCTATATAACCGCGAGGATTATAATGCACTTAAGAGTATATGGTATGGCATTATCCTGAAACAGCTTAGGGAGTTGTTCCCGACGGCTGCAGACAGGCTCAGCTCATGCTAGAGCTCCATCTCACATAAAACCAAGCACTCTGCCTCCAGGATTGATGAGGCCTTCCATAGGAGTGGCTCACAGGTTTATATGTGTCCAGATATAGGTTTAGATATAGGTATACTATATCTAAGCAAGGGGTGATTACACCACCTTACCCCAGCTGAGTGATCAGCCAGTTGTGTCAATTTAAGAACCAGCCAGGGGTGGCAAAAGATATGCTGCAGCCCCTGGTAGGCCTTGGTGGCTCCTATGCCCTGGGCACCTATAGTGCATTATACAGGGGCTGATAAGGAGTCCATTTCCAATTGTGGTATGTACCTAGGGTACACGGAATCCATTTTACAGAGAGAGCAGATGGCCTGGGGCCCTGATTAGCAGGGAACCAGGTCAACTAAGTCAAAAACCAGCTAAACACAAGGCAAAAAATCTGGGGTAACCATAGTCAGGTAGCCACCTTCCTACACAACCCCCCCCCCCCCAAACGAAAGGAGATAAGGCTATCCTTGGCCTGGTAAGCCTATATTGCCTGAGTGGCCTTATAAGGAAGTATCTGTACTAGCATGGGTACCCCCTGTCTCATGGTCCACTAAGCAGTCCCTCACCCTTGGGGTATTAGAGGGTCTCCACCATAGGGAATCACTACCTTGGGTGTGTTTATGCAAAGTCAAAGGCTGGTTTGGATATGGAGTATTGAAGCGAGGCTCCACTAATTTAGGGCTCAGCTTCCTCCAATTATCTTCCACCATGTGTGCCTTTCTTTCTTTAACTGAGTTGCACTGTGCTCTCAGGGTCAACCTCTGGCTACCTAAAGCTGGAGGCTGGGTCCCTCTGTTTGGCTTGCTGTAGGGACAGTTCAGCAGTTCAGGTTTGGGCCCTTTGGGTCCCAGGTTTGGCTGTGCCCAACAGAATCCATCTGTGGGAGGTCCCTACCTGTATTTAAGGGGGCTCCCTCAGGAGTTTTTAAAGTTTTTACCTCACTAGGGCTACTAGTTTTGGTGCCCCTAATCTGTTGATGGGGGTGCTTTATTTGACAGGGGGCCCTCTGGGTCTCACTGTCCTTCTTGTCCTCTGCAGCCCTGGACTGGCTAAGGCAAGGGAGAGAGGGGCAGGTTACCTGCTCCAGACTGGGTCCCACCTGAGAAGGGTCCACTGACATCAGAGGTTCTGTCAGGCTAGGCCCAACCACCTCTGGGGCAGTTCCTTCATCAGGGGTAAGATCAGTTCCCTGAGGAGGCTGATCCTGTCCTAAAGTCTGGTGAGGGGGAGATTTCTCTTCCTCCTCCATGCTCTCAGTTTGTGTGGAGTTATCCATCATTTCAGGTTTCACAACACACATATCAGTTTGAGTTTGGGCTGTGGCCATCACAGCCCCACCAATCTTTTCAAGAGGAGACTCAGAGCTTTTGCTAAAGATGGGGCAGAGAGTTTCTCAGCCCTACCAACCTTTTCAGGAAGGACATCTTGAATTGGGGCTGTAGCCATTACAGCCCCACTAACCTTTCCATTGGAATTCACCATTCTAGAATGGGTTTCCTGTTCAACCTCAGCCCAGGCTGAGATTTCTAAATCATTACCCAGTAGACAGTCCACAGGCAAGTTTGATGACACTGCCACTCTCTTTGGGCCAGTGACACCTCCCCAGCTGAGACTTACTACTGCCATGGGATGATTTGTTTGGATGCCATCAATGTTTATTACCTGGTATGTGGCACCAGGTAAAAGTTGCTTAGAGGGGACTATGCCATCAGCCACCATGGTGATGCTAGCCCCTGTGTCTCTAAAAGCTTCAACTCTCAAACCATTGATGATGGGTTCTTGTCTATATTTGCTCAAAGTATTTGGGCAATCAGAGAAGTTGGCAAACCCCATGCCAGTCTCATAAACAAGATTATTTGGGGATGGGGACCTGGATAGGCCAGGGTCCTCCTGGGCTCCAAAAGTAAACCCACCCAGATTCCTGGGTGTGCTCCCACTTCCTGGGGGATTACTGCTGACAGTAACAGGAGGTGTTGGAGCTGGCTTTGGAGGTATATTCTCTTTATTGCCATTCTTGGGACAACAGTTGTCTGTTTTGTAATGCCCAACCTGCTTACAGACATGGCAATAGGGCTTTTTCTCTGTTGAAGAAGTGTCTTGGGACCCACCCCCATTCTTGGAGTTTTGGGGCCCTGGGGAAGTCTTTTCTTTATTTTTATCCCCACCCTTATCTTGAGGCTTGGTAGACTCCTTCTTCTGGTTACTGTCCTGATTCTTAGGCCTAATCCTGGTTCTGACCCACTTGTCTGCCTTCTTTCCCAATTCTTGGGGAGAGGTCACATCAGAGTCCACCAGGTGCTGGTGTAAGAGCTGGTTCTGACAATTACTTAGGATCTGCTCCCTCATAATCAAATTATACAATCCTGTAAAATCATGTACTTTGCTGCCATGTAGCCAACCCTCCAGAGCCTTAGTTGCACAATCAACAAAACCAGTCCAGTCCTGAGTCTGTGCCTTCTGGGTGTCTCTGAACTTCAACCTGTACTGTTCAGTGGTTAAGCCAAACCCATCTATCAGAACACTCTTCAGGACTTTGTAATTGTTTGCATCCTCATGTCTAACAGTGAGGAGCTTATCTCTCCCTTTCTCTGAAAAGGAGTACCATAAGATTGCTGCCCACTGTTCCTCAGGAACCTGCTGTACCATGCAGGCTCTCTCAAGAGCAGTTACCCACTTGTGGATGTCATCCCCTTCCTTGTAGGGGGGCACAATCTTTGTCAGGTTTCTACTATCATAGGACCTGGGTTTCTCTTTAGGAATATTGCTGCCACCAGTGGCATCTAAGCCACACATTTGCTGTTCTCTTGCCAAGGCAAGTCTAGATTGAGCCAGGGCTACCTCCTCCCTCTCTATCTGGAGTCTGACAGCCCTCATTCTTGCCTCATGCTCTTTTTTCTGAGAAGGGGTCATCCCTCTCTGAGATTCTCTTGAGGCACTAGAAATATGAGAGTCCCCTGCTGGAGATCTCACGCTTCTGTTGCCTGGGAGAATGTTATAGGGTCTGGGGAGGTGCTGGCCCTCTCCATTCCCAAGTAGGTTTAAGTTGGCCTGGCTAAGCCTGGCAACTATAACCTGGTTAACCCCTTGATCCTGATTTTCAGGGTCCTCTACATCTGAGTCCTCCTCCCCTTCTACCACTGGGGGAATCTCATTCTCAGGGGGTTGTGCTCCATCTCCTGACTCTAAGGGAACTGCATTCGCCTTTTCTAAGTCATCCTGCTCTAGAATGGCTATCAGGGAAGGACTGGTGGGACTTCTGCCCCTTTTTAACCCTCTTGAGATGCACAAGGCAACCAAGTCTTTGTGGGTTAGTTTGTCATAGCTGGAAGTTGCCTGGGTAAGGTCAACTGTCACAGGAGCAGACCCTGAGGCTTTTCCTGTGTCAGACATGACTGCTAGTGAGGTGTAAGTGGTGCACTTACCTACACTAAGTGTTTTCCTACTGTACCTTGCTAGTGAGTTGTAGTCAGGGTGTGCTAATCCCTTTAATCTACAACTACTAAGTTCAGTAGAACTTAAATATGCTAAGCTTTTGATTTATATGTACCTAGAGGTACTTGATGTGATCTTTCAATTTGATAAAAGATTGCAATGGTAAAACAACAGCAAGCTCAAATCCGCACCGCTGCTCAACAATGTGAGAAGTTGGCCTGATAGGTGATGTTTCCAATTCTGGAACCACCAGTTATCAGACCAAACAATCCCTTATGGTGTCTGGTTGTAAGTCAACCTTATTAGACAAGCTATCCTAGGGGTAGCATGGACTAAGCAGCCTAAAGGCTTAACTTAAGAGGTCGTGTTAAGCGAGCTGTTTTACCACATACAATCCTGTAATATCAAATGAAAGGACACCACACAAGTATATATTATAAAAATATATGTATTTATTACTAAAAACAATCCCCAGTATTCTTTATGAATAAAGGGGCACAAGCGTTAAATCAAAAGCACAGTATAACATACAAAGTTGCACAAATATGGATGAGGGCGAGGGGCCACTCAGACCATATACTAAACAAGTGGTATAAGAGATACCAATCGAACAGTGGTTAGGCCTAGGGCCTAGGGAATCGCTGGGAGCAGTCGGGACAAGCAATGCTGAAGTCGGGAAAAGCCCGCGGGATTCGGATGCAGTGCAGAAAGCGCACGCATGCACCAATGTTAACCAATGGTGCGTAAAAGTTGTAAAGTTAAAGTTTAAGGACACTTCCGCTGAACCTAGAGGAACAAAACTTAAGACACAGGCCCTAGAGATGTGCACCAGTGTGGGAACACCGGCGGAGCAAAGTTACCTCACCCACAGGAAGCGGGTGCACAGGGTCGAAGTTGAGTCGGGTTTCGTCACGCAAGCTCTTGGTGCTTGAAGCTGAAAGGGCTGCAGGCGGGGTGAAAGAGAAGTGTCCGGTGGAGTCCAAGGGTGGACTCAAGTCGAAAAGTACCTGAAAGCAGAGGGGACAGAGTCTGGGTCACTCAGCAGTGACCAGGGTGGAACCAGGACGGAACCAGGCAATGTCGGGCGCAATCAGATGGTCGTCAAGGCGCTTCTTTCCGCTGTCACGTGGGCTCTGGGGCATCTACGATGTCCAGGAGCAGGTCACGATCTGTCCCACGCAGGCTCTCGCCGTCGGCGCTGTCGGCTTCAAGATTGGAGCAAACAACACTTGGCAAAAGCAATCCACGCGGAACCGGGAGATTGCTTCTTACTCGAACCAGGAGGGTCAGAGTGGTGGCTCCTTTTCAGGGGAACTGGTGCAAATCTGGAGCAACCAGAATCGCAGGTCGAATTTCAAGTTTCGTTGGCACAGGGGCCACAAGCCGGCTGGCAAGTGACCGGGCCAACGCATTGAGCCAAAAGAAGCAGAAGGGCCCCACGCAGCACTCGTCGAGTGTGGGGGGCTGAACTTCGGGGCAAGTGTGGCTCAGGGTGGGGGCTTCTCAAACCCCGGTGTACAGCTTCGAGGGTCACTCGTGGGCTGCACGGTCAGCGTCTCGTGGTCTTTCCAAGATGGCGTGCTCCACGCTTCCGGTCGCCTCCACGGGTCTCAGCTCTGCAGGGACTGTGGATCTGGCTGTTAGAAGGCAGGCAAGCTTGATCTCGTCGATCTCTGTCGCTCGATTTCCGGCAGGAACTGCGACAAAGCAGACGTCGATGGCTGGATGGTGCCTGTTTGCACAGGGTGGTCACTCCTTGACCACAAGGGAGATTCTTCGGGCTTCTACGTCGATTAGGATGTCGAAGGGTCCAGAGTTTCGTTTCTTATGTTTCATCAGGATAATCTGAAGTGTCTTGGCACTGCTCCCACTCTTATTCGAATCTGGGGGGCTGGATTACCTGCTAGGTCCCTATGGGTGGGACCCAGGAAGGGGGTGGATACACCCCTTTCCTTTGATCCAGGCCGCCCTGGCACGAGGGCTGGAGTGCCCCAGAACCGGTTTGGCCGGATTATGCAAGGGGCAGCCTTGTGCTCCCCAGGCAGTGTCTGGTTTCTTTCAAACCTTCCCGCTACAATCCACTATCTCCTGTCTGAGGGGGTGTAACACCTCCCTGTGACAGGAAACCCTTTGTCCAGGCCCCATTTGGCTGAGTTTCGGTCAGCTTCAGGGGGTCAGACTCGTGTCTGTGGCAGAGGCATCCATTTTGTGGCTCCAAGGTCCTTTTAGAAATTAACCGCATTTAAGCAAAGTAACATGTCTTACCCCTCTAGAGGGGTGGAATGCTATCCCCGTCACCAGAACTGGCGAGGGGATAGTATTCCAAATTGTATGACACCTTACACGACATGTTTTGATAAAGCCAAACCAAAGTTGCTATATAACCGCGAGGATTATAATGCACTTAAGAGTATATGGTATGACATTATCCTGAAACAGCTTAGGGAGTTGTTCCCGACGGCTGCAGACAGGCTCAGCTCATGCTAGAGCTCCATCTCACATAAAACCAAGCACTCTGCCTCCAGGATTGATGAGGCCTTCCATAGGAGTGGCTCACAGGTTTATATGTGTCCAGATATAGGTTTAGATATAGGTATACTATATCTAAGCAAGGGGTGATTACACCACCTTACCCCAGCTGAGTGATCAGCCAGTTGTGTCAATTTAAGAACCAGCCAGGGGTGGCAAAAGATATGCTGCAGCCCCTGGTAGGCCTTGGTGGCTCCTATGCCCTGGGCACCTATAGTGCATTATACAGGGGCTGATAAGGAGTCCATTTCCAATTGTGGTATGTACCTAGGGTACATGGAATCCATTTCACAGAGAGAGCAGATGGCCTGGGGCCCTGATTAGCAGGGAACCAGGTCAACTAAGTAAAAAACCAGCTAAACACAAGGCAAAAAATCTGGGGTAACCATAGTCAGGTAGCCACCTTCTTACAGCCACACTTCTCCATATGTGTCTGCTGGCGCTTAAAGTGAGAGTAGACCACATAGCATTAGCGGGCAGTGTGCATGCCTCGTATATTCTGAGTGAGGAGACAGGTGTCAGCTGTAGGGGTCATGGTGAGACAAAAGCGGTGCAATGGGGGGGGGGGAGCGCACAGAAGACTCACCCTTGCCAGGGAAATACCCGTTTTCTGAGTTCAGTGGCACCCGCCCACCACATAATTTGGGCTAAAAGGAGGGGAAGGGCCAGATAGGGAAGGAACTAGGGAGGGACATGTTCCCAATGCTGAGGACTTACTGCAACTGGCAGTACGTCCAAACCAAACATAGTGTAAGCACACCAGTGTATCGTGGGGCGAGCCTCGTATGCACAAAGAGTAAACCAAGTGCAGCTGGGTCATTTTTCCCCCGACGTCGCTAGTACCTGGGCCCCCGCACTCAAAGACTTCGCCCAGCATTTGAGGGGCGAGGGTCATGTAGGCGATGGTCAATCCAGTCTGATGTTTTCGTAGAGGTCAGTGAAGAAGAAGGTTGTACCATCATGAATTATCTTGAGGTGTGCCGGGATCAGCAAAGTCTCGCTTTGTTCGCCCTAAGTGTGGCAGGGTATGCTCAGACGTGAGTCCCTTGCTCACTTGGCCACTGGATTCAAGATAGCCTGGCTGATGAGGATTATGAATCCGAAACCGGTCCCAGGATGCTTGTTTCCGGTCCAGGGAAGACATGGCTTGGCAGTTCGGGCTGGACTGTTCCCATGAGGCACAGGGTCAGACTTATTTGCATATGGCCATGTCTGAACTGGGGTGGCTGAGTGAGCTAAAGAATGGCGATGGATTAAACCCAGATCAGTTGACTTGGGGTGAGTGTTTGATTTGCTCAAACGCTCCGTCCATCATCCCCTTTTGTATCGCTTTGTTCGCCCTAAGTGTGGCAGGGTATGCTCAGACGTGAGTCCCTTGCTCACTTGGCCACTGGATTCAAGATAGCCTGGCTGATGAGGATTATGAATTCGAAACCGGTCCCAGGATGCTTGTTTCCGGTCCAGGGAAGACATGGCTTGGCGGTTCGGGCTCGACAGTTCCTATGAGGCACAGGGTCAGACTGATTTGCATATGGCCATGTCTGAACTAGGGTGGCTGAGTGAGCTAAAGAATGGTGATGGATTAAACCCAGATCAGTTGACTGGGGGTGAGTGTTTGATCTGCTCAAACGCTCCGTCCATCATCCCCTTTTGTATCGCTTTGGGAAAGCAAAGTCGGCATTTCATCTCTAGAAAGAACAAGTGTTGGCACTGCACAGCTCAAGTGTAGTCGGGAAATTGCATGATGCGTTTGTCCTCCATTTGAATAGGTTCATTTTGTTTGGCAGCTCATAGCATCAGGTCCCTGTCACAGAAATGAAGTGGTTTCACCAGCAGTGGCCGACGAAGGGACTCCGGAGGTGGGTGGCATGCCGTGACCCGATGCGCCCTCTCAATGGAGAAAAAGTTTGTTTGGTCTGAGGCTGGGGTGAAGGGCCTGAACCAGGCCTCCACGTAAGCATTGGGGTCCAACCCCTCAGCTCCCTCTAGTAGTCCCAGAATCTGGATGTTGCTTCTCCAGGGTTGTCCTTCTAGGTCGTCCACCCAACCCTTCAACTGTATTACACAGTACTGAAGATCGCGCAGGGCCTCCTGGTGATCTTTTGCAAGGGACTGTAGGGTAGAGAAGGTTCTTTCCCCATCTGCAACCCTGTCTGCTAACTTGCAGTGGTCATCTCTAAAGAGGTTAAAGTCCGTGGCTAGGGCCCAAAATCTGTCCTCCATGGTGACATTGGAGGGCTCTATGGCAGCTAGCACCATGTCCAGTTTATCAGACATAGTGAGTGTGGCCGAGGCCTCCTTGTCCACCTGTGTTACCTGTGAGTTATCGGTGGCTGAGGAGAGTCATCACACGGGGGCCGATGCCTGGTTCCCGGCATTTGAGCAGAGCCGTCCCATGGCTGGGGGGGGGGGGGGGCAATTCCTCAGTGTCGACTGGTGTCTTCTCTATGGGCCTCCCCCACTTCAGTGAATAATATCGTGCCCCTGGGTGCTCGGCACACTGGGAGATCTGGCCGGCTGAAGAGCTCTCCGCTGATAGGATGGGGAGCCTCTCCGTGTGTGTCTGAAAACAGCAGCTAAAGGAAACTGTTCCCTGTAGACCCACTTGGCTCCCACACGTAAGCAGGGTCAGGGAAGGAGGGCAATCAAGTAGCGGTCAGCTTTGCAGTGGGGCACTCCATCCCCAGGGGCACCAGGATCCTCAGTGTCCACTTCTCGTGGAGGGCTGTAAGGAGCCCCTATCATCTTGTGTGGAGTCGGGCCCCAAGGAGGTAGGCAGGCGTCAGGGGAAGCGAACCCCAGACCCTTCTGTGAGGGCCTCCTACTCCACGCCTCGATGATAGCACTGACCTGGAGGCCAGAGAGATGCAGGATGGCGTGCTTCGATCTTTATTACTAGTGCCGATGCAGGGCTCAAGGAGGAGGGGCAGGCCAGGAGCCCCCCGCGGAAGTATTGCACCTCGGCCCACCTCACCCAAAAGTTTGTCGCTCTTTCCACACCTCGATTATGGTGCCGAGCTAGGAGGCACAAATCCGGAGCTCAACCCACAGTCTGCGGCTCAGGCCCGGTACTGTGTTGCGGGCCCTGCTGTGATCAAAAGCAGGTTCACCACTGGCCTGCAGCTCAGGGGTCGGTCCTAAAAGTACCTCCTTATGGTGCTACAGACCGGGCGGAGGGAGGGATGGGCCCAGCGCACCACTGCGCCGGTGGAAGGCCCAGGCCAAATCGGCCGCAGGCCACACCAGTGGAAGGGATGCAGCGGGAGGGTTGTGGGCAGCAACACTGACTTTCAACTGGGGCCTCCGTTGCCAGGCCTCATTGAAGTCCTCCACCTACTCCGGAAGCCATGGTGCCCATCGGCCCAGCCCTGTTCACGGGCCCATCCTCCTTCAGTGGGATTCTGTCGCAAGGCTCAGGACTCAGTTTCAGTGGCCAACGTGATACGGGGCACCGAGGGGATCCCACGACTATTCAGGGGCCGCGGTCCATAGGCCAGGATCCCGTGCTCTGCCACCCCTCAACTATGGGCTTTGTCAGGCGCTGGGAAGCACCATGCTGGATGCAGTTCCGCACAGCCGGACCTGCTTTATTCACCACCCTGGAGCCTCCGGCTCCTGGTAAAGGCAGGGCGAAGTCCATTACCTGTCCCACTGGTCTGCAGTGCCTCTGTGCTGCTACACCGGCCCAGATGCGTGACACTTGTTGGGCCTGCTCTCGGAGCTTCAGGCAGACACGTCTGTTATCTTGGCTGGCTCAGCTATGCCCCCTTATGTTATGATATAGTGCTTTTTTATAGCTATTGTCTACCCAAAAGTCTCTTTGCCCTACCAAGTCAGTAACAGGGGACACATAAGAGACCTATAGATTGAAAACAGAGGATTTCAGTTTCTCTCTGTACGTGAGGTGGGTGCTGGCAGCCCTAAGGCAAAGTGGAAGTTCATTCCACGTGGAGGAAGCGAGGAAGGAGAAAGCTTTGCCACCAGCTCTTCTTTAGGAATAAATGCTATTTCCAAAAGGAGAATGGTTGCTAGAGCATGGCAGTCTACTGAGAAGTGACAGAGCTTTACCATAAATAGACAGAATGATATAAATGTAACCCTTGCCTGTCTGGGAATCCAAAGGAGCTGGCGAAAGAGGGGAAAGGCTCTGAAGTTGCACCACTTAGAGCAACGAGTGTGACAGTTTGACTTTTAAGAAGTAGAAGGCACAGTAAAAGATATGTGTTTATAATTTGACAAGCTACATGCTGGCTAGCATGTCGACCAGAGCAGAAACAACTGGCTGACTTCCTTCAAAAGGCAGCATAGGATGAATCCTGTAGAGCTTGTGCATGTGGATTGTACAAGATCTGATAGTGGTAACTTGTACTGATATCTGTCTAGGTCCGAATCACTTTGACTATGAGGCTTCTTACAGTGGGTAAAGGGGAAGGGCACAGATCTAATTCAGAAGGCCACCAAGTTGGTGGCCAATGGTTGTCATTGCCAGGTTAGCATATTGGTGGACAAAGCTGGATTGCTTAACCAACGAAATTCGAGTCAGTGGGACAGAGGAAACCTAAGAAGAGTGTCTGATCCCACTGTGTCATTAAAACAAGCAAAATGGCAATAGAGACCCCCTCAATCATTGTTCCAAACAAAAGAATTGATCTCAATAGCAGGGCATGTTGATATAAAGGTGCCTTGCCAGGAGGAGTAAATCTAGGTCAGGTGGCATGTATCACCTACCATGTGCAAAGGACCAGAGAGATGCCAAAAGGAAATATCAAGTTTAGACTACCACTGTCCTGTGCAGCAGTGAGGTGCTGGGAGCATGGTAGGTCAGGAAAGTCATCAAGTATTGGTGAAGATAATGGAATGGAAGGACCTATCTGTGAAGTAATAGGACCAGGGGAGTGACTGCTGTATGTCACCATAGTGGATTTCGTTTTTAAGGGATCATAACTGTAGTAAGGGTTCTAATTACTTGTAATTCAGCCCCCTTGATGCTCAGAGACAGCACTGGGAATTAAGTTTGAAATTAGAGGGAGGCAATGTGTACAGGGTGTTGGTCTTCAAAAGAAGCTAACAGTAGTTTAAAAAGCAGATAATGGAAACTGCTCAGAAGGATTATTTCTAAAAGAAAAGAGAAAGACCCACTATATTAAAATATGCAATATCGTTAGATAAAAGATGTGGGGGAGAAGCTTCACTTGCGCCGGTGGTTGCAAGTGGTCAGCGCAGGAACTCTTGGTGACCAGGACGATGTTCCATCCTCAGACTTTGACCCAGAGCAATTGAGAAAAAGCCAGAAAAGGGAGAACTGAACAGAAAGCGAAGAAAACAGGGACATAAAGAAAAAGTAAGGATTAAAAAGAACCTGGCAGAGTGATATAAAGAGACAGGAAGTTTAGGGTGGTTGATGAAAGAGGCATAAGGTGCAATCAAAACTCGGTTGCCGTGGAAATTGGCAAACCCGGCAGTCGTCAGTACCAGTGGAGTACTCCTGAGAACAACATTAAGCTCCTATATTTTTTTAACAAACTAACAGGCACATGCATCAAAGCATTTTGCGATCGCAAACGGTGCAAATCGCAAAAATCGGCCGTTTGCGATCGCAAAAATTGCTTTTGGAATGCATGAAACAAGTAGCCCCTCGCAATTTAAGAAATCGCAAAATTTGCGATTTCTTAAATTGTGATTGCATTTAAGGAATCGCAATTTACGATTCCTTAAATGCAATGCAAGAAAGTAAAAAGATTTGCGATTTCGCAATTAGGAATCGCAATTTACCATCACATGTAAGGTGATGGTAAATTGCGATTTTTTAAAAAAAAGCATCAAAATGCATTTTTTGAAGTCCCATGTTAAGCACACACATGCCTCTGGGACATGTGTGTGCGTAACATGGGTGCACATATCAATTTCAGGGGTGCAACAGGGTGTCCTTTGGACACCCCTGCACCCTTGAATTCGCATTCTCCGTTTGCGAATCGCTAATTGCGATTCGCAGAATGAAAATGTCATCCCATTCATTCCTATGGGCCTTTAGGCCCATAGGAATGAATGGGGAGGGATTCCTTAATTGCGACTCACAATTTGCGAGTCGCAATTAAGGAATGTTTAGAAATCGCACATTTTTCTGCGATTTCTACATGCATAGGCATTTGCGAATTCTTAATTGCGATTCCTTAAAAATCGCAATTAAGAAATCGCAAATGACTACAATGATGCATGTACCTGTAAGCACAGTGTAGAAGTCATATTATGAGCTAAACCCATAATGTCTTTATCTGATTGCAATTCGGTCGCTTAGCAACGGTATTTATTCCTTGCTTTCCTTGGCCAGAGAAAACTACAAAAACATCTAACAGTAAACAGCAACTCAATCTTTTTTTAACATTCCTTACTAAAACCTAATTTGCCAAAGTCAACAATTTAGCTCCTCTGGACGGAAACACCAGCCTATTCTTTTTTGCAGTACATGCTGTGCGTTCCATCAAAGCCCATCATACGCAAAACAAAACTGCACAATACATATGCGAGATATTGCCGCCATCTTTTCGATTTTGCGGGTGACTGGGTGGTTTTATTAGTGAAAACACAGCACTGTCTGTGGGGCTTCTGGCTCGCTGCATCCGTGTCTGATTGTCTCTGCTTAATGTACCTATTTATAGCGCAGGTAAAAACTGTCCAGCATGATTTACTGTCACATGCAATAGCAATACAGTGCGCCTGAACAGACACCAGCATGTACTGACTGTGGAAAATGTAAAAAAAAACGTTGCAAAATATATTTAAAAAACTATTTGCGATTTAACATATTTGGGGGGGGTGGTGATAATTTGTACATGTGATATTCCACTATTCTGGTGATTATACCATTTAGCAGCGATCACAGTTTGTTTGCAGCCGGAAAATGCCATTGGCCCAATGCATGAAGGTATGTAAAATAATTCTCCAGTAGTCCTGCATTATCTACTACTAAATGCAATTCACTACACTGCAGACAATGATTTTCACCCACGCCTATCATATCTTGGGTCCAGCTGCGGCCGGTAGTGGAAGTACCGGCCGGGCGGTGATGTGAGGAGGGGGAGGGGCAGGGTGGGGGGTAGTAATGTATGGATTACGGACCTTAACAGGTAAGTACACATATAAATACATAAAAAGAATTTGGTTGTGCGCACTGCATCACCAAATGCGATGCAGTGCGTGCAACGAAATTCGTTGTATTTATTTATATGTTTACTTACCTGTTAAGGTCCGTAATCCATACATTACTACCCCCCCCCCCACCCTGCCCCTCCCCCTCCCCACGTCACCGCCCGGCCGATACTCCCACTACCGGCCGCGGCTGCTTGAATCCATTTTACAGATGACCAGAATCAAGAATATTTTCTCTGGTAATATTCCTGAATGGCAGGAGTAAGGCAAGAAGAGTACTTCAAAAATATACAACCACATGGGTTAGTGACTAAACTGTGTGAATGTATGTATCCGTCTGTCTGTTGGTGTGGAAGTGGCTGCATGGCTTTGCGAATAGCTACATGAGTGTCTATATGAGTTATTGATTGGTTGTCTGAGTATCTGTATGGGTGCCTAAGTGTTTGTGTGGGTGGGGTGTGTGCGATTCTGTGCATAGATGTGTGAGTGGGTGATTCACTGGGTGCATGGTTTCAAGAGTGCATCTGTGTTGGACTGTATGGGTGGGTGAGTGTGTGTATGGGTGTGTTAGTGAGTGAATGTATATCTCAGTGGTACATGTGTGAGAAACTACATATGTGAAAGGCAGTATATATGTGGTTTAGAGTATATAAATGGCTATAAGTGAGAGTGTGTGATTGTGAGAGTGGCTGTATGGATGAGTGTGTGCTTGTATCAGTAATTGTATAAGCGCATAAGAATGTGCTAGTATTTGTATGAGTAAGTGAGTTGGTGTGTGTATAACTGTATAGGTGACTAAATGGGAGTGTGATTAATTATTTGCATGACTGACTAGGTGTGTGAGTACCTCTATGGATGAGTGGCGGTGTGTGAGTGTCTATTTAGGTGTATGAGTGCATATGATAGTCCTGTACTGAGTGATCGTAAGTATGAGTGACTGTACGGGTGAGTGAGTGGATGTGTGTGTAGACCTAGGAATCAGTGAGTGGGTATGTAGTTATTGGTGTTGGAGTGTCTATGGTTTTGAGAATGGCAGTCTGTAATTTAGAGTGGGTGTATCAAAAGTTATATTAGGGTGTGAGAAGATGCATGAAATTATCACATGGATGATGTCATGAGTGATGTCATAAGTGATGTCATGTGAGATGTCATCAGTGATGTCATCAGTAACGTCACTGACCATGTCATGAGTGATGTAATATGTGATGTCATCAGCAGTGCATTGCGGGGGGGCGAGTTATAGTTAGCTGAACTAACTATAACGGGGGAATTTCAATGATTTTGTAAGAGTGAAATGTCCAACTAACTATAATACCCTTGAAACCTATGGTTTTGTTTGTGAATTTCTTAGGCTTTTTAGATGCTAATTTCTAACTATAACGTGCCTGAAACCTATGTTTTTTCCAGTGAATTTGAAAGGTTTTTTAAATGCTAATTTCTAACTATAACGTGCCTGCCCCCTCCCTTTACCACTGTGCAAACGCACCCCACGGCACGTTTTAAGTTGGGGGATTAAGTCCCCTTGAATCCTGAGGATCCCTGGGGTCCAACTAGCCCACCAGGTACCTCCAGTAAGCACCACAGAGCTGCGTTGCAGAGAGGTGTAAAAAGGGGCATGGCCTGGGCGACCTCCCTGCAACGCATGCCTCTGGCGCTTCTTGGAGGTACATGGTGGGCTAGTTGGCCCCCAGGGGCCCTCAGGAATGAAGAGGAATTAATTCCCCAACTTAAAACGTGCCACAGGGCATGTTTGCAAAGTGTTGCTGGGAGGGGGCGGGGCATCTGGCACAATCGCAGTGTTTTGTATTATTATGGTTTTTTAGAAGGGGGCTGTGTGGGCCGCCTTCTTTTTAAAATATTTGGGCCCTGGGGACCCCATCCCCCAGGGCCTTACCCATGGACACAAATATTTTTTTTTATGGAGGTGGGCTGCATGGCCCCCTTCCTGAGTCTCTATTGGCCCCGGGGACCCCATCCCTCGGGCCGTTATTTATTTATTTTTGGGGGGAAGGGGGGCTGCGTGGCCCATCTCCCAGGCCACTTCTAGCCCCAGGGACCCCATCCCCTGGGGCTGACCCCCTCCGTTGGGGACCATGGGGGGAGGCCCAATGCCCCCACGGTCCTGCCGGCTCCCCGCGTCCTGCATGAGCCGGCAGTGCTTTTCCAAATGGGGAGCTGCTGACGTGCAGCTCCCTGTGTGGAAAGCAATCTGCTTTGCTTCATTGAAGCGAGAGCAGGTTTCCCTGCTCTTGCTTCAATGAAGCAAAGCAGAGTTTGCAATGGCATGGCTCATGCCCTGTCATTGCAAACAGCAGTGTCCCGGGGGTGGGCAACCCGGGACACTGCAGGAGCCGGCCCTGGGGGGTGGCGGTCCCAAGGGCCATCAAGGGCTCTTGGATCGGGGCCGCACTGCCCCCCTTCCAATGTTTGCTCAGCCCTGGGGAGGTGGTGGTCCCCGGGGTGTGTGGGGGGACTCGAGCCCCACCATACAGGTGTATTTTTTTTTTTAAACAAAGCCCCGGGGTTGGCAGTCCCCGGGGCAGCGAGGGGGGGGGGCGTGTGCCCCCGCAAAATAATTAATAAAAGCCCCAGGGCATGGTAGTCCCAGGGGCTGCGGGGGCCTGCCTGGGCCCCTGCAATTTCAGTCATATTTTCATAGATGTGGATGTTTGCAAACATTATGTAATTGGTCCTGAAATTATGATCAGGAACATTGGAATGTGTGCACATGGGAAAAAGTAATTGTTTGCAACTGTCTTCAGAGCACCTATTTTCAGGATTAATCCCAGATGATCCTCGGCAAAGGTTTACATGAAAAAAGTGAGTACGAGAAGGAGGGTTTCTGCTGCCCACAAAGTAACAACAGATACAGCCCCACATCTCATTTCTATCTCTACCGCCTCTTGTCTCTCCAAAACATATGTGAGGGGAATGCACAAGCTTTTCCAAAGAGCAGGCCGTGGAAACTATACATACCCATTTGCATTTAGGCACTGGCAGACAAAGGTCATTCTTTGTTGGCTGAAAATAGCCTCTGCAGTTGGCTGAAAATAGCCTTGCAGTCGGGTAGAGATCTTAAATGGCATAGGATTGTGAACATCTTATGATTGTGTTGAGCCTTGTTCGAATTTTTACAGTAACGCATTGTATCACATTTTTTTTTAATTGAAGCAAAGGGAAAGATACAAATCATCAAAAGAGAAAGATCATTCATAAGAGAATACTCATCTGATCTATAAATATATTTACAAACGTGGATAATACAAATGGCAAATGGTTTTGTAACTTTTGGTCCATTACCATGCAAATACCCAAATCTTCTCAAGACGTGATCAAATTCCAATGATATATACTGTAGACTCTTTCCAGGGTCAATATTTCCCAGATTTTAGTCTCCCATTCCTGTACTGTCAGTAGAGTGACATCCTTCAACTTCTTTGCATTCTATGAACTTGCCACTTATGAACCAAAACAATTAAGCACCCACATGTGGAATTAGCGCTATTGCCCTTACTTCTTCCAAGCAGTGGAAAACTGGCATCTACCTATGAATCTTTTCCTGATGCAACTCACTGGTGGTCCTGCACCTCAATTCAATATAATCTGAGACTTGGACATTTCCTTAATTTATGCAACCAAGTACTTTCTGTTTTTTGACCCTGAACAACAGCTATTAAAATAGTCTGCTGAGATCTTTTAATTAAACATACACATAATACAACCATTATATAATACATATAGAATAACTTTAGATCAGAACTAATGGTCATGGGCATATATCAGAATGAATTTTCTGCCAATACTCACCCATCAATTTCATTTCCAGATTTCACCTCAAGCAGATCTAGTTTTAGAATACTCTGAGGGGGCGGGGGTGCTACTAATAACATATTATGTACTTGGAAAATCAAATCCTGTTGTTGAGAGAATAGAAAGCTTTTTAAAACAGGCCAGTTACACCATTTATTAACCCTGCACATACTAAGGAGCTAACAAGAAGGGGATGAAACCATTTTAATTTAGAAATTGTTCCAATTTGAAATTGCCTTTTCCCTACATTTGTGCTCAGCCTAGGAAAGATCCATCGGAAGCGAGCGGAAATTACCAAAGTGGAATACACCCAAACTCTCCATAACCCTTTAGTTCTTTCATCCACAAGACATACATTTATCAGTGGTCACAGAGAAGAGGTATACTGCATGAGTAATAACCAGATGCTGGGTAAACAGGGCCAACAGTCCTATATAGCACCATTCATTCTGGTAGAGACCACCCTCATGTTCTATTGAGGCCCATAACATTTTCATAAAAGATTTTACCACCACACAAATGATCTAATCAAACTAAATAACCTCATAAACAACAGTTATCTGTGCACAGGGTAAGCACTGGATCAAAAAGCATTTGTAGTAAGGTTACCATTTTCATTAGATGTATTTGTTCAGCCTTTGTCATTGATACATGTTGCTATTTCCTATAATTTTTTTCAATATAAAACCAATAGAGAGGTATAGTTCAGTTTATACATACCTGAAACCTGGGCTATCACAAACATTTCTAAAGATTATACAGTGTTAGAAATTGCCACTTCTTTCAATTTCAGTGTGAAATCTGTATCTAAATTGTATTTCTATTTCATAAATACTCCATTGTTCACAACCATCTATGTTTATTTAATAATGTAATATTAGGCAACTGGACTAAAATGTATTACTATGCTTTATGTAGAGTGATAATCAAGAACAGGACAACACGTTGGAATATGATATTGACATTATAAATACACTGAGACTTGATAAGTCATATATTGGACTAAGTATAAAAGAGTAGTCAGATAATTATGATTGTGGTTTGCATAGATATATTGACATAATTCATTGACAATTGAAAGTGGTGATGTGTTAGAGATGTTGTGAAGGATAGCAGAACAGAATGGGTTCTTAGATCACCTGGGTAGGGGTTCTGAGCTGATCTAATAGCTTATTGATTGTAAACGACATATAAACAGTATACTTTAAAGGAGCCCCCGTGTACCTCTGTACTGTGGCTGCATTACCTTGGTATTGTGTATTTAATTTGTGTCCTTTGCGTAGTCTGACCCTCAGTTTTACTTTACATCTGTTTATATACTGTGATTCAATATTATCAGTCGGTGGATTTCCAAAACCCCACAACTTTAGGTAGACATTCAGATGTTTATTGCAAGTGGAGTAACTGTGTTAAAGTGCACCTCAACTCAACTTTGCACCACCCCCTGTCAGCTAAGCCTTAAGTAATCATCCACAGCTGTCTGGAGATAAAATAGAACTTGGAAAGCCAATTTTCAGTAGCAGGGTGAGTACCCAGTGCCATGATTAGCAGTAGAATGGCCACAATCACCTTTCATATTTCTTGGGTGCAGTGAAGACCTGCGAACTTTGAAAGTGGTGAGCCTTAAACACTTAACTCTAGTTGGACTAAATAAGTGAGGAAAGAAAACAAATAAGCCTGTTCTCGTTCATGGGAATTCATATGGGTTTTTTTGAAATAAAATATTTTTAAAAACAAGGCCAATTGTGCTATTTACAGCACAGTCTTTACTTGCATCGGTTAACACATGTCCTATCATTTTTTTCCACTTAATTTTTCCATCCTGACCTTCAAGAAAGTTTTCAGTCATATCTTTTGAGACTTTACAAGGAAGGAGCAGGGTGAATAAATCCACATTTTTACACATCTTAATGGGATTTGTGAAATAATTTGTTAATGGATAGCTATATAAATGCTGCAATAAAATGCAGTGCACCACCACAAACTGTGGACAGCAGAGTCAAACAAATTGTACTGGTTTGTGTAGTGATGATACTGCTCAATTACTTAGAAATCACAGGATCAGAAATCAGAGCAGTTTAACCAATCTTACATGCCCAGGACTCAACAAAAGTAATCCGAATATAAGAAGTAGCCTCATTGGTATAAAAGATTGCATGCTTCAGTGTAGCTGATTCTTTTTCAAGCATTCCACTGTGAACTTTTGCAGTTTTAATGTGATACCCTAACTGTGTTTAGTATAACACACGTGGGCCCACAAAAATCTCAGTGCCATTGGATTGATGTTCTACCTCACTGATCATGCCCCATAAGGCTGAGAAACTGTTGCATCGCAATTCATGCTGGATTGGCTCAGGCCCAAAACTGATTTGCAAATGCATCTAACAAGTATAATAATGTGACCGAGGGACCTAATACTAAATAAATGTAGTTAAACGGAACTCCGACGTTTTATAACTGCCCAAAGGAAGGACGCAAGAATAAAACAGACTTAAGGATTGCCTACTTTCTGAATATAATATAATGCTTGAACACGATGTCTGAGGCCATATTTGCACAAAAGTGGGACATTATATTTTTTCCTTTCTTTACTATATATAGAACATTCGAAAAACCAAAAGAGAGAGCTAGGACAGATGGAAGTCCGTCCTTGTCCTTAAATGTAATTATAAACCAACTAAGACGGCCACATTAAATGATTGTCTGACACAGTAGTGTCTGGCACCTCAAAGGTTTGTTAAGAAAACCCTCACACCCCAACCTAGTTGGTGTCATGATTTAATTATCGGGTCCCAGCTGAGTAGCTGAATGCTACTCAGCTGTGCTGCAACACCTGTATTACAGTGGAACGGGTTTGAGGTGTGAGTGAATGTGATGAAATGCGTGTGAATATAAAAATACCTCCAGGATTCTACCTATTAATTTATTACTGGTGATCTGGGGTATTTTAAAAACAAGAGAGTGGATAATAAGTTGAGGATGCTATGTGTAGGCTATTATTACCCTTTGATGGTCGGCATGTATCAGCCGACTTGCAAATATTGGGGCTTTCTTCAGGACCCCTCAAAAACACAGTGAGTGAAGTGAAAAAGTGAGTGGTAAAAATCAACCACGTGTTAAAGCGTTTTTAGTGCTCGTGCTAAGGAGCACTGTATATGCTGGGAGGACTGACTTTATTTTGGGTCCTCACATTGGCTAATACCTGAAAGGGAAAATAACATAACATAATACAATATAACGATTAAAAACATTCAGTTGGTTATGCCTTAACCACATTGGTGGTGGATTATGGTGTTTTAGTTCTGCAGCAAGTGGTGTCAGACATACGTGCAGTACCTTTCATACACATGCCATGCGCTCAATATGACATGTCTGTGTATGATGCAGTGATCATGCCTTCAAAAACTGTAAGAAAGGCGTGCTTTTCAGTGCCCTATATTACGCATTATTGTTCGTTTGTGAACAGTGGCAGTGACTGATCTGTTGGGCCTAATGTGATTGCCATCCTTAATAGTGGTTTTTATAAGTCCAGTGTAGCTGGCTATGTTGCGCCATGAGAATTGTAATAGACTCTAATACAGTGACTTGTGAATAAGTGATTAGTGTTTAATAATTACACTAATCGTAATGTTGGCTCTCACATCTGATCCTGGGAGTGGGGAGCCTTTTTAAGTCACATACTAAAACGAACAAAGGAGAGGGGCGATTAAAAATAAAGGAGATGGTCAATGTAGGCATCCTAGCTTGCCTCATGCAACAGGCTGTATATATGACAGAAAGTGACATGGGTTCAACGGCGAAGCATATAGAGTTAAGGCCCTCAAAGGTGCCTAGTGATGTCATGAGGTTAGAAATTTCATCTTCAGCAAAGGAAGCGTGCAGCTGCGGAAGTTAGCTCAATCCTTCTCCACATTTCACACGTCCTGCACTTCTGCACTCCATTTTATTTTATTTTATTTATTACATTTGTAGAGCGCCTGACTCACCCCAAATGGGATATCTCCGCGCTTAGGTACCAAATATGTGACACAGGGAGAGAGGATTAGAAGAAATAGGTCTTAAGTTTTGTCCTAAAAAATAGATAATTAGCTTCCTCACGCAGCTCCAAAGGAAGAGAATTCCACAATTTGGGAGCCAAATAAGAAAAAGATTTGCCTCCTAGTCTGGTCTGCTTAATGCGAGGAACGGTGAGCAGGCTTTTGCTTTCAGAGCGAAGCGGGGGTCCAGGATGGTATTTGACTAGTTTTTCCGACAGATATGTTGGACCCATAGAATTAAGGCCTTTAAATACCAGACAGCAAACTTTGAACTGAATTCTTTTGCGAATTGGGAGCCAATGTAGATTATGCAAGAGAGGAAGAGATGGAGTTCGATAGGGGGCATCAGTCACCAGGCGGGCAGCAGTATTCTGCACTACCTGCAGACTTTGTAAATCGGAATCCTTGGCAGATAACAGCAAAGCGTTGCTGTAGTCTAGACGACTTAAGACTAGAGCATGAATTAACGTTTTGCGTGTGTTCATAGGTAAAAAATGAAATATCTTCCGAAGGAGGCTCAACGCATAAAAGCAAGAGTGTTTACTGCTGCAATATGACCCTCCAAATTGAGGTCTCTATTGACAAATACTCCTAGATTTTTAACCTCAGTCCTTGGGATCGGAACTGCCCCCAATTCTTCTGGCCACCATCCAGGGGACCATCTGGAGATGGCGTCCTTGAACAGCATGATCTCCGTTTTCCCTGTGTTTAATTGCAAGAAATTTCTCTTCATCCAAAGGGTGATGGTATGCATACCTTCGGAGAACACTTGCTGGACATCAGGGGTAGATTTATTATAAGACAAGATCAGCTGCATATCATCTGCGTAGGAGATCGGAGAGAATCCGACCTTCCTAAGCAGAGCGGCTAATGGGGCAACATAAACATTAAATAAAGATGGACTGAGACAGGAACCTTGTGGCACACCTTTTGTTACATTGTTGAATTTGGATTGAAAGGGTCCTAGATTTACTATTTGGGTCCTGTCAGTAAGAAAGTCCTGTATCCAGTTCAGAGCCGAGTCCTGGACCCCTGTGAGACGAAGTCTGTCTACCAAAATTTGGTGAGATATGGTATCGAACGCAGCAGACAGGTCAAGCAGTACCAAAATCACTGCCTGACCTGCATCCGCTAGCATTCTTATATCATCTATTACTTTCACCAAGGCCACTTCAGTACTATATTTTGGTCTGAAGCCCGATTGAGAGTGGTCCAGACCGTTGGATGCTTCCAAGAAGGCTGACAGGTGACTGTTCACATGTTTCTCCAAAAGTTTACTGTATAGGGGTAACAAGGAAATAGGGCGATAATTGGCATTCACACTTGCTTCTGAGGTCCCCCAAGAGAGACAAATCTAAAATGGCCAACCTGGGCCTCGCCTTCACTGAAGATGAAATTTCTAACCTCATGGCATCACTAGGCACCTTTGAGGGCCTTAACTCTTCTGTACCATCCGCTAGTAACAACGATTGGGATGAATTAGAAGAACTCAGAAGGACACAGATCAAAACTGCCCTTCACGGTCTACTCATGTCAGAGTACCTAAGAGTCAACACAGCCCCTCCTAGTCTAGTGGTTCGTAATGAACCATTTATTTTCCTCGACGACAAAACATTTAAAATTAACTGGTCCCAGATCTCATGGCGCTGCACACGGGACTGGATTGTGCTCATAATAAAAACCACCAGCAGACTAGCATCAGAACTCAAAGTAGAGATCCAAGCAATTGAGGTATGACTTAAAAGTTACGAGTCCCCTGCCAACTTGAAAAAACATCTAGATGAGCTCAATAAAACACTCAACGATTTCGAAACCTCACTGAAATTAAGTAAGTACGAGGAATTAAAAAAGGACAGCGGACGGTGGACATCAGAGAAAACCTATCCTTACATCAAAGACGACTACAGACCCTCTAGAAATAACACCACCGATGATGACTCATCAGATACCGGGTCCAATAGCTCAAACTCCAGCAGAGGAAAAAACCCGAGATATCAAGGTACCCGCCAAAACTACCGGCGACCCAACTATCATGGAACAAGAGGATGGAATAATCATCCACCACCTATGATGTATCCACCCCAACAGTATGGCCCCCCACCATTCCAACACCCACAAGGACCCTACCCCCCATGGGCATACCAACAACAAGACTACAGCTATTATGATAAAACACCTTTTTTAGGGGCGCGCCAGGGGAGGAACAAGGGACGCAATCGGACAGGCACAACCGTGCATTGGACAACGGGAGAAGAAGCACCAATAAGAATGGCAACAAGAAGCATGACAGGGGCATCGAAGAGCCACAAATAAGCCTAATAGTGAACCTGACCGAGTTCAACCTATCGGAGGCACAGAACAAAGTACTGGAAAAAGGTTTATGTTATGTACCCACAGCCAATATGGACAAATTTCTTCTCTGCAAAGAAGTACAGGAATTTATGAGACGCTTGAAAATCCAAATCTTCTTCAAAGACAAAGAAAAGGAGACACAAGAGGGCGACACTGGATTGAGACCCAAGTCGAACTTTACACCAATGGACAACACCTTACCGATCGAACTCCTTACCTTCGAGAAAGCTGTCATGAAAGATCTCAAAGATCTGGATCCTCGGAACAAAAGGATGTTCCAAAACATCTCTGGCGAGGAACGGAAAGCGTTACAGGAACTAAGTAGCAATACCGACTTTGTAATAAAACCAGCAGATAAGGGGGGTGCGACGGTAATACAAACCAGGCAACAATATGAAAACGAGTGCGTAAGACTCTTACAAGACCCGTGCAACTATGAAATACTCCACACCGACCCCACCGAAAGAATCCAAGTAAAAATAAACACCATGGTGGAAGAAGCACTAGCCCACAATTGGATCACAAAAAAAGAAGGAGAATTCCTCTGTCAAAAGAATCCAAGAACCCTGTATCTATATACTTTACCAAAGATACACAAACGGTTAGATAACCCACCAGGCCGGCCCATTGTTTCCAGGATTGGATCAATTTTGGAACCAGTTTCCAAATTCGCTGACGCTTTCCTGAGACCTATGGTCCAGTAAACTTCTACCTACCTCAGGGACACAAAGGGCGTATTGAATCTTCTAGAAGATCTTACATTCGATCCAGATTCTCAGTTGATGGTAAGTTGCGATGTGGAGAGTCTATATCCTCGCCTCCCGCACTACGAGACACTGAATATCATCGAAAATGTCTTATTCGAGGTTGACTGGGAATACCAAACTCCAAGAACTGTGGTCATGGAGTGCTGTGCACTCGCACTGAAGGAGAATTTCTTCGAATACAAGGGCACTCTCTACCTACAGAAGGACGGGACCAGAATGGGGAGCACATTTGCTCCCAGCATAGCTGGTCTCTACGTGCACAATCTGGAAACCACCCGAATACTCCATCCCAGTAACCCTTTCAGAAAGAACATAAGAACTTGGAAGAGGTATATCGACGATATCCTCATCATCTGGGATGGGGATGAACGTACGTCACAACAATTCTTGACATGGCTGAACGCACAAGATGACTTCTTAAAATTTACAAGCACCAGTTCTAACATCAGTCTTGTGTTCCTCGACCTAAATATCTTCCCCAGAGATGGGAGACTAATGACGACCACCCACTTCAAAAGCACATCAAGAAACTGCCTACGAATGTATAGTAGCTTCCATCCTAAACACCTGCGTGACAATCTACCATATGGACAATTCCTCCGATTGAGGCGGAACTGCACCGAGATTGAGAATTTCAAACTCCAATCTAAAGATCTGCGGAAGAAACTAGAAGTCCGCCAGTATCCAGAGAAAATAATCAATCAAGCTTTTAAAAGGGCTCGAAATAATTGCAGAGAAAGCTTCCCTGAGGTTAAAACACCCAAAGAGGAAGACAGGAGACCAATATGTAGCACTACATATAATTCAAATTCAAATCAAGTCACCAAGATCATTAACAAACATTGGAAGATTCTGAACAGTGGGGGACTACAGTTACTAAAACCCATGTTCTCTCACAGGAAGGGGAGGAGTATACGAGACATACTGGTACATACCAGACCAAAAACCTCGAACAACAACTCCAGCAAGAATTCCAACTTTGTCCAAGGCCACCGCCCTTGTGGCAAATGCAAGGTTTGCTGTCTTACGAAAAAAAAGCACGAAACTGACTTTTAAGAATGGAACAAACTTGGAACAGAGATGCTTTACAACTTGCAGCAGCAACAATGTTGTCTATTTGATCACATGTCCCTGCGGTCTTGAGTATGTCGGCATGACTAGCAGGGCTATAAAAACAAGAATAGGAGAACACAAAAGTACCATTAAATGCCACAGAGCGAGTACAAAACTAACGACACACTTCTTGGAAAACGATCACAAACCAGAAGACATCTCTTGGACAGTAATCAAACAGGTGGCAAGAGAAGAACATCTCCTTGAAAAGGAACAAAGATGGGTGTTCCGTCTGGGCACTTTTAATACTGGCCTCAACGACGCGATACCATGGGGACAGTTGTGATTATCTAATCAGGCTTACACCAAAGCCAGCTGACCTCTATGAACTAACATCGAGGTGCGGTGAGGCACAACCCTGGTTTTTCTCCTTGAAAAGGAACAAAGATGGGTGTTCCGTCTGGACACTTATAATACTGGCCTCAATGACGAGATACCATGGGGACAGTTGTGATTATCTAACCAGGCTTACACCAAAGCCAGCTGACCTCTATGAACTAACATCGAGGTGCGGTGAGGCACAACCCTGGTTTTTCTGATTTACTACACTTTGCGGAGGGAACACCCTCCATGGACAACTAACAGCCCCGTAATTCAAGGATCGCCACTTTTCCCTTTAAAGAATTGTCGATACACTGACATAGTGCGGTTAGGTATAACCCTGGTATTACCGATTTAATATACTGTATTGAGGGAATACCTTCCCTTTGATAATCAACAGCCTCTTGAGTCTGGCACAAAAGTAATCCAGGAATCACTGCCGTTTCCTTTTTTTAAAAACACTCACATAGACTTGAAGAATTTCTCACAATTTAAGTTAACTTACTATTACAATCTAGCAGACAATATACACGATTTATTCTTTTTTTGGGCAACCATTCAGCTGGCAACCTCGGAATGACACTAAAAATGGAAAAAAGACTCCTTTTCTCCCTTCGAGTGTTCCGCGGGAAGCGGCCATCTTTGGTTAGAGCTCTAGCTTTTCAGCCACACGAGCGGGGAGTGATGACACAGCGCCGGCCCCGCATTTACAATACCGGCATAAATAGATGTTGCCGGTCATCGCTCCCAGATCCCACGCAGCTGCTGAAGGGTAGGATTAATGCTGAGTAGCAGATGCGGTCACGTAAGTTAGACCTAGATCACGGGTCTTTAAAAACGATTGGTCAAAGCGCTATGATCGGTCTGCACTAGAGCACAAGCCTCTCGAGTGACTCTGCCCTGTTTTGCTTGTTGTCTCTTCACAGTATACCGCCAAATATAACCCTAAGATGTAGGCTCATGGGGCACGCAACGAGTGAAACAACTGTATGTACAGGCCATATGCATTTACTATAAACGAACCAATGTTTTGTCTCTTTTTCACTATGTCACCTGCAAGCGCATTTTTGTTCGCAAATTGGAACCTTCTCTGCGATCCGATCCAGGATTGCTGAAGTATGTGTGTGTGGAATGTATTGAGGTGTGTGCATTGTTATGTGTGAGAATATGGAGGGTCACAATACCCCATGTATTAAGAATATGATGAACAATCCATCAAGGTTCTTACTTGGTCCAATATGACTATGAGAGATTTGAACTTTACATTTGTATGGATACTATGACACAAGGTGACCCACGCAAATAGGCAGGTCACGATTAACATGTGAATACCTTCTCTATGTGCTCTTGACAAATTGTTTACCCTTTTTTTCTCCCTTTTTTTCCTTACAGGGACCACAACAGGTCAACCTTTTTCACGCTTCGCCACGGGCCCACTCAAGCCCAGAAGCAGTACTTAGTAGCTTATTTTTGCTACCGAGTCTAGGACTTTAGGCATACTACATTTATCTACAATTGAGTATTGTCAGTAGGGACCATTAGAGGTCCTGAGGAGTAAGCAGTAGGGGTCTGCTTATGAAACATGTCATGTCGACCAAGTAGATAACGTATTCCGCTCTACTACACCCACCCCCCCCCCCCTTTTTATTGTTCCCAGCTAGGGAAGCTAATAAATCCTCTTTTCTACTAGCCAGGGAATTTTTAATTTTTGATTTTTCTTCAATAGCACATCCACACTGAATTAGGTCCCTACCACCCATTCACCTATCACTGTCCTCACATTACACATAGCCTATCGTCATTATATCAAGTGCTCCCGCGTAGTTCGTAGGTCGCAGCCTGCCCCGCCCCGTAGAGGGATGGGAAGACCCCTATGATGAAGCATGACACTATGGGATTCATAGTGTGTGAGGGGTATTTTAAAAGCACATAGTGCTCCCTTCTTGCCACCCGCAAAAAGGAGCCTTCCTCACTATTTGTAGACACTAGGTCTTGACAGTCAATAACAACGACTGAAATAATCACTCCCCACATTGATAGAGTCTTATTGTTTATGTACAGCTTCTAGGAGGGTGATTCTATCACCACTGCCTCTGCACTTCCTCGTTTGATATTTTTCGTTTATTTAACTTGACCTGTGCCCCACCATCAGTTCTGTCTGATTGGAAACTTTTCAATTTGTCATCTATGAAATGGAGAATTTTGAAGATTTTAATACTGGTATTAATAATAGGCACAGCGTTTGTAATTCGTATGGCATTGAAGCACCTTTCTGTAGACCGAAGTAGGGCTTTCTAAGTGTGGACCACACTCAGATTCCCTTCTGTTGAACTATAAGTAATTGTTCCCCCGTTGTGTGTGACTATGAAAGCGTGGCTGGAATTTTTGTTCCAGAGCTATATATGTAGCTTTCATCAGTCTGAAGGTCAAAAATAATCATCACACTCCACATTTCCCACTTTCAGGGAGTTTAACAAATGTAAAGGCTTGGTGCAGCCCTATCACAGAACAGGCTAAATGTAATGCATAAAGAGGAGGGTTGGAATCCGTCATCCGGGTAAGATAGTTTTGACGCCACTGGTGTGTGGAGGGCAGCTATTAACTGCTACAAAGGCTGCAGGAAGGCATGGACGTCAACTCACCAAAATGCCTGGTCTAGCGGAAGTGTCATTGCACACCAATTGACCTTTGCTTTGACTCACACACACGTTTACACATACTAACACATTCACACACTCTTGCACACACAAACACACTCTCACTCACAAGAATGCATTGAACATACATTAAACAGTATTTTTTACTTACCTTGGCTTCCGGATAGGTTCATATTCCAACTAATGTACTCCATTTTTTATAGCACTAATAGAGAATAATATGATTCACTATTTGCACAATAAATTTTTTACACAAATCAGGCAAGTGGAGCTCCAACCAGCGTCCATTAGGAAGAGCTGCCTTATGTTCCAGGCACTGATTTTCCCACCTCTAAGGTCAGGGGTGACCGCTAAATGACGCCCGTACAGAAAGGAATGTTAATGAAAATGCCATCAAAGTGCTGGCCATCAACTAGTCGTAGCTGCTCTGCACACAGGGAGCTAGCTTAGTCATTTCTCCAGCTGCACTTTTCTGTGGCTTGGGTACTTTTCAAGACAATCTGCTGTGACTTCAATTTCAGCGCACAGCTGGTATGTTAGACCCAGTATTCCCCAGTGCCAAATGGTATATGCCGTTCAACATAGTACTTGTACTCACAGTGGAAGGCATTTACTATTCACTACAGGTACAGCCAGAGCTGCCATGAAATCAGACAGCCTTATTTACAATGCTATCTTCAGTTTTAGCTTTTTCTGGAACTGGAGCAAGTTGGACTCATGGCAGTCTGTTTAGTGGTCATGGTGATGGAAAGTTCTTTTTGATTGCCAAGTATGTTCATGTAGCTGTTGATGCTGAATACCATTAAATTGGGTAATAGCATCTCTTATTTATAGTGCCAAGAAGCAATAGAAGTATGGTATGAAGAGCAATACAAAAACACGTTATTACAATTTATTTTAAAGGCGAACAGCTTTGGCGCTGATCAAAAATTGAGAGAGAGGTGCAGTGAAGAATTTTACTCACGATATCGGATTGCTGCACGTTTGTAGTTTGAAGAATACGTTTAGGAACATGTAAACTTCTCAACTATGTGTAAATAATGATTGCCCAAAAATTCCTTTTTTTTTTTTTTATTAAACACATTTCGGAGCAGTTCCCATTTTGAAACAAGAAGTTTGAGCTCTTTTCCAATAATAACTGTCTATATGCCTGATTACGGGAGCATGTTAAATTGCGATTCCTACACAAACACTTGTTCAAAATTATAAGTGGTGTAGTATCTATCTAACCTGCTAATTCCTAGGTGCAACACAAATTTTACCCTCCATTAACTGTGAGCATATTAAACCTGTCAGAATTTAGCAGTGGAGAAAAAAGCCTGGTACTTACAGGCAGATTTTGATTTTGATGAGGTAAGCAACACAATCAGAAAATATTTCTCAGAAATTGAGTATAACCCTATCACCTTATCCGATAAATTCGTAACACCTTCTGTGTCAGATTTTATCAAATGCAATAATTACCGCATCCCACCAGGGGCACTCTTTGTGAGGCTCTGTGTGTCATATGATCCCCTTTTCAAATCAACAGCATTTTAAAAATGCTTCGGTTCTACTTTTCAGCTTTCCTAGTATTCTATTTTAAAAAGTATTTCCACTAAAGAAGATTATGAAAACCATTATATCCTCTGACAGCTACATAGGAGAACATTAACTACCTCAATTTCAAATGGAAAGAGACATGCATTAGTATAAATCATTATTCTAAAAGTCCCCGCTGCATTGACAAATGTCAGTACACTGCCAAGAAAACTCCCACACATTTGTCACAACTAAACTCCTACAACGCCATAAGCACATTGTCAAGCTAAACGAATAGAACACATAGCAGAGCTAAGCATGGACCAAAACAGAAAATCCAAAAAGCATTATCAACAAATTACCAGGCGCAGTGGAAACATTGCACGCAAAAACCCTTTGCATACAGAATTACCACTGCTCTGATTGAGAAGTAGTTAGAAATTTTGCCCGCAAGCAGACTGGTTGTGAAGCAGGCAGTTATTGTGATGCAAAAAAACTCTGGTTTTGTGCTGATGATTTTCTTTTTAGTAAACATAGAGATATAACGTACAAAAAAGTTTTTAGCAGCCAATTTTTTTACCCAGTATGATTGCTACCTATAGATTTGCAAAACAAATTTCCTCTAAGTAGATAGACCATAGAGAAAACTGAACTCAAAAACTATGGAGTGAAGGGTATTTCCACTTACCCTGTAACAGTCACAAATTGAAAAAAAGGCACAAAAACACAATGGCGGCCGTCAGGGCTCGCGAGAGGTGGTCGCGCTGGGATCGGGGGGTCATGTGGGGTGGTCGAGCGCGGGTGAGGGTAATTTAAAAATTAAAAAAACATTTATTAAACATACCTTTCAGCCCTCTCAGGCTGCCCAAAACAGTAATGCGCACTTCCCTGTTCTCTATACAGTCTGCATTTAAGGCTTCGTGGAGAACATGCCCACCCCTCGAGTCCCTGGCTGAGTACCGTGTCACAGTACTCAGACCAATCAGAAAGCTGCATTGCAGTGTTTTGATTGACTTAGGGGAAGGAGCCTGGCTTCCTGCTTCATGGAGTCAGACGCAGGAGAGCAGGAGCAGAGATGAGGGACTCGGCGGCAAGGTAAGTGTTATATGTCTTTTTTTTTTACATTTTAGCCTGCGCATCCCCCCCTTCTGGGTGCCCGCCATGCCGCCCGGGAGCCGTGCCCTTGCCAGCTTGGTAGGGCTCTTTTCACCAATTGTTCTACCATAATATACATTTAGGCTCTACTAGACCAGGCCTGAGATTCAGTACTCTGAAACCTGCTTCATTCTGGTCATGAGATGGTTCCCAGGTAGTGTTATTAGCCAATCAATACCTTAGGACCACTTGAAAGGAGCGGTTTGAGGCCTCATAAAAATAATTTATGGTTTATATTCTTCAAATTAATCACTAAACCAACCACCTCACAAACACTGTATTCAGTCAAACCAGCCCAATATTCCAAGATGACATCACCAATAGCTGATACCCGAGATGCCCCTATAATGTACCCTCATGAAAAGGCTTCTAGCATTCAGACTTCTGAAACAAAAATACAAAATACTAAAGGCAATCACTCAGTAGTCATATTAACATGAAAAGTAAGTAAAGACCAGTTGTGCCCCAGACTCACTTCTGCCAAGCAAATCTCAACTACAAAAATCTTGACTTCACACTTCTTGGGGGCTACATTAACACCACTGCCAATGTATTATAACCCTGACCGCTGATCTTTAGTGTAATAATTATGTATGCTCTAATTGTTAAAATCCCTGATGACACTGATACACAATTATGTACTCTTCAACAACAGCCTGGAGAGGAAAATGAGAGGAGCCAGCATAAAGCTATCTGATTTGTTCTACAATGCAGATGATTGACTGAAGACAAAACAAGGTTGAAGATAGGAAGACAAGCCTTCTCCTCCTTTTCCACACCCCTTGGATTGAACTCCCGGGCTACCTCATGTCCATCTCCTCTTAAATTCAGACAACAGCTTTCCTGTTCTCATTTCACTCCCTTGCGATTTAACTCACTCTTTCATCACACAATGTTCTAATCCAATCTATTCATATCAATCAATTCCTGTATTTTTCTATATACAGAACCTGCTATGTTAAATTATGTTTTGTTAAATTACTTTGATTTCGCAGCTTGCTATAAGCAGCACTTCAGTAAATGTCTTTTATTCCCTCTTGTTGCTTCTGTAAATACTCAGCTTTAGGCAATTGGTTAATTGATCCCCTTTTGATTCATAAAGTTGAGATACACAGTTGTTTTTCTCTCAAAATATTAAATATTATAAAGAAAATTCCGAAACTTTATCTACCATTTTGCAAATTATATGTAGAGAATTTGCCATCACTAATTTGCTATAGCAGGTAGTACAATATTGGTTAAATCCTGGAAAAGCATACTTAGCTTAGCCAAAAGCTCATTGATGTTTCTGCTGGGACACCAACATTGAGTAACTAAGAAACTGTTTATTAGCACTTAAGGAACTTCAGGAAATGTGTTGAAAACCTGTGTTGTGATCTAAGTTCATTAATATTGGTGGATAACAAGAACTCTTTAAAAAGATATTTTAATCCTTCAGCTAAGCTGGAAACATAATAGGTTGATACTATTGATATTCACTGTAAGTAAACCTGTCATGTATGTAGTGGACATGGACAAGGATAGAGGTTAGAAGGAGATCTGTTTAAAAAATATCTTCTCATAGCTAATGGAGAGACATTTCAAGTTTTAGATTTCTGCAAGTCTACTTGTAAGAGACAGAGAGTGCCTAGAACTAGGTTCCATCAAAACAGAGAACATGTTGCTTTTATATAAATAGATTAGAAACTGTAGACGACATAACTTTGAACTGTAGAATGTTTCTACAATCATTTTCAAGAAATGTTTTATAGCACATTCAACAGAGTTGTTGCACTGATGGATCCTGAGGTCTAAAATGTAGGTGTTTCCTTGTGGAAGTACAAAAGATATACGTGCTCATGAAATCAAGGGATATCCACCATGGACCTTCTATCCAGGACGGGGAACAGCCATGACAACACGGGGATTACCCCGCACTGCCATTACAATGCGGGGATTACAACGAAAGTCGTTACAACGACTTTCGCTGGAGGGCGCTGTTGGATAGGGAATAGTTGAATTTTCTATCCAACACCTTCCCTACTGTCAACGTGGGCTGCAGTTGGAATAGAAAATTAAACTATTCCACTATCCAGCGCCCTCCAGCGAAAGTCGTTGTAACGACTTTCGTTGTAATCCCCGCGTTGTAATGGCATGCGGGGTAAAAGCCCGCGTTGTAATGCCATACAACCATCCAGGACAAACATCCAAACCATGCTATTCCCGGGCCAGAATGCACTTTAAATGTCCCCATGCATTGGAAGACATTTCCTGGTGATTGTGGGAGGCGAGCAGGACTAATAATGTGATTTCTGGAAAAAAAACTCTAATTTGTGTGCTGTATCTCCATGAATCGCATAGGTAAAGACAGGCCTGTGATGCACCATGGTCTGCTAGAGCTGTCACCATGGATTATTTTGTCTACAAAGTGTCTCTTAAAATGTTCACAGGTGCAATTGACAATAATAGCAGACATATTTAAATTTGGTGGGTTGCCCACAGCTGGCTGGTAAATTTGAAACAAGTTACTAAGGGCCTGATTTACAGTTTAAGAGTAACTGAAAAACCTGCTATTTATTTTAAGGAAATGTGTGTGAAAAATAAGGCAAATCCACTAGCAGACCTTCCTCCTTCATGTGTTTTACCCTGTACTGCAAAAAGTGTGTTTATTATGGCAGATAAGAGCTTAAATATTATGATAGTAAGGTATATTTTAATGTATAATTTATGAAGCTATTGTTCAAAAATTCAACAAACAAATTTTAAATTACAGTAGGCAAATGTCTCACCTCTCTCTGGCCCCCTGCCCGAAAAAGAAAGAACATTTTAGGGCAGGATAATATGCTGCTATTCCCAATTCCAGCTGTGTCTATATATATTTCGGGGAAATTATGCACACAGGCTTTATTGGTTACAGTATGTGCATAAACACCCCTCCCATCCACTTAAAGAACATACCCTCGAAGTATGTAATGTACTTTTCCAAAGTAATGAGCCACAATATCTTTCTTTCTTTTTAGTACACTATTAATCAGTCATCATTTGATGATAAGCAGTTGTTTGAGTGTACTAATTGCCATCCAACCTGATCACTTAGTGGTGTCCCATTAGGACAAGCTTTGCCTCCTGCCCTGCCTGGGAAAACAAAGCAGTGAGGACAGGGACATCATACCCAGCTTAGGAACACTCTGTTGTGATATCATTAATCTATTATGCTTTACTAGTCCGGTTTATTGATGGAATATTATTTGATGGTCCAAATTTTAAACGTTGCCTCCGGTGGCACAAAGGATCTGTACTCCCACTTCTTGCGACATGGGTACTTTGGATTAAAGAAGGAGCCATAGAAGCCTGTGCAGCCCCTTCTATAATAAGGATCACTTCAGCGCACATTTTGCGCTGGCACAATATCAAAGGACTGTCAGAACCCTTTTCAGAAGGCCACGTGTCAAGCAAAAGCTATTGTGCCCAAATGTGGGTGTTGAGGCCCCTGATGTCCCATGGCCTTACCTGCTAGAGATCCCTTCAGCACTTGACTCTCAGTGGTAGCGCAGCTTGAGCAGTCCATGCTTTTTGGGGTGGAGGTAGATACAGGGGTGAACACAGGTTCACAACACAAAGAATGTTCTTTAGCAGCAATAAATGATTGTGCAGTCAAATACTGTTTTTTATGGCAAAAGTAGTATTTATATATCAACACAAAATGAAATACGTCAAACACAAACAAAACATACATCCCCCTTAGGTCAGGGCTCCAGTGTTCAATAGGCAGATCCCTGAGTCCCACTTCCCTCTCACTAGCAGTAGTAGTTATTACCCATTCACTATAGACAACATTCAAGTTAGGCTAAAGTCAAAGTCTCAGGAGTCCCAATCTGACTCTGATAAAAGTCAAAACTGTTCCAGCGCCCAAAGAGCTATGTCACAGAACAGTCTTACCCACTCCTGTGAGAATGGTGTGAATGCAGTCCCCATGGGGAGAGTTGCTTTTGGTGAGTAGCACTCGTAGCTTTCTGGGGTAGCAGCTGTGCAGCCAAAGTACTTCCTCAGATGAGACAGTAAATTAGTCTGACCCTTTCCATTGATGGGAGGAGTTTGCTTCAGTTCTGATCCGGTGGCCTCTAATCATGCCGATGGCTTGAACTGAGAAAGGGTCCTTGCTCTTTATGGTGCTCCCACCTGCCATATGGGGTTACGGACCTTACTTGGCGCATAGGTTACAGCCCGTTCAGCATGGAACTGGTCTTCATGGCGGCCCCACTTGGCATACAGGGTCGCCAACTTTCCTCTGCATACAGGTTATAGCCCTATCTCCACAGCAGTGATTTTCATAGCAGCGCCATCTGGCATAGAGGGTTGCCAATTTCCTCTGCACAAGGGTTAAAGCCCGATAGGCACAGCAGTAATCTTCACAGCAGTTCTACCTGGTATACAGGGTTGCCTACTTCACCCTGCACACAGGCTACATCTGGATCGGCAGTGCAGTAATCTTCGCGGTGGCCTCACCTGGCATACAAGGTCACCAGCTTCACTCGGCATACGGGTTCCGGTCAGATTGGCACAGCAGTGATGCTGACCATGGCTAACCTCATGGTGGCCCCATCTGCCGTATAGGATCGCTGACTTGGGTCTGCACCCGGACGACGACCCGAGCAGCTGCTGTCTCCTCGCACCTCGCTACAGGGATTCACTCAGCAGCATTCCCCTGGACCTCGCTCCCTCCGGAGCTCTTCTCTTCCTCACAGAGCACACTGGTCTTAGCAAGCTGGCAGGTATTGGAGCTCCAGTCTCCAAGGTCAGGTGGTCTTGGATGTCCCTAGGTACCAGATGCACTAACCTGAAATATCCTGAACTCAGCGGGAGCGATGTTCGTGCTAGTCCTACCAAGATCCTCACTGTGATGCGGACCACATTTCAACTGGCTCATGTCACAATGAAGGGAATGGGGGAATGGGACAAAATAATAAAGAAACAAGATCTGGTCTGTTGGCTCCCTAGACCCCTTGTCTGTGGTTGCCGGCTAGGTGGTGCCTTTGATGTAATACCGTGTGGGCGTTGAGGATCTGGTGCTCACTATGATATAAAGATAAACAGAAATACTCACAGTTCATCACACCTACTGCAAGCACTCCCCTGCTCATCCCACTATATTCACTTCAGTATCTGTATTACCTTTTCATGCAACCAGATGAGCAGGTAGCCAGGGATATTTTCTCAGGAGGATGGCAGTTAAGTGACTGAAAAAGTGCCTGAAGGAATGGAGCCCCTCTTCAATCCAAAAGTGCTGTAAGACACCTTACACCCGTGCCCCACAATAATAAACTGTCAAGACCTGAACCAGGTAAACCTTTGGGTTACTTCACCCTCTAACTGTCCCTATGCTATCCCTAAACATTGCAGCAAGCTCGGCATGAGATGCTGGGGTAGCTGTAGTCCTGTATGTACTAAGATGTTACCTTTACCAAGAGCTGCTGTGTTGAGATTCTATTGTAAGGTATTAAAAATGTCCCCTTGGGGGTAAATGACTGGTGGCACAACTTGCTGGACAGTTTCAGACACGGCTATGTCCACTGCAGGTCTGTGACACAGAATGATGTGCCGATGTCTCTGAAGGCTCATGACTCAGGATCCACTAGATGCCGTTATCATGAAGTCCAACGGTGACTGGAGCTTCTCTGAAGATGCGACTGAGGTGACACCGATTCCTGATTGCCTAGCAACCGAGTGGAGGCAGGGAGTGCCTTTATTGTCCTGTCCAATGAAGATGGCTGCTGAGTGGGTGACTCATTTCCTGATTGTATAATCACAAGGCTCATAACATGACTGGTGGCTCATTACCTCATTGTATAATCCTCAGGCCCAGTCTGGGTGACTAATTTCCTGACTGTATAATCACCAGGCTCATACCACGATGTTCTGGGTGACTCATTTCCTGATTGTATAATCATCAGGCACAGACCATAACGTAATGGTGTCAACACAATAACTACACACATACTATATGGGGTGAGAGCACACACACAATCAGATGCACAAGTGGAAAGCACACAGATACACCATACAGATGCACATGGGTTATAAATGTGTGTTTATGCAGAGCACGTCCTCCAAGAACATACAGTGCCTGTCCAGGGATGCACATCACAACAAGTGTCATATATGGTGGTGTATGTTCCCATGATTCTATATGGTGTCCCCTCATCCAGCTGGAAGACTGGTAGGCCTTAGCCTCAAGCCCTGGTCACAGGCAAAAGTCTTGCAGAGCTTTTCCTCCTCACACAACCCAACTAGCTGCGTGTCTGTTGACAACTTGGGGGTCCTCGAGCTCCCTTTCTTTTATTCCATTCCCAGCTTACCAAATGTGATTTAGGGATTAAGTCTTTGAAGTTTGTGTTGAGCATCTGCTTCCTTTTGAAGTGCCCTCTACTCTCCTCTGCCTGTTCTTCCTCCAGAAGACAGTCTGTCACAGCAGGGGCAGCTCCAAATTACATAACCCCACAACACAGGCCACAGGAGTGACAAGAGGTTTGTACTTGGATGTAAACCACAGTGATATGTTATCAAAAGGTTACCCCAGGGCTCCAGCCCTACTCTTTATGATTCTCTTATCAGCCCCATCCCCTTCCTGAAGTTTGCCCAGGCCCCTTTTCAGTGACCTCTCCCTTAATCTAAGAGCACAGTTTGAAGTGCACTGATGAGCCTGGCTCTTCTTCTCCAGTGTGTGTGTGTCCCATCCAGATCACAGAAATGCAGCAATCCACAAATCTGTCTGGGGGGATTCCTCTACCTCCACATGCTCCTCCAGTCAGCTTTGGGTCTCCCAAAATGGAATCCAGAATTGCCGTGTATTATACCAATCACCGGAAAACATGCACCCAGCACATGAATATAACTCACATGAACTGCACAGCGATCCATAGTAACTTGATGTAGGGCATTGGTGTATTCAACATACAAGAGTTAAACGTTATATGAGTGAGCCTGTAGGACTCACTCCAGTGACACAGGTAAAACGGGCTTGTTCAGTTCTACTGTTCACTACACGGCATGCAGCTTGTACTGCTTAATTTCTGCTAAAGGCAGTAACCTTTCACCACTATGAGGGTAGCGCCCCTCCCAGACCAACAAGACTGAAATCCGTGAGACAGGCTTATGTCATGGTGCACACGCATGATCCGTATTCACATATGACAACAAACATCAGCACCAGGGATCCAGACAACATTGCAGCTGATGCACTCAGGGCAGGGGTACATGTCAGTCACCATGCAAGGGACTTTTGTATCCCAAAAGGAGCGTTTCCTTATTTTCATGGGGGCCCAGCCCCTTCTACATGAGGAAACAATTTATCTTTGTGCCCACTCTGTATTATAGATATGGGTGCAGAGGCAAAGAGGCAGTCAGGAAGTGCACTGACAGTGCACCACTAGGGTGCAACGTGAGTAAGCTGCCGAAGGATATACCTAGGTAGGTGATCAATGGGGTCTGAGGGACCCACATACATTCCCCTGAAGAGGGATGTAATCACTCACCTGTACAAGGATCTCTTTCTCACTTTTGAAAATAGATGCCGGGTTGCATCGTGCAGCGAAAGATGGACCAGCAGCTTGAAGTAGTTGGTCTGCCTTTCCCTAATGTGCTGTTTACAGTTCTGGAATGAGTTTGGTCCTCTACTGTGAACATCAGATTTACAGAAATAGGGCATACTGTAAATGTTTCTTGTTTGTAAAAACATCAGTGGTAGCAGGCAATGATCCTTTGGACCACTGCCTGCTCCCCGTTAAACCCCTGACACAATTCCCAACGTGGAAGCTGTCTCATTGGGGCAGTTTCTCCTTTGAGAATGTGTTGCTACCTCCTTTGAGGAGTCATTAACTTTTCAACAATTTGGTCACAAACCATTGACAAATCTCATTGCAATTTGTAATTGGAATGGAATGCTCCTTTTAGGCAACTTCCTAATTGCAAATCACAAGAACTCAGTGAACCCATTTGCAAAGGTTTTACAGAATCATAAAAGGTGTTTATTAGATTGTAAAAAGCTATTTGCAGTGACAGGTCTTGTGATTTTGTTATCACAGTGTTTGCAACAGCAAAATGGCTTAGTACATCAGACCAGAAATTCTGAAATTCCCCTTGATTGTGGGTAAATAGCCCATTTCAACAGAAATTTAGAGCTTCAGCTATATACTTGTAGTTCATAAAAATATACACTGAGAATTAATTATGAGTTTTTCTTACATAAGGAGGGGATTAATGCAGCACGAAAAGTAATAACTAAATATAGTTGTGGAAATGCATGTTAGGTTTAGTCACAATACTACACAAATAAATAAAAAATAAAGGCAAATCACTTCCTGCTAGAAATTCTTACAATTGGTTTGCATTTAACACACCGTGGGAATCAATGAAACAAAGGGGCTCGGTGGAACCATGGTCTTCTTTTCTAAATGAAATTCTTTATGTAATGCTTCACAGTACCGTTACTAAAAAGCTCATGATTACAAACAGGATACTAAGACTCTTCTATTTAACCTCCTGCAATTGTCAGTATCTATTAACTCAATGAGGTAACCTAGCAACAGCCAATTTCATGCTTCAAAACCTGCGACCCCTCCAATTACATGTTGAACGTGTCTTTGCCTTTGACCCTGTAAGGTGCGCTGCTGCAAGGTTTGTGCTGTGTAAATACCACATATATGCATGCATACAGACTGTGGGGAGGTGACTGACAAAAGCATTTATGAGTACGGGAAGTAGTGCTACAGGAGTACTCTTTTACATACTCTTAGCATGGCTTTGTGAATCAGCTTCCTATTAGTAAAAGTGCATACATGGCACAGTCCTTTGTATTTGTACTAACTGTATATGAATATTTTCTGAAACCTCACATTTGATTCCCATCTGGACGATTCTCAATCGCATGGAGGAGTACATAAATAAACGCACTTGGGATCCCTACTTTATGCACTCCAAAAGCCTTTGTGAATAGGGCCCTCCCTACATATCCCAAGATCCACAGCAGTAGGACAGTAGGTATAAAAAGAACCGCGAACACAAAACTGAAAAGTGAAAATGAATGTTCAAGAGGTATGCTCTCTGATTATCCCAATGACTGAAGGCAACATGACAGCTTGCAGCAGCATGTTAGAACTGGGGACTCTTGGCCCATATCTACAAAATCTTAATAGCTAAATTTTATTTTAGGATTCAAACATTTTAAAACAGCAACAATTTGTAGATAAACTGAGATATGATCCTGCAGCTCTTAAAATTACAGGATCCGTAAAATTCCTTTTTCTCATCAATAGACTGACCTGTACTGGAAATTATTCAAAAAAGTTCATTTAAATGAAACTACACTTAAGAGACAAAAGGTTTCTAGTTACAGATATGATAAACAGGTGCACACGTTCAATGTTTTGTCTTGTCTCATATTATATAGTTTTATCAGTTATTTTACTATATACCTTTGGATTTATGGACATACAGAGACTTGGAAATCAATTTGTTATCATGACAAGGAAGAATCATAATTGATGAAAAGAACATCAGCCTTTAGAAAACTAAGTAGTTCATCTATCAGCCTTTGGCTAGTACATAATTTGTATTGAGCAGAAAATATTGTATCCAAAGTCCACTCAAAAAGGTCAGTGGTAAATGGAGAAAATGAGGAAGGCTCCTATGAGCCAATGAAAAAAACACATGAGCAATTGATCAAAACTATGTTAAGCTGTTGCGTTCTTCATCTGTGGGGGCAGTTAAATATTGAATCTAATCTAGAATGAATACAAAAATATTCTTATATACAGGTTGGAGGGACTAAAAAATATATCCCAGTAAAGGAGATCTGATTTAGCTTCATGCTTAGCGTGATATCATACTCCTGAGAAGAACAGTGGCTGGGGGTGCAGAAGTGTTCAATATTTAGGGTTAATGTTACAGGGAATGTAAACACAATCTTCGGTCCTAATTGTACACCCCTTCTTCATCAAGTCCATCGACTGTTCAATAGCTGGCAAACTTTATCCCTGTCTTTAGTCACATTAAAATGTTCATTTGGCACTGTTGTAAAATGTGCAGTATTTATTTTTTGTTGCTGTTAAATGTTTTTACTTATTTTATTTGGGCAAGCTGAAAGACAAAAACAGTTATATCAATCCTCGAAAAAAGGAACATATGAATATGGCACTGGGTGTGCCCTCCACTACCCATTTATAGCGGTAATGTGTGAAAAAATATTGGACATTTGCTAACTTATCTATCACACTTATGCAGCAAATTAAAAAGGGGTGTCCTCTTACGATTCAACATTTGCCGAAATCAGTACATTACAATATTTCTTGATTAAGAACTTGAATTTCATGATACATACCTATGGTATATCCTTTCGGAATGTTGTGCCAGTTTGGTTGAAAGGTTCAATGGCAAATAGGTTCCTTGATTCACATATGATTGCTAAATGGTGAGCAACATGGTGTAATATACTTATAAATTTCCTAATTGAGTCAGAAATTCAGAATTTGTTCAGTGTTTGTTCCTCCGAAATGATAGCCATATATACTATCATTCATATCTGCAGGTGCAAAATTGGTTGAAGTCGAACTTTAAGGACAATCATCACAGCCACAAATTAGTTGAAAAACAGATTCATTTACTAACGCTTCACTCCCCTTATTTTGCTTAAATAGGAAGCTATAGGACTATGAATCAATATCCTTGATTATGCTTCATTTAGGCACACAACAGATCTGAGAATTGGACAGATGGACAGTGATCAATTATTATAAGGTGGCACACTCTTCCATTTGTGGCACTCATCTGAGACGGAAGCTATATTATGACTTGTCAAACTGAATAGATTCAATTCGCAAATTGTTGATGAATGTTGTCACTGTCTCAACCCAAAGAAGGGAAATTGGCAGCACATGTTTTGGGTGGGCCTTTTACTGGAGCAATATTTTGTGTTATATTTTTACATTGATTGGATCCCTATGGCACAAAAAGTAGCACCATCTCCAGAACCATCATTTTAGGCTTACCGCTCCCATTGTTAACTCTGTGCTGGGGCAAAATTAAATTACTATTTTTTGCCACTCGACCATCACAGACTGTTGGAAATCAAGCCTTACCAGTGATTAACAAATGGCTTAATAAAATGCAACATACAGCTCCAATTGAAGAATGTTATACATTGCGGAATCCCTCAACTAAATATTGTTTTAGAATCTGTCAAATTGTTTAGGATTATTAATATATTAAAAGCTGCACAAGCTGACTTTTAATGTTGTTAACTATACTACTATTTCTACCAGAGCGAGTGACTAATGTACCTTTTACTGCGCAGACTACAATTTTAAAACATAGTTTAGTTTTAGCAATTGAATGTAAGTGTTCTTCCATGTATTTTGAAGGTCTGCACTTGCACTTTAACACACCAGTACTGCTGGGGAAGAAGACTTGACTATTCAGCCATGTTCAGTGCCGATTTTCTGTCATCGATTGCTGACAGTTCTTCTCGCAGGCAGCGCTCTAGTTCACTGAAAGGCCATATAATTTAATGGCGGCCAGGGTGCAGACGCACCACCGGCGCGCTGAAGGTGCACCAAAGGCAAGCCGTCTGCGCCCGTCTGCATCCGGTCTTGGCCAGGGGCCAGGACCCTTCCCATTCCAAGCCAGAGAAAACTATATACTCATCAGCTGAACTGAGGGGCTTTAATAAGGGTCCTGGGCACAGTGCCGACACTCCCTCTACCAATTAATTTACAGAGTGTTTGCCCTCTATGTTAATGCACATTGATGGCGGTTTTGACAAAGACAGTACCGTACCATACCCAAGGGTGCAAACCAGTCAACATGTAGTCAGCTTACTAACAAATGTCATTTAGTTAATTGCAGATCCCTCCCTAAGCATAAAATTAAACTGTTGACTTTTTTTTAGAACAGACTCAACTGATAGCCCTCTCTCTAACCGAGATGAGGCTTAACAAGGACAGCTGGCCAGATGTTGCACTAGCTTTGCCACCAGGCTCGACAACTGTCAGGCGTGATCATGCCAACAAGAAGGGGGGAGCGGTAGCCATCATTGTAAAAAAGGATTTAGGCTGCAAATTTGTGCCCGTGTTAATCCCAGGCACTGAAAGCCTCTTATTTTCCATCAAACTTGTCCATACTTATACATTCTCTGGGCTATAGGCCTATCGTCCACAAAGCTCAGCCACACATTTTGTAAATAATATGCCAGATGTACTGGCAGCACATAGCCTCCAGAAAGCCAACTGGGTAAACATTCATGTTGAGAACCCAGCATGCACCCACGCGGCCAATTTTCTACAGGACATGTCAACGATTCAATTGTCTCAGTTGGTTAGCTTTCCAACACGTAATAAGGGTCCCACTGTGGACACAATCTTTACGAACATAAATTATATGCCAGAAGATTCCCCTCTGCCAGCTGTCTGGATGGACCTTTATATTATTCGCTTCTCCATCCCAAAACCTGGAGAGCCCATATCCAAAGCTGCCTACTCTAAGACCACACGATAATGGTTCAAACTCCTTACAGCCAGCTGGGAACTGGCATTACGAAAGCCAATCCCAAACAGATAGAACACAAAGAGGAGTCTAGGTCCTATCTAGGACTTAAAAACTGGGGGGCAGTTATACAAGAAAGTGCCGCAGCACGGCACCGCAAGTCCTTTGGCTGCGCCATGCTGCGGCACTTTCAAAGCACAGGAATGCAACATATTTACAATAATATGTTGCATTCCTGTGCTCTCCCCTGTGCTGGCACACAAACAGCTGCCATGTGCCGGCACAGGCACCCTTGCAACATGGTGCAAGGTTGCCTGCGTCATGAAGAGATTGTGTTTGTGCAGGAAGAGGCACCTTCCTGCACAAAAACAATTGCTACAGGCATTTTCCTCTTTCAATGCATGCTGTAGAATGCAGCACACATTGAAAGAGGAAGAAACAAGGAGAAATTAAAACATTTCTCCTCGTTGCGCCTCGCTACGCCACCCCTAGGGTGGCGTAGCATTCTAACGCATTTCCAGGTTTACGATTCCTCGTAAATCTGGAAATGTGTCAGGTTCCATGGGTGTTGCGTGGGAATACCTACAGCAACACCCATGGAACGCCTCTTTCATGCAAAGTGTTGCGTGTAAAGGGGCCGTATTTACACGGACAGGAAAAGTCATGCTGGGTGGCTTCTCCTGTCCTTGTAAATATGGAGCATTGAAATGCACCTCCGGTGCTTCATGAAAAGTGATAGACCAGTGGCGCAAGGGGCTTGTAAATCTGCCCCTTGATTAGTAAGACTCTGGATTAATTAATACCATTAAAAACTATTTTTAAAAATGCAACCGCTGGAGAAAATTCAGTGGTTCACCCAGAAACTAAAACAACTAAAAAGGGAATGCAAAAAATGCAAAAGAAAGTGGATAATTAATTATGATGAGGTATGCAAACATGTCTATTAAATCTCCATAAAAAAATATCAGCATGCCATTTGAAGAGCCCAGATAAACAACTTTGCAGAAAGGATCACGCAATCCTCAAACTCCTAAAAAAGAAATTTACAATACTGTAAATTCCTTCTTAAAGCCTGTTACACCAGAAGCAGGTCCTCCTCCATCTGCAGAACGCTGTGAACCACTTGTCAACCATTCTCTTGGAAAAGTGAGGAATATTTATGATGCTCTATCAGGCTCGGCATGCTACAAGGCCAACATGACTAACAATATGACAGCTAAACTGTCCTTATTTCCTCAAATGGGCAAAGAGGAAGTCATTATCATGGCAAATCAAGCTTGCCATTTTATCCTGCTCCACTAGACATTCTGCTGAAAGGGGAAGATGCAATGCTTTCCGCATTGATTGATTTATACAATCTGTCCATGACTAACTGCTGTGTCCGGAGGAATGGAAATACGCCATTACCCACCCTTTACTTAAAAAAACACTTTTGATCCAGAGGCAGTTGATAACTACAGACCCTTATCATTAGTCCCTGGAATCAGTAAAATCTTAGAAAAAACTATAAACAAATACCTCAGAAAATATTTAGAAGCCAACAATATACTTCATCCCATTCAAACAGACTTTCGTGCAAGCTGTAGCACAGAAACAGCACTTTTAAAAGCCACAGAAGATCTCAAATTGGTCTTGGATCAGGGTGTTTCAGCCACACTCAACCTCTTTGACCTAAGTGCCGCATTTGTTATAGTATTGTATCCCATCGTACTCCGTCGGCTGGAAGAAATAGGCATCACGGAAATGTCTTAACCCCTTCCACGCTCATGACGAACTGAGCTCGTCATATAACGCGGTATTCACAAATCTTTAGCGCACAGCGGTAAAACGCTTAGCGCGGATGGGGTTAAAATGGCTTGCCTCATTTCTGGAGAAGCGCAGTTTTTAAGTTAGTGAGGGGCCTTATCTTTCAGCAAGCCATCAGCAGAAGTGTGGGGTACCTCAGGGTTCTTCCCTGAGCCCCACACTTTTTATTGTATATGCCCACCCTTTATCTGATATCATCTGCTCATTTGTCTTTACAACAGTATCTTCAGGGCTGGCTTTAGCGCTGGTGGCGCCCAGCGTGACAATGTTTGTTGATGCCCCCCAATGACCACCTCGGCCACGGTTATCCTCACCACCACCTGAACAGTGCCCCTGAAGTTTCAATAACCACTCGCTCTCAAATTAATTTAATTCATTTTATTGCACCATTCATACCAGTGTAGGGTATCAGAGAACTTTACATCACACACACTACACAGAGACAATCAATCATAGGTGTGTACATCAGTGTATAGGAAATATTACATAAGAGAGAGGACTGCAAAGTGTAGAAGTCTCATGTCATCCATACTGGTAGACAGTATAGTTTAAAGGGCATGGTCTAGAGAAGCACAAACTCAGAATTGAAAACGTAACACCATGGATGGGGGTTCACTTTAATAATCAGAATGTATTTCTATCCAAATGAACGCTTTTTCCAACATTAGGATAATGAAGGACTGGGGAAAAAATAATACGCTCTAGTCTATACTTTTTAGTTTGCATGCAGCTCCTTGACGATGGTTAATAGCTCACTGTTCTATGTCAGGATTTTAACTGCAAGTGACAAAAGGATCTCTCAGACAAAAGGAGTAACCCACTGACCTATGTACATTATACGCACTTTATGATCTACATGGTACATGTTCTTTGCAGCAGGCATATTAACCCACTGTGCTACCTTACCATCAGTCAAAACTGCCACTAGACAAACCTCCTATCTCTCTCTTGGAAGAACATGAATCACCAAAGTCATCTTGCTATTTTTATTGTTGCCTGAAAATTGCTGGAGGCCAGGAACGTGGCAGCAAGTGATTTTCAAACCATAATCTACTTGCAAACATAACTCCCCACCCATAGTCAGCGCCCGGTGCGTTTGCACCTGTTGCACTGACCTTGAGCCAGCCCTGGATATCTTACACAGATGATACCCAGCTGATTGTCTCCCTATCGCCTGATACAGGCTCCATCTCTATGAGTCTTAACAGCAGCTTAGAAAGGGTTTCCAATTGGATGGCAACCATCTGTTTACCACTAAAGGGGGAGAATACAGATGTTATGGTGGTTGACAACAATCCCATACTCTGGGAACAGATCTCTTTAGGAGAACGTCCATCCCCCAAGCTGGAAGTCAAGAGCCTACGGATTACTTTAGACAAGCAGCTTTCCATGGCATCTCGGGTAAAAAAGGTGGTGGGCAGCTGCTTCTGCCTCCTTAGAGCCTTGAGGAAGATCCTAAAATGGCTCCCGATGGAGTCAAGAAGAACGGTGATGCAAGGACTAATCCTTTCCTGCCTCGACTATGGCAACTCACTGTACCTGGGCATTCCTCAGTCAGGCATGAAAAACTCCAAGTCATCCAGATGGCCGCTGTTCGAATACTGCTAGGCATTCTCAAAGTGCAGTCAGCACTCAGAGCACTCAAAACCCTTCACTGGCTGCCCATAAGTTGTAGAGTACAATTCAAGGCAATCTGCATTACCCATCGGCTAAATACAAAGTTGGGCCACATGTTCTCCATCAGCTGATCACCCCATACCACACCAATAGGGCTCTTAGGTCCAACAATCTTATCCTTCTTGTTGTTCCCAGAGTAAAAAAAGGCACAACTGGAGGTCGCTCCTTTACATTTCTAGCACCCAAACTCTGGAACTCTTTGCCTACTAGCCTGAGAATGGAAGACTATTTTAAACATTCTTAGAAACAAACTAAAAACATACTTTTCCCTTTAAGTTTCGTCAACCTACCTCACTCGAGGTAGGTTTGTTAGCAATGGGAAGCCCGGTGTCGGGTAGCCATGCACTTTATAAAACTGGTGAATAGAATAGAATATTGTTATTTTTACTGTTTTATGCACAGTGTGCATTGTTTGTAGATTTGTGACACCTGTATGTTTTTATATGTATGTATCTCTATCTCATGCAATGCAAAAATAAAAAATAAATCCTAACAATTCTTGAAGGAGCTCACCTTTAATTTCCCCAAGATCCAAAGCCTAATGGTCAAATGAAAAATGTTAATCTTGTTACATTCTCTTTGATACCCCGCGGCTTGGTCTTCGGATTTTTTGGCCCTTGCTGTTTGCTCTCAATAAGCTCTTCGCTTATCTTTATCTTCTTGGATATACCAAATTGTTTTTTCATATAAAAATCTGACTGCAGAAGCAATTGCAGTGCCACCTTATCCGAGTAATTGGCACACAAATGGTGTGTCCAAAGGAACAACCACAGTTAAATGGTGTGCTGTAATAGAAATGTGGTGTACCATATTTCAATACTCCACTTAAAACTGTAAAGAGATTTTCAACGGATTTAGGGTTTGGCTGAGGTAGGACATATATCAAGAAGTATACTACGGTCTACAAACACCTGAGAATTCCACCAAGGAGGACCATCAAAATAAGGATTAACAACCATAAAAACATACAGAATTGTTACCATGTAAAATGATATACATTGTTATATAGAGTCCTCATATCTCAGTTGTTTGACGTTTTTTAACAATTTTTGCACAGTGTGAGAGTGTGTGTGCATGAGAAGAATGAACGGTGAGACAGTTTTGAATGAGTGGACAATTTTGATATTGTTTAGTTTTTGGTAACTGTTTTATGGGGCTACATGATTCTTTGTATAAAAGCTTTTTTGACTGTTGAAATAATGAATTGTAATCTACTGTCATTTTCCAATAACAAAAAAGTATGAAAAATATCAAAAATATCTTTTGAACTTATGAAAAATTAAATAATCATAAACTAAAATGATGAATAAAATAGAAGTCTAATGAAAACCTATTGTTTGTTGATAATTGGATATGTGTGCAGTATCTTTGCTAAATAGACATTGAGTTATACCAATTGGATAAATTAGAAAGGTCAGTTTAGAGGTTTCTTGGTACATATATCAAGAAGTAACAGTTGTCAGGTGTCTATACACTCTAAATAGGGTGGATGGGATATCTGCAAACCAAAAAGTGGTGGGTGCCTTGCCTGAGCTATTTAGGGTGAATAGATGTTTATACTCCCAAAATAGAATGGAAGCAACACCCAGTCAGCCAAAAAGCAATGGATATCCCATCTGCCCTCTAAATAGCGTGAATTGGCAATCCTCCACTTTTTGGTGAATGTCTGACATCCGACAAACTCTTAATTAGGTCTTCACACTTATACCAAGCCTTCTTCTTTACAGGGAGGGATACCAATAAGACTCACATGAGTAAATTTGGAAGCTGAATGATTGTTGATATGTTTGGATTTGAGTTGGAAAAAGGCAGAGCATGGACCATGATTGAAAATACACTGCTAAATCAACTTCTTACTGGAATAGAAGGGTCGCCTGATCTGGTCCAAGAAGAAAGACACACAGAGCTTTCTGCAATTGAGGAGGGATTTAAGAAAACTGAAACACTTGTTAGGGAGTGGCAACTACAAGACAATGTAGCAAGTGCACTTTTGCTTTGATCTTGTAGTTTTGCAAGGCACAAAATTCAGATAGTCTCTAAGAAATGAGGTCCTGATTAAACTATTTGACCAAAAGAGTGCAAAAATGAGACTACTTCCAAGAACCTCACTTGAAAAACCGACCAAACCCTTAAGGCACACATCCTTGAATTGACAAGCTACCCAACCTTGTAAATAGAAATGGCTTGTTGAAGGTTCCTTGTGTAAATATGGCCATTGTAGTGGATTTGCCATCAAAATGCTCACATCTGAGGCTTGTAATGACTTAAAAATAAAACTCCAGTAACTCAACCAAGTAGACACACACTGATGAACAAATGTAGTGATGTACTGAAAAACTAGTGTTAAAAAAGGATTGACACTACGATAGTAATAGAAAAATAACAGACTAGAAAAGATCACAGCATTGAATTTCTAGCTAAGGGTGAGGTGGATATACCCAGTGGATACAGTGATACCCAGTGATGTATATGGAGTGCAGAAAGGTTGTGGAGCATTAGAAGAAGGGGTAAGGGACAGCATAACCCATCCTACAGAAGAAGGAGTTCAAGGTTGTATTATCCAATTATTTCATAAATCCTAAACACTGTAGAATTTATGGAATTTGTAGTTGTTTAAGGGCTGTATAATGAGAGGAAAAGAAGAAAACTGAATTGAATTACCATTGTACAGATCAGACTATCTAGAATAATGTGACCGGTTTTGGAGGGCACACGTCAAAACGGATGCATATTGATCAAAGAGAGTAAAGCTACTGGGATTATGAACGTTCTGTACCCAGATGTTTACGAAGAGTAAATCAATGCAGCCCGAGAGAGGAGAGATTTGAGAGAAACATTTAAAAACTTGCAAAGAAAAACTAAAAGAGGAGGTGATGCATTTAGGTTAAGGCATGATTCTAGAATTAGGAATAATACAATAAGATTTATTAACAACAAAACACTTTCAATAAAAGGCAACAAATACATGAATCCACATTTCTGCAAGGTTAGTGGAGGCAAAATCAACAAAGCAATTCCAAAATGAATGGACAGACACTCAAGTGACAATAGTGCAAGCAAAGAGAAAGCTGGAAACTAGGAAGACTCTAACAGCCTGATTCATCAAGCTGATTTGCGCTCGCAAAGGGCCAGATTCTGAGAATCTGGCCCTTTGCGAGTGCGATTTTTGCATTTGGGATTCATCATCCCAAATGCAAAAATCTCTATTACCGAAATCGCATATTTGCGAGGAATTGGATTTAAGGACTCTCTAATAGAGATTCCTTAAATGCAATTCATCAACCAATTAGAAATTGCGAAATCGCAATATTTGGTCGCAATTTACCACCAAGTCTGACTTGGTGGTAAATTGCGAAAATAGTGTAAAAAGCACTTTAGTGCATTTTTTTCTTTTGCATGTTACACACACACATGTCCTTTGGACATGTGTGTGCGCAACACCTGTTCAAATGTGCATTTAAGGGGTGCTACAGGGTGTCCTTTGGACACCCCTGTCACCCTTTAAATCGCCATCTTATTTGCGAGTAGCAAATTGCTATTCGCAAATAAGGAATACTCCACATTCATTCCTATGGGCCTTTTGGCCGATAGGAATGAATGGGGAGTTATTCCTTATTTGCGAATAGCAATTTGCTACTCGCAAATAAGGAATGTGTAGGAATCGCTATTTATTTAGCAATTCCTACATGAATACCGTTTTGCGAGTCTCTAATAGCGATTCCTTATGAATCTCTATTAGAGACTCGCAAAACGGTACCTTGATGAATCAGGCTGTAAGGGCCTAATTTACAAACTTTTGACAAACGACAGCACAGCAGGTCTTCCTACTGCGCTGTCATGCGTCAAAAGAAAAGGGCAGGAATGCACTGTATCTACAGCATATTCCTGTCCTGCTCCCCTGTGCTGGTGCACAAACAGCCACTGTGCGCCAACGCAGACACCCTTTCGTCATGTTGCAAGGGTACCTGCATTGCGGAGATGAATATTTTTGTGCAGGAAGGTGTCCTTTCCTGCAAAAAAACAGTCATTGTTGGCATTTTCCTCTTCCTATCTGTGCTGCAGAATGCAGCACGCATAGAAAGACGAAAAAACGAGGAGAAATAAAAATATTTCTCCTTGTTGCACCACTCCTATGCCTTCCCTGGAATCTGACATATTGCCTGGTTTACAATTCCTCATAAATCTGTGAATGCTTCAAGTTCCATGGGTGTTACCTGGGAATACCCATGGAACGCCCCTTTCACATAGTGTTCTCCATGAAAGGGGCACATATTTACATGCCCATGAAAAGCCACGTGAAGTGGCTTTGTATGGGCTTGTAAATATGCTGCAGCACATTGCGCCACCAGTGCGTCAAAGAAGTGATGCTCCGGTGGCTCAAAAGTGCCGCTATGGCCTCATAAATTAGGCCCTAAGTGGTTGCACTGCGTGAAGAAATCGGCAGACGAGGTGGGTGTAACTGGCCTGACCTGCAGTTAACACACATTCACGGGTGGCTGGAGACAGAATGCATACACATCTTCAGTCCTAAAACAATTATTTTGGGATTGTCGACCATTTGGTAGGAATACATTCTTCAGGGCCTCATTTACAATCTTTTGATGCACGGCATCACAGCAGGCTTTCCTGCTATGCTGCTGTGCGCCAAAAGAAAGGGGAAGGAATGTGCCCCAAGATACAGTGCATTTCCTGTCCTTCTCCCCTGCACCGGTCCACAAACAGCAGCTGTGCGCCAACACAGACACCCTTGCATCATGTTGCAAGGGTGAGTGCCTTGCGGGGATGATTCTTTTTGTGCAGTAAGGGACACCTTCCTGCACAAAAACAATCATTGATGGCATTTTTCTCTTTCTATATATGATGAAGAATGCAGGACACATAGAAAGAGGCAAAAACGAGTAGAAATAAAAGTATTTCTCTTCATTGCGCCAGTCCTACGCCTCCCCTGTGTAGGTGTGGGACTCTGTCATACTCCCAGGTTTACAATTCCTTGTAAATCTGTGAATGTTTCAGATTTCACGGGTACTACGTGGGAACACCCACAGCAACATCCATGGAATGCCCCTTTCACACAGTGTTCTGCGTGAAAGGGATACATATATTAATGTCCATGAAAACTCACGTAAAGTGGTTTTGTGTGGCCTTGTAAACATTGTGCCACCGGAGCATCAAAAAGGTGATATTTTGGTGCAAAAGTGCCACTTGGGTCTCGTAAATGAGGCCCTTCAGAGTCAAGTGTTATTTTTAAGACTATGGGGTAGATGGACATGAAAATGCCGGAGCGCTGTGCTACGCCAAATTTGGTAGCGTGCGCTCTGACATTTCCTAGACGGAGGGATGTGCCATATATTCAAAAATACGGTGCACCCCTGTGTTTCCCCTAGCGCTGGTGCAATAAAAGCTGCCTAGCGCCACCGCAATCAACCTGCCACCATGTTGGATGGGTGCCTGCGCTGCAGGGGCGATTGTTTAGGTGCAGGAATGGACACCTTCCTGCACATAAACAATCAATCACCGGTGATTTGCTTTTTTTATGTGTGCTGCAGAATTAATAATTTCTCCTCGTATCGCCATTCTAAGATCAGGTATTGCCTGGCTTTAGTTTTTGGTGCTGCCCCAGCCTTGTAAATCTAGGGCAGCGTCAAAAGGTAATGGGTGTTGCGGTGGAATGCCCAAAGCAACACACATTGCACGCTCCTTTGCCACAGCGGACTGCGGTAGAAGGGCATATTTACACACTGGTATTAAGCGTTAAACCACGTTAAGTGGCTTAGCGCCACCTTGTAATGGTGCAACGCCACTGGAGCATAAAAACAGGTGATGTGACGGTGGCCAAAGGGGCTTGTAAATATAATAAATGTTTTTCTCAGATTTTTTTGTAGTGTACTTTTATGGTTTTAAATTAACCAAATACAGTGATTTTGATTGACTGGCTGAATAGGCCCCTCAAGATCAGGCTAAATCGTAAAGAAAAGACATGGCTACCATAATAATGGCTTTCACTGCAAGCTTTCTCCTCCTTTTCTTCTAATGGCCTGGTTTAAAGTTAGATGGCAAGGGAAAATTCTGATATCGCGAGACAAAGTGCCAACTCTAAAGGAGAGTTCACGATTCGTTTGTAGGGCCAATTTCAGCTGTGAATCTGCCTGTTGAGTTAACTTTCTTCTCTACTAGTTGGAGGATTTTTCATCGTTATCTACTCTCGCCTAAAAGATTCCACAGGGTTTAAAAAAAGATATAGGGGCATATTACCAAGGGTGGCGATATTGAATTATCACCGCTTTAGCGGCCGTTTTCGGCCGCTAAGCGATGATAATTCCATTGCCCTATTACTAAGCTGTTGCTAACACCAGTTAGCGACAGCTTGTAGGCGATAGCGAGTGGTTTGGGGCCCGCTTTGCATGTCAGCGATATTTATCGCTAATGACATGCAAAGTGGGCGTACCCAAGCGGTTAGCGACTGAAAGCAGTCGCTAACCTCGCTATCGCCTATTACCAAGAATGGCAAAGCGATGGAAATATTCGCGCTAAGCGCGAATATCGCCAAACGCTAACGCCTGCAAATACCAGTTCTTAGCCATGTTATCCAATCGGAGGTGGATAACATGGCTAACAGCATTTGCACGCTACTGCTTGAACACCGGTGGTTTTCCATCGATATTCACGCTAACGCCTGCAATATTATCGCTTTTGAGATAAACGTTGGTAATAGGACGTTATCTCAGCGATAATATTGGGCGAAGCGCTGCGTTAAAAAAACTAACGCTAAGCTTAGTTAGCGTGGTAATATGCCTCATAGTAACTGTGCACTCATCACAAAATAAAAATAAACATTTTTTTTGCTCTAGTCTGTAGGTGTTAATTATTACCCATGCGGATGGTATTGACTTTATTAACTGTATATGGCTGAATTGTTGAGTCAACCCTTCTGGAATTAAGTGTGTGACTTAGGGGTACCCAGCGAAAAGCGAAAAGAGAACTCTGAACGATTAAAGTATAAAATGAATTAAACTCAATCGCATTTGTAATACCATACCTTCTGGGCACTGGCAGCGGAAACCGCCGACGCTGGAGACGCAGATACCGTCATTTTCGCATGGCTGGGGATTACAGTGGTCCACCACAGACTCGCACGACTCTCCGGTGTAACCTAAAAAAAAAAATGCGTTCAGAAATGTCATTACGAAAATTCTGCTCTTCAGGAGCAAAAGCCAGCACACCTCGGCGATGAGCCAAAGACGGCCACAGAGCTGAGAAAAGGATTTGAAATTGAAATCTAGTCTAAGTAGAGAAAATCTATTTAGCAGCAGCGTCGCTGCAGTGGCGCGAAGTCTTTGACAGACAAGCACAATATACATTAAAAGGAACACATTTTGAATGGCAGGCCTGCAATCCCGACGAGAAACTCGAATGAGACTGGTGTTATTGCAGCGTGTGTGTTTTTTTCGTGTCTGCTGGGGCAGCAGTATGGAAATCTTGAAATTCAGCGCGACTGCTACAAAACAGAGAGGACACCCTACACAGATTATATAGTCAGGGAAACAGATAAATCAACGATAGGAAATACAAAAAAAAAAAGACAGAATTATTCAGAAGGCTTCTATCAACTTTTTACAGCTCGTACCATAACCGTAAACAGATTTTCTGTACTAATATACATTTGTCTGATATATTTTTCTATTGGTGTTTTTGCTGTCTCTTCAGCACACAATACCGTGCAAAGTAATGCATTCTATCTACCTATATTTGTGCTGGGGACGTGCCAATCAATTGTGCAGCAGGTGCAGTAGCACCGAGGACTTGAGACCCGGCAGGCCCTCTGATTATTTTTGTATTTTCCTACTTATCACTCTGGTGGCCCATTTTCTTGCTTGCAGTACTGCCCACTGTTATCTACTGCCATTGTCCCCTTGTAAACCATGTCTACTAGAGACTCCATGCTACTTTCTTGGTAAATTAATACAAGTAACGAAATTTAAGTGAACATTAGATCTAATTTTGGAGCGATCTGGGTGATTCGGGTAAACTAGTTATTTTCATGGTTGAGATAGCTGTAAAAGAATCACGATAGTTTTAAAGGGTGACGAGGGTGGGAACAGTGATTAATGTTATCATTAACCAAAGTTACTTCGAGTCATTAGTTATTGCTAGATCTGCTGTTGCCGCGATTAGGATTCTCAAAACTGACACTTCCCCCCCTATCGCTATTGGGGTAGCAAAATTTGTGAGCTGGGTATGGTCAATTCGTACTCGCCACCTTGGCAAATGAAGTTTCCACTGTATATGTTTTTATGACTTTTAGTCCCAATGTAGCATTGTTTATATGTCGTATGGGGTCTTCCGGTTCATCATTGTCTAAAAATGTAATACTTTTTTAACATGGTTTTAATATGTAACGTATTTATTATCTTTTATGTAAAAGCGTATGAACTGCTTTTTTTACTATGTAAAAATGTATGAATTGTTTTTTATTATGTGTTTGTCTTTTATGATGTAAATCGAATAAAGACCTCTTAAATCGAATCGCTAGTTCCATGGAATCGTGCTACATTGCATCCCAAAATGTAACAAAGAAGGGTTGTGCTCTAATCAGTAAGCTGAGTCAGTTAAACAATGAACAACAAAGTTGCCAGTACTGATGGTTCTTTTCAACAATAAATGTCCAAGGGTGTACAGACTCAAATCAGAGGCACCCGGGTTGATTCTGTATCAAAAACGACTTTTATTTTATTCGCATAAGAGCAAACACATCTTTTTCATTCAAATGTGAATCTCATTTTCAAAAACACATGCAAAAAGCACTATTTTACCACAAATATTTGATACAACAGACCTATTGACAACACATTAAAAAGACAAATTTCTTTAGTGACATTGCATCCCAAACCAGATGGGGATGCATGATTTATCAAGTGTCTCCAGCTCCAAATTTCTATAATCGTTTGTTTTTCACTTCTATACATTTTTAAAAGTTACAATTTTCAAAATCCTCCTAGTAACATGTTACTATGTTGCATAAGTTACACTCTCCTTGTGTTGTATGACAACTTTGTAAAGTTAAGCAGCATGTTGGCATTTAGACAAAATCTCAAAAATCGGAATTATATTGAGTAACCTAAATATAAGCTAACTATAATAGATTCTGGGACCAGTAAAGAGAAGTCCAACTAGATTATTGGGCCAAGTGCATTAAAAGGCACTATATTAAAATCCTTTATAAACACCCCAGCACCTTATTTGACAATAACCACAAAAAGATGTGCGAGTGTCTCCACCCACCCTGCAACAAAAAAACTATGTGCATTCCCTTAAGATGTTGATTTATCTTATACCTGGAGTTATTTCCCCAATGTAACATGAGCTATGTCACACACTTGATAAATTAACACCCCCTGGGTTGTTTATTTTACTGGGTGCCGGAAATATAGTTGACGAATCTGGGCCCCTTGGTTTGGTTGCTGTGGCTTTTCCATCAGTTGTTGTTTATGCTTCCTCAATGCACCACTAACTTCAATATTTTCTGGCATCGAAGTGGCAGGATTCTACATTAAGGCCATCATAGGGAGCAGCTTTATGGCATTGCTAGAGGTGGCCACAAGAGGGTGACACATTGCAACAAATGGCCTCAAAAATGTCCTTATCCTGAGCTGAAAGGTGCCCGAGTCTCTGATAATTCTTACACAGGATCAGGGCATAAGGGAACTCGTCCACAGAAAATATATATTAAATGCTTAGGCATAGGTCCATATATTGCAGACATTGGAGGTGTTTTTCGAGTCAGAAATTTCCCAAAGTTTATGGCAGACAAAACTACGTTTTTCAATTTTTTTATGCAAATATATTTTTTACCCAAACATAATCTATCAATGTATCCTCACACTGGGAGTTCTAAAAGTTAGTCATTTCATTTGTAATTTGCATTTGATTTCTTCACATGGAAAACATTTTTCTATAGGAAAAAAAATGTTTCTTTTCACTTCTTTACATAACTGAGTGGGCAACTAGGGCACATTTCTACATTTTCTAGCAAACATATCTACTTATTATTTAGTCTTATGTGTTGAATTGCATTATGTTTAGAATGATGTTTGCGGCTACCCACAGAGTTATAACGTTTGGTAGGAATACCCGCGTGTCAACGCCAATGTAACAATGACAGATGAAGTTGCAAATCAGACACATATTCTGCAACTTTATATTCAGCCACCACCTGACATTTTTCAAAAATCATATTTTTATTAATCAGTATCTGCCATTACTAAGCACAGATTTCATTTTTTGTGCATTTAAGTTACAATCATCTCTGCAAATGGCTTGTAAATAGAGGCCCAAAGTCCATGCCCATTTCACTGTCATCTTCAAACAGAGTGCAGACAGAGAAGTTTTGATACCTTTCCTTCTTTACATTAAAAAAATAGTGAGTTCATCATGTTTTGCAATAAAGAAGAAAATACATGTAACATCTGAAAATATCCTTTGCATCAATTAAATTGATATGCAATTTATCCTTGAAGACCAACCATGGGTATTATTCACCAAATGGCAACCATTTTAAGGAATCCATCATTTAAAAAACACATTAGGACCCACGCCCAAGACATAGGAGACTCATTGAACAAGACAACTGTTGCCTGTGAGGACCAGTAGAGTGCTTAACTTAGTGTTTAAGATAAGAGGTGTGCCTTAGATAGTGTGCCCAGCCTTTGAAGCCTATGACATGAGATAATTTGACAACTTGAAACACGTATTTCCTAGTGACAGGCTGTACGAAGGGAATACAAGGGATCATGAAAGTTAAATCTAATGAATCATAAAGGTGTGCAGTGTTTTCCATTTGGATATGAGTAGATGTTGTCCTGAGAGCCAAGACAGAGTGCAGAGGAGTGGGCAGCTGCTCCTGCCACATACCCAGAATGATACCAACATAGCAGAGACACAGTCAATTGACTAGCATTGATGTGTCCAGGATAATTTGGTGGCCTAAATGCAAGAGCATCCCCTTAGTCAATTAGAGGAAAGAGATCCCCACACCCGACATGTCCATTTTCCAATCTCCTCTTCTGGGTGCAATGCTTGTTTAGTGCTTGCCTCGTGGACAACCCCAATAAAGTGGTCCTGCGTCGCAAACATGGGTCACAGGCTCATCTTATAATGGATTAAACAGATCATCAAGTTTCATAATTTGTCATTCGAGAAGTGCTTTCAGGATACGTGAGTCAAGGGAGTATCCAGGCAGAAGTGAAGACAACCCCTCTAATGCAATGTGGTCGGGAGAAGTGTGGAAATCAGGACAAAAAATCTGGCTTCCAAAAGGGTAGATTGTTGTGACATACTGAATTCTATCTGCATCCCTCTGAGAGAGAGGTGATTTGTACCTAAGCAATGTGGTAAATGGGATTACATTGGAAAAACAAAGCGAGGTGCTTTTTGAGAAAACGCTGATGATTCGTACCTCTGTCAGTTTTGTAAACTCTAAAAAAAATCAGTAATTGTATGTAAACCATATACCTAAATCTATAAAATGGGGATTTTTCCCTTTCTCTGAGAGTTGGGCTCTGAGTGTGGATGTTCGGAAAGGACCTCACAGAAAGTACAACACAATGAAATGTCACTTTTATTTTGTTTGAGAGCTGTAAAAAATGAGCTGACTTGTATGAAGTCATTGACAATAGAGATATTTTATTTAGCAGGAAAAGTACAAAATATTGGTATTGTGCAGTTCAGTGCGTAATATCCTAATCATAACCAGGAGGTGTACACTAATTGTTCAGGAAAGGTATTGTTATCGAGCACCAAAGAAACACAGAAACGTTTATTAGGATGCCAAGTCTTTTCAGAAGAGTCCAAGTCATTCTGCTGGGAAGTTGCATCTTCTTCAAGTCCATGTTGTTGGTACCACAAAGTCCATAAATACAAGAAATAATGTTCTGCTGACATTTTATCACCACAAAATGCCCAGATGTGCAATTCAAACTAGTGAATAAAGTTACTAACCTAAAGACGTTGAGTATACATGTGGTTGGAGATGTATGCCATTATTTCCCAAGAGCCGAGAGGGTGAAAATCAGGAGAGTTTTCAGAGAGACCAAAAAATCCAAATGGTCACTGAAATTCGTTGTATGTAAATTGGCATAATGTACCTTTGTTGCAGGTATCATAAAATCGCAATGGCTTGACAAAACCAGGCATTTGTATCCCAAAAATGAAAAACATGCAAAAAAAGTGAATTTGTTCTCCACAGATTATGCTCCTCCACCTGTTGCGGTCATGACAGAAATGATCAGTTCAACGAAATGTACATTTCTTATTGTAAAATTACTGAAATTATATCAAATTTCTAATCCTAGTCTTCTCAATTAGTTGCATTTACTGCACATTTTGAGGAGAAATTGTCAAATGTAGTCCTAAAATAAACTGAAATGTAAATTGGATCATCTCTCCAAAGGAAATATAAACAGGTAAAGTACATATGTTAAAACCTTAGTTCTCAGTTTTTCAGGAATCACAATTTAAAATCCTAAGTAATGGTGGTTAGATTTTAAGTTGGATTTTAAATTGTAATTCTGAAAATGCCACTTTGCCATTTTCTTTCTCTAATCATCTGGTGCCTTCTGTCTGTCTCTGAATACACGTCTGGGATGGGTGACAGGCTGGCTTTGTGAATTCTCTCTAGACAGCCACACACAAAAAGAGCTTAGGTGTGACTGATGGGTCATCCGCATCCTGATGAGCTATCATGGGTAGGATGGGAGTGAGGAGCTGACACTTACACCTGAATAGGCTGAGTTCCGTCACCACACAAAGGGCTGCATACCCTCCTGCAGTGAGTCTGGAGCCTGGGCAGGAAACAAAGGTACACTGTGCACTTCAAAGGCCCCTCTTCGAAGTCTCCACCACTTGAAAGGCACAACTGAGTAAGTACTGGACCTCTGACACCAGCAACTCAGTACAATGCTGGACCTGTGGATACTCTGCCAGGAAGAAGTACTGCTGTGCTGCTGAAAGGACTGCCACTTTGTTGGATAGCTGCTCTTCTGGACTCCTGCTCTGCTGACCTGTTTACTGCTGCCCTCTTTCCAGGGAGTGAGAAGGCCTGGACCTGCATCTCTCCAACCCAGAACCAAAATTACTTTAAGGGCTTGTCTGCTTGCCTCCTATTTCGAAGTCTCTGGGACATCAAAGTCTTTCAACCACGCACCTACAGCACCTGGACTCTGCCATCTGAGAGTGTTGCCCTGCCAAGTGGTGCCAATCCAGTCTTGGTTTGGAACCAGTGCATCTCTTTCGATGACGATGCATTGCCTCCGCTTCAAGCTCCTACACATCGCCGCAACTGCGAGGAGAGAGTTTAGTGCACCTCCATCGATGATCCTGCATCGCTGCTGCTGTGAGGATCGAGTGCACCGTATCGCTGACTAGGCCACACGTCGCCTCCATTACCGACACAATTTTGACTTTGTGCAGCTCAGAGCGCATCACCTATATCCTAGGGAATCAACACAGACACTCCCTATCTTTGCTCCTGGCATCCCACCCTTTACACAACCATGAACCAAGGTACTGTTTCAGTGGGCCAGGGCTGGTCCCTGTATCCAACCCATTATCCCACGGTCGACCTGAACGTTTGGATTTGTTTTGTTGTAGAAAGACCAGATAACCCCAGTTGGCACATTACGCTTTTAAGCACTACATTTCAGTTTATTCTATGAAAATTCATAACTGCCGTTATACCTATTGGATTTTTGTCGTTTTGGCCTTGTTTTGTTCAATAAATTAAGCTTCATATTTCTAACTTGCTGTGTTCTCACTGTTTTACTGATTTAAGTGTTGCACAAATACTAGTTTACACATTACCTCTTAAGTTAAGTCTGACTTCTCTGTGCCAAGCTACCAGTGGGTGCCCACAGGTTAATCAGGGTATGTATCTGACTTACCCTTACTAGGATTATAGTTCCTGCTTGGACAGGGTTCATACCTCTGCCAACCAGAAGCAGAATTTCTAACACTGATGCTCTTAAAAGTGCTCAACTGAATTTGGTTAGGGATATCACTGTCCCCTAGTCCAGAGGGGGCATAGATATCAGATCACCAGCACCAAGAGCACTCCAAGAGCAAGCTACCATTCTACAGAGCCGCCCCCCTAATCTCCCAGCGGAGGGAGCAGCAAATTATGAAATCAGACATATGGCAATAAAGCAAGAGCAGGCAGCTAAAATATAAATAAAACCCCCAAAAATGATGCAAACATTGGTAAATATGTGCCCTGCACAAATGTTCCATAAGATCCATATCACCCCAGCCAATGAGGGAAGAACCAATGTATCATGCTCAGCATGCCATGATGTAGAAGAAGGCCTACCATGGAGAACACCAGGAATGACACACATAACCTTCAGAGGAAGAGTCTAAGACCATAACCGTTATGTCCCCAGTGACTGATTATCAAACAACACTACCAACGCAAGCAGCAGTGAGGCAAACGCAAACTGCAACCAGCACAACACTAGAAAAGTAGTTCCTGCCAAAGCCAGTTGGTTGCCGAGAAAAATGCACTGGCATCGGAGCGTGTTCCCCGCCCACTCTTAACAGGCGGAATCGTCCAGATGTGTTGATCAGAATGCACATGGTAGCCAAAGGTAAATGCACAAGCCAGGTAGGCAACCAAAGGAATGGGCACCAAGAAGTACCTCCAAATGCTGTAACAATGAAGTTGAAACCACACCGGCACCAGAGCACCTGACAAAGCCTCACTGAAAACCATGACCACAATCCCCCGAGCCAGGTGCTTTCCCTCTCCCAAAGGATAGGTGGAAGCCACAAGATGAGCCACATTGGCAATTGAGGGCATCATCTTTTAACAAGGCAGACACCACGCTGCTGATGATCGTAATGCAAAATGGACCGGGTAAGCCAAAAAAGTGGCGCACACCCCAACTGGACCCCAGAGATCATACAAAAAAACACCAGGGAAACAATGTAAAATCAAACATGAAAAAGAAATACAAAGAAACATCCCCAAGGCCGTCAAAGGCTGCCCAGCAAGCCCCATATGCCCCCTTTGGTCGTGCATGCCCCGCACACGAGTGTGACCGCCCAAAAACAAAAACAAACCATTAAAGCAGGCCTGAACAAAAGAAAAACAGCAAAACATACCTGCAACCAAGATGGTAACTGACTGCAGAAAAAAAACAGTAAGTCCTTCCCAGGATGTGATGTATGTATACCCTTTTGTATGAGGGCCCTCTTGGATTGGGAAGGAAGAGTCAAGTTTGATAATTAGGTACTGCATGAATGGAGATAAACTGTAAGAACTGTGAGAAGAAGACAGATGAGGAGGTAATGGGTTCACATGCAAGGAGTATGAGCCATAAAACTGAGGCCTGCAACAAGGGGGCAAACAACAGATGAGTTTGAAGAAGATGTGCCATGTTAAAAAGCAGGAGGTATTAACTAGCAGGAGCGCTTTAAATATGCTTAGGCAAAATGCTGGGATCTTTGCGTCCCGAAAAAATGATTTATTGGGGGTGGGTGGGTATAGTGATCAGATGCTTTCTGCACAAATTGAACTCTACTGGAAAGAGAGGGGCAGATCAATCAATGTCCGTATCGCACTGATTCTGGTACTTGGCTTTTACTTAACAGGATTCTGGGAGTTGTAGTCCACTTTTCGATCAACTGACCCACCTAAAACAAAAGTGTTTAAAAGGAAAGTGGTGTCCTATTGCAAATGCATTGGAAGGGGTGAGAGCTGGTTAATGCAGACTTGGGGTGACAGTGTTATCTTCAACAGCATGCAGTGAGCCTAATGGCAAACAAGTCATAAGAGGGCCAAGGAGCGAGGTTCCTCTTACCTCGGAGAGCATCAACCTCTTCTCCAGGGAGTTGCTGATTATCTGGGCTACAAGAAATATGCATCGTGGGGGACCAAATAACCCTGGATGTGGCATACACATTTAAAATAACAATCAGGCTTTATTGTCTGATCAGTGGCTGGTCAAATACAGTAAAACTGGGCAAATCAGATGAGAGGGCAAGGCGGTGGCACCAATTTTGCCCCCAGAGCCAGCAGATGCCTTCCCTAAATCCTAAACACATGGGCACAAGATTATCGGAAAATGGGAAATCTCTCGAGAAATGTCATACTGCAGCGCAGAGGGAGGCTGGCGAGCGGGCCTGAAGGATATAACTGATGGAGTGAATGGGGTAGTAGAGGCTGTAGTTATAAGCACCCGTGCACTTTAAAGGTTACTGTTTGTCCTATAATGACAATTTTTGAGAATCACATTTTACATCACTCATTTACAGCAATGTCCTATTACTTACCGGTAATCTTCATTACTCCGGGTCCCGTAGTCCTCGACACCTTCATACACAAAGTGAGGCATATTCCATCTCACTGACAGAAAAAAAGACGAAGGAATGCTCGAACTACCCTCCCCCTCCCGCCGGGAGTACAAAAGCGTACAGGTCCCAGCATTACCTCTGAAATACCAAGCCAAGGATGAAGGCCGGCAGATCGGGAGGGAGGGAGGGAATCCATGAAGGTGTCGAGGACTACGGGACCCGGAGTAATGAAGATTACCGGTAAGTAATAGGACATTGCCCCCAGGTCCCTCCGTCCTCGACACCTTCATACACAAAGTGAGAAATACCAAAGCAGACCCCGGCATTCATCCAGAAAAAAAACAACCAACCACCAGGACAGCAAAAAGAAAAACCCAGAGGTTTATTGATAAACAGAAGACTCAAGGGCGAACACAACACAACATCCCCAAAGCAAAACCGCCCTCATCACCCAACAAATTGAGAAGTCGGTAATGTCTGATGAAAGTATTGGAAGAAGCCCAAGTGGCCACCCTACAAATCTCAGAGAGAGGAACACCCCGGACCTCAGCCCAAGAGGCCGCCACCCCCCTCGTAGAACGACCCTGAACACCCACAGGAGGAGGGGACCCAGAAAGAGAGTAGGCCAAGGAAATGACCTGCTTCAGCCAACGACTGATAGACACAGAGGAAGCCCTATGCCCACGGGAAGCAGCTCCAAAGGAGACAAAAAGTGAATCAGTCACACAAAAGGCCGCCGTGCGCTCAAGATAAATGCGCAAAGCCCGGCACACATCCAAAAAAGACCAACAGGGACCACCAGGGGAATCCAGTACAGAACCCAACGCAGACAAGACCAACTCATAGCACCTGTGAAACTGAGAAGCAACCTTTGGCACAAAGGAAGAATCAAGGCAAAGCACCACCCCACCCTCTGAAAAAGACAAGAAAGGCTCACGCGCCATCAAAGCCCCCAACTCGCCAAGACGACGGGCAGAGGTGATAGCCACCAGAAAGACAACCTTGAAAGTAACAAACTTCAAGTCCACCTCCGACAAGGGCTCAAAGGAGGCCCAACCAAAGTCTGAAGGACCATGGGCAAATCCCACAGGGGAAAAAAAGGGCAGGACACGGGATGAGAAAGAGAAAAGCTGCGGAGCAGACGAGAAACCAAGTCCTCACCATCCGAAAGGTTACCCCAAGGGGAACGAAATGCCCGAACAGCCACCCACTGAGCACGCAAAGTGGACACAGCCCAACCCTTCTCGAAACCTTCCCACAAAAACTGAAGCAAAGCCTGCAAAGAACAGTGCAAAGGGGAAATGCCCAACGGCGAACACCAACGACTGAAATTACCCCAATGCCGATCATAAGACCTGAGGGTAGAAGGCCGACATGAACCCTGAAGGGCCACCGCTAAATGTTCTGGGAAACCTCGCCGCCTCCACCCCTGCCTCTCAACCTCCACACCGACAGCCTCAACCGTAGAAGAGACAGGGACGGGGATGACCTCAGGGGAGACGGGGACAGGGGGAGAAACCAGGGGCCCTGCACTGCCAAAAGACGAACCGTCGGAAACCATGACCTCCGAGGCCAAAAGGGCAGGACCACAACCACCTCCCAATCTTCCAGACACAGGCGGGACAGAAACCTGGGAATCAGCGCCAGAGGATTAAAGGCATAAAGCAGGCGGGATGGCCAAGGAACCGACAGGGCATCCACCCTCCAACAACCCTCCTGCAGAAACTGGGAGCAGAAGCGGGGAAGCTGTGCATTGTGCCGGGAAGCAAAGAGGTCCAGAAAGGGACGACCAAACCTCCCGCACACAAGCCGAAACGCAACCCGGGTGAGAGACAACTCCAGAGTACCCGGAAAGCAACGACTCAGGACATCCGCCACACAGTTGTCCACTCCCTGAATATGAATCGCAGTCAGAGACAGCAGATGACCCTCTGCCCAACAGAACAGGGGAACGACCACCGCGTTCAGAGAGGCTGAACTGACCCCTCCCTGATGATTGAGATAGACCACCGCCACCATATTGTCCGTTCGCACCAGAACGTTCCTGCCGAGCAATCGGCCCGAAACCCCATCACAGCACGGGACACAGCCGTCAACTCCCTCCAGTTGGAAGACCAGCGACTTTCCAGGATGGACCAACGAGGAGCTGGCATCCGTCATCAAGACCAGTGAAGGAGAAGGCTGCAAAGGGAGACCCTGAGACAGATGGACCCGCCCCGACCACCAAAGAAGAACCGGGAGGACCACAGGAGACACTGGCAGAAGAAACTCCAAATTTTGGGACAACAGATTCCAGTGAGTCAGAAGGTATCCCCACAGGGGGCACAGGTGAAAACACGCCCAGGCCACCGTAAAGACAGTCACAACCATCAGACCCATAAGACGCAACCAGAGGCGCAGCGGAAAGGAACCCCCGCCCAGAATCGCCGAGCAAGGGACACCAGGGTCACAATCCGAGGAGCGGGCAGGAACACACGGTTGAGAACCGTACGAAAGCGCGCCCCAATAAACACCAGGTCCTGAGACGGAGTCAGCTGGCACTTTATTTTATTTATTTTTTATTTTATTTTTAGCTGTTTTATAGCGCGCTCATATACTACCAGAGTGTCCTGGCGCGTGGAAAAATAAACAAGCGAGTGGCCGAAGGAAAAAGGTAGAGATCTAAATATTCTTTTTACTATGAGTAGTTTAATAAGCCGTTCTGAAAAGATAAGTTTTAAGTGCCTTCTTAAATAGCACAACATTTTCAGTTAATCTCAGGGAAAGGGGGAGGGTATTCCAAGTCCTAGCCGCGGTGACAGCAAGTGATTGGCCTCCTAAACGAACTCGCTGAAATCGGGGTACTCTTAAAAAGTTACAGTCAGCTGAGCGTAGTGCCCGAGTAGGGACATAACGGGTAAATCTTTCCCTCAAATAAGAAGGACCAAGGTCATGAACTGCTTTAAAGGCTATGGTAAGAATTTTAAAAGTTATCCTCTGCACTACTGGCAACCAGTGTAGTTCCTTCATGTGAGTCCGAGTACTTTCTCTATACGGCACATTGCACAGTAGGCGAACAGTCGCATTCTGAATAATCTGAAGCCTTGCGATTAAAAAAGCCGGAGAGCCACACAGCAGAGAGTTGGCATAATCGAGCCGAGATAAAATAAGGGCCCTCGCAACCGACTCTCTTGCTGAAGACGGCAAATAAGGAAATCCTCATGGCTTTTAGGGACCCGAAGCACACCCCAGTGAGTCTTTTTATGTGTGCTTCGAATCGCAAATCTTTAGCAGGAATATTAACGGAGCCTGGCTGGGGAAAATCGGAAGGCCTCAGAGTTTCTCTGAAGTTGGGCGAGAACTGACCATACAACAAGATTTCCGTTTTATCTTCATTGTACTTCAACTGTGCTGCTGCTAACCAGTTGAACACAGCGGAGAGGCATGAACGAACGACCTCAGTGTTAGTATTCGCATCTGGCCACGTAAACAAGAGTTGCGTGTCATCCGCATACGCTATTATTTTTGCTCCCATTTGTTCAGCTAGAAAAATAAGAGGAGTGAGATATACATTAAAAAGGAGGGGGCTCAGTGTAGAGCCCTGGGGTACTCCTGTAGTAAGGGGTTTAATCGAGGATGAGTAAGGAGGAATCCAGACCTGCTGAGACCTATCTGATAGAAAAGATTTCACCCATTCCAGTGCCGAACCCACTATGCCGATATCTGCCAGCCGTGCCAGGAGAAGTGCATGTGGAACAGTGTCAAACGCGGCAGAGAGGTCCAATAAAATCAGGACCGCTCTGCCGCCACTGTCTAAACACCCCCTAATCGCCTCTGTAACCTCTACCAGCGCTGTCTCTGTGCTATAGGCTGCACGAAAGCCAGATTGGGCTGGATGTAACGCCCCTGAAGTTTCGACAAAGGCATTAAGCTGGGAAAATGCAAGCTTCTCACCAATTTTTGCCATAGCTGGCAGAAGAGAGATGGGTCTGTAGTTGCTCGGCACAGCTGGGTCCGCTCCTGTTTTCTTTAACAGTGGCAAAAGCTTAGCCTGTTTCCATACTTTGGGGACAGTTGCAGTAATAAATGATAGTCCTATTATTTGAGAGACTTCAGAAGCCACTACTTCGGCTGCTTCGGCCAGCACCCGGGCCGGGCAGACATCCCCAGGAGCACCATAACGGCTCATAACAACGCCGCTCGTTTCTCTCCCCCAGTGTTTTCCGGAGTGAAGAAATCCCGCCCCACCGACCTATGAAGTGAAGTGAATTGCACTTTCACGTAATTATAAATAGTTTTGTATTTCCTCCTTTCGTAACTTCTCCCAGGTCTTCTGCGCGAGTGATGTGGTTTTAAATCTGTAGATATATTTTTAACTTTGCACAATTCCTTGTAAACCCAATGTGGTGTTAGTGTTACTTTATTCAATCACACTGTGTGGCAGAGAATGTTACAAACACAGTTTTAAAAAAAGCGTTCGTGTTGACGCACTATAAAGTGGTTGGTTAGTGAGAGTGAAGAGGGAACTCCCCTTGGTAACCCGACCAAAGTATGCAAACTAACCCTACTCGATGTGAGTTTATTAAATAAAAAAGACAAAGATCTTTCTGATGAGCACGTAACTTTGTGGTGTGTGATAAGTTAAAGTTGTGGGAAAAAGGAACCTATGCATTTTTTCATGCTTGTGATTATATGTCTGGTCCGATTTTCTTTGTCTTCCAACCACACAGATTACAACACCCTTGAAACTCCAGGGTAATCCGGTGAACAACCGTGAGTTCTTTCCATTTTTTAGTACACTGAGGTTAGGGTACGCCTTAGCGTGCGTATACCGCCCAGTGGTACAGGTTGGTCCTGAAGAATGCTCGGCTAAAAGGCCACTATGAGCAGAAACATGTTGACCACATGACCGATTAAAACAGGACACTTTGATTCAAATTTATTATCAAACTTGTCCGCCAATGCTTTTTACCTTGTGCATGCTTCAACCTTTATTAAAATTGGGTATAGGTTGGAACACGCATTTTTATTTTTATTCTGATTTTGACACCTTATTTTCACTGTCACCTTTTGCACTGCCTTTATCTTAGTCACCAGCTCCACTGCAGTCGCAGGTGTAGTAGCACACCGGGCATGCACTTGGCATACCCGGTGAACAACCCGATGATGAAGCATGTCACCCAATAGTTGGGTGAGTGAGGGTTTTATAAAAAATCACTGTGATTTTTCTTTCATTTCCCTTATTTACACATCCAAGTGCTCTACTTATGTCTCATTTTGTTTGCCTTACTCAAGTGTAACACCTTCAGCCAGGCCTGGGAAGTCCCAGATTTCTATTGGGTAAATAGCTAATAACTGTTGCCTGACACATGGGAGAGCTTATTTCCTCATCTTTTGTGAAATGTGGTTAAAAACACCACCTAATTGTCGAAAAATACTCCCACTCCAATGTCCACAAGGGAGAGCAATACAACACGTACTCTCATTGAATGCTTCACAAATAAGAAAAAACTAATTTCTGTAAGCAAGCACTTGTGGAAGAATAAAAATATCCAACTATAGATGTGGTAAACAGGGTACGTTCCATGGGAGGGACAAACACAAGCTGGATGTCCTAATACTGATACAGCCAAACAATAGAAAGTAAGCAAATGTAGATGACAAAAGGCACAGCCAATGGTAAGCCATTGGTGGAAATCATTCAGTGGTCAGCTTTCTCAAGTCCCCAATATGTTTTTGCAACCAGACAGCTGAGCTGTCAGGTAGGCTTCAGGGACATCTTTAATGATTTTGGGGGCCCAGTGCCGAACGTATTTTGGGGGCCCCTGTTAGGAACAGCTTTGATCTTATGATGCAATTTCAGCTCTTTCATGCAGGTCACTGACAGTGCACAAGTGCACTCGTCCAAATTCTAAAGTTGTTAAATCTAATATTCAGCGATAGTAACATGTGTTATCAATATTGTAGCTAACTCTGGGCGTAGTAGCGCTACGCGTAGCTACGCGGAGTGCACTTCGCACTACGCGAGCTACGCGTAGCTATGCAAACTGCGTAGTGCACTGTGCAAAATGCTGTTCGCACTGATTTCACAGTGTCGGACATTTGTCTGCACTGTGCAATCAGTGCAAACCGCATCTTGCACAGTGCAAGCGGTCGTTTTCTGCCGCTCGAGTAGATTTCTACTTGAGCGGCAGCTTTCTCAACATGGACTGGTAGTTTCTCATCGCGAGCAGTCGCGGGCATACGTGACCACTCCCAATGAGAAACCTGACCTCCACACGTTGAAAACCTCGCCAGGAGGTTTATTTTTCACGCTTGCGATCGGCCACTTGATGTTGCTGATCGCAAAAGAGGAAAAAGTCTCGCTGAGATGTCATTTTGCTCGCTCGCGGTCGCCAACTTGACGTTGAGGACTGCGAGCAAGCAAAAAATTACCGCTGTGCGTGTTGGCACTGTGCTGCAAGCAAGTCGCGTAGTGCGAATTAGCGCAAACTTCACAAACTACGCGTAGTACTTCGCCCAGGGTTAATTGTAACACAGTAGCAGCTCACTAATATTACTGCAAGTAATCTCTGTAACACCCTACCATTTCTCATACGTGAGGTCCTGTTTGGATCTAAAAGAAACTTTTTTAAGGATGTTACAGGAAACATAAACACAACATTTCTCTGCAAAATGTCTGTGATAGCCTCTCACACATAACTTGCATTAAAAATAAATTCAAGGTCATCAGGGCAAACCAGACCTATTGGCTCATTTGGCTGTAGCAGTGCTTGATTCAATAATGTGATACCTTGCAAATCAACTGAATGAGGTACGAACTAAAGTAATATTTACTCAGAATTTATGTAACGCCAGACATGGCAACGTTTTATGAAAGGAAAGTGGGAGATTTAAAATAATAATTGGGGAATGTATTTCCCCTATTGTCTTCTATTGAACGAGAGAAAATTTCAGAGGGTAGGCAGCCAAAATAAAGCCATTTTTGGCTTTAAAAGATCTGGAGTCTCCCGCCTGATTGGGTCTATTGGCATGTATGCAATCTCTTTTCCATTCCAAAGTATCACGTGATCCCTAATCTTCAATAAGAATAAAAGAAATCCTCTCCCCAACGCCAATGTTTTGAAACTCCCAAGAGATGTGGCGATGAAAAGCTCTTGGGTGCATTTCAAAGCCTTTCATGTGCTTTCACATTCTGTCAGCGGCTTAAGATATGCAGTGTACCGTTTCTTGTGGAATCCCAGCCAAAAATGAGCAATTTAGCATAAAGAGCGGCGGATCCAGAGTCTGACCTCCTGCTGCCTGCCAATGTCCCTTTCGAGAAGTAGACGCTGAAGTAGCCTTTGGTTCTACATTTGGCTACAGAAACAGAAAGGTAACAGAACAGAAGGCTGGGGAAAGGCGAGCAACATAATAGGCACGCCACCTTTTCAAAACATTGTATTACATTACACTATGAAGCACATAAAAAGAGTACAAGGGACAGCATTAAAAAAAAGTAATAGGGAGATGCTGCAAAGCCTCCTCAGAGCTAAAATAGCGGGGTCGGCAACCCATTATGAGTAAACTGTGACAATGACTGGGATGCTGTGCAAAACCAGTCATTATTCTTGAATTTTTTTGTATTTTTTGAAAATATGAATAGAGGTAGGCATAACGTCTCTGCAACATGCCTCATTAAAATTGTTTAACAGAAGGGCTGCATGTATCCATACTAATATTATAAAGAGAGAGCCCAAACCTTTGAGGCGGGTAATCTCAGTAACCACAGCACCAATCACAACACCCAATACAGCGTTGGAAAGGGCAGTTGCAGCAGAAGGACATAGGCTATGCAGACGGCCACCATATATATTTTTTTTTTGCAGAGTTTTATATAGCGCGAACTTGACCCAAACTGAATCAGGTATCAGAGCGCTTTACATAGCACCAGTTATGTAACATGAGGACACACATTCATTTTTTGTTAGGCACGGGGAGATTAAGTGATTTGCCCAGAATAACAGGATGTTTGGCGTCGTTACCAAGACTCAAACCTAAAACCGCCAGGTCCGAGGTCGGGCGCCCTAGCCGTTAGGCCAACTCCTCTATACATTTAAAAGGTAAAAGAACCGTGCCAGCAAAGTAGTCCCTTGTGGGCGTGTCTGCGTTGTGCTGTGGGCGTGGGCTGGGGGCATGACTAACGCTGGGGGCGTGTGGTACGGCCATCACATCGTGGGCTGTGGGCGTGTGCTGGGGGCGTGACAAACGCTGGGGGCGTGTGTCCGCCCTTCATGCCATGTTAGTCGTACATACAAGCGCCAATTACGTTGCTGCACAGCATCAAGGGGCACGCTGGGGGCGTGAGAAACGTTGGGGGGCGTGTGTCCGGCCTTCATTCCATGTGAACGCAATTGCGCCGCATGAAGGGGCACACTGGGGGCGTGAGAAACGCTGGGGGCGTGTGCTACGTTCCGCCCTTCATGCCATGTGGGTCGTACATTAATCAGAAGATCGTCTGCTGTGGTCGTGTGCTGGGGGCGTGACAAAGGCGTTCACCTGGAGGCCTGGTAAGTAACGTTACTTCAGCCTCTCCTGCGTGCTGTTACTGAACTCCCTCATTCAAAGAAATTACACGCGCCTGCTACCATCAACCAGGGCTCTAGCCGGGCTCAGGCGGCGGATCAGTACACTAATTACACGCGCCTGATAACATCAACCAGGGCTGCAGCTGGGCCTCAAGCGGGCGAACACGCACCTGCTAACATCAAACAGGCCTACATCTGGGCCTCAAGTGGGGGAACACGCAAATGAGCGTGTCTGCGGGGACAATTACTGCAGCCTCTACTACTCGCTGTCACTCAACGCTCTCATTAAACGGATTTACCCGCGGCTGATAACTCTCTCATTCAACGACATTACACGCGCCTGCTAACATCAACCAGGGCGGCAGCTGGGCCTTCTCCGTCCCTATTCTAATGAAAAAAAAAATGTTGTCTACCGCGAGATTTTAAAATAAATTGCCCTTGCCAAATACACACATTACACACATTCTATTTCATACCCGGACAACGTCGGGACGGGCTGCTAGTGTATGTATATAAGTATATATATATTAACTGAAAAACCAAAGGTTACCAGGTCGTAATACTTTTTTTTAACACAAACTTTATTGAATGTTTATTTGCCCCATTGAACAATCGCGGTAAATACTTCACAGCCGTTCAAGCAAGGGTCATACAATGCAATGTGACAATTCCCGGAAGTGTTATAAAGTAGAGTAACAGATATATGACCTCAGCAAATGTGAAACAGCTTTGTGTTCGCATCTAAGTGTACTTAATGGTACAAACAAAGACGTGTTTAAACTAATAGCCCCCAGCCCTTCCACCCCTGCACTAGACATCGACATGTATGACAATAAGAGCGCCATTATCGGTAGCCATATTGTGGTTGTGGTGTGGAATTGAAAGCAGTCATAACCAGGAACAAGTCAGGTGTCTGTCTCCATCTCAATATGAGGTGCCCAATAAGAAGATAATAAATGGCAGTCCCATAACATGTGCAAAAGTTTAGCGTCTAGGGCTTGACAGCGAGGACATGTAGATTGGGCTGTAGGGAAGGTAGAGTGAAGTCTATGTAGTGTGCGGTATGCCTGGTGGAAAATGGAAAATGGAATGAACTTGAATCAGGAGTTATGTGATAGTTTTCGGAGATATTATTGAAGAAAGGTCCATTCCTTATCTTGAAGGGCCCGTGGCAGGTCATCTTCCCATTTAATCAGTAATGTGGACTAGGAGATCAGCAGGTGTATGCGGATGCCACAATATATCCAGTGAACCAGGTGTCTGCCATGTCCCACTGTATGTAGCGCCTGGACTAATTCATGTGTGGGGGGGTTGGAGCCTCCCGGCACCCAATGGTGGTGCACGTAGCAGGTGACGCCGGCATGAATAAAAAATAGTGTACTCGGTAGGCCTTGGGCATGAATGAAATCCATGTGATTCAGAAGGAGACCATCTGTAAAAAGGTCACCGATTGTGGAAACCTCACCTTGCATCCAGCCTTGTAGTCTGGTCGCTGTCAGGAAACTAGAAGCAGTAGGGAGTCCAAGTAGGGGTATGCTTGGGGCGTAGGATACTTCAGGAGCAGTGTATCAAAATGCCAGTTTCCAATAGACATAGGCAATCTGTAGTAGTAAGGGGCTGTCCGAACGTAAAGAGGAGTCTGACAGAAGATACTATGGAGTTCACCCTGATTATGAATAGCGTTAGTGTAGCCGGTCTCTGTTAAGTTGCGCCCCCATAGCCTGTTTGAGAGCCACTGTAGTTGCCCTGCTAGATAGTATGATTGAAAGTCTGGGGCACCCTTCCCCCTTTGTTGGGTTGCAATTGGAGTTTGGCTAAACAAACTCTGCGACGGCCGGTGCCTCCATGTTAAATCAATTAAGAGGGTGCTAAATAATGTAAACAATTTAAGCAGGGACGATGATTGGTATGTTTACAAAATGGTATAGTAGACGCAGTAGCCTCACCATTTTATCGAGGGCCAGTCAGCCCTCTACTGAGAGTGGTAAAATACACTAGCGTTGATTTGTGACTTCAGAGCCATTATAGTTTTTTAAAGATTGCCCTCCAAGACATTAATAATATCTCAGTAGATCTCTATTCCTAGGAACGGAATGAGTGGGGCGTCACTTCAATATTCATGTCGCCAAAGGGGACTGATGGACTATCATAGGTAGCATTAAATAAAAACGCATAGGATTTATCGATAATAACACAGAGGCCAGAAATTGTTGTAAATGTGTCAAACACTTTGGCAGTTTCAGACATGTCTACCCGAAGATCTTTCACATAAAGTATAATTTCATTGGCATATAATGATATTGCATGGGTTGTGGGCCCTATGGGGATGGACACAGCGCAAAGTTGTTGTTTTACTGTTTGGAAGGAGGATCTTTTATGTTGCACAGCAAGCGTATAATCTGGGAAGATGGAGATCTGGCATGTTCTCTTGCACTTCGGAGAAGTACATCCCTGTTTTTGTAATTTAGTATACGGCTACAAATGGTCTCAGTGGCATACATGGCATGGTCTCTTTGCGAGTAGACAGTGTGCGCTCTCCACCATAAACAGTTCAAACAGGCCTGTTAGTGCCACCGTGCCGCGGAGCCAATCCTCGATGTAGTGTGCGCCGCTAGGGCCCTCAACTCCCTCTAGTATGGCAAGAATTCAGGCATTATTTTGTCGTGCCCATCCTTCTGCATCTTCTGCGTCAGGGTCGGACTGGTCGTAGCAGGCATCAGGCATTTTCCTGGGAGGCTGAAAGGGAGGTGGCTGGTGTAGCAGTAGTGAGGGACTTTTTTTTTACCGGGGCCAGTTTTGCAGCGGTGCCCTTTTCTACATGTTCCTGTAATGTGTAAATCGCAGCTATAGGAGTGTCATGGACGTAGATTGTTCCGTATGCCATGTAGTTAAGGAGGGGAGGGCCATTTCGTTTGACTTTACTCTCTCACTCAGCTTTTTATGATCATCTTTGAGAAGACTGATGTCATGCTGAGGGTGCCCAATTGTTGCTCTATGGCCATTCAAGTTTCTCTAAACTCTTGTAGTATAATCTCTAGTTTATCTAGTCCGGGTCTCTGTATTGTTGGTGGGAGGCACTCCTCCAGAGACATCTGAGGCGAACAATTAGACACTGTAGACCGGGTGTGGGGTTCCTCTGGTGGATCCGTCACCTTGGCTCTCGTGTGACCGATTGCACATACTGTGCAAGTGTGCTGGTACGGAGGTAGGGAAGACCTAGCCCCAATCTCTGGGGGCCGAAATCTGTACCCGCCGTAGCCGAGGGATATGAGCTTGCTGAGACTGGCCTCACATAGTACATCACTCATGACATGGTCAGTGATATCACTCATGGCATCTCAAATTACATCACTGATGACATCATCCAGTGACTGCAAGTGCTTTGTAAATATTTCTGAGACTTAATGATATATAGTAGGCTACTGTGTAAGTTAAATTACTATTCTTTCTATACTACTAATGAATTATACTATTTCTATGATAGGTTATGTGAACGACAGTGTGACTGGCTGTATCCGTGTGTGAATGGGTATCTGATTGATTGACTGTATGGTTGTGTTAGTGGGAGAGTGAGTGGCTGTATGGGTTAATAAGTGGGTGTGTGAATAGATGTGTGGGTGAGTGACTGGCTGAGTGACTGGCTCTTTTGGTGGATGAGTGCATGTGTGATAGCTATATGGGTAGGAGAGTGCCTTTGTAAGTTGCTGTATGGGTGGACTAGTGGGTGTGTGAGTGGCTGTGTGGGTGACTGAGTGGCTGTGTGAATGGCTCTATGTGTGATTCACTGGGTGGGTAAGGGTGTGTGTGGATGTGTGAATGGGTATGTAAGTGGTTGTGTGGGTGAGGAAGCTATTGTGTAAATTGAATTACTATTCTTTCGATACTAATAATTGATTATACCATTTCTCTGTTTGTGAGTGGCTGTATGGGTTGGTGAGTGGCTGTATGGGTGGGTGAGTGTGTGAGCAAGTGTCTTTATGGGCGATTGAGTGGCTGTGTGAATAGCTCTATGGGTGAATGACTGGGTATGTAAGTAGGTATATGAGTAACTGAGTGAAAAGTTGAGTGAGTGAATGGGTAAGTGAGTGGGTGTGTCAGTGGCTGTTTTAACAGTATCTGTGTGAGTGACTGTATAAGTGAGTGAGTGGGGTGTGAGTGCTTGCATCGATGTGTGAATGGGTATGCAATTGGTTTTGTGGTTGAGTGAATGGATATATGAGTGGATGTATGGGTAAGTGAGTAGCTCTGCTAGTAGCTGTATGGGAGCGTGAATGGCTGTGTGAGTAACTGAATGGTGGATGAGTGGCTACATGAGTGAATGAGTGGGTGTGTATCAGTAGTTGTATTTGTCTGTGAATGGGCATGTGAGTGGTTGTGTGGGTATGTGAGTGGGTGTATGAGAGGTTGTATGGAGGTGTGAGGGGGTATGTGAGAGGTTCTATAACTGCTGAATTTAAATGGTTTTGTATGAGTGGAATTAAAGGCTAACTATAACAACCCTATAACCTTCGGTTTTCTCTGTACATTTCTAAGTTTAAAAAAAATTCTATTTCCTAACTATAAGGTCCCTGTAAGCTTTGGTTTTTTCAGTGAATGTCCAAGGTTTTTTAATGTTAATTGCAAACTATAATGTCCCTGTAACCTTTGTTTTTTAGTGACTTCCGAAGGCTTTAAAAAGAAAATCCTACCTGTAACCTTTGAGAGTCTGTGTGTGAATGGCTGCATAGGTTGGTGTGTGAGTGTGTGAGTGGCTGCATAAGTTGGGGCCTGGGTGTGTGGTGCTGCATGGGTCTGTGAGTGGGTGTGTGAGTGTCTGTAAAGGTATATAAGTGGCTGTGTGAGGAGTTTTGCGGGTGTGAGAACTTTGTGAGTTAGTCAGTGGGTGTGAGTGGCTGTATGGGTCTGCAAGTCAGTGCATGAGCAGATGAGTTGTGTAAGTGGGTTTGTGAGTGGCTGTATGTGTCTGAGACTGGGTGTGGCTGGGGCTGTATGGGTCTGTGAGTGGGTGTATGAGTGGGTTTGTGAGTAGTTTTGAGAATATGTGAGTGGGTGGGTGAGTAGCTGTGTGGATGTGTGAGTGGCTTTATGGGTCTGTGAGTGGGTGTGTGAGGGGCTGTATGGGTCAGTGACTGGGTATGTAAGTGCCACATGGGTGTGTGAGTGATTTGGTGGGTGCGTGAGTAGCTGTATGGGTCTGTGAGTTACGTACTACTATGGTGGATGGGGCAGGGCCAAGCGGGAGATGCCTCCAGGTGATTTTGCACTTTTGAATACTCATAGTCATTTAAAGGCAGAACAATGGACTCTGCTCTCACCAGGAGAGGCTAAGAACCATTTGTCGCAATTACTACAGATTGCGCTCCCATAGATAAATGATGCATTCACCTTCACCAAGAATTTCAGTCATTTTTCAATGTGGAATTGTCAACAAAACACACTTGTTTGTCTTCGTCAAGCTCAGGAAGTTAGCATCATTTGTCCTTTTCAGAGCTGGAGCTTTAAGTGGGGCACCTGCTATGTTTATATTTTTAAGTGCTTCTACTTGAGGTTTCACTTCTGTAAAATTAGCATCAGGGCCAGAACGGAGCCTCATTTGTCCATTTATCCAACAAGAAAGCACAGTTTTGCACAAAGTGTTTTTCCAACTGGAATACATTCTACTGGTTAATTAGCAAGTGCTATCTCATTGAGTAAATGTCTAGTGCATATTCTATTCTGCAGCTGCGTTATGGACAACAAGGAAATGTGTCCATCAACCGAGTGTGCGTTTCGACAATGTGATTGTTCCTTGTGCGTCTTTATCCAGAAATCTGTGAATACATGAAGGTTCCTATAGAGAAGACAACAATTTTCTCTGAACTATAAAAACAAGTGGTTCTTTATTTGTATGGTGGAGATTTCCTCATATTCCTTGGCATCAAGAACACTTCACCAAAATAGGCTGGACACGTGCTGGGGGCCTTTGGTAAGCTGTACATCACCTCAGCAAAAGGCAGGAAGACTTATGCATTCTTCTTAGGTGGATGGGGTGGGGCCTAACGGGTGGAGCTTCCATGTGATTTTGCACATTTGTCTACTAGTAATAATTTAAAGGGGGGGCCGCATGGGCCCCCTCCCTGGGCCAATTTGTGCCTCGAGAACCCCATCCCCGGGGCCCAGCCAATTATTGGAAGGGGAGAGGGGTCCATGCACCCTCCCCCTGCCTCCCTGGGCTGATTGTCACCCCAGGGAGCCCATCCCCGTACCCGGCCATTTATTAGAAGGGGAGGGGGGGCTATCTCAAGTAACTTAAGTAACTATAACTCGTGCCCTAAGGCACCCACCATGCACAGTTTTCCCATCAATAATTTCACTGTAAATGTGTAGTGATATAATCGATGATGTCATAGAAGATGTCATGAGTGATTTAATATGTGGGTAATTAGCAGTGCATGACAAGGGCAGGAGTTATAGTTAGCTCAGGGCACGTGTTATAGCTTCTTGATATAAGTATAACTATAAAACTGCAGAATGTATACGTGTGTAAAATCCGTACCTAACTATAACGTCCCTATAACCTTTGTTTTTTTCAGTGAATATTCAAGGGTTTGAAATTCTTTTTCCTAACTATAATATCCCAGTAACCTTTGGGTTTTTTATTGAATTTATTATTGTTTTTTAATGTTATTCTCTAACTATAACATCCCTTATTTCATTTTATAATTGTAATCTCCAAGTGGAAACAGGTAACCAGTTCATGTGAGTTGTCTCTGGAATTGTAGTGAAAAATTCTAACTTATGGCGTAGTCAGGATTTTATTACAATTCTGAAAATGGCACTTTTAGAAAGTTTTTACTCCAAAGAGGGGGTTGGCCCTAATTCACACAGCTAGACTGGGCCGGTAAATATAACACAACAAATTAACTAGCTGACAGTTTACAATGCTCTTTTTTACTTCAACAGACTAAGACCAAATTCGAAGATGTCTTGGTCTCCATAATTTATTATGTTAGTTATTTAAACCTGTTTCATGGAAAACCATTTCATTAGATTTTTGAAAAACAGAGTTGGAAAACACTTATTATTTAAACACTGAACATAAAGGCAAACTAACACAAAGATCTAAAACAACATTACAAAATGAAACCAATACATCGGTTACAAAGTAAATTCCAACATTCAACCAGTCAATATTTCCACAGCAACACTGCTCACAGTTTGTGGTTGTATTATTAATACATTCGGGGGTTGCTGACCAGCGGGAACAAATATTCAAGTTAAAGGGTTTACACATTTAGAAGTAATCCCTTTTTCAGTTAATCCTATTTCCATACACTGGTTCCCCCAGTGGTAAAGTGTGCCAACGCGTTTCAAATCCCAACCTGATTTTTGGAATTTTCTTCATAGAATCTGCTGCATGAATACTTTAGAACGTCTTCTCTTAGTAAGATAACAAAAGCGCAGCTCATGTTGCGAATGTCCTGTTTTCTTGTGGGCACTAAAAGGAATCTTTGGAGGGACTTCTCGTAGTTTTTGCAAATTTACGATGACACAAAAAAGCTTTTTAGGCGCTCTTGAAAGAATCCTCGTATTTTAATTAAATGAAGACGCGTTCTGATTTTTATTTACAGTTCGTTCAACTGTTAAGTTATGGTGTGTAGCTCTGGTGTATAGCTCTGACTGACCCGGATACTTTGTAGCCGATTTATTGGTTTTATTTTGTAATGTTGTTTAGATCATTGTGTTACTTTGTCTTTATGTTCAATGTGTAAACAAGAAGTGTTTTCCAACTTCACTTTTAGAAAGTTTGCATTTTCTTGCCGTAGCCATTTAGTGCTAGCAGCCTGCATCTGGGTCACATGACTGAGTGTAGCTGATAGTTGGTCTTTGTGTATTCCTCCTAGACAGCCACACACAATGGCAAGCTCAGGTGTGACTGGATAGAATATCACTGGCAGGATAGTAGGAGAGAGCTGGGCCCAGCTCCACTTACACTTGAACAGGCTGTGTCCTCTCTCCACACTAAGGGCTGCATACCCCCTGTAGTTAATCTGGAGTCACCGTCAGGAAGGCAGGGCACCTTTGCACTTCAAAGACATCTCTCTAGAAGCTTCTCCCGACTTCAAAGGCACAACAGAGTATAAATACTGGACCTCAGACACCAACTCTTCAGTACACTTCTGGACCTGGTGATACTCTGTCAGGAAGAAAGACTGCTGTGCTGTTGAAAGGACTGCTACTCTGCTGGACTGCTGCTGTGAAGGACTGCTGTATTGCTGTGCTGACCTACAGCCTGCTGTCCTCTTGCCTGGGTGAGAAGGACTGGGCCTGCATCTCTTGAACCCAGAACCCAGATTGATTCCAAGGGCTAGTTGGCTGGCTTCCTTATCTGAAGCCTCAGCAACACAACATGCTTCCAGCAACCTTGCACCTGCACCTGGACGCTTCCATCTGTTAGTCTACCCTGCCAAGTGGTGCCTGCCCAAGTCCTGTACCGTTGGACATGGGTTTAAGGTTCTCTACCAGCTTCTGTTAATCAAGCAGATCTGACTCATCTCCTCTACTGCATTGCTAAAACCCGAGCAGAACTAACGCATCGTTGCTGCTGCATATGTTGGACCCATCAACTAAGACCAGCATAGCATCGCAGCCCATCAGAACTGCCGTTGCATGACACATCCTCTTTTTTTTTTTAAATTAATTTTTTTATTTATAATTTCACAGCGAAGAAAACATATATACAGAAGAAAGATATCAATGGCAGTTCATAGGCATAAAAAAAAATACAGCAAAAGAAAAAATAAATAAATCAGCGCTGATCATCATAATATATATCAATAACCATACATAAGCAGAGACAAGCAGAAAGAAAGGGGAGAGAAACAAATACAGAAATATATAGGATTTCAGTCATATTCTACATAATTCATTCATATCCACAAATGTCAATCCTCATAATAATTACGGAAAACACCCAAAATTTTCCGACCCAGTAGTTTCCTCCTAGATCCCTTAACTGAAAAGAGACCCCATTCCAGTTTGTATAAACTATACATTTTGGCTCGCCATTGTTGAAAAACAGGTGGATTTTCCTGTAACCACTCAGTTGCTATACACAACCGGGCTGCCGTCATTGAAAAAAAAACAAAATGGCGATGTTAATATAATACATCCACCGCCCTGTCTGTAGGAATTTTCCCCAGTAACATCATAGCCGGTGTAATAACTAAAGACGTTTTAATAACTACTGACAAGAACTTTTCATTATCTGCAATAAAACTTTGAAGTTTAACACACCCAAAAAAGATATATAAACTATCCGCGTCATCATCCCTACAGCAAAAGCATTTACCTTCATAACCACCCCCCCATTGTGCCATTCGTGCAGGGGTGTAATATAAATCAAATAAAGTCTTAAAAAATTGGGCTTTTAGGTTTGCAGACATTAATGATTCTTTCGTCAACATAAGCGTATCCTCCATTTCAATTTCCGAATCTCCTAAAGCAGTAACCCACTTCAACCTGACTTTATCAAGATCATCTGGTCTTCCCGAAAGTAATATTTGATATAGGACTCCAATTTTAACCTGTCTTCTAACCCCTTCTACCACCATATTTGTTTGCAAACCCGCATTTAGGCGAGCCAGAAAATCGCGAATTTGAAGAAACTTAAAAAAGTAGGTTCTAGGAAAGGCAAACTGGGCCATTATTTCCTCTAAGGATTTACAACCCCCATTATCCAGATAGAAATCCCCCAAAATTCCAACCCCTTTCCTCTGCCACTTTAATGACATTTCATCTGAAAGTATACCTGGTAAAAGCCTATAGGCCTTAAAGGGTGTATAATAAGAGATTTTCGGCATTGCAGTTGTTTTAAACGTCCATTTCCAAACTTTAAATGTGGCTAATCAATACTTTAAAACGCGTGCGCTTGTAATAGCTGCCATCCAACTCAATAAATAAACATTGCTTCGCTATTGGGCCTAATGACATTTCAAAAATAGTAGGGGCAATAGCCCTATTAGCAGCCGTCTCCCCGTGATCATTACCCTCATTTTTAACAAAAAACAAGTAACGTAATAGAAAAATGAATCCGGCACTGACATGCCCCCCCTATCAAGAGGCAGTGTCATGAATTTCATTGCCCGTCTAGGTCTACCTGGGCTCCAGATGAATTTGCCACACATTGATTGTAAATACTGTAGCCTTTTTTTAGAAATTTCCAGAGGTATTGCCCGGAATAGGCACAAAACCTTTGGTAGTAAATTCATTTTGACAATATTGCACCGGCCAATAATAGAGAAATATAATCGTTCCCACCTTTCTAATGAGCTCTTGATTTTGAAAGTCAACGCGTTTCAATTAACATCCACCAATTCGGTCATATTTGCTCTGATCTGGATCCCTAAATAAGTAACTTCTCTTACAACCCTATCGTCATGCCATACTAAGCTGTCCGAGCATAAAATCTGCATCTTTGATTCATTTAATTTATAGCCTGTTATACTACCAAACTCTTTGGCCAGTCGCTCAATTTCTCCAATAGCAAGTGCAGGATTCACTGTAGTTACAGCAATATCATTCGCGTATGCGAACACAGAAAAACAATAACCAAAAACTCGATACAGTGGAATAAGGACACTCTGAGACAATTGTTCAATAAAAGGGTTAATGTACAGGGCGAACAAAAGAGGGGAGCAGGGGCAACTCTGGCGGGTTCCCCGACCTATACTCAATGAATCAGAAAGCAATCCCATAGCAGATATTTTAGTCTTAGGGGCTACATAAAGAGACTGTAAAGCAACAATAAATTTCTGTCCAAAACCCAATTTATCCATAAGTCTCCACATATAGCCCCAATGCACATGGTCAAACGCTTTCTCAGCGTCAAGTAAAATAAGCGCTAACTTACTTTTCTCCATTCCTGCAATGTCAAATAAAGTAATAACTTTATTTACATGATCAACCGTACCTCGTTTAGGTATAAAACCGTGTTGATGTTGGGACACTAGGGGTGTTATAACATTAGCCAATCGGTTAGCCAAAATCTTGGAATAGATTTTATTATCAGCATTTAATAATGATATTGGGCGATAAGATCCGACCAAATCCGGAGCTTTGCCTTTCTTGCAGAATACTGCAATCGTAGCATCCGACCAGGATTTAGGAGGATATCCCAGCTGCGCCATCTGCATAACTTTAAGCAGCTCATCTTTGATAATATTAAAAAACTGCCTATAGACCTCCCCGGGAATTCTATCGGGACCTGCTGCCTTACCTAAAGCCAAACTTTGCACTGCACTTTCCAGTTCCAGCATAGTGATCGGGGATTCCAATTCATCTAGTTTTAAAGGATCTAGTAGTTTCAACCCCTCCTCCAGCGTTTCTGTCCATTCCCCTTCTCCCTCCACCCCATTCTGCTGTGTGTATAACTCAGAATAAAACTGCTGAAAGATCTTTAGAATCTGGTGAGGTTCAGATTGCAATACCCCATTCACATCTCTCAACGCCCGAATATTTCTAGCCGACTCCTTCATCCGTAATTGTACCGCAAGCTGCTTCCCTATTGATTCACCAAATTCATGGCTATGCATCCTAGATATTAAGTACCTCCTAGCGTTCTCTGTGCTCCAGAACCCCAAAACATTAGCCCTCTCCTTCACCACCACATCCTCTAATTCCGATAAATTGTTCAGACATGTGGCGATCCCCTTGGTTAGTGAAGTTTCAGCCGCAATCAGGCGGTCATAAAACGTCACCAATTCTTTTTCATGCTTTTTTTTGCTGCCATGAAGTAAAACTTATACATTCCCCTCGGAAGCACGCCTTAAAGGTGTCCCAGACTATACAAACAGTGGCAGTTCCATCATTATTCTCCAAAAAAGTCTGAGTCCACCCTATCCATATGCTCCCTAAATTCCCCATTTAGACCTAGTTTCCGATCATATGTAAAGTTTAAACATTTAGGTCTTCTAAGGCAGCCCATTAGTTCAAGCACAATTGGAGTGTGATCCGATGCAATCATTGGATATAGACGTATTGTAGCCCCATCCAATAAAGAAACAGGTGCAAAGAAATAGTCAAGTCTTACCAATTTTTTGTGGGGGTAGGAATAAAAAGTGTAACCAGTATCTTGCCCCCTCAGACTGCTCCACACATCCACTAGACCTTTATCCCTAATTAAATTATAAAGTGCCTTAAAAACTTTAGGTTTCCGCCCCCTGTATTTATCAAAACCATCCTGAAGTGCTTCAATCGTCAAGTTTATATTGATGTCTCCACATACCACCACCAGTTGCGGCCAAGTAGCCAGTTCCGAATTTATTTCCTTTAAGACCCCTGCATCGTCTAGATTAGCTCCGTACACCGTACAAAGTGTTAACTTTCGCCCCTCCAAATTACACCCTGCAATAGCCCACCGCCCGTTCTTATCCATTAATTTCCACTCAACATTAGCATAGTTTCGTCTAGCAAGAATGGCTACACCCCTTATCATACTTGTTTGGCCTGATGCAATAATTAACGAATAACCCAATTCCTTTAGAACCCCCCTCTTAGCCCACGGAATATAAGTTTCCTGAATACAAACTAAATCCAGGCAAATATGTCTCAATTCGGCTGCTACCTTTTGTCGCTTTAACACATTATTCAGCCCGGAAACATTCAATGAGCGAATTCTTACTCCTGTTGTAATAATTTTAAATCAAAAAGAAGAAGAAAAAAAAAAAAATTGAAAGCGCTTGTCCTTCCAAAGTCAAATCCGCTGATTATTATCCACCAGCAGCTAAATTTCTCTTTGCCATAAGTATATACATTTCGTGTTAGTCGCTGTGAAATACTTTTTCCCCTTTTTATACACCCCCCAAGTGCTACCCACCACCCCCTAGACCTGCTACCCCTACCCCCCTTGACCCCTCCCACTTCACCCCCAGGGACCCCCACCCTCCCATCACTGAGGCTTTAGGACCGCTGGTCCTTTAGATGCAAGAGGAAGAGGCGTTTACCTGCGGAGGACGCTGACACAGTGCACTTTGATATCCCCGGCCGCATCTGTAGCTGCTAACGCGTAGGGAACGGACTGGAGTGACGAAATTGGCAACTCGGCTTTGGAGGTTTGGAGCGGACCCGCGGTGGAAAAGACTCGAGATACTCCCTAACTCCTTCAACATTGTGCCATGGTGATTCAGGTGACTTTGATGCCTAAGCCGTAGTAGCGATATCCACTGCCTCGGCTACTAGTTAAGGGGGTTGGGGAAGATTTAGCTACATTGTATTGGGTCGAGTAGCGCTGCAATTTGAGCAGGAGTAGCTATCTTTCAAGTGTATGGTAGTGGCGTGAGGAGGAAGGAGGAAGGAGAAAGAAAGACGCCAGCAGAAGGCGAATGCTCAGTGTTCAGCGTTTTACATTGGTACAAAGTGCCGGCGTGAACAGACAGCAGAAAGAAGGAAGGAGTAAAGTAGGAGTAAAGTAGCAAGGAGGACTCCAGGAGGGATTCAGGAGAAGCTGCCTTTTCTTTTTCTTGCGTAGAAGGGAGCACTGTGGTTCCGTGGTTCTAGAAGCTCTATAGGTTTGCAAGATGCCGCCAAAGGGCTTACGGATCAAGAAGGGATTGGAAGAAAGTGCCGTGGAGAACTTGGTAGAGGTTGCTGATAAGGGAAAGGGGAAGCAGGCGGTCGAAGATAACGCTGCCATTAATATAGTTAACAAGCAACAAAAAAAGGGCGACGGCATTCAAAATTTGGGGGCTGCACATGTAGAGAAGGGGAAAGGCAGCCAAACTGAAAGTGGCAAGAAAATTCCAGCGCTGTTTACTGCTACAGCGGAAAGGCAAAAGGAAAGGGAGAAAAGGAGGAATAAAGACGGCGAGGCCTCAGTGTTGCAAGAGGGGCCTGAACCTTCTGGATTAGGCACTGCTAGCTTAGGACTGCAAAGTGAGGCAAGTGCTGGCGCATCTGGCAGTCTTGAGGCTGGGATCGAGGAGGCTGGCGATTTCTATTCACTGTCAGAACACTCTGGCTCCTCCTGCGATGATCTGGTAGAGCAGTATTCACCGCAACTCTCAATGGTGGATGGCAGCGATGGCGAATGCTCACTGACAGAGGATCCCGAAGTATTGGTGCAAGGCCAGTTACAGACAGTCAGGAAACTGGATTTAGGCTTAAAAGCAGGGCCACTTGGTACCGAGAATGTTACTGAAAAAAACCACTGGATGACTCTGAAGGGGTAGAGGTATCTCTGCCCTTAATATATAAAACTATTTTGCAACACCGAGAGGAAACTAAGGTAGAGAGTGTAAGGGTACAGAACATTTGTCGCAAGTTACAAAACTCTGTCAGACGGTTGGTGAAATCACATGGAGACTTTGCGGTTAGAGTTAATGAAGTTGAGACCAGGGTCTCATACCTGGAAGATGACTTTGCACATCAGAAGACAGCAGTGGAACAGAGTCTTTTGATAAAAGAGGATATGGTCTGGAAACTTGCTGACATTGAGAATCGTGCTAGACGCAATAACCTGAGGCTGCTTTAAATTCCGGAAGGACAAGAGGGGCAAGATCCAAGGGAATTTGTGGTTGATTTGTTTAAGGCAGCCTTTCCTGGTTTAACTCAGTGGGACTGGCAGCGTGAAATCGAGAGGGCACATACATTCCCCTTTAACATTCGGTTAAAGCCAGGACAGGTTCAGGAAAGCAGACCCAGGGCTATATTAATCGCATTTAATAGTTTTCTGGCCCTCGACGAGGTTTTCAAATTAGCGAGACCAGATAAGAAGGCGAAAGCTGGGGAGGTTGAATTTTTTGTTCGCCCGGATCTCTGCCAGAAGTCTGTAGAGCTGAGATGGCAATTTCGGCAATTAATACCTGAGTGTCAGTCGAAGGGAGCATCAGCATTTTTAATGTTCCCGGCTAAACTGAAAATAGTAACTAAGGATCAAACCAGGTTCTTTACTAATATTGCCTCTGCTACTGAATTTGAACGATTGATTTAGCTTATGGAATTTGATAGTCAGTGAGAGTATAATGATGAAACTTTGAAATTTGTTAGGATAATGTAAGCCCTTTTTCTTTTTGCTATACTCTTTCCTTAGGGGTATAAGTATGGCTCACTGCCCCCTACGGTTCTTTTCTCTTTATGTTTTATGCTAAAGCATTATCTTAGATGGGTTAGTTCAGTTCAACAGGTGAACGCAAGAGGCTCAGGTAAAGCTTGCATGACACTTCCTCAGTGCCGGTCTTCGCATCTCTTGCTAATGGCAGCCTCAACAATGAGGCCGGACTCTGCATCGTAGCCTCGCTGCATTTTGGAACCAACATATCGCTTTGGCTGCACGACGCATCTACAATGCAAATCCTCGCAATGCTCAGCAAATTAGGATTTAATGTACTTTGTTCATGAGGCCAACTGGGTCCCTTTAGCCGGCCCATGCTTTAATCGTGGTCAGACCGAACTTCAGATTTTGTCCCGGTCCAGCACGAACGGATATACACAGCTGCCACTTTGTGCTTTTTGTGCTATTTTAACTAAACTCTTTAAAATTCCATATCTCACGTTCTACTGAATGGCTTTTGTCATTTTGGCTGTTTTATTTATTTATGAAAGTTCTGTTTTTCTAACAAGGTGTGTGATCTTTTTTGTGTGGTGTTTTCAGTCTATTACGGTTTGAAGTGCTGCACAACTACTTTACACATTGACTCTAATTTAAGCCTGACCGCTCTGTCCCAAGCTACCAAACGGTTGAGCACAGGTTAATTTAGGGTTGGCTTGTGCCTCATCCTGACAAAGATGCGGATGCTGCTTGATCAGGGCTCACACCCCAGTTAAGAAGCAACCCAATTAATTACTGATGAATACTCACAGTCGTTATTACGAAGCCTGCATGTTATCTGGATTTGGAAACGTATTTCCTTCATTGAGAAAGGGAAATTCTGGATTCTAGATTATATTTATTTTTTGAAGAGTATTTAAAATTGTTCTTGAATCATAGCCATTACGATTGCTTGGTGAGTTTAGCACTCTCTGTTGATATCTAGTGTGATGTGCAGGTCATGTGTTTGAATCCTGGCAAGGACAACTCATTTGTTCATCCTTCTAAAGTCAATAACTTGAATACCATTAAACTGGGTAATCATAACAACTGTTCTTGTTAACAGTTAAGAATTTCAAAAACTATTAATGAATGGGGACACATGCTGGGAGATCATCTAATATACTCCCTTGAACGGACTTAATTCCAAACCAATTCACACATACATTATCTCTATGGCGGGACAGGGGTAAAGGAGCTGCTACTATTAACACAGGTAGTGACAGAAGCGTAGAAAGGGGCAGAAAGCTGGATGAAATGGAGCACACAAATTACACGAGAGACCCTCTCTGGGAAAGGAACATGCTTGAAGGAATTAAGGAAACAAAGGGGTTTCAGGGCCTGGGATACCCTGGAGATCTCTAACTGGGAGACATTATAGAAGGTGGTGCCTTAATTCCTTTCAGCTCGCTTCAGGGAATCTCTCAACTTAGTAAGACACAGCACTACAAATACCTCCAGCTACACCAAGCTTGGGTGACAGAGAAATTAGGCATTGAAAATATACCAATCAATCAATCAATCAATCAAGACATTTATAGAGCGCACTACTCACCCGTAGGGTCTCAAGGCGCTAGGTGGGGGGGGTGCCGTCACTGCTCGAACAGCCAGGTCTTGAGCTTCTTCCTGAAGGAGAGGTGGTCTTGGGTCAGGCGCAGGTCAGTCGGGAGGGAGTTCCAGGTCTTGGCGGCCAGGTAGGAGAAGGACCTTCCTCCTGTTGTCGCTCTTCGGATGCGGGGGACGGCGGCGAGGGCGTGGCTGGTCGATCTGAGGTGGCGCCTGGGAGCGTAGAAGTTGATTCGGTTGTTGAGGTAGATCGGGCCTTGGTCGTGTAGGGCCTTGTGTGCGTGGGTGAGGAGACGGAAGGTGATTCTTTTGTTGACGGGGAGCCAGTGCAGGTCTCTCAGATGTCCGGAGATGTGGCTGTTTCGTGGGATGTCGAGGATGAGTCTGGCCGAGGCGTTCTGGATCCGCTGGAGTCTCTTCTGGAGCTTGGCGGTGGTTCCGGCGTAGAGGGCGTTGCCGTAGTCCAGTCGGCTGGTGACGAGGGCCTGGGTGACAGTCTTCCTGGTCTCGGTGGGGATCCACCAGAAGATCTTCCGTAGCATGCGCAGGATGTTGAAGCACGACGAGGAGACGGCGTTGACCTGTCTGGTCATGGAGAGGGAGGAGTCCAGGATGAAGCCCAGGTTGCGTGCGTGGTCCGTCGGTTTGGGTGCGGTGCCCAGGGCGGGGGGCCACCAGGAGTCGTCCCAGGCGGAGGGCGAGGAGCCCAGGATGAGGACCTCCGTCTTGTCTGAGTTCAGTTTCAGGCGGCTGGTCGTCATCCACTCGGCTACATCTCTCATCCCTTCGTGCAGGTTGGCTCTGGCGGCGGCGGGGTCGTTGGTCAGGGAGAGGATCAGTTGGGTGTCGTCGGCGTAGGAGATTATGTTGAGGTTGTGTTGGCGTGCGATGGCCGCGAGGGGGCTCATGTAGACGTTGAAGAGGGTGGGACTCAACGAGGATCCTTGAGGGACGCCGCAGATGACTTCGGTGGCCTCTGACTTGTACGGTGGTAGGCGGACTCTCTGTGTTCTTCCGTCGAGGAAGGAGGTGATCCATTCCAGTGCCTTCTCCTGGATTCCGATGTTGCCGAGGCGTTGCACTAGGGTGCGGTGGCAGACAGTGTCGAATGCCGCAGAGAGGTCCAGGAGGATGAGGGCCGCTGTTTCTCCGTTGTCCATCAGGGTTCGGATGTCATCGGTGGGGCGATGAGGGCGGTCTCGGTGCTGTGGTTGGCTGGGAAGCCAGACTGTGAGGGGTCGAGGGATCCATTTGTCTCGAGGAAGGCGGCCAGCTGTTTGTTGACGGTCTTTTCGATGACTTTGGCCGGGAACGGGAGGAGTGAGATGGGACAGTAATTCTTGAGTTCGGTGGGGTCCGCTGTAGGTTTCTTGAGTAGAGCGCTGAGTTCGGCGTGCTTCCAGCTCTCAGGGAAGGTGGCGGTGTCGAAGGAGGTGTTGATAATGTCCCGCAGGTGGGGTGCGATGACAACGTCGGCCTTGTTGAAGACGTGGTGAGGGCAGGGGTCGGTCGGCGATCCGGAGTGGACGGAGTTCATTGTGCGGATGGTGTCTTCGGTGCTGATTGGAGTCCAGGCGCGGAGGGTGGCGGTGGGTGGCGTTGCTGCGGCTGTGGCGTGCGTCGGTTGGATGATGAAGCTGTTGTGAATGTCCGCGATCTTGTTGTGGAAGTAGGAGGCGAGGGAGTTGCAGAGGTCTTGCGATGGGGTGATGTCGTTGTTTCTGGCGTTGGGGTTGGAGAGCTCTTTCACGATGTTGAAGAGTTCCTTGCAGTTGTGTGCGTTGTTGTCCAGCCGGTCCTTGTATGCATTTTTCTTGGTGGCGCGGATCAGTTGGTGGTGTTCCCGGGTGGCGAGCTTGAGGGTGGTCATGTTGTCCATAGTTGGTTCCCTTCTCCATACTTTTTCGAGGGCTCGGCAGTTCTTCTTGGAGCTCTTGAGTTCGTCGGTGAACCATGGGGCTTTTCTGCTGCCGGGTCTGCTGGGCGGGGTCCTCAGAGGGGCGAGTTCGTCCGCGCAGTTGCTGATCCATTTCGTGAGGTTGTCGGCGGCCTGGCTTGGGTTCGCTCAGCCGGCCGGAGGGTGCTGGCTCAGGGAGGCGGTGAGCTGGTCCGCTGTGATCTTGTTCCAGCTTCTTCGGGCAACCTGTTGCTGGTGGTGGTGGATCGTCGTTCTTTTGAAGGTGAAGTGGACGCAGCTGTGGTCCGTCCAGTGGAGTCCTGTTGCGTAAGGTGAAGGTGATGTCTTTGCTGGATGAGAAGACGGCGTCGAGTGTGTGTCCGGCGAGGTGGGTGGGGGAGGATACTAGCAGGGTGGTGGTGTTACGGTCGCTGTTGTTCTCCAGGTGGAAGTTGAGGTCCCCCAGGAGGATGTAGTCGGCGGAGGGGAGGGCATGCGGGCTGATGAAGTCGGCGATGTCCTCGCTGAATCGAGTGCGTGGTCCCGGGGGTCGGTAGATGAGAGTGCCTCTGAGGGTGGTCTTCGGGTCGGTGTGGATCTGGAAGTGCAGGTGTTCGGCGGTGGTTAGGGTGTCGTCGGTGTTGGTCGTGATGCGGATGGTGTCCCTGTGGATGATGGCGATGCCTCCTCCCATCTGGTTGGCGGTGCGGTCCCTCCGGGTTATCTTGTAGCCCTCTGGGACGGCGATGGCGATGTCGGGCGCTGAGGAGGCGTTCATCCAAGTCTCCGTGAGGAAGGCGATGTCCGGGGCTGTGGTGTCGAGGAGGTTCCAGAGTTCGACGGCGTGTCTGTGGACGGAGCGGGTGTTGAGCAGGATGCACTTGAGGTGGTTGCTGTTGGTGTTCGGCTTGGCGGGTGCTGGTGCAGGGTGGGTCCGGATGCAGGTGAACTTGCAGGCGTGGCAGCTGAAGGGTCCGTGGGTGTGCTTCGGGGTGGCACGGTGACATCCCGGGATGCCACCGGTGTTGAGTGCGATGAGTTCGGCGGTGTTGTAGGTTCGTCGGGTCGGCTTCCGTCGGTGGGGGCCAGGGGTCCTGGCACTGGGCGCGGTCCAGGCGCGGACGGGCTTACCTTCGGCGCGCCTTCGGCGCACAATCGGCGCGCCCGCTGCGCGTCAATGCTGCGCGTTCGCACGGTCGCCATATATGGCGAAGTGCGCGGGGGGGCGGAGCAGCTGGGAGGCGGGAGCGGGGAGGGAACAGAAGGAAAAAAGGGGCGGGGTTAGCGGCGGTGGCGGGAAGCGGGGAGGGAGGACGAAGGGCAGCGAAAACGGCCAAACAGGAAGGAAAAGACAAACCTAAATACAAAACTATTACACAGGCAATACAGAAGGGCTAAGATTACACAGTTTAAACAGCAAAACAGCAAAAAAAACGCCAGGGGCAGGACAGGCGAGCACGGACCACGTCGCCCGAGGGCAGGGGGCGTGGTCACGCGGCGGCAGCGAGGCGATCAGGCAGAGGGGGCACACGCAGCAGCTGGTGGCCGTGCGGCGCGGGGGTGTCCTAGAACTAGGTCACACTCACCTGCGTCGCACGGTCGCCATATATGGCCAAGTGCGCGGGGGGCGGAGCAGCTGGGAGGCGGGAGCGGGGAGGGAACAGAAGGAAAAAAGGGGCGGGGTTAGCGGCGGTGGCGGGAAGCGGGGAGGGAGGACGAAGGGCAGCGAAAACGGCCAAACAGGAAGGAAAAGACAAACCTAAATACAAAACTATTACACAGGCAATACAGAAGGGCTAAGATTACACAGTTTAAACAGCAAAACAGCAAAAAAACGCCAGGGGCAGGACAGGCGAGCACGGACCACGTTGCCCGAGGGCAGGGGGTGTGGTCACGCGGCGGCAGCGAGGCGATCAGGCAGAGGGGGCACACGCAGCAGCTGGTGGCCGTGCGGCGCGGGGGTGTCCTAGAACTAGGTCACACTCACCTGCGTCGCATGGTCGCCATATATGGCCAAGTGCGCGGGGGGGCGGAGCAGCTGGGAGGCGGGAGCGGGGAGGGAACAGAAGGAAAAAAGGGGCGGGGTTAGCGGCGGTGGCGGGAAGCGGGGAGGGAGGACGAAGGGCAGCGAAAACGGCCAAACAGGAAGGAAAAGACAAACCTAAATACAAAACTATTACACAGGCAATACAGAAGGGCTAAGATTACACCGTTTAAACAGCAAAACAGCAAAAAAACGCCAGGGGCAGGACAGGCGAGCACGGACCACGTCGCCCGAGGGCAGGGGGCGTGGTCACGCGGCGGCAGCGAGGCGATCAGGCAGAGGGGGCACACGCAGCAGCTGGTGGCCGTGCGGCGCGGGGGTGTCCTAGAACTAGGTCACACTCACCTGCGTCGCACGGTCGCCATATATGGCCAAGTGCGCGGGGGGCGGAGCAGCTGGGAGGCGGGAGCGGGGAGGGAACAGAAGGAAAAAAGGGGCGGGGTTAGCGGCGGTGGCGGGAAGCGGGGAGGGAGGACGAAGGGCAGCGAAAACGGCCAAACAGGAAGGAAAAGACAAACCTAAATACAAAACTATTACACAGGCAATACAGAAGGGCTAAGATTACACAGTTTAAACAGCAAAACAGCAAAAAAACGCCAGGGGTAGGACAGGCGAGCACGGACCACGTCGCCCGAGGGCAGGGGGCGTGGTCACGCGGTGGCAGCGAGGCGATCAGGCAGAGGGGGCACACGCAGCAGCTGGTGGCCGTGCGGCGCGGGGGTGTCCTAGAACTGATACCAGAGTACACACCTCTAGAAGGGAGAATGCTCACGGGGGACATCCTAGAAAAAACACAGTCATGGACCTATAGATCGATCACTAATAATTGTCTGAACTCTCTGATGAAACTAAGACAATGCTGGGAAAGGGAAGTGGGAGAATTTGATTACCTGGACATGAATGCTGCCCTAATGCACCCCAGGTAAGTCGCAATTAAAGCACGACTTCAACTGATCCAATTTAAACTCCTTCATAGAGTCTATTATGATAGGGTCCTTCTGCATATCTTTGGTAGAACTGATTCACTTAGTTGCCTTCGATGTGGGGTGGAGCATGGGACATACATACACACAATATAGGAATGGGCTAGCATCCCACGGTCCTAGACCGATATTGTGGATGAACTCAATGGGATACTGCGGAAACCAGTACCGATGGAACCTAAATATATATTGCTGGGCATCCCCACGGAAGTAGACCTTTCCAAGGCAAAAGTTCTGTTTAGTAATTTAGACCTAGTGGTGGCTAAGCAAAACATCGCTAAACACTGGGGTGTACCTAGTCCCCCCACGCTCCAAGAATGGAAAGCTGGGATGGATCTCTACATGACCATCGAAAAAATGGAGAAGATGTGGCCTAATGGCTAGAGCGGTCGACCTAGAAGTTGGGGAACTGGGTTCGAGTCTCGTAATGACTCAACATCCTGTGATTCTGGGCAAACCATTTAATCTGCCAGTGCCTAACAAAAATGAATGTGTCAGTCTGTAATGCAACTGGTGCTCATCTAAAGTGCTCTGATACCTTCAATTGAGTTCGTGCTATATAAAACTCAGAAAAAAGTCACATATAAAGCTAGAGGGTGCCCAAGGAAATTAATCAAGGTGTGGGGGCTCTGGCTACACCACTATGGAATCAACTTAGGAAGTGGTGTTGAATAGCTCAGACACACACTGCATCATGTTGAGTGACCACTCATGCACAAATGCACTATGGTCATGCTGCCTGTCAATGTAAGGGACACCTTCCTGTACATAAACAATCAATTTAAAAAAATGATGTTTTGTAACTTCTATGTGTGCTGCATTAAGAAGCACACATAGAATCAAAGTGCCATTTAAAGATTGTTTATGTGCAGGAAGACACAACTTCCTGCACATAAACAATCTTCCCCTCAACGCAGACACCCTTGCACTATGGTGCAAGTGTGCCTGCATTGACGATAGGCTGCTAAATTTAGTACCACCGCAGGGGGAAGCACAGTGCGGCACCATATTTTTGAAGATATGGTGCAGCCCTGAGTTTCAGAAGTGGCGGAGCGTGGCGTTAACCCAAGGAGACTAAAGCTGCGCTTCTCCAATTCCATGTAAATATGCCCCTCGATTTCTTCTGCATGTGATAGCTCTTCACAGCGTTGTCCATCTCCATTACTAAGGTGCAAATTCCAATTACAGCTTTGTGCATCTCTTCAAATCACGGTTTAAGCTTCCGCCTTGTGGTTCCTACATCAAAGTTAACCTAGTGAACCCAGGTAATAAGAGAGCCGATGATGCCAATCAATTCTTTCACCCTTTCTCCGAATGCAAATCCAAATCACGGAGGATTGATACTCCATCTATGTTTTGACATAAGCTCTATCGTTTCATTCTCTAATTGTCCCTTCCTTCCCCCTCCCTTCCCTTCCCACAATTCTCTGCCTTCTTTCCTTTACCTTCCCAAATCCTCTCTCCCTTCACTTCCCATTCCACTTCCATACCCTTCATCTACTATGCCCTTCCCAAAATCCTCTCCCCTTTCCTTCCTTTCCCTTCCCTCCTTTCCCTTATCAAATCATCTATTTCTTCCCTTCCAAAATCCTCTGCCCTTTCCTTCCTTTCCCTTCCCAAATCCTCTATCCTATTCCCTTTCCGTTCCCTTATCCCTTCACCTTCCCTGCCCTTCACAAAATTCTCTCCCCTTTCCTTCCTTTCCCTTCCCATCCCAAATCCTCTCCACCTTCCCTTCCAATTCCCCTTCCGTTCCCTTCTCACTTCACCTTCCCTTCCCAAAACCCTATCCCCTTTCCAGCATTTCTCTTCCCTTCCCAAATCCTGTTCCCTTCAAAATATTTTGCACATAACTGCTTCATTGTCAGTGTCACTTTGAAACGATATATCGTAATATATGCAGCTGGCACAATATAAAATTTGACCATGTTTCGTTAAAGTAAAATTATTCCTCACATATCTATTTATTTAGGTGTGTTGTACAGTGATGCAGATCACCGTGAGGCTACCTCAGGACACTGCTGCACTAGAGGAGCAAGAATTAAACAAGATTTGAAGGCAAGGGAGATCCTTCTACCAGATA